>NC_042617.1:96396267-97028489 GCF_901001135.1 Rhinatrema bivittatum | reverse complement strand
TACATTACAGGAGGACCTTGCAAGACTGGAAGATTGGGCATCCAAACGGCAGATGAAATTTAATGTGGACAAGTGCAAAGTGTTGCATATAGGGAAAAATAAACCTTGCTGTAGTTACACTATGTTAGGTTCCATATTAGGAGCTACCACCCAGGAAAAAGTGGATAATACTTTGAAATCATCGGCTCAGTGTGCTGCAGCAGTCAAAAAAGCAAACAGAATGTTAGGAATTATTAGGAAGGGAATGGTTAATAAAACGGAAAATGTCATAATGCCTCTGTAACTCCATGGTGAGCCCGCACCTTGAATACTGTGTACAATTCTGGACACCGCATATCAAAAAAGATATAGTTGCGATGGAGAAAGTACAGAGAACGGCAACCAAAATGATAAAGGGAATGGAACAGCTCCCCTATGATGAAAGGCTGAAGAAGTTGGGGCTGTTCAGCTTGGAGAAGAGATGGCTGAGGGGGATATGATAGAGGTCTTTAAGATCATGAGGTCTTGAACGAGTAGATGTGAATCGGTTATTTACACTTTCAGATAACAGAAGGACCAGAGGGCATTCCATGAAATTAGCAAGTAGCACATTTAAGACTAATTGGAGAAAATTCTTTTTCACTCGACGTACAATTAAGCTCTGGAATTTGTTGCCAGAGGATGTGGTTAGTGCAGTTAGTGTAGCTGGGTTAAAAAAAGGTTTAGATACGTTCTTGCCAGAGAAGTCCATTAACTGCTATTAATCAAGTTTACTTAGCTAATAGCCACTGCTATTAACTGTATCAGTAGCATGGGATCTTCTTGGTGTTTGGGTACTTGCCAGGTTCTTGTGACCTGGTTTGGCCTCTGTTGGAAACAGGATGCTGGGCTTGATGGACCCTTGGTCTGACCCAGCATGGCAATTTCTTAAGTTCTTATGAGAAAAGGCTAAAAAGGTTAGGGCTGTTCAACTTGTAGAAGAGATGGCTGAGGGGGAATATGATAGAGGTCTATAAAATCTTGAGAGGGTTAGAATAGGTAAATGTGAATCAGTTATTTACTCTTTAATAATTCAAAAACCAAGGGACATTACATGAAGTTAGTTAGTAGCACATTTAAAACAAATTGGAGAAAATTATTTTTAAATCAATACACAATTAAGCCCTGGAATTCATTGCTGGAGGATGTGGTAAAGGCAGTTAGCATAGCTGGGTTTAAAAAAATGTGCACAAATTTTTGGAGGAGAAGTTCATAAACTATTATTAACCAAAGAGATTTTGGAAAAGCCACTACTTATCCCTAGGCATTAGCAGCATGGGATCCTGCCAGGTACCAGTAACCTGGACTGGCCACTGTTGGAAACAGGATGCTAGGCTTGATGGACTCTTGATCTGTCCTGGTATGGCAATTCTTATGTTCTTATAAGTGTTTGAGCAAGCTTATAAAATTTGACTATTTGACATTTTTAGCTATGTTGATATGTTTTATATATGTGTTCTCTTTTTTAATGATTTCTTATACTTATTATATTTCTGTTTTTAGGACTGATTTATTACCTAAGCTATGAAAATTGTCTGCTTTTATAGCTTCATGTGATTATATTTTGACAATTTTGTTCCCTACGTGACCTTTTTTTTTTTTTTTTTTTTTTTTTAGTAAAAGTGAGATATAAATAAAATTTGATTTGATTTTGATTAAATCTGTAATGAGTCTTCTTAATCTCTAGGAAAATATAGTTGTCAAACATTTAGAAATTTTATTTAAAACAAATATTGTCTGCTCACGTAGGCTAGTACTATACATTTATTTGTTTCTCCTCTTTATGTATCTGAATTCAAGAAAGCATGGGATCTCTAATGAAGTGATGACAACTATAATGCTAAATTAAATGGACTGATGAGCAGACTGGATGGGCCATACAGTCTTTTTCTGCCATTATGTTTCTATTTTCTATGTAGCTTTACTTTATTGGCTTAACCACTTTTCAAAAATAAAAACAAAGTGGTGAATAATAAGAGAACATATTAAGTTGTGCTAGAAGCAGTGTTTTAATGTAGAGAAAAATTTCACAGGATTTACTAAACTGTGGTACCCAAATGCCACAGTTTAATAAATCCTATGTAATTGTTCTCCATGTTGCCATCATGCCTGAGAACTTTATTTATTTATTTATTTATCTATTTATTTATTTAGAAACTTTTCTATACCGTTGCTAAGTTAAATACCATCGCAACGGTTTACATGTAGGCACATATTTAACTTTATGGGTTCTTGATCACGGCTTCCCATGATTAAAATAGGTCACAGACAGAGTCCATGCAATCCCCCCACTGCTGTGCTGTAAAAATGTATGTGGTCTAATGGGACCCATCCTCTGTCTCTCACAACCAGCATGTGTTATAAAATTTTTTCTAACACCCTCCTTTGACCCTGCCCTCATTAAAAAGATCAACCTGCCTGACTACGTAATCCCCCTACCCCCACGCCCCATGTGGACAGACAAAGGAACCTCTAGTGCAGTTGGTGTCATTCTGAAAAGCAGCATCGGTGGGGCAGGAATGGGTAGAGATCACTCCTGCACTCACTAGACCCCTGGGGACTTCAAGTAAACTTGGAGAGCTCTGGGGTTTTGGAGTGCGATTTCCATTGGGAGGGAGCAAGAGCTTAGGTAATTAAGGGGGTGAGTCATTTTAATGGGGGCAGTGTCAAAGCGCTTTTTAGAAATGTGTATTTAACACACACTGGAAATGCAGGAAGGAAGTCAGGGATTTTTACAATACAGTGGTGAAGGGTTTTATAGGGCCTTTGCAGGCCCAACTCCGGGAGCATCGCCAGGTGTGTTAATGATTTTTCTAGGGGAAATGCAGCTACGCCTCTGGAGGTGGAGCTAACTTTCTTGAATACTGCAGCTCATGAACATTTTCCACGAACTGCAGCAATCTTTAGCTTGAAAACGAGATGCTTTGCATGCATTTGCATGTGACACAGCTCATTCTCATGCCTGGGTTATGCCTGATTTTATCGGGCCTGAAAATAATGTGTGAAAGTTTGTGATAAAGATAATAGGATAATTTTGCACAGTATTTGAAGACACTATACATTTCATGCATTTTACTGCATGGTAAACAGGTTTTATTATATGCAAATATGTTAATGCACTGAGTAAACTGTCCCCTTAAGTAGCAAGCCCTCTGGGGACAAAGGAATACCTAAACTATCAAAGAAAGCTAAATCTACATCAATAAAGGTGCTAAACCATTTGGGAGGAGTGGGACCTGATTCAAGTGTAAGGAAAAATAGTGGAGACCGTCCTGCAGAGCAGAGCACAGCCATTGGATTTCAGGTACCAAAGGATGTCCTAAGTTGTATAGGAGCTTTCATCACCTGACATTTGGAGATCTTGTAATAGGGAAGCAAGGGGATTCCTATGGTTATGGCTTGTGACTGTGTAAAAAGAAGAAACAGATTCACCTCAAGGAAATATATTATTTGCAGAGGTCTAGAAGTGAATTTTCCCCTCTCCCTGAAAACGAATATATACCCTCACTCCCCCTTTTATAGCAAGGATATGAAAGGAGTGGGGGGGAGTAGCACTTCATATTCAAGGTTATTTGCTACACATGTTTTTAAAAAATTATTTCCTGCAAAAAGCTTTAAAATGCTTAAGAAGAATCCTTTTCTGCAGAGCAAGTTTGGCACAGTCACATGATGGTGCTTAGTGATATGTTACCAATTTCTTATAAGGAGCTCTCACTAGGGATGTGAATCGTTTTAGGACGATTAAAATTATCGTCCGATAATTTTAATATCGTCTTAAACCGTTATGGAACACAATACAATACAGATTCTAACGATTTATCGTTATAAATCGTTAGAATCGTGAGCCGGCACACTAAAACCCCCTAAAACCCACCCCCGACCCTTTAAATTAAATCCCCCACCCTCCCGAACCCCCCCCCCAATAACTTAAATAACCTGCGGGTCCAGCGGCGGTCCGGAACGGCAGCGGTCCGGAACGGGCTCCTGCTCCTCAATCTTGTCGTCTTCAGCCGGCGCCATTTTCCAAAATGGCGCCGAAAAATGGCGGCGGCCATAGACGAAAAAGATTGGACGGCAGGAGGTCCTTCCGGACCCCCGCTGGACTTTTGGCAAGTCTCGTGGGGGTCAGGAGGCCCCTCACAAGCTGGCCAAAAGTTCCTGGAGGTCCAGCGGGGGTCAGGGAGCGATTTCCCGCCACGAATCGTTTTCGTACGGAAAATGGCGCCGGCCATACGCGTATGGCCGGCGCCATTTTCCGTACGGAAAATGGCGCCGGCAGGAGATCGACTGCAGGAGGTCGTTCAGCGAGGGTTCCGGCGCCTCGCTGAACGACCTCCTGCAGTCGATCTCCTGCCGGCGCCATTTTCCGTACGAAAACGATTCGCGGCGGGAAATCGCTCCCTGACCCCCGCTGGACCTCCAGGAACTTTTGGCCAGCTTGTGGGGGGCCTCCTGACCCCCACGAGATTTGCCAAAAGTCCAGCGGGGGTCCGGAAGGACCTCCTGCCGTCCAATCTTTTTCGTCTATGGCCGCCGCCATTTTTCGGCGCCATTTTGGAAAATGGCGCCGGCTGAAGACGACAAGATTCAGGAGCAGGAGCCCGTTCCGGACCGCTGCCGTTCCGGACCGCCGCTGGACCCGCAGGTTATTTAAGTTATTTGGGGGGGGGTTCGGGAGGGTGGGGGATTTAATTTAAAGGGTTGGGGGTGGGTTTTAGGGGGTTTTAATGTGCCGGTTTTTCGATTTTTCGATTTTTCGATTTTTAACGATTTTTAACGATTTTTCACGATATTTTACCCCCCCAAACGGCAACAATACGATTCCCTCCCCCTCCCAGCCGAAATCGATCGTTAAGACGATCGAGGACACGATTCACATCCCTAGCTCTCACCAGCTTTTAGGAAATAATTCAACAAGGGGCCCCTGAGCCTCCTCAAGCACATTATTGATAGGCCCTAACAAATCGCCGAATGTGCTGAAAACATCCCTCCCCACAATGGTTAAAAGCATGAGCTGGGAACTTTACGCTGCAGGAAAAAGGTAAGGGGCTGGTACATTACCATGAAGCAAACGCAAAGTCTGCCAGTGCTCTTTGATCCGCAGCTCCCGCCGGCCCTGAATCTTTCAGAGGGAACTCTGGGCCTAATATTCGGCCACTGGCTGGATTGCAGAGTTAGCTGGATAAACATATCTGGTTTTCTCTGCTCAGACATTCAGCCACCCAGCCGCTGAATATCCATGGCTATTTCAAAGTTAGCTGGATAACGCTGCTTTCATGCAGTCCTAAAGTTAGCCAGATAGCATTGAATATTGGAGTTTACCTGCTAAGGCATGCATTTACTAAGCTATGATAAGGGTATAATGCATGAAAAACAGTATTTAACATGCATCCAATAAGCATCGTTTATTGCACGATATATCCATATTATGGACATATCACACATTTTTCCCCCCAATTAGTTGCTTTGCATGCATTTTAATGCATTAAAAGGTCCATATTCAGAAGCATTTAGCCAGATAAAGGAGAAGTAAATTTAGGAGCTTATCTGGCTAAATTCTAGCCAGATAAGTTAGGGGCATTCCGGGGGTATGAATTGGAGGAGATGAGTTAGCTGATATTCAGAGTTAGCCGGATGATTTATCTGGCTAACTCTGGTTGCCCTTTAGACTTGTCCTAAAGTTAACCAGAAAAACTTTAAGATAGCCAGGTATGTTCTTCTGTACGGCTTCACCGCTGAATACATAGCACTAGTTTGCCATGTACATTTCATCCGCCTAACTAGCCGAGGCACACAGTGATTGAATATGGACTCAAAATTTACAAACGCATGCAAAGCAGCACATGCATAGGTAATACTATGCAAATAAAATATTGCGGCTTGCCTCAACTAATGTACGCCACATTGTTTTAAAGAATTTTCAGAAGCTGAATTTAACTAATCCCAGAGACAGTGGGATGTTAACATCCCATTGTCCCTGGGTTACTTCTTAAAGGGCCACGTGGCCCAAAATACCCCCCTTCCCAATGATGAAAACGTCTCTGGGGCAAAGGCCAGTCGGTGACATTTTGGAATATGGTGTTGAGCAGCCCAATGCCTAGGGTGCAAACCGGGCCACCACTGGACCACCAAGGTGTCAAATTTTAGGTAAGGGAAGGTCTAGGGAGTGGGAGAGGGAGGCATTGCTGTACATCTTTTAAGTGTATTGTTTACACTTTTTAAAGGCTGCATCACCTCTACAGGTGGCAGAGGTCTTCTAAGACCACCGGGGTTTTTTTTCTCATTGGGAAAGGGGAGATTTTGGGTCGCATGGATCTTTAGAATGATGGCGACCCAAGGCAAAGCGGGTCACCATCACATTTTTCTCCATTTTGCTATAATATTTTTTTATTGTAGGTGTTTTCTATGATTAAAAAAATATTGCAGTGAAACTGTTGCAAAGTTTTCCCATGGAGGAGCAAAATATCATAGGAAGGTCTCCCATTTCGCCCCTACTGTGTTAAAATATTATGACTTGATAAATGACCCCCTTACAAGCCGATGTAATATCATGCGCTGAGCGTAGCGCACAGGTTAACAAGAGCTTAGATGTGCGTTTTGGATGTGCATCCATAACCCACCGAAGTAATAAGGGCATCAGCACATGCAAAAAGCTCGTCCATACTCGCGTATAGCGAATAACACTCATCATCACATGTAAATTCCCTGCAGATGAGGCTATCAATTATTACTACGCAATGCAAAAAATCCCCGTGCGCCTAAGGCACACTTTTTAACCCATCAAATTTTACACCTGCCTGGCGCAGGCATAAAGTCTTCCCGTGCATCAAAGGTGCAATTTAAAAACAAAAAAAACTGCTTTTCTTTGGTTTCTTCTACTTAGTATCATCACGATACTAAGTAGGAAGAACCACAGAAAACAGTACCATGCAAAAAAAGTCTTGACCTAAAAAAAAAAAACCATGCGGGCTGGTGTGCACATGTTATAAAATCAGGGGTCGGCACGCACAAAGGGTTGCACATTTGTGCAACCTGCGCGCACCGACGCCTGCGGCCTTCCACAGTTCCCTCCCAGGCCGCTCCAATTTAGGAGCGGCCTGGGAGGGACCTTCCCTACCCCCTAGACCAGTGGTTCTCAACCCTGTCCTGGGGACCCCCCCAGCCAGTCGGGTTTTCAGGATATCCACAATGAATATGCATGAGAGAAAATTTGCATGTTGTGGAGGCAGTGCATGCAAATTTTCTCTCATGCATATTCATTGTGGATATCCTGAAAACCCGACAGGCTTGGGGGGTCCCCAGGACAGGGTTGAGAACCACTGCCCTAGACTAACCTTCCTACCCCTTCCCCTAACCTTCCTGCCCCCTAGCCCTATCCTAAACCCCCCAAAATCCTCTCTTACCTGTTGCGCCTGCTTTGAGCAGGCACAGGTTGCACATGCCAGCACCCTGCTGGCACGCGATCCCCCGGCACAGCAGCAAATGGCCGCTGGGCCGGTCGCCTCTATCCCCGCCCTTGTACCTCCCTTCCCCGCCCCCGGACCGCCCCTTTAAGTGACCCTGGGACTTACACGCATCCTGGGGGTTTATGCGCGTGGCCGGGCCTTTGAAAATAGGCCCGACACGCTTAAGGCCACTTATGCACGAAAGTCTTTTAAAATCTACCTCAAATTGGGTGTCCATTTTGGTAACCTGCACACATAGGGCACTTACTATTAATTTATTCACTGCTTCACTTACTGCCGATTGGTCCATTCGCTGTCACATGTCAGTGAATGGACCAATCCCCTTTCAGAAGGCTGTCCTGAAAGAAACTGGTCCTTTCACTGACACTTGACAGAAAATGACCAATCAGGAACAGCCCTGCCAGGGAATGGGGAGGGAGCTCTGGGTAGGTTGTTGTGGAAGCACAGCCTCTTCTCCTGGGCGCTCGATGCAGAGCGCTAGGGATGCACAAATTATCCATTGTGCATCCCTTTTTGCACGGCAGCTCATTTGTGTACTGCATCGAGTACCAGGAGAGGTGGATGTGCATGCATTCAAAAAGAGTGCATCCATTTGGACACGTGTTTTTTACATGCATGATATTGCATCAGCCTGCTATTTAGCTGGATAGTTGACTGCACCCCACAATGCCTTTGTCCCACTTGACTTATCCAGCTGACTTTTTAGTCAGATAAAAAGTTATCCGGATAAGTACTGACTACTGAGCACAGCATTTGAGTGACACCATTTGTTCAGCTATGTCCAAAGTTAGCAGGAGAAAATTAATTTGCAGGTTTGTATTCACAGACCTGCAAGCTCCTGTGTGGTTTGATAATTGTTCCCCCATATACCCTCAACACTCCCACTCATGTGACTGCAATATTGTACACTGAAAGAGCATCCAAGAGATAGCATGATCTTGTCACAATTCAGAGTGTCATCCTACCATTGCAACAGCCAGTAATGGCTTTCTCTGCCAAATAGAAAGAGCAAATACACGGTAGCCTTTATAATCCCTTGTGTGGCAAGTGCAAATGCTTTGTGTACAGAGCCATAACATTGCAGGCTGTCTATATTTCCAGTCTATACTTCAGCACTTTGGATTCAGCAGTGCATTTTTCCTTGTAAACTAATTGGTATGTGTTCATATGAAAAATACTCCCCAAATGCTAATTTAATCTTTTTTTTTTTTTACATATGATGGCTTTATTTCTAATTTCTGCACACATTCCATGTTAAATCTATAATGACTGATATTTATTATATATTTTTATTGACTGTAAAAATCTTATTTTTCTATATCACCAACAATGAATTTGCAGTGAACAGAAAGTCATGATCATGACGAGAATTTCTGTTACCCTGTGTGAATAGTAATGATTTTAATTGTTACAATATGGAGTTTGTTAATATTCTTCGCCTGCAGTGATTTGTGAGAATTATAGTTACAATTCCTTTCTGAGATATGGAGAAATCACCTGGAGAGCAGTAACCCTATTTTATTGAAGCTAAACACTGCAGTAAGTAATTGAGCTAATCTTTGGAATGCTATATGAATATGTTAGTCTATTTTGGAAATCAGGATGATTCATAAGCCGTTTGATTATTTGCTGGCTCAGAATATGAGGAAGATCTAGCATTTCAGCCTCAACATTGCCTAGAGCAGGCAGAATGCATTCAAATGAGAGTTAGAAATAGTCATGGTGGAAATGAAATTGGCAAACATGTGACATTTCATAGGATTGCAGCAGCCATGACTGACAGGTGGTTTCACCCCTCTGTGTCTAAATTATTTACTCCAGTAATGGAATAGTTAATCTGACTTCTTTCCCCCGACCTGTGCATGCCCACGGGAATGCCTCTTTTTTTCTGCCACTAAAAGTATGCAAGCTATGAAAGCTGCACCTACTCCTAGCTACATTGGACAAGAGCGATTTCTGATCAGGCCAGTTCACCGAGCCAAATGACTTTGAAAGCTGCCCTCATAATTTTACGCCAATACTAAATCCCTCTAAAGTAAGTCAGACAGCAGTAGCCGCCTCCCCATGTGGGCTAACTGAAGGACTGGTGCAGAGCTGATGCTCTACTCCCCATCCCAATAAGGCAGTGTTGCTTGGAGAAAATGCATATTCATAGGCAGGCACAACTGCAGTGCACTGGCCGCTTATTTGAACCCTTTCCCACCTCCCGCTTCTCAGTCCTGAACAACTAGGCACAAGGGAGCCTGAGGAGAGACTTTTTTTTTTTTTTAACTTTGTAGGCCTAGCTCTTGAAAATCAGACAATTTGAATGGAAGAAATAGATCAGGGGCAAGAATGATTTAAGGAGAGTTAGGGCAAATCTGAGCCCACCTTTTGCAGAACAAAATGTTCCCACTCTCCCATTAAGGTGGGTCCTTTTCAGGAACACCGTGAGGGTTCAAATGCAGGTGCAAATGGCAAGAATGAACACTCGTAGACAGCAAGTCCTCCATTCCTTGGGTTTGGGGTGCCTGGCTGCAGGTTCTCCAAAAGACGCATTGAATTTGTAAGCGCGTTGTTGAGGAGATGGGGGCGCAACATTGCTCAAGATAAACTAGGTTTGCTGGGGCTGGTAAGGCAGCCGAGCGCTAACAGCACTGCATGCTACGGTGCAGGGGGCTTGAATTTGAGTCTTCTGTCTGATGTGCACTACATGATGTCAGGTGCATCACCACGGTGACACAGTAAAGTCCAGGGAGGGAAGGACATGGAAACCTCTGAGGATCAAAGGAGAAGCACTAAAAGTAAGTCTTAGAGAATACATGTGTTACTTATGTATGCTGCATGAGGGAGGGGAGTCAGAAAGAAAAAGAAATGAGTAGAGAATGTGTTCAGTAGAGCGAGTGCATTATCAGGCTAGGCTCTCACAGTTTGTCCCTCATTCCTGTAGTTCTATACATGCATAATAAGGGCTGAAGCTGAACAATAACGCTTTGCTAATTGAGGGGTAGATTTTCAAAAAGTACGCCCACGCGTATTTTTGTTCACGCACCAGGCGCAAACAAGAGTACGCCGGATTTTAATCGATACGCTCGTAGCCGCACGTATCCTTTAAAATCCGGGGTCGGCGCGCGCAAGGCTGTGCAAAATTAGCAGCCTGCATGCGCCGAGCTGCGCAGCCTGCCTCCGTTCCCTCCCACCCCCCCCCCCCTGCACCTTCCTCTCCCTTCCCCTACCTAACCCACCCCCCCAGCCCTATCTAACCCCCCCTATCTTTGTTGGAAAAGTTACGCCAGCCCAAGGCAGGCGTAACTCGCGCGCGCCGGCTGTGCGATTCCCCGGCCCGAAAGCAGTTTCGGAGGCCTCAGCCACGCCCCCGAAACACCCCTGGGCCGGAACCACGCCCGTGGCCCCGCCCCCGGATAATGCACCGCCGCAACATGCCCCTGACATGCCCCCCCAGGAAAGTCCCGGGACTTACGCGCGTCCCGAGGCTTGCGCGCGTCGCCAAGCCTATTCAACATAGGCTTGGCGCACGCAGGGGGAACTCGGGGCAGATTTTCGGGGGGTACGCGCGTATCTTACGCACGTACCCCTTTGAAAATCTGCCCCTGAGTAACTCTACTTTGTAGACATATAAAATGTCATGTTTTCTAAAATAAATAAAGCTGTAACGCTAATAGATTTTTATACTTCAAGATAACTAGTTGTTATCTGGGGAAGGGTGCATCCAATTGCCTATAATATGCTAGTAAATGAGGACAATGAGCCTGATTACTAAGGCTTCTTTCCCTTTTTGTGTCTGTGGGAAAAATGCTTAGCAAATCAGGCCCCATATTTGCCAAAATGGCAAACGGTTTAACTTGAGGAAACTTGGAGATATTTTGCCATTAAGATAACCACCCCTGTTTTGTTTGGGTTAGAAACATTGAATATATTTTGTTTGGTGTATATATTTTCATCTCTTTTTGCTATGCCATTATGTCTGTGCTTTATCCTGAAGGGTGTACAAAGAAAATTATGGAAAGAAGAAGTCTGGTATAAAAAAGATAACTTGTTAGATAACCGAAAAAAAAATTCATATACAGTATAAATACCCACACATACACACACACACAGGAGTGAATTTCATAAGGCCCGCAAGTGCAAATACGGGGGGTTAGGCACGTGGCTGCATCCTGCGCGCATCAAGCGCATTTTAGAAATGGCCCAGCCACGCGCATAACTCCTGATATGCGCAGAAGTGCCGGGCCTGAAGAAAGGGGTGGGCTGGGGAGGGTGCGGGGTGGGGTCTGGGCAAAGAGAGGCAGGGTGGGGTCGAGCCAGAACAGCACCATTAGATGCTGTCCCGGGGAAGCAAGCGACGGCATCCGGCCGGCGTTTGGAGTTACTTCTGCTCCAGAGGAGCAGTTAGTATAAAAGCAAAAAAACTGGGGATAGCTAGTGTAGGTTTAAGGGTCAGGGAGGGGAGGGGGAGGAAGGAAAGGGTTAGGGTTAAGGAACTGGACAAAGGCTGGATCTTGTCATTGTGCAATTCTTTTAAAATCCCACCTCTGTGCGCAGAAGAGGCCACACGCCCACACATGGGCGCGCAGATATGAAACTCCGGCGCGCATTTGCATGCGGGAATTGTATTTTATAACATGCATGCACCAACGTGAGCATGTAATAAAATAGCTACATCCACGTGCACACGCTGGGAACCACGCGCACATGGATGTGTGCACGGGCCTTTTACAATTTCCCCACAGTGGATATTGAAAGTCTACATCCTTTTAAACATTTTTCACGTTTTTTATGTCAGTGCATCAGTGTTAAATGAGGAGTTTTTTTTTCAGCTCAACACACCATACTCTATACCTTCAAGATGAAAACTGTTTTGTTGAGGGGACAAAATCTAGAAACTGGGCAATGTATATAATGTATCAAGTGCTCAATGCAATTATAATCAAAAAAATTCCCAAAAGGAAAAAAAAAGCACTAATGTTGAATGTTCAAATTAAAAATAATATTTATTCTTGAATTACAAATATTAAAATAAATGAGTGGTTCCTTATATAATCATGTCTAATGTGTATTTAAAAATGAATGTTGCTAGATTTATACACTGTTACATAATACACAATGTGAATCTTGTGTATCACCAGCAGCACAAGAACTGCTCAATATATCCTGTTATCATGTGAATCAGTGCAATTTAAAACAGGTGGGGTCAAATCACTTGGTGTATTCTTTTGAAGGCAATTGGTAACACAAGAGCTTTAAGTATTTTGGACTGATACAGAAATACAAGGGGGTGGACACTTATCTAACCAAACTGTTACATATTTTTATTTCCACTTACATTTCTAAATAATTATTGCATTTATTTTTCTCTTAGAAGTTGCAGGGAAGGAAGTATTGATACATGAAACAAACAAGCATTGTTTTAATGCATTTCACTTCCAGACTACAATGCAACAAAAGATGAACATTTTGGAATAGGGTGTAGAATTTCTATAGCTACTCTGTGTATATATATTTATTTTTTTTCATTTGGTTCATAAATGTTACAATAGTTACTGTATATATATTTATTTTAACTTGGTTCAAAAATGTTACAATATTCTCCAAGAATAAAGCAATACTGCTGTTAAATAAAAAATTACCAAAAATCAGTACTTGATGTACTGCCAAGAGTTTCAACTGGAAGCCTGGAGAAATGGTCGTTATAATTAGAAATAAATTCAGACAAGGGCATGTGTTTCTCTTTATAATTTGGTGTAGCTATTGTAAAGGCTGCCCTTTTAGTGAAGCAAGCAAGAAAGAGAAAAACAGTTAGTATGAAATACTGTATATAAACACAAGATGTCTGAATGGAACTGTATGCCTAATGATCACAACACAATTTGTTTCATTCTCTAAATAATAGCACAGATATGAAAGATTTAATTTTCAAAGCTAAAGAAAATCATCCTCAGACTCTGAAGTAACTAGAACAATGAGACACAATAGTTCAGCACTAGAGGGATGTGAGGAGAGAATGCTCATGAGGGAGGAGACAAGGCCCACTGCAGAGAAGCAACAAGAGACTGGGGAGAGAAAGGAGTGGAAACACCGCAATAGAGAAAAGAAGAGATGATAAAGAAGCATCAACTAATAGAAAAAGAGACAAATAGGATTGGAATGTGAAGCAGGGAGAGGTAAGCAAGGTTGGGGAAGGAGAGCGCAGGCTGAGGCGAGATAGGAGAGAGAGAGAGAGAGGAGAGAAAAAGAGAGCTTGAAAGAAAGTTTGCATTCAGGAAGAGGAAACTTTGAGAAGTGGGATAATCTGGTATATAGATTAAGGTTTGGAGAGCTTTGGTGAAGAATAGGGGAGAAACTGGTTTGGGAGGGGAATGATGGGCTGAGAGAAGAGGATGGGGTACAAAAGAAGAGAATCTCAGGGAAGAGGGGGAAAAGAAAAAAAGAGGTTGGGATACAGAGGAGAGAGGTTGATAGATAATCTGGGTGAGAAATAAGAGAGTTGTCTTCATGGATCTTGGCAGAATTTACTGAAAACTTAAATTATGTGGATTCAGATAATGGAATCATGGGAGGCTGTGATATATTTATTAGACCAATATATTATAAAGATGTTTTAGTACATGAACTTTCAAGACAATATAGGTCCCCTGTATAGCTGAACCATGAACTTACATTGTCTCTAAAACTCGCCATCTTTTTACTTTGGTCTAGAAAAAGGTAATGTGCAAATACGTATACCACCTTACTGGAATATCCACCCTAGAAAACAAATCAGACTCTCAACCTTTAATACTACCAAATAGAGACCTTCATAAGAAAGGAGCATGAAAAATTGCCAACCAGGCTAATAATTTGCTCCTAAAGATTAAACCTCTAGATTTTAATCATTGGTCTCTCAACTTAGTTCCTTTAAAGTCATGTACCTAGGTTTAGAAAAAATTTTGATTGCAATTTAAAAATCAGTGCACTTATCTTATAAAGACCAAAAAAAGGTCAATTCACTGGAGAGTCCTCTTAAAGTGTCTCGTATAAATGTCTTTCTTATGCTGTATTGAATGACAGCTTGAAAAATGAGGAATATCCGCTTATCCCAGCCATGTTTCATAAAGCCCTTCTTCAAGGACAGTTTGTTATTCAGGAGATGAAATCCTCCTCCTCATCATCACCATGTGCAAGCTTGACATAAAAATTCTCAGTGGCGTACTCCAGCAAGCTAGACGCTTCTGGTTTGCATATGATTTGAGCCTATCATCTGTTTTGGGGTTGGTTTACCTGTTTTCTAGAAAAAGGTAAAACAGCTGAATAGATTTTCAAGTGCTGAATATGTTAGAAAATGCAAAATGCCAATGGACATATATATAATAGTAAAAGGAGGGAGAAGAAAATAAAGTGTGAAAAAAACTGAAATGGAGATAAGAAAGAAATAATGAAAAAGGCAGAGCAAACTAGCTATCCAAATACACACAGCACATGGGACAATTATGCACATTGTTTTATTTTTGAAATGAACACGTATCTTCCTCTTCTCTTCCTCTATCCACTGTATCTTATAAAATCCAGCGTAATTTTGTTTGCGCCTGCTGCGCAAACAAAAGTACGCGATCGCGCAGTTTTTAAAAATCTACCCCTTTATGTATGCCATTAGGCAGGAGCAATTCCCACTCTCTCCTGCTCTGACCTTCTGATGATAAAAATGGAACCGGCTGATTTAATGCTCTCCTTTGTTTGAACATGCAAGGCAAAGGAAAGTGTCAGGTCATCTAGCATTTCTTTCATCATCAGAGCAAATGAGGCTGAGAGAATGGGGATTGCTTCTACCCCATCACCGATCTTGGGGGGGAGAGGGAGGATATCACAGAATGGTACGCTTTGATCTTGGGTGGAAGGGGACATCGGGGCATAGCACCCTTTGCCTGACTTCAGGGCAAAGGTGGGAGAGGTCAATGTGGTCTGGCACACTTTCTCAGTTCCCAGCCAGGTCTGGGTTGAAGACTCGTGGGGTTAACCTGTTGAGCTGCAGCAGGCCCTTTATTTACTGGGAAGGGGTGGGGCTACTGAAAATCATGTGGGTTAATGTTAATGAGCTACTTTGCAGACATCTGCATGTCATACAGCTCATTAGAATATGTTGTACAGGGTTTTTTTGGCATTAATGGTAGCATAAATGAGTACATTGCTATTAACATGATTTGTAGGACTTTAATGTGCATTAATATATTTTAGTAAATTGGCTCCTTAAGGACCTACATATCTACAACCTAGAAAAGAGGAGGATGGGGGGGTGGGGATATCATAAACATATTCATATAAATCAGAAACAGGAATTAAACCTTTTTCACGGGAAAGAATGCTGTACAGGAATAGGTCATGGTTTGAGGTTCCAAGGAAGATAGACCAGTGATTCCAAACCCTCTCTGAAGGCACACCTAACCAGTATGATTTTCAGGATAACCATAATGAATGTGCATGTGATAGATTTGCATCCACTGCATCTTGAATGTATGCACATCTATCTCACGCATATTCATAGTGAATATCCTGAAAATCAGGTTAGGTGTGCTTCTAAAAGAGAATTGAGAAACACTAGGGTAGACGCAGGAGCAACATCAGAAAATATTTCATGCAAAGCATGGCAGATACTTGGGAATGGCCATGGAAAGGAAGGGAAGCTAAAACAGTAACGAACTCAAGAAAATCTGAGATAATCATTAAGGATCCCTAAGTGTGTTGTAAATGGAAAGCCGTAGATCAGGGACAGCCAACTCTGGTCCTCAGCAGCCACAAACTGGTCTGGTTTCAGAATATCCACAATGAATATATAGGAGATTGATACAAATATATCTCATGCATATTCATTGTGGATATCCAGAAAACCAGGCCTATTTGTGGCTCTTGAAGATCATAGTTGGCCATCTCTGCTATAGATCTATTGGATCTACAGGAAGGAAATTGGGCAAAAAAGATGGGCCTAAGTCTTTGCTGTCATTATCTGTTTCTTTAGGGAAGCATGTCTTTGGCTTTGCTAGACATGCCTAACTTGTTGCAAACCATTCTGTCTCTTCACTGAGTTTCTTTCATTGTTGTCTTGGAGTCTACTGGAGTTATTTAGGAGAAAGGGTGATTCTTACTTCATTTTTTTAGCTTTATCCCTCTCATTCATGTTTAATTATTTTCAATGTAGTTATCTTTTGATGGGAATCATGTAGACAAATTCCTAGGCACGAGTCTATTGCCCCTTCAACCCAGAATGGAATGAGTTAAATTTGTTTAGGTTTTCTTTGTAAATATGTTATTTTAATAGTTTTTTTTTTTAAGTAGTTTAAAAATAGAAATGCTTGGATTGCTGAAGGATTGAGATATTTGATTAGCTAAAAGGGTAACAATGATCTATAACTAGCATCTTATTTATCCCAAACTATTACAAAGCTTAGCATAACAAACAATGGCTTAAATTTTACTGGTTGACCATTTACATTTAGATCAGAAATAAATATAGAAGCATGCAAAATATGTGAATTATAGGCTAGTATCAAACAAGATTTTAAAAATAGAAAATACAAGATTAAATATTTTTTGTGGTACAATTTAACAGAAAAGTCTAAAAAATGCAAAATGTTCTTAATAGTAAGCATCAAGGGTGGATTTCATAGAAGATGCACACAGCTAAATAATATAACAACTTAAGAAATTGCCATGCTGGGTCAGACCAAGGGTCCATCAAGCCCAGCATCCTGTTTCCAACAGAAGCCAAACCAGGCCACAAGAACCTGGCAATTACCCAAACACTAAGAAGATCCCATGTTACTGATGCAATTAATAGCAGTGGCTATTCCCCAAGTAAACTTAATTAATAGCAGTTAATGATCTTCTCCTCCAAGAAGTTATCCAATCCTTTTTTGAACCCAACTACACTAACTGCACTAACCACATCCTCTGGCAACAAATTCCAGAGCTTTATTGTGCATTGCGTGAAAAAGAATTTTCTCTGATTAGTCTTAAATGTGCTACTTGCTAACTTCATGGAATGCCCCCTAGTCTTTCTATTATTTGAAAGTGTAACCAATTCACATCTACTCGTTCACGACCTCTCATGATCTTAAAGACCTCTATCATATTCCCCCTCAGCCGTCTCTTCTCCAAGCTGAACAGCCCTAACCTCTTTAGCCTTTTCTTATAGGGGAGATGTTCCATCCCATTTATCATTTTGGTTGCCCTTCTCTGTACCTTCTGTACAGAACATTATATGAAATAATGTTTGCTGACATACAACACTAGACATATTTTATTAATGTTATCTTGAGTGATGTTGCAATTGAAAATCTCAATTCAAACATAGTACAAAACCCTAGATCAGTGTTTCTCAAGCTAGTCCTAGAGTACCCCTGTCACAGGTGTGAACCCTTGGGCTGTGGCATGGTTGATGCAGCTTAGCAGGCAAACTTAATAGGCCCATGCCGACAGCATGTGGACTCACGCTAACTAGGACTGGATGTAGGGCTTCATCTATATCAGCCCCATTCCCCACAGGTTAGGTATTTGGGTTCCAGGGAAAAGTAGGGCTTAGGTGAGAGTCCTGTAAGTAGTGGTCAAACAAAGACGAGTAGTGGGCAGAAGTCAGGGTAGGTAGTGAGTAAACAGCATCCAGGTCCAGGTTAAGATTGGGGCAGGCAAAAGGCAGCAGGCAAGCGGATTGAGGTGCAAGCTGGGGTTGGAGCACGCGGCAGTCTAGAAGAGCAGTCAAAGTCCATAGGAAGTAGAACTAGGAGTCAGGCAGAGACAGACAGTCAAGACAAAGATAAAGCAGTGGGGACCAAGACGCAAGCAGGGCAAGGTAGGGCAAGGTAAGACAATAACAAGGCAGGATGAGGCAAGGTAAAAAGGAGGCAAGACAAGGCAAATTAAAGCACAGAGACAGCAAGTAACATGAACTGCAAAGCAGGAGGACCTGTTGCTGAAGCAAGGCTTGGAGCACAGCAGGGGTTTAAATACCCAGTCGTATGACATCATCACAGTGTGCTGGCGGTTCTATTTCCCGCTGAAGGGCGTTCGAGTGTTGGTGCGCAGAGCACACGACTAGGGAGACCCAAGGGCATAGCAGTGTCTCGGCTGCATTGGCGGTGTTTGGAGGTAAGTGCAGCTGGTCGTGGGACATCTCATGGCCAGCCAAAATGTTACAGTATCCCCCTCTTCAATGTCCTAGGCTTAGATGTACATGGGAAGAGGCAATGAAACTCTTGGTTGAGATGGGGAGCTTGGATTCCGAAACTGGTACTTAAGAATTTTGTTTGGGATGAAACTGTTTCCAGGAGATGAGGTAGTGGAGTTTGTTTCAGATGCGTTAGAGTAGAGGACCTTCTGGACTTCATACTCCATATTCTCCTCTGATGACATCTCCATTGGTTTGGAAGGAGATTGTGAGGGCAGAGGGCCAAGACAAAAGTAGAGACTTGAGGAGACATGTGGAAAACGTTGTGGACCCTGAGGGTAGATGGTGGTTTTAACTGATATGCCACTGGTCCAATTTTCAGGTGATTGGAAATGGCCCAATGAGAAGAGGTGAGAACTTTGTAGATGGATTTTTAAATCATATATTATGGGTATTAAACCATTCCAAATCACCAGGTTTGAGATGAGGTGCCAGCCAGCGTCTTTTGTCTGCTTGCTTTTTGAATTTTTGATTAGGCAAGGTAAGATGTTGATGGGTATTTTGCCACAATTCTAAGATCTTGAGCCACGATGTTGGCTGCAGAGCATAGGACTGTTACTGATAAAGGGAGTGGTACCCATGGTTATCTGCTACACAAGATATGGAATGGAGATGACTCCGTGGAGACTCCAACATGATTGTTATGGCTGAATTCTGCCCAGGGAAGGAGAGATGCTTAGTCATCCTGCTGTTCATTTACATAGGCAATTAGGAATCCCTTGAGGATTTGGTTGGTTCTTTCTGTCTGTCCATTACTTTGTGGCTGGTAGGCTGAGAAGTCCAAAGAAATTCCAAACATTTTGCACAGGTTACACCAGAACCTTGTTTTAAATTGCACACCTCGATCTGAAAGAATGTAAGCTGTGGAGTAGGAAGATATGCTGAAAAAAGAGATGAGCCAGTTCTGGGGCTGAAGGAAGTCTGGGGAATGGTATAAAATAAGCCATTTTTGAGAACCACTCCCATATGGAAGTATAGTCATTAGAGAGAGGATATCATTGACAAAGACCATGGCTACATGGGTCCATTGTTTCTCGGGAGCTGGCAACAGCTGTAACAGCCCCCAAGGGTGAGTGTGGAAGCTCTTATTAACCATACGATTAGGATGACTCCACATATCGCCATATATTATACTTCATATGTGGCCACCAATAGTAGGGGAGGAGCAGTTCCATGGTTTTAGCTATTCTGGGATGGCCTGCCACGCAGGAATCATGGGCCCATAAGTACCTTCTCCTGGAGGCATTTGGGGACCACTTTCTTCCCCAGGGGATTGATGCAGCTATCATGATTCTTGCAGGATCTATGATGTGTTGAGGTGGTTCTGTCAAGTCTTCTGTTGCAAAGGACCGCAAAAGGGTATCAGCCTGCTGATTCTTCACTGCTGGTCAGTACCGGAGCTCAAAATTGAAGCAAAAGCATAGAGACCATCGGGCATGGCATTGGTTTAACTGCTGGGCTTCCTGGAGGTACAGCAAGTTTTTATGGTTGGTGAAGATTGTGTCAGGGTTCTAGCTCCCTCCAGTAGATAGTGCCATTCCTCCAAGGCCAGTATCACCATCAGAAGTTCTCTGTCCTTGATGGTATAATTTCTTTCTGTGGGCGTGAACTTTTTTGAAAAGAAGAGGCAAGGCATGAGCATTCCTTTGTCATTGTGTTGTGTGAGGACAGCTCCTACCCCAATGGCAGAGTATTTACTTCCATGTTAAAGGACCTAGATGGGTCTGGGTGTTGCAGACAGGGATCCTGGAGGTGATGGAAGGCATGGAATGCATCTTCACACCAATTCATGGCTTTTCTTTGTAAGAGGAGTGAGAAGAGCAGTCAGTGAGGAGTACCCATGTACAAACTTCTAGAAATCTTTGCAAGGCCTTGAGCTCCACGGGCTGAGGCCAATTCTGAATGGATTTCACTTTCTCAGGGTGTATGCGTAGACCACGATGAGAGATAACATAACCCAGTAAAGATAGTTCAGCCTGCCTGAAGGTACAATTTTCGAGTTTGGTGTATACTGTAGGTGTTCAGGTCTATGTCAAGGATGGGGCAGGTGACAGACAAATGGGTCGAGGTGCAAGCTGGGGTCAGGGAAGGCAGCAGTCCAGAAGACAAAGTCTGTAGCAAGGGTCAAAACCAGGAGTCAGGCAGAGACAGACAGAAAAGACAAAAACAAGGCACTGCAGACCAAGACACAAGCAGGGCAAGTTAAGGCAAGGCAACAACAAGACAGGACAAGGCAAGGTAACAAGGAGGCAAGACAAGGCAAAGTAACGCACAGAGACAGCAAGCAATACAAACTGCAAAGCAGGAGGATCTGTTGCTGAGGCAAGGCTTGGAGCATAGCTGGGGCTTAAATTCCCAGCAGCATGAAATCATCACAGAGCGCTAGCCGTTCTGTTTCCTGCAGCAGGCCCTTCAAGTGTTGGCACACTGTATGCGTGCATGTCCAGGGATACCTGGAAGCATGGCAACATCTCGGCTGCATTGGCAGTATTCAGGAGTAAGTGCGACTGGTCGTGAGACATCCCGTGGCCAGATAAAACATTACAACCCCTAGCTAATCTAGTTTGCAGGCTATCCACAAGGAATATGCATAAGATAGATGTTGAAGCATTGCTTCCACTGCCTGGAAGTCTCTCTCATGCACATTCCTTGTGGATATTCTGCAAACCAGACTAGCTAGGGGGTACTCCAGGAGCTTGAGAAAACATCACCCCATGTTATAGGGAAACTGATATCAGTGTTCCTAATACCTGTGAGGTAGGTGTTGTGTGAAGAATTGATAAAGTAGTGAGACAACGGCTGAGACATATCCTCATTCAAATCCAGTTTTTCCGGTGGAACAACTCCATTTTCCTCTCCATTTAGGTATCGTGTGAATCCTTCTATAGACATAAGACCTGAAAAAAAGGTGAAACCAAGAAAACATTGCATTTAATGCATGCACAATTCTCATTGCACATTAGAATTAGTTCATTACATGACAAAGTGTCCTTTCACATCATTCAATCTAAGAGATTTACATGCTTAAAACTGGGTTGTACATGTGTAAATGCAGTTCACACATGTAACTGGGCTTTTGAAAATTGCTACACTATGTGCTATTGAATTGTCCATAGTTTTAAATTTGTAGGCGACGTTATGTGGGTAAAGGGCTTTTGAAATATGCTATGATAGTATGTTATATTTACATGCGTAACACCTTTGAAAATTACCTTGAAAATGAGTGTGCATTAATATTTTACCAATAGCAAAATGTACTAGTTTCATCCAATGTATTCTGTTATACTGGAAATAACTTCTATGATCATGGTTATATGTTGTCAGGCCAAACAAAAAGGTGTTTTGGTATGCTTCCAACTGTGGATTGCCTGTACACAGGCTGGTGTCTTGCATGTACAGCAGAGTTGCAGAGTGGCTTAAACAAAAGCATGCTTGGGCAGTTGTTTGCCTGCTACATGGCCCCCGTCCCTGAGGATCCAGATTTGTTTTCAGAGGTTCAAAAGAGCTTGCCGGGATACCGCAGTATTCTGGCAATTTAAGGGATAGAGGGCCAAGATGAGTTAAGTCATCGGACCCAGAGAGTTCCTTGAATGCCCATGTCTATGGATATGTGTACCTGTTCCTGTAAGCAGAAATGTACTATGGAAGTCTTTTTTAATGTACAGTGAAGTTCATCTGAGTCAAGTATGTAGAAGATTGATATAACTGCATTAACTAACCTGGACTGCATTTTGGACTGTGCGTTATCCCTATCTTGTATACCTTATCCTACAGAGATGTAAATCAGCTTGCTATTTTGGTTCTGTTTAAATACCCATGAATACGTATATCTGGAAACTTTTGAGTTCTGGTCACCTGGGATTGCTGTTCATTGAAAGGGTATAGCAAGAGAAGAAGGGGAATCCACTCTCTCATTATCTTCCCCCCCCCCACCCCCAGCTAACACCAGCACTCTCCTTCCCCTTCCCCTTCCTATAAATAACTCACAACTCCCTGACTTGTTCTGTGTGGGGGAGGTCTTCTTCCCTCTCCTCCCCCACTAACCTCAGCTGAGTACAGAGTCCTGGGATCCCAGAAAACGGTAACTATTCCACCCCCTCCCCTCCTGTTTTCCGACAGGAAGGGCAGGGGTGAGGCTGGAGTGGGCACATCAGAGCAAAAAACAATTTATCTGCTCCCTTCTCTAGCTTCTCCCATGAAGGAGCAGCAAATAGTGAGGCCCCTACGTGGAGATTTCCTGTGTTCCCATCCTCTGGAGATGCAGCAATTTATGCAAATTCTCTGAGTCAAACCTTGTAGAGTTCCCAGCTATGTGAATAAGCCAATGCATATACTTTGAATTTGAGTTGATGTTGCAGAGAAGCCCTGATCCTGACACATATCCACTTATACAATGGCACCATAGAAAGCAATATTATTGAATCACAAATCAAAATATCTACAATTTCCATTAAAAAAAAATTACTTTTTTACACGTGCTCCGGCTGGCTGCTATAGTGAAATAACACATTTTGCAAAACCGATTACTTTCATTGAGAGCTACACATCGAACATATATTCTGAAAATATTTATGTTGACAGGTTAAGGAATCATAATACCCATTGCATTTCAGTTTGATCCACAATCTATCATTTCAAATGTTCTTTTCTATGTAAAATTGTGGGGCCTGTTATCTGCTCTCTGTCTCCCAACATCACAGCAATGCAGCACAACATGAGGAGAGAGGAAGCACTGGATATCAGGAGGGGGAGAATCTGGAGGACCGGGGATGAAGGGGAGGGTCTAGAAATGAAACTTAAGGTCTTTTGGAGATAGTTGGCTTTCAGGAGCAGCTGATAGCTAAATTTGTCACTGATTAGACCAAAACAAAAAAGTGTTGTATTACATGAATTTTTGAGACTACAAACATTATTATTTTTTATTTAAAAAACTTTTCTATACCGTTGCTAAGTTAAATACCATCGCAACGGTTTACATGTAGGCACATATTTAATGTAGGTGAAAGTGTACTATAGTACATTCTAACAGGTGCCGTCAAAGGTTCGGTTACAATATATCATTAGACATAGTCATTTAGTGAAGTAGTTCAAAACCATTTGTACCAAGGTACGTACACGGGTAGTTTTATCACACATAGTATTATAGTTATGATTATTGTGTAGGGTTCATAGACTAATCTACTGTAAAGTCCTAAGTACTGTGTGTTGGTGCCTTTCTGTCTTTTCCTGAATGATTTCTCTCTATTTTCCCGTCTCCTTGTAAAATGTTTGTTTAAAAAGCCATGTTTTTAAACTTTTCTTGAATGCCTTGAGATCACTTTGTAGTCTGATCTCTGGAGGCATTGTGTTCCAGATTATGGGTCCTGCTAGTGATAGGGCTCTTTCTCTCACTTGGGTCAGTCTTGCTGTTTTAACTGATGGAATGGTTATTACATGAAAATTCAAGCCTACAGACATCTGAAGAGACTTTTGTGGTTTTAAAAGTCAATGTATTACATTACTCCAAATATTAAACAAAAAGCAGAAAAAAAAAAAAAAAGACCAATCTTATCCAATTATTTTTCTCCTGTTTTGTTGTGTTATAATAAACATTGATACATTTGAGGAAAAGAATAAAATAAAAACTGAAAATGTGGTCCCTATACAGTATCTGAAAGCTGCATCACTCTTCTACCTGCATCACTCTTCTACCTGCATCACTCTTCTGCATGTACTCTTCTACCTTTAGCAAATTCTCAAAATTAGGAGTAGGAGTAGCTAAAGAAAATAACTTACTGGGAAACTTGCCTCTGGTTTTGGCTGGCCCAAAGTGTCAGGAAATATCTAGTTTGGCAATTAGGGCCACCCCGGAAGGAAGGGGGCATACCTGAGAGGCAAGGTGGTGGAGCAAGGGATGGAGAAAAGTCAAGGGAGAAATGTGAGGGAGGAATACTGGAAATTGGATGCA
Organism: Rhinatrema bivittatum; assembly: GCF_901001135.1. Classification (NCBI taxonomy): domain Eukaryota; kingdom Metazoa; phylum Chordata; class Amphibia; order Gymnophiona; family Rhinatrematidae; genus Rhinatrema; species Rhinatrema bivittatum. Next base: position 97,003,867 of record NC_042617.1, on the reverse strand, counting down.
AACAGAACACTAGAAACTGGACTGGGAATCAAGAAGGATAACAGAACAGGAACACAATTGCCAGGCATGAATACAGGAACACGATTATCGGAAATCAGGTGCCAAGTGGATAGAACTTCAACAGGACAGACACCAAGAGGGCTGTTGGACCAGCAAAGATGTGTCAGACTAAAAGCCCTCAGTTTTGGACAAACCTAATGTCGATCCAATAGGAAGCTCGCAGGGGTGTGTCTGACTCACTAGGAAATAGAATAAAAATACTAGAGAGCCATAAGTCTTTGCAGTTCTGTGACAGTTCCATAGCCTGAAATTCCCAGGGCTGTGGGTTTAACCCCCATCAACCTTGATACATGTTCCCATAACTTTATTCTGTTCTCTCTTAACAGATTCTCTCAGCCGTTCATCTCATCCCAAGTAATTTTTACTGTCTAGACCTTTTTCACTCAGGGTTGGTGTGAACAGGGGCACAGGCCATGGGCCTGTACAGGGTGATAAATAATTCATGGAGGGTGACAAAATATATTGAGCCTGATCAGCGAAAAGGATGATCAGGTTTTTGGACTGGATGAGCATAGAGAGTAGAGCAAGAAGTCTAGAACCAGTGAAACAATGAGGAGAAGAACAGGTCTGGAATGGAAAGGCAGATATGAAAAGCATGGAAGTTGCTACTCGTAGAGCAGAGTCGGAAATGCATAGAACTAGGACCAGAGAAAGAGGAGGTAAATAGGGGCTGGGTGTGGACTGGAGGAGCAGGGGAGAAGAGCAGATGGCTGGGACTGGAAGAGCAGAGAGAGGAGAGAGCTGAGAATGGAAGAGCAGAAATAGAAGAGTGGAGGTCTAGGTCTGGAATAGAAGAGACAGAAGAGTTGGAAGTTGGTACTGGGTAATAAAGAAGAGTTAAATGCAAGAACTGGAGAACAATGGAATTAAGAGAGAAGAACATGGCTAAGGTGACCATAATGGAAGAAGCTGAAGAGGAGGTCAAGATGGAAAGGAAGAAAGATTGGAGAGTCAGGCAAAAAAAAGTAGAATTTGGAGTGACCAATAATCAAAGAGAGAAGAGGAAAGCAAGAAGAAAGAGAGAGAGAGAGAGAGGGGGGGGGGGAAACTAGGATTGAGAGGATGAAAGAAGAATACCAGGGCATGGAGGGACCAGACAGTGACAGAAGAGCTGGGATGGGAAGAATCAGAGGGACATGGGAGATGAGCTGGCACAAAGGATCAGAGAGACAGTGAGAAGATGTGGCCGAGAGAGAGAAAGGAAACGTGCAACGCTTGGATGGATCAGAGAGGTAGAGGTAGAGGGAGTAGGAGAAATGACAGGGTCAGAAAGTGAAGTATAGTGGCTGGGACTGGAAGCATCTCAGGCTGCATCCCTGACCACCAGTGTCAGCGTACATCTGCCTGCATTTTGATAGCTAATCACCAGCCCCCATTACTTGGATCTAACTTCTGCACTGTGCAAGAGCAGGATTAGAAAGAACAGGTGGACTGCAGTAATAATACTAGCATCTGTCCCCCCCACCACAGTAGCAGAAAGATAGAGCCCTCTTGCAGCAAGGAGCTAGGACCAGCTACTGCAGGAAACAGGAGTGCAGATGTCAGGCTGGGACTGGCTGCATCAGGTAAAATAAGTGTAAGGGGCCCCAAGCGCAGCAACACCAGGAAAGAGCAGTGCAAAAGCTAGGCCATAGTTAATATGGTAGGGGCAGTGCAGGGGCACTGGAAAGAGGAGAGTACAGGGGCAGCTCAAGGCAATCTCCTGCCAGAGGCAAAGGATGAAATGGTGCCCCCCTCCCCCAACCATGGCCCAGTGCAGGTGAAATCACCGAAGGCCAGGGCAGGGGGAAGGCAATGGAGGGGGTGATGTGATTTGCCCGAGGTCCCAAGGAATGGCAAGAGGATTTGAACCCTGGTGTCCCTTGTTTGCAGCCCACTGCTCTAACCACTCCGTTTTTGGGCCTGTTATTTTTTTGTCCTCAGTCTTCGGCATCCGCACTAGGGGGCGCCGGAGAAATGTTTAATGGGTGGGATGGCATTTGCCCACCCCATCTCTTGGGTCTAGAAATAGGACTCCTCTATTCCCTATTGCCTGCTTCCACCCTTATCCAGGATCTGCCCCCTGAGAGGCCGGTGCATGATGGGAGTCTGTGTGTGTGATACACTTTCTGTTAGGGCTGATACAAGGGTATTAGATGCCCTAGACAAACCTTACAGCCTTCCATTCCCCCTTCCCTTCCCATCCCACATAATTAAAACTTATGCATTCTTTTCCATTTTAAAATGTATTAACTTCCCCAACCTAAAAAGGCAGATTGCATATGGAAAATAGACATTCAAAGCACAATCTTCTGAAATAAAAATATCACTTACAACAACATATATATATTACATAGGCATACACTTCCAATAATAATAGTTTAATAGACTTAATAAACTACCTTTCTCATAGTAATCAAGGCAGTTCACTGGATCCCATATGGTATTAGGCCTATGGTTAAGTGCACTGGGTATGGACTTGGCCCATGGAAAGCTAGGAATAAACTGAACTACAATTCCATTTTAGTAAGGCTTCCATATCATAACTGCCAGCACTCAACCTATGAAAAAGCCCTACTGCAAATATTACATCAGGCCCTAAACACCAATACACCTCCTATTAGGAAAACAGAATAAAGCCAGGTTGCTAGCAGAATACCTAAAACCTCAGTCACACATGCAGAACACAGATAAACTCTCACCAAATACAGAATAAAGAGATCATAAAATATAAACTGTAACGTGCAGACAAAAACTGAACTGGAAATCACAAGAAGCCAAACTCTGTAAGCAATGCAACCAACAATCAAGAAATATAAAACATTAAATATATCAATAAAATAAATGTTAAATCTGCTGATAAAATCAGTTAATTAAAAACACATATAAAATATGTGTTTAAAATATTACCAAACACTAGTAAAATATTTCAGAAAACAGCAGATACATCACATCCAATAATTAAAACTAGCAAGGATAAAAAAAAAAATCTCCCACTCTCCATACCTGGGAACTTTAGTTTTCCAGTCCTCCTGAGATTGTCGTAGATTGAAGAAGGGTGCACAAACTTTAACCTGTTTCTTACACACACACACACACACACACACACACACACACACACACACACATATGTGCACAGGCAGTCTCCCTCATAGACACACACATACACATATACACACACAAAAACCCTCTCATATATACACATACACACACACACACACACACACACACACACACACTCTCATACACACACACCAACCTCTCATACACACACACACATCCCCACCACCCTCTTATACACACACACCCCACCACCCTCTCATACATACATATACATACAAACCAACCTCTCCTACACACACACACACCACTACCCTCTCATATACACACACCACCCCTACCACCCTCTCATACACACATACACCACCCCTACCACCCTCTCATATAGACACTTTCACTTTATGTCTCATACAGACACACACCCTCTCATAAAATCATCCACTCACACCCACCCTCTGTCTCATAGATACACCTACTCTTTCATATATATGCATACACACACCCTCTCATACACACTCACAAATTCTCTCTCACATACAGGCACTCACTCTCACAGGGCAAGTCTCTTTCATACACACATTTTGAACCTTTTCTCTGGCTGCACAACAAGGCCTCTTCTGCCACTAGCTGCAGGGAAAACACTGGGGGCACTTCAGACCCTTTCCTGCCTCAAGCTACGGGAGAAACGCCGGCAGCACTGTAGGCCCTTTCCTGCTCCCAGCTGTGGGGAAAACTCTGGAGGCACTGCAGTGACTGTTTTTAGCCGCTGGATTGTCCTTTTGCTGGTGGGGAGTGGGAATCCCGCCAGCACATCGCAGTTCCGCACCCCCGGGACCTTCTTTTGCTGGTAGGGAGTAGGAACCTGCCAGCATGTCGCTGCTCCATGCCGCCAGCACTGCAGGTTTTCCTGCCGCCAGAGTTTGCCTGAATGAAGGGTGAGGTAGCTGTGGCAGGAAGGTTTCAGGGGGCAATTTTGCAGCCTCAAAATCTTGCCACCTGAAGCGGCCGCCTCACCTTGCCTCATTATAGAACCACCCCTGGGTGAATGAAAGATACTTCTTTTGGGGGAGTTAGAATTAGATAGTATATTGGAGCAATTCCTTATCCTGTCACTTCAACGAAAGCAGATAATTATGATGGGGGAGCAAAACATAATGCAAATACAAGGAACAATATTTTGAAGTTTTGCATAGAGTGGCAAAATGGAAGGCCTCTCTGCAAGTAACAATTACTGTTCAATCATGAGCTGTATGTTTAAGATATTAATGAGATTTTATTATGCATTGTTTTTGTATCACAGTTGAGTGGGAGTAAGAGCATCCAACTTAAGCCACAGGGACTTATTTTATGTTTCTATGAGACATTTAGGTAGGTGAAGAGTGCAAGGCTTATGCTGTCTGCCCTTTACACCTTCCTACTGTAGTACTGCAGACCTTGCTTGACCTCTGACTTCCCTGCTCCCTAGGGTCCTCTCTCCTTGTGCTCATCTCATGTTCTTTTCAGTTCCTTTTCTACTGCCTGCATTGGGAGGTTGTTCAATATATATCTAGCATCCTGGCTGGGAAAAAATAATCATTTTTTAATATATTAATCCTGAATCTATCCCCTTTAGTTACAGGTCATGACCCCCATGTTCCAGAGCCTCCTTTTGTCTGAAAAAAATGCTTGCCTCGTATGCTTTGTGCTACTTGAATGTTTCATGTCAGAGCTTTCTGTACTGGGATCTATCATTTAATTTCCATGGGGATAATCAACCTTCTAGAACACTTTACTTATAGAAGAAAAATGAACACGGAAGGTCAGCATTATATGGGATGTGCACTGTATAAACAGACCACTGATCCTCAGTCTATATAATGAAAATAAGCCTTGCTCATTTTCAAGGCCAAATATAGTTTTCCCTTGTTTATTTAAAACTGAAATTTCTGCCATTTGATACTGTTACTCCACAGTCCTGCTATATTTTTTCTGCATGTTATAGCTATTCACTTGTAATATTAAATAATCAGCTGAGACATAGAATATATTTCAATTAATTAAGAGTTATGACAATTCATGTCCTCAGTGGTATTGGAAACTTTGCAGTGCTTCGGGATTTAAAACATTCTATTTTTATAGCTAGCTTTTGTGTTTCAGAGAGGAAAAATATCTAATTTTGGCAGCAGCTGTCAACACTAGAAAAAAATCTGGAATTAAGCAAACGCCCTACATTCAATTGCAAAACAGATTTTTTATAGTACCCTGTAGTGTAAAAAAGAAAAAAAATACTATGCAGTGTGCCTCTTAAAGTCCAATCCCTGATCCTTGTAGGTGGGAAGTGGAATCAGTGCAACAGAGGATTGCTGGAAATGGGCGAAGTATGGAGCTCATTGCCAGGAAGGCCAAGCGAGGTTACTCCAAACATCATTGGCTAAGTAGGCTCTGGTGAAGCTATGACTGACCTAGTAAGCTGAACAAAAACAAAGGAATGCAGAAAGATCACAGTGGACTTTTGGCCACCTTGTAAGATTGCTCTGAAATAAGCTGCCCACAGTGGCAAAATGGTTGGGAAACCAGAGGATAACCAGATGGGTAGATAACGTCAAGGACATACTGAACCAATATCAGAGAGACATTATAGAAGCAACATCAAGAACTCATAACCTGAGGGTGAGCCTTCTGAAGGGAGAGGAGAACATTTTTTGGCTAATGGGCAGGAGTATAGTTTGTGAGTGTGGCTTGACTGCCACTAACTTTTTTTTATATTTATGAGCTGTTTGGCCAGGTCACCCATGGACTACCAGGGAATGTTTGCCCTGAGAGTGAACTCTTACAGGACCTGTTAGCCCCTTTAAAAGATGGCAGCCCTGGGTTGGATGACTGCATTCACACAATACCACTGCCGAGCATTCATGATTTTCACCACCGCAGCAATGCACAGAAAATTTCTACACAGTTTACTGAAGAGCGGCACTCAGCACTGCTCTTTAGTAAATCTTACAGAAAACGGCTTACAGTAAAAAAGCTTGAGATTGTGCTATTTTACTGAGGGATAGTAAATAAGCCCCAATATGTGCTATTTTTCAAACCCGCCCAAAACATGCCCAGAGGAACAAATATTTGTATCTGATTGCGGGGGGGGGGACACAATTTTTAGACAGCACTAATTTAATTGGGTAAATCGCTATTTATCCATGTAAGTGGCTTTGAAAATTGCCCTCATAACCTACCATTTTCAAGACTGGAGTGCTTTGTGACTTTGATGGGAAATTTGGATATCTGTGGACTAGGCTTCAGTCACAGTGATTCTTTAAATAGAATTACATTATTTAAGGTTTCAGGAAAGAGCAACAGCAGGACCCTTAGCTATTTTGTACTTGTTTGTGCTAAGATGCATTGTTACCTAGGAAATAACCCTGCAGAGTCATCAAAGGACCCCGCCAGGCAGCAGTTCCTCAGAAGCTACTGATAATTGAAAACAACAAGAGCCAAATGTTCTGAACATCAGGAAATAAAGAGAATTGCCTACTGACTATAAGTAAGTGCACAGGAGATGCGCCTTACCATGGCATCAGGCTCCCAGCACTTCCCTTTTCCCCCTACTCTCCCAGTGTCCTATGGGAGATGAGCCACGGCAGGATTCAAATCCTCAAAAAATATCTGCATAAATATGCGCAAAAAGGCGTCACCATAATTTAAAAAACACCTTAATGTTAATAACTTTAAAGGAATTGTGGTAAAGCACTGCAATTTACTGCTTAAAAGCTACCAATCTATTTTTCAACATTTTAACCATTCAAAAAAAGTTTTTCTTTAAAACATTTCAACATTTTGCTGAAACATCACTATGAAAGATATCCAAGAACTACTTAACTGATTGGAAATCTGTTCAGTCCCTGGCATGTGCTTGACTGACTGCACACCTAGTACGTATTCATAGCCTGAAAAGATATCAGAAAGGAATCCCCAAAGTGCGCTCACAAGCCGTCTGAAAATGACTCTGTTTCGCTTCATAGAAAAATGGCGGTTTTTATTTTTTAAAGAAACATTTTTTTTGCATGGTTCTCCAATAAAGTACTGATAAAAGCTAGGTTAGTAGGTTGGAAGTGGTAAAATGCTTTAAGTTTCAGTGCTTTCGCATGAAACAATTTGCAGCCCAATGTGGGCAAGAGATGTCAGATTGAGTGTTGAGCACGAAAATTAACTGACACCATTTCTTTTACATTTATTAACATTAAGGCGCTTTTTAAAAATTGCTGTGGCACCTTTTTGTGCATATTTGTGCAGATATTTTTTGAAGTTGTGTGGGTGCGCGCATTTTATAAAATTGGGGGTCGGGAGATCACGTGACGCGTGAGAGGGAGCGGATGTAGCCGACCCTCTCTGGCTTCTTTTTTTCACTGATCCAGCCCCATCCAGCGCTGTTTTCTTAATTTTGCGGTCCTTAGACACCATCTTCCAACAGCTGCTGCTCTGTAGTTCTGACTTAGAGCACGATGTCGACTTGGACGGCACGCAGGGAGAAAGAACAGGCGCCACGTCCGAAGAGGATTACAGCATGGCGGACTCCCCGGTGCCGGCGAATTGGGTGGACTTACGTGCTGCCGTGGTGGAAGCTCTTGATCCCGAATTCAAAAAGCTATCCTCCCAGATCGGGGAGGTGACAGCGGCGATTGCGGGATACGAGGCCCGTTTCTCGGCGCTGGAGCAACAGATATCAGATGGGGAAGATGGCGCACAGACCATGAGGTCGGAGGTCGCGGCACTGAAGGCCGAGATCATCCGGCACACTGAACACCTCGAGGACCTGGAAAACAGGTCCCGGAGGTCCAATCTGCGCCTGATTGGTCTCCCGGAGGCTATTGATGACCGAGACCTGCCACAAATTTTGGAGCACTGGTTATCCCGCGAACTCTCCCTGGCTAAAGAACATGGCCCCCTGCGCATCGAGAGGGCCCACCGGCTGGGGCAGAAGCGCACCCAACAAGATAAGCCGAGAGTGGTGATCATAAAAATCTTAAATTATGCACATAAGACCGAAATCCTGCAGGCAGCTCGCTGGGGGCAGTCTTTGATGTATGAGGGGAAGAGGATCCTGGTTTTCCAGGATTTTTCAGGGGCCCTGTCATCGCAGAGGAGAGTGCTCTCCCCCATGTGTGCCCAATTGTTTAATCTCGGCCAAAGAGCCGTGATAATTTACCCTGCACAAGTTTGGGTGAGCACCCCTGGAGGGCCCAGATGGTTCACGGAGGTGGCCGAACTAAAGACCTATATCGCAACGCTGGGACGTATGGAGGAGCAGCGATCAGGCAGAAGCAGCTCCGGGTCTGACACTGAATGATTTATAACAAAAGCTGCCTCAGTTGCTTGTACTTTGTTTTTCTATCTAGGGCGAGAGCATAGCTTGCTCCTATCCCTGGCTTACAGGATGTGGGGGCTGGGCTACTGATTTCTCATACATGTTTTTCTCTGTTTTATCAGCCTGGTTATTCCATACTGTTTATAGTTTCAGCTGTAGCATGTCTCCACATCACACATATTTTCTGTTATTGGTTTACTCTTTGTGCCATATGGACTGCAATGTGACATGTAACTGTGGGAGTTGTATTTTGCTGTTAATTCCTTTATTTCACTCTTTAGTCCTCAGTACACCCGATGTTCTCATAGTGCAGGGATGGGGTTAGTGAGGGAGAGAAGGAGCCTCAGTGTCTAGGGTGATCTCCAAGGAGGGGGTTAGTTGAGATGAGATTTCTGGGGAACGAGGGTAGGGGACGAGGGGAACAGGTGAAGGAGTGGAGTGGGGAGTGGGCTGGGGAGGGGTGGGTGGGTGGGCAGGGAGAGGGCTCCAGGTCTTGGCAATATGGGGATTTTGGTTATGTGGTTGTTGTACGGGGTGGGGAACTCACTGTCACAGGGGAGATGGTCAGAGCTGGGATGGCCATTGCTCCCTTGGAGCTAGAAATTTCTCATTGTTCAGATTACTCTACAGTGGAATGATATGGGGTAAATGGCTACTTGTGGCCTTAAATTGATTTCAGGGAATGTATGTGGCATGAACTCGCCCATTAAAAAGTCAAAAATTTTGCAGGCTTTGAAAAGACAATCAGCAGATAAAGTATTTTTGCAAGAAACACATCTTAATGATCTCAAGCACAAGAAATTACGTCAAACTTGGGTGGACTCGGTACATTTTGCATCCGCCACCACGAGGTCGGCAGGGTTGGCTATATTGGTTCGCAAAAATATCCTGTTGCAGATTCTCTCTGAGCTCAAGGACCCCCAGGGTCGTTTTCTCATTTTAGAAGCTCTGATTAATCAGACTCCTGTGGTGCTTTGTAACATATATGCCCCGAATTCACATCAAATGCCTTTCTTTCAGAATTTGCACAAATTACTACTCCCACATATTGATCAATTGCTGATAGTGGGGGGTGAATTTAATGCTTTGCGGGACCCTGAGCTGGATAGGTCCTCGAATGTGTGGCAGACTGGGGCTGTAGGATGGGGGATACATCTTCTTGAAGGGAATTTACATTTAGCGGATACTTGGCGCACTTTACATCCTTTTGAGCGGGACTTTACACATATTTCTAGAGCGCATGCGACCCACTCCCGTATAGACTACTGGCTAATTAGTACACATTCCTTCTCTAAGATCTCCAGGATGGGAACTAGGGATATTGCCATTTCGGATCATGCCCCCATTTGGGTTGACTTGGTGTTACTCCACAAGGAAGGTACCCGGCGTTATTGGCGCTTCCCCTACTACCTGGCCATGGATAATGCATTTCAAGCATTCTTACTCGAGAGATGGAAAGATTTTGCAACACTTAATGCCCAACATAGTGATGATCCTATATTGTGTAGGGATACAGCTAAGGCTGTAATTAGGGGAGATATTTCATACTTCGCCCACCGGAAAAAAGTATTGAATAGCCGGCTGTTGTTACTGACCAAGAAACTTCAACAGGCTAAACAGGTGTTGTTGAGATCTCACACATTCACTACCAAGGATGCTTACCTGGCTACTCAGTCTGCACTGAACTCTCTTTTACATCAAAGGGCCAAACATAGTCTTCTCTACTACCAACATCAGCTTTATCGACATGGTAGCAAATCAGGGAAGCTTCTGGCTAGCCTAGTCAAGTCCAGCAGGGGATCCCATCACATTACGGCTATCCGCACTCCTCATGGCAATATAGTACATGACACCCCTGATATATTAAATACTTTTATGGATTACTACTCCGCACTTTATCAGATGGAGGGCTGGGATCCGGATAAATGGGAGGCCTTTAGTGCCCACCTAAACCTTCCTTCACTTACCCATGCCCAGGTAAAGTGGCTAAATCGGCCTATTTCTGAGGAGGAGGTCGGGAAGGTCATCCAAGGCTCCCTAAGGTCGGGGCCGGATGGATATAGTTCTGAATTTTATCGCTGCCTGAGTGAGCCCCTCTCCCCGTTTCTTCCATTAGTATTTAATGCATTAAAATTGAAGGGAAATTTCCGAGTTCATGGAAATGTGGCTCATAAGACCTTGATCCATAAACCAGGGAAAGATTTATTATAGCCTGCTTCTTATCACCCCATTTCCCTACTAAATGTAGATCACAAATTCCTAGCAAAGATTATGGTGGATAGGTTGGGCACTATTCTTCCATAACTTATCCAACCGGGACAGGTGAGCTTCATTCAGAAATGTTATGCTTTGACTAACATAAGATGTCTGGCAGTGGCTATCGGCTTATGCACTAGACACCACGCTCCTTTTCTCATTGCAAGTTTAGATGCAGAAAAGGCCTTTGATTGTGTGGAGTGGGGATTTATGTTTGGTCTCCTAGGGGAGATGGGGTTTGGAGGTTTTTTCTATCAAGCACTTCAACTTTTGTATTCGAACCCGGTTGCTTCACTGATTGTGAATGGTCAATATTCCCTTTCCTTCCCAGTGTTTCGAGGTACTAGACAAGGATGTCTGTTATCCCCCCCTACTTTTCTTACTGACTCTGGAGCCTTTATTATTGGAAATTCAGGCCTCCTCCACGATCCGAGGGCTGCTGTTTCAGGCCCATGGACAGAAAGAGGTCTTTAAGTATGCCACTTTTGCAGATGACCTATTGGTATTTCTAACTAGTCCATGTCATTCCTTACCGGCATTATTGGGTGTGGTGCAGGAATATGGGGTATTTTCTGGGCTGCGGATCAATTGGGATAAATCAGAAGCATTGGGATTCCCATCGACTCTCCAGGAACAGTGGGGAGGTCCCTTCCCTTTGCATTGGGCGGAAAGCACAATCAAATACTTAGGGATAGGTTTATCCTTGGATTTGTCAGCTATGTATGATTTAAATGTCCCGAGATTGCTCCAGCACACTAGGGAAAAACTCAATCGCTGGAAAAATTTGCCACTTTCCCTGGGGGGACGTATTAATTTGTTTAAGATGGCCCTTTTGCCTAAGTGGTTATATGTGTTGCAAAATCTACCTCTGATGTTTAGGCGCTATGACAATATCGCCCTGCAAAAAATGCTGAGGCACTTTATTTGGCAGGGGAAGAGGGCACGTGTACCACTGTCTTGGCTAACTCTGCGCTGGGGTGCTGGAGGCATGGGCGTCTCCAATTTCAGTTCTTACTGTGTGGCAGCGAATCTTCATCTCAGTCGAGAATGGATACTGGGTACAACCTTCTACATTAATATTTTGGCAGAATGCATTCTGGTGGATCCCCTCGAGCTTACCTATGTCTTGATGGGGCCGAGCAAAGTGTTGCCACCTGCGCTTTCTCACAACCCACTGATTGTTCCGATTCAAAAGGCCTGGATGTACCTTACCAAACGATTGGGTCTGCCCCAATGTAGTCCGTATCTCCTCCCCGTACAGGGAAACCCGGAATTTCTCCCGGGCTCCCAAGATACGAGCTTATGGAGGTGGGCATAGAAAGGCATTACCCATTTGGGACATTTGCCGGATCCTGAGGGGGCATTGATGCCGTTTCCCACTGTACAACGAATTTATGGCTTAACTGCAGCTCAGTTATTTGGCTATGTCCAACTCAGGCACTCTATATTGGCGTTAAAGCTTGACTGCCGTAGTCCCGCTCAATTTCTAGCATTAGAATCTTTTTTACACATGGAAAGACAAAGACCTCTATCTCTTTCTATGTATTACAGAGCTCTCCAACGGGATATGTCACAAAGCACGTATGTTACCTCAGTAGAGCAGTGGGAAAAAGATGGAGTATTCATGTTTTCAGTGGCAACTTTTTCTGCTTGTATGGGGAACTTAAAAAGGACCACTGACAATATGTATTTCCGGGAAATGCAATATAAATTTCTGCGGAGGGCCTTTGTCTCCCCACAGGTTGCTTGGCCAGCACGTCTCATTTCGGATTCCACGTGCCCCAGATGTCACCTCGCTATTGGTACCCTATCTCATGCATTCTGGGCCTGCCCTCTCATACAATTGTTCTTGTTGTGGTCCTTACCTTCGGGCTCCCGGACCTGCTTCCTCTTCCAGAGGACTGGTTTGCGGCCTGGTTGGTGGCGTCCCCGCTGGGGCTGTGCTGCTGCGAGCTCTCCTATGGATGCCCAGGTCCTAGGCGCGCGCGCCACTTGGGTGCTTTTCTAGGCCGTTTCCCGCCGGTGGTGACTCCGCCCAACTCCTGACGTCAGACGCCGCGGCCTTGATAAGCCAGCCGCGGTTGTCCAGTCTTTGCCTTGCAACGGGTTAGCCTCCCGGTTTCCTGTTGTGTTGTGCCCCGGAGTGATTCGCTTTGCTTCGTCGCTCCGTTCCTGCTACAGTACCTGCCTGGTTCCTGCCTGCCTGCTACAGTACCTGCTTGGTTCCTGTTTTCTTGCTACAGTACCTGCTGGTTCCTGCCTGCCTGCTACAGTACCTGCTTGGACCCGCCTGCCAGCTTCAGTACCTGGTTGGTACCTGCTTGCCTGCTATAGTACCTGCTTGGTTCCAGCCTGCCTGCTAAAGTTCCTGCCTGGTTCCAGTACCCGAATCCTGCCTGGTTCCAGTACCTGAATCCTGCTACAGTTCTTGCCTGGTTCCAGTACCCGAGTCTTGCCACAGTTCCTGCCTGGTTCCAGAACCCGAGCCCCGTTACAGTATTGCACTGTCCTAGTCTGGTTCCAGTTACCTTTCCTGACCCACAACCCGCCTAAATCCCAGTGGCCGGGCCCCTACGGGCTCCTCCCAGGGGGGCTTCGGCTTCCAAGGGTGAAGCCACCTAAGTCCCAGCGGTTGGGCTCCTAAGGGCTCCTCCCGGGGGAGTACCAGCTTCCAGGGTAAAGAGCATCTACGTCCTGCCTGAACATCTGCCTCCCGGCCTGCTATTCACTAGAGACATTGACCACCTTTCCCAGTCTCCAGCAGATCCGCCCAAGGATCCACTAAACAGAGACTCCCATAACAGATTGCAAGGCCATGGTCTCGGAGGATGCGCCTGTTCCCTTGGACCTGCCGGGGTTGGCCCAGCAGCTGCATTATCAACAACAGTACCTCAAGGTCCTTACCGGTTCAGTAGGGGCGTTTTCGGCCCTGCTGGATGCCAGGGCCTCGTCTGCCCCAGAACCAGCACTCGAGGTCCAGGACTCATCAGTGACCCAGCTGCCGGCACCCTCTCGCTACGCTGGTGATTTAAGGACCTGCCGCGGCTTCTTGAACCAATGTTTTGTATGGTTCTACTTGTTGCCTCGGCAGTTCCCCTCGGATGCGGTGAAAGTGGCATATATCCTGTCCCTGCTTGATGGGAAAGCCTTTATCTGGGCTTCTCCCCTCTGGGAAAACAATGATTCTTCACTAACGGACTTACAACTGTTCATCACGAACTTTTGCCGGGCCTTTGAGCCCGCCCGAGTAGCCACAGCTACGTCTGACCTGCTGCAACTTCGGCAGGGGGCTCGCTCCTTGGTACCTTGGCCGATTATGCAATGGAGTTTCGGACTTTAGCCCAAGAAGTAGGTTGGCAAGATGGTAGTCTTAAGGCCTCTCCGGATGCATAAAGGATGAAATTGCTGCTCGAGATCTGCCGGAGGACCTCAACGCCTTGATTGAGATGGCTGCCTGCATTGACCACCACCTATAACAACGGGCCAAGGAGCAACGCTCCTCTCGCCATAGTCCGGCTCGTGGGCTGAGACCTGTGCCCTTGCCCAAGAATTCTCGTCCAGACGCTCCCACCTGCGAACCTATGCAGCTGGGATGGGCCCTGCTTTCTGCTGAAGAAAGGCAATGTCGGCGTTCGTTGAAGTTGTGCACAATTTTGGAAGTGAGTTATGAATGTAATCTGTGTGATTGGGTATGTGTGAGACTGAGTGGATATATTCTTTTAAAAAGTTGCGAATAAGTTTAAAATTTTTAATGGATAACGCATTGGGAATATTAGATGTTTGACACAATTTTGTATAAATAAAAATGCAAAAGTGATTTCAAATTGATAGTCTGTGCTTTTACTCTACTACTCTACTCTATAGGGAGTGTTGTTTGGTTTATATATATATATATATATATATATATATATATATATATATATATATATATATATGGGCCTGATTCCTTGTCCCCATTTTGTGTCTATGGGGAAAAAGCTTAGTATTAAGGTAATCTATCTACTTATCTGTTTGTCTATTTATCTATCTGTCTGTTTACATAGCAAGCTACCATAAACCAGGTTCCTGCCCCCATGAGCTTATCATATGTTGGAACCTTATAATGTGGACTGAGCTGCATCTGAATCTTTGTGATGTGTTTTGGACCTGTCCAAAAGAGGTTTTCAATCCTGCAGAGCCTGCAAGCCGCCGCAGACAAGGTGAAAAAAATATAAAAATACATTAAAAACCCTGTGTGCTCTCCTATGAAAGACAAATGTTCTGCAAGAACCAGCATATATCACTCACAATGTTAACAAGTTGGGAACAGGGCTATACTGTTTAGCCTGCCCAGAGAACAGCACTACATAGCCAGTAGAGGAGGAAGCCAAAGGAATGTTAGGAGACCATTTACGGTAGAAAATATACAATTTGGCTGGCGCTGTCTGTGTGTGCGCGCAGGGTGGAGGAAGCCAGAAGCTGGAGCCAGGAAGAGAGGAGTGCATCTGGCAGCTCTGCAGTCAGTTTTTCTCCTGAAGAGCTAATTATCAAGAGGGAGAGACAGATGTCTGCACTCTGGGGAAACAGAGAGACAGACAGCTGTTCTTGCTTCATAGCTGAGCTATATGTAAAATTCCAACAAAGGACAGAGGACCCAAGAGCTGAGAGACTGAGAGACTTCCTTCCCAGAGAATTATAGGCCCAGGAGCTCATGGCTGGATCTTCCTCCTAAGAGACTGAGTTAAGTAATCTAAACTTTGCACAGAGAGTATTATAGCAGAGGAGGGAGAAGGTTTATTTCCTTGCCTTTTTTCCCCCAAATTCAGTATCTCATCTCAATTGCTTCAGCCTTTCAGCTGAAGTCAAGCATAAACCCTTGCTGACAGGTACAGCTGCATGAGACAGGGAGAGAAAAACTGGTGGCCTGTGGTGTTTCTCTAAGAACCTGAAACCAGACAAACTTTCTGTTTATTTATTTTATTTATTTATTTAGTGCTTTTTTATACCGACTAGGGATGTGAATCGTTTTAGGACGATTAAAATTATCGTCCGATAATTTTAATATCGTCTTAAACCGTTATGGAACACAATACAATAGATATTCTAACGATTTATCGTTATAAATCGTTAGAATCATGAGCCGGCACACTAAAACCCCCTAAAACACACCCCCGACCCTTTGAATTAAATCCCCCACCCTCCCGAACCCCCCCCCCCAATGACTTAAATAACCTGCGGGTCCAGCGGCGGTCCGGAACGGCAGCGGTCCGGAACGGGCTCCTGCTACTGAATCTTGTTGTCTTCAGCCGGCGCCATTTTCCAAAATGGCGCCGAAAAATGGCGGCGGCCATAGACGAACACGATTGGACGGCAGGAGGTCCTTCCAGACCCCCGCTGGACTTTTGGCAAGTCTTGTGGGGGTCAGGAGGCCCCCCCCAAGCTGGCCAAAAGTTCCTGGAGGTCCAGCGGGGGTCAGGGAGCGATTTCCCGCCGCAAATCGTTTTCGTGCGGAAAATGGCGCCGGCAGGAGATCGACTGCAGGAGGTCGTTCAGCGAGGGTTCCGGCGCCTCGCTGAACGACCTCCTGCAGTCGATCTCCTGCCGGCGCCATTTTCCGTACGGAAAATGGCACCGGCCATACGCGTATGGCCGGCGCCATTTTCCGTACGAAAACGATTCGCGGCGGGAAATCGCTCCCTGACCCCCGCTGGACCTCCAGGAACTTTTGGCCAGCTTGGGGGGGGCCTCCTGACCCCCACAAGACTTGCCAAAAGTCCAGCGGGGGTCCGGAAGGACCTCCTGCCGTCCAATCATGTTCGTCTATGGCCGCCGCCATTTTTCGGCGCCATTTTGGAAAATGGCGCCGGCTGAAGACAACAAGATTCAGTAGCAGGAGCCCGTTCCGGACCGCTGCCGTTCCGGACCGCCGCTGGACCCGCAGGTTATTTAAGTCATTTGGGGGGGGGTTCGGGAGGGTGGGGGATTTAATTTAAAGGGTCGGGGGTGGGTTTTAGGGGGTTTTAATGTGCCGGTTTTGCGATTTTACGTTTTTTCGATTTTTCACGATTTTTCACGATTTTTCACGATATTTTACCCCCCCAAACGGCAACAATACGATTCCCTCCCCCTCCCAGCCGAAATCGATCGTTAAGACGATTGAGGACACGATTCACATCCCTAATACCGACATTCATGATACAGATCACATCATATTGGTTTACATGGAACACGGGGGAAATAACGTTAACATAAACATGAAGAATGCGAAAGTTACAATAAAACAGGGGTACTCGAGCTGCGAAGAAGACGAGCCAGTGGCAAAGTGAACTCGGAACTAAACAATATCAATACAACAATATTTACAATAGCGGTAATGGGGTGCGTTGACTAGGGGCCTTAGAGTGTGACTGTAGCTGGGGAGGTCCCTGGTTAAGGGAAGGCTTATTAGAATAGCCAAGTCTTGAGTTTTTTCCTGAATGTCAATAGACAGGGTTCTTGTCTGAGGTCAGGGGGCATAGCATTCCAAATGGTTGGCACCACTGTCGAGAAGGCTCGCTCTTTGGTGGCTGAGTGGAATGTAGATTTGGCTGGGGGGTGGGGGGTGAAGCGATCCCCTGTAAGGTTCTCTGATGGGTCTTAGAGAAGTGTGGAGAGTGAGTGGGTATTGGATATCAATAGGTGTCTGGTTGTAAACGGATATGTGAATGATGGTGAGACATTTGTGTAAGATTCTAAAGCTTACAGGAAGCCAGTGTAGATTTTTGAGAATGGGTGTGATGTGGTCTCTTCTGTTGGAATTTGTTAAGATTCTAGTGGCCAAATTTTGCAGCATCTGAAGAGGTTTGGTGGAAGAGGTGGGAAGACCTAGTAGAACTGAATTGCAATAGTCTAATTTGGAAAATATAATGGCCTGGAGTACCGATCTGAAGTCCCGGAAGTACAGAAGCGGTTTGAGTCTTTTTAGCACCTGAAGTTTGAAGAAGCAGTCCTTGGTTGTGTTGTTGATGAACCTCTTTAGGTTTAACTGATTATCAATTATAACACCGAGATCTCTTGCTTGGCTGACCAGGGTGTTGGTGTGGGTCATTTTAAGGTTATCACTGTGGTTGGGAGAAATAAGGAGCAGTTCCGTCTTAGATGTGTTCAGAACTAGGTTTAGGTTAGTGAGGAGGTGGTTGATCTCTTGGAGACAGTTGTCCCAGAACATAAGTGTTTTTGCGAGGAATTCGGTTATTTGGATCAGGATTTGTACGTCATCTGCATAGAGATAGTGTTTAAGTTTCAGATTCGAAAGCAACTAACAGAGGGGAAGAAGGTATATAAACCATTTGGGGAAGCTCCCCAGGAAAGAGAGACCTTTTACACAGTGCAGTGCTCATCTATTTGGTTTGCCATCTAGCCAGCTTTACCATCAAGAAGGAATTCTTCATTTTCTTGATTGCAAAGCCTGTTGGAATTAGTCACGATGCCTTGTATACAGGATTATTCTACATTTCGTCATACTGGTTATGTTCACTCTGATAGTCTTAGCAGGTCTCAAAGAACCATTATAAAAGCTGTGGCAGCACAGAAGAGTTTTCTGATCTGGTACCATGCTGAGCTTGACATTTATCTCCTTTATGATTTTATTGACCTTATGGGTAGAAAATGGAAATCATCATAAACTTTGCTCATCACAGTGATATAAAATAACCAAATTCCCTTGTGCCCTTCTCTAACACTGATTTTGTCTAGATGAGATATCAATTAATGGCAAAAAAAAAAAAAATAAGGAAACCATCTCATCTTCCCTTAAACTACTTTCAGTAATATAAACTTAAACAGCAGGGCTCAAAGTATAGTTACACCTATGTAGGATATAAAATGTTTTACTAGGACAAATGATTGCAACTTGAAAGAACTTCTCATTCCATTCAGCTTATCATTAGTTAATGCAGCATTGCTCACTGTTTAAAGACAGATGAAATTAAGTTACCAGAAGTATTACTGACCTCTCTTTGCAAGACTGTTATTGGGTTCATATTTCTCAATGAGCTGTTGAACTTGCTCCTGTTTCAAAGGTGGATAGAGGATTTCGTTTAACCGGGGGTCTCGCTGTTTAGAATTTATAAACTCCATCATCTGATCAACACTGAGGTATGGTTTACTCTTGGCACCACTACAATGCAATGTAAAATAATTTTAACACTGGCACTTAGACATGATATGTATCTCATTCTGACCTGATACATTTTCAGAAAAAGCAAAATCCCTGCATATGCAGTGAGACACTAGCAATGAAACTAGAAATGGACAGGAATATGAATGTCCTGAAGTAAAGGTCAGAACACACAAGAGACTTACACATTTTCTGCATGATAAAATTGCATTTGATTTTGCCTTTTTCAGTTTCTCTATTGTCTATTCACTGCTTTGACCTTGGGCACATTTCCAACTCCCTTCTGATTCAGCTTGAATTGTAAGAGCTGTGTGGCAAGAACTCTCAGACCATATATATTTCTGTATGGTGCTGCATAAACTGAGAGCAGTAGATAAGTAAGAACTATCATTACTACCATGTGAAGTCCAATTTTCTCAAGAAGTTCAATCTACTCAACTAAGGTATTTTAATTTGTTTCACTGGGCACATTGGTCAGGCACTACATTGCTGTACATACATTCACAGTCTCATTATCATTTTTGGGCATTACCTACACTATTATAGTTTCTTTAAATTCCAAATCTGACACCATATTTTGTGGCCTACAGCAGAAATATATTAGCCTTTTTTTTTTTTAGTAATAAATTAATGTAAAGCTGTGTTCATTAACAGCAATGGATAAACCTGGAAGAAAAGGGCTACTAGTCAACATTATCTTACTGTATTTAAGTTTAGGTGTTTGTGTTACTTGGCCCGGAAATATCTTCTGATAGGGATGTGCATTCGTTTCATCCGTTTCATACGTTTCCTATACAAGCATGTAATATGAAACATATGAAACATATGAAACGAATGCACATCTGATTGACATGTAATGGGAAATGTATGAAACGAATTAAACGAATGCACATCCCTATCTTCTGAGTTCTCAGAATAATGGAACATTTCACATTCATTCCTCTATCAGCAGTCAACAAAATCAATGATAAAGAAAATATAAATGATTCCCTTACAACTCGGAAAAGATATGGTCAATTTCAGGTCGTGGGCATAGAGTGTTTAGGAATATTCTGTATACTTCAGGTACGAAGTCCTCTTGAGGGATTGAATCGTTCTGTGAAACAAAAGGCATGAAGAATGAGAACAGAAATAATCCTTTTTGATCTGTTACCTTGCAAAAAGGAAAGATCATTGTGCAAAATTCTGCCCACCATTTGCTCTTCATAATTTTCAAAATAATTGTTTTTCAATGGCGTAATAAACTGTGATGAATATTATAGCATTTGAGGGACCAAATCTATGCCAACAAATGGCATCGCTTATAATTTCAACGAACAAGGCATTCACAAAATAGCAATTATGAGGAGGAAACACTGCAAGGATGTCAATGCCACAGTGAAAAAAAACAAACAAACATAGTTGTCAGTGTTGTTTTTATAGATAGTAGAAAAAAGAAATATGTTAATCCTAAAATTATGTTTTTGTGCAAATCAGGTAACAGCAACATTAAGCCGCTTGTCTATCAAAGAGGTGGCTGTGCAGATATTTCTGGTGTAAAATCACCATAAAGTACATTGGGATCTTGCTTACTTGTAAGGAATCAGATACACCAAAATCTTTGATATTATTTTTTTTTTTTAAATATAAGCTTATTTTTAGAATAACTTTACAAAATGAATTGCCAGTGTGCAGAGAGCAAGTCCATGACCAAAGAATTCAGTGTCAGCTAATCTGTTGATTAGCACAGTTTCTAAGGCAATAAGGAGAGTTTGATGTAAGACATGGCATGTGGTGAAATTGACAGTAGGGGCTTCAGCTACACTTCCCTTCCCTTTCACTCCCTCCCCCACCCCTCCCTGATATAATCACCTTTACTTCCTTCCTCTTCTACCCCTCTGGGGTACTTATATTTACTTCCGCCCCCCCCTTTTATGGGCACAACCATCTGCCTCTCCTTCCCACTGATCTTTGCCAGCCAATAGAGGGAGTCAGCAAGCAGCACCTACCAGCAGCTGCTATTTCCTTCTCTGCTGGCTTCCCTCTGCAGTCAGAGTCATACTGGGCTCTGAAGTCTTACGAGATTCCGGGGCCCCGTGAGGTTCAGACTGCAGAGTGAAACGGCAGAAGAAGAAGCAGCAGCAGCAGTTAGGTGCTGCTTGCCCACTCCCCCTGCCAGCTGGAGGAGATAGATGGGGTGGGGGACACTGGCTATGACCTGCCCCATTAATTCTTGCTGCTGGCAGCTATGCCTGACCTAAAAAAAAAAAAAATGTGCTGGAAGTCCTTTATCCTCTCATGGAGATTCACTGAATCCCTAGAAGGTCCTGACCAAACACCACTAGTTAAAAGCTACTATTATAGAGAAAATGACTCCATTTCATCTATGCATTAAAAAAATATTCCCTTCTCTTATCAATACACCAGGAAATGTTCTATTTCTGTGCTTATAGTAGAAAATACTCATAAAGTAATGCATAGATGGTACCTGACCCCACAGCGGTTACATAAATTGTATCCAGCAGTGGAGGATAAGTGTTGGAGACAATGTGGAATGAGGGGCACTTTCTTTCATATTTGGTGGGAGAGTCCAGAGGTTGTTGTTTTCTGGGCTAAGATACTGAATTTAATGCATGACATTGTGGGGAAGCGGGTAGCCAGTGTTCCTACTATTGAATATACCTGTTTGGGATCTGGATATTTCGGAAACAACTTTATTACAGCAATCTGCTATGGCTGCTAGATGTGAACTAGCATGCTATTGAAGGAAAATCGAGATTCCTGTGGAGGGAGAGACTGGAAAACGTATATTATCTGAACAAATTGACAGCAGTGAGGAGGGGAAGGTTAAAGTCCTTCGAAGAGATCTGGAGGTCTTATGATCGTTGGAGACATCAGAAGCAAACATAGGGGAACAGTTAAGTAGAATGGTTCTAAACTCGTTCTGGCATAAGGCTTGGAGTTGGGTAAGACAGTAATGAAGCAGCAAGCATATACGAAGAGGATGGGGCGGGGAGGAGGAGAAGGCGAAGAGAGAAAAATGGTCAAGATTGTACAACGAATTGATCTATTTGTATGCCATGGAATGCTTTATACATAGACCCCACATGTTGTACGGTGTGGGATCTGTTATTCATTTTGTTGTGAAATTGAAATGTCGGATTGATAAAAACTGTCAACTGCAAACAAAAAAAAAAATACTCCCCTCTCTAAGACTCTAAAGTCAAAGGAAATCTAGGAGATGAAATAATGGTGGATGAGTAGCTTAGTGGCGGTTACACGGATGGGCTGAGAACCAGGGCAGCCAGGATTTGAAACCTGCTTCTTCCAATGATGCTCTTTATGACCTTGGGTAAGTCACTTTACCCTCTGCCTCAGGTACAAACTGAAAACAGAAGCCTTCTGGGGCAGGAAAATACCTACTGTACCAGAGCTAGGATTTGAAAAGGTGAGTAATTATATTCAAAATCCACGCAGGCTTAAGAAGGGTAATTTTCAAGTAAAACAGTGTTTTACATGAAGAAATGGCCTATTACGAAAATTGCCCCCCTGGTATGCAGGTAAACTTACGCTTAAATGTCATATATGCCCAGAAGTTTATCTGAACTGTGCACAGGCGTTCCTAGGGGTGAGGTTTGGGAGGAGTTTGGACTTACATCTATACTTTTGAAAATTCAAACATATTCGTGTACATTTTCCAGAAGATTTGCAAGATTCAAATAGCAGGTATGTGTGTGTGTGTGTGTGTGTGTGTGTGTGTGTGTGTGTGTGTGTGTGTGAGTGTGTGTGTGTGTATGTGTGTGTGTGTGTATGTATGGAGGGGGGGGGAGGTTTAGTTTAGTGGGATGATTTTCAAAGTAGTAGTTTATGGTTTATAAATCCACTTTGAAAACCGGTGTAACTTACATGCATATTTGCTGCATAATTTAGGTGTCATGTTACAAAATTACCTCCAAAATGCATAATCATTGAATTGGCTGCTTCAGGCACCTCAACAATCTTCAAAGCTGCTTAAATATAGAGATTTGACTAATTTTCAACATAAAAATAAAACCATTGGAATTTCAGCGGTTATTCAAGGTCATTCACATTTCCAGATTTGCCAAGAATTCTTTTTTTTCCTTAATTTTCCTGCAAATCTGGGGTAACTTGGAGAATGTTGGCTGAAATTTGATGTGGATTCCATGATTCGGATTGAATCTGCTCACTGCAGATTTCTGCACAGCAGCAAATTCACATGAAATCCAATATCAGCAAGATTTGAGGAATTCTGCCTTGGAGTTTGAGAAACATTGGGGCGGATTTTAAAAGGGTTACACGCATATATTACGTGTGTAACCCCGAAAACCCGCTCCTGCGCGCCGAGCCTATTTTGCATAGGCCCGGAGATGCGCGCAAGCCCCGGGACGCGTATATGTCCCGGGGCTTGAAAAAAGGGGTGGGGAGAGGGCGGGGAGTGGGTGGGGAGGGGCGGGGGCAGGACCGAGGCCTTTGGCACAGTGGTCGTGCCGGGGGATGGTGCGCTGACGCTCGGCCAGCGCACACAACCTACACCTGCTCGGAGGCAGGCGCAACTTTTAAAAATAAAGGTGGGGGGGGTGATTTAGGTAAGGCTGGGGGGCAGGTTAGGTAGGGGAAGGGAGGGGAAGGTGGGGGGCAGAAGGAAAGTTCCTTCCGAGCCCACTCCGATTTCGGAGCGGCCTCGGAGGGAATGAGGAAAGCCATCGGGGCTCCCCTAGGGCACAAGTGTGCACCTTGCGCGCACCGACCCCGGATTTTATAACATGCGCGCGGCTGTACACGCATGTTATAAAATCGGGTATAGATTTGTGCGTGCCGGGTTGTGCGCTCAAATCTACGCCTGCGCGAAGCTACTAAAATCTGGCCCATTGTGTAGTGAATCTGCAAAAATTCCTGCATGTTTATTAAATTAATTTGTGAACTTTGGGGGTTATTTTGTAAGGCTTATCGTGTGCAATAAGATGCTATTGCATGCGAAAACTCCCTTTTCGCGTGCAACAGCAAGCGGGGGGCAGAGTCGGGGCGGTGAGGGGAGGAGTCGGGGCGGCTAGGAGGCGGACTTCGTGCTGTCTTCACTGGCGGCGATAAGGTAAGCCAGCGACGACAGCGATGGCTGCCGGCTTTCGCAGGCCTGCCCCCCCCCCCCCCGCCCCCCGTTACCGCTCGATTCACCATTCTGTTCGAGAATGGGGAATCCAGGCCTTTATTTGGTAAAAGTCACATACATCTCTGCTTAAGCAGCCAGATATTTATTGCTGCATATGGTTCCCAATATAGAATAAGTATTGCAATGCATACTACAGCCCAAATGCAGTAAACATTTTCCCATAGACACAGGGTGGATAATTTTCAAAGGGGAATTCTGCAGGTAAAACAGTATTTTATACTCAGAAATGGCTTTTTACAAATTTGTCCGTCTGATATAAAGATAAACTTTGGATCGGTCAGTATAGGCGAACAATAAAGCCAAAAATAAGATGCAGAATATCCATTAAAGGTGCTGCACTCACTTTAATGTGGCCCTTTCTATATGCCATGCTCTGCATACATAGTAATTAGCTTAGTACAGCAGGCTTAAAAGCCCAAAATACCATGTATATTATAACCAGCAGCTAACACACTCATTATTTTCCGGCTTAAAAGTGTCTTAGTACATATATCCCTATATACTATATACACGAGTATATTAGCATTGTATTAGCTGTGCAATTTGTTACACATATACTAGGTCTTAAGCTGCTATTTCTATAATCCTTTACAATTTGTACAATAAAAACTACCAACACCAGACACAAAATTAGAACCAATATTGGAGAAAGAATCCAATTAAAGAAAGAAGTTAGGATGTTTGGACTCATTTACAAAATAATCAAGGAAAATCAGACATTCTGATTTGAAATGTGGCATTTGATAACTGCATTTCCAAATATTTTAATATCTTCAAAACATAATAGGCCTGAATTATCAAAGGTTTTTACCAACTGAAAAGGAAAGAATTTCCGCCCTATGACACTCTCAGAATGGGGCAGATTTTAAAAGCCCTGTGCGCGTAAATCCAGCCAGATTTACGCGCGCAGGGGACTTGTGCGCCGGCGCGCCTATGTTGCATAGGCCACCGGCGTGCGCAAAGCCCTGGGATGCGCGTAAGTCCCGGGGCTTTGCTTGGGGGGGGGCGTGTTGGGGGTGGAGCCGTGGGCATGGTGCCGGGCCTGGGGCATTCCGTGGGCATGGCCGAGGCCTCCGAAACAGCCCCCGGGCCAGGGAATGGCATGCCGGCAGCCTGCCGCCGCGCAAGTGACGCCTGCCTGAGGCAAGTTACGCCGGACTGAGGCAGGCAAAACTTTCTTAACAAAGGTGGGGGGGGGGATTTATTTAGGGCTGGGGGATGGGTTAGGTAGGGGAAGGGAGGGAACGGAGGCAGGCTGCTCGGCTCGGTGCGCGCAGGTTGCACAATTGTGCACCCCCCTGCGCACACTGACCCTGGATTTTATAACATGGGCGCGCATGTTATAAAATTGGGGGTAGATTTGTTCGCGCCAGGTTGCGTGAACAAATCTATGCCTGCGCATAACTTTAAAAATCTCCCCCAATATATTTATCTATTTTCCTCCTTCAGCCTTACAGTCACACAGAAAGAGAGACCTAGAAGGCCTACAATCTTACTTTATATACTACAACATCTTTGAATTATTTTTAATTTGGTCCGTCATCAATGGGGATTTGGCAACTGCCACTGATGTTGACTAATCTCCTACAGAGTGAAGTGAATATTTCATATGAATATTTAAGTGCCAGTACCTGTTTGCTATACCAGTCTTTATATATTCATCCGGCATGAGAAGGTAACCTATGCTCTCCTCTTCTCAGGGACACCCAAAAGCTTTAGGGATTGTGGGCGCTGGCTCTAATTTTCATACAGGCCGATACAGTACAGTGCGCTCTGGCGGAGCGCACTGTTAACCCGCGATTAGACACGCGTTTTGGACGCGCTAGCTTTACCCCTTATTCAGTAAGGGGTAATAGCGCGTCCAAAACGCGCGTCCAACCCCCCCGAACCTAATAGCACCCGCAACATGCAAATGCATGTTGATGGCCCTATTAGGTATTCCCGCGCGATACAGTAAGTAAAATGTGCAGCCTCTGACTTAATATCATGGTGATATTAAGCCGGAGGTCTCGAAAGTTAAAAAAAAGTCAAAGAAAAAGAAAAAAAAAAGATTTGAAATAGGCCCGTGGCTCGCGGGTTGAAAACCGAACGCTCAATTTTGCTGGCAAAATTGAGCATCAGCTGTCAAACCCACTGACAGCCACCGCTCCAGTCCGAAAAGAGGTGCTAGGGACGCGCTAGTGTCCCTAGCGTCTCTTTTTACCGCCGGCCCTAATTTTAATAAATTAAAATACTGTATCGTGCGCACAGGAGAGTGGCCTGTGCGCGTGCCGGGAGAGTGGGCGATTTTACTTTATCGGCCCGACAGTTTGAGAAAGGGGTCTCGGTCACAACAGCCGCAAGATTTGAATATTTGAAAAAAATCTGCCAGGAGGGTGGGTGAATTGAGCACTATAGCCCACAACATTTTAAAATTACAAAAGTGTGGAAAAGGTGGGGGGGATCTGGAGCTGAAGGCTTGACATTTTCTTTTCTTAATTTGGGGTGTGGGAGATAGGGCTACTATAACCGGACAGTTTTGTTGTTGTTGTTGGTTTTTTTTTTTTTTTTTTAAATATTGAGTATTCCAGTGAGAGGCAAAGTTACCCGGATAACTTTATCTGGGTAATTTTAACCAAGTATATTCAGCGGGACACGCTAAACAATTGGCTACAGTTATCTTGGTAGTTTTTTAGTCATTACTTATCTTTTTAGGCCTGCCTTGAAAAGCACAAGGCACAAAGCAGTACAATTCAGACATTATTCACAATGACCCTAGTTCAATATTTGAAACCAATTGTTTCACATATCGCTGGATAGATAAATCATATATAATACATATTTTTATTTTTTATTTCTTTCAAAATATTTATTTCCTGCACTCTCCAAAGTTCGGGGCGGGGTACATAAGCACATACATAATAAAATCAGAGAATAAAAGAAAAAAGAAAACATGCAACATAAGACAGCAAAAATAATCTGCAGCTTGTAATATAATTTAATTAAAAATAAAGTTAAACAAAACAAAAACTTATCTAGATTCTGATTGCTTCCACACAAATTTGCAGGCCTTATTTTTAACTGGAATAGATTATTATGCTTTTAACTGGAGTAGTACACAATACTAAAACCAACATTTTTCCAAAAATTGGGAAGGATCTGCATTATTGTATCAGGACTGAGTAGACTTGATGGGCCTCACAGTTCTTATCTGCTATCATTTTCAATGTTTCTATGACTGCAGACAGACAGCAGCCAATGACATCATTTTTTAACCTGTTTAATCTGTGGTGCTTAGCCACTTAGTCTATTGCTATTCAATGTTTGTGGGGCTCCTTAAAAAAAATAGTTGAAAAGCTCCAAATTGCTGAAAATATAGCTGCAAATTTGATTACACTGGGAAAGTGCCACACCTCTATCGACTGACTTTACTAGTTGCCTATAGTTTTGCCCATCCAGTTCAAAGTATTGTCTCTTATTTTAAGAGCCTTGAAGGATTTAGGACTTACTATTTGGCTTATAAGGTTTCAGTTAGACTGCTTCATTCTAGTCAAAAAAAAGTGGTTAAATGTCCCGGCAATAAAGGATGTTAAAAGTCTGGAGCTAAACTGAAATGCTTTACTAAGAGATATCAAGGGGAACATGCATCATAAGCATTTACAAACTTGGCTTTTTGATGGCAAGGATATAGAGATAGCACTTGGTTAGATAGTTTAATTGCTGGGCCATATAGATCTAGATGGTTAAAGGCATATTCAGTGGTGGTGGGGAGGCACTTCTGTAAGATATCTATGTGAATAGGTTGTATTTCTGCCTGTGACGGCAATTTTTATATTGTATTTTACTTGTATTTGTGATCTGCTTTGCTCTGGTGATACCAGAAAAATGCAAAGTATAAATATATAAATTCAATTCAATTAATCTTCAAATACTTTGAATATGTGCTTTTCAAACCAAACCAAAGGCATTTTTGAATATTTGGAAGTATTTGTAATCCCTGGAAACTGCCCAAGCAAAAAAAAAAAATATCCTGTGAAACATGTTCAGCATAATACAATACACATTTTCCAAACCTATGTCAGAAATCCCTGATAGTTTACAATAATGTTGTTTTCCTAGAAGGGATTTTGCACATTACATTACTGCTACAAGATACATTTAAGATTACAAAAAGTGATTTATGAAGTGCTGCTGTTATATTTATTGCACGATGAGCAGGATTTTAAACAAAAAAAAAAAAAGAAAGCCTAAAGTTACTGTAACAAAACCAATCTTACTACTAATCTTTGGCCATGCATTTTCATGCTCGAAATATCTTTGACACATTTGACTTTCTTAATTTAGACCTTAAAAAATGTTATTTTTCCTATCGGATTCTTATAAAGTACGCAAATGAATGATGCAGAGTTACGTCAAACAGAGGGATATCCAAATCTGTCAAGAATTTAAAATCTCCCAGACACATTTACATTTTGCAACATTTTAGGCTCTAGCACAACATTGACTAGAACTATCAAGTACAATTACTCTCATTGTAACTCCCTTGGTAGCAATTGGGAGTAGAGTGAGAGAGTAAATTTCCATAAACAAAAAAGCAAAGAAGCTGGATAATATACAGTAAAATTACATTTTGAGATTTCACAAACAATAACCAATTTTTTAAATTTAAAATGCCAACCATATGAAATATTGCACTGAACTGTGAATGATAAAATGAGATTCAAAGAGGCCAATATTCAGTGCCAAACTTAGTTGGACAAATAGTGGGATTTGAAAATTCCTGCTGGCTGACCGCCTCCAAGTTATCCGGCTGCATAATAACATAAGATATGGCATACCGAGTGAGGCCAAGGGTCCATCAAACCCAGCATCCTGTCTCCAACAGTGGCCAATCCAAATCAAAAGTACATGGCAAATACCCAGAATTTAAATAAATCCCATGCTACTATTGCCAGGAACAAGAAGTGGCTATTCTCCATTGATTAATAGCAGTTTATGGACTTCTCCTCTGGGAAGTTATCCAACCCTTTTTTTAAACCCAGCTACACTAGCTGCCTTAACCACATCCTCTAGCAATGAACTCCAGAGCTTAATTGTGTGTTGAGTGAAAAATAATTTTCTCTGATTTGTTTTAAATGTGCTACTTGCTAATTCATGGAGTGATCCCTAGGCCTTGTATTATCTGAAAGAGTAAATAACTGTTTCACATTTACTCATTCAAGACTTTTCATGATTTTGTAGATTTCTATCATATCCCCCCTCTGCCATTTCTTCTCCAAGCTGAACAGTCCTAATGTCATTAGTCTTTCCTCGTAGGGGAGCCATCCCATGCCCTTTATCATTTTGGTTGCCCTTCTATGTACTTTCTTCAGTGCAACTATATCTTTTTTGAGACACGATGACCAGAATTGCACACAGTATTCAAGGTGCTGTCTAACCATTTAGCGATTCAGAGGCATTATGACATCCTCTGTTTTATTTGCCATTCCCTTCCTAATAATCCCTAACATTGTTTCCTTTTTTTGAACCCCACAGTACATTAAAAGGCCAATTTTAAAAGCCCAGTCTGCATAAAACCCAGGACATATGCGTGTAGCCAGGCCACTCACGCGCGGATCGCATTTTCAAGTGGTCTGGTCATGCACATATCTCTCGGTACGTGCGGAAGTACCAGGCTTTTAAAAAGGGGGAGGGCCGGGGCAGGGTCTGGGTGGCGTGTGGCCGGCCAGGACAGTGCTGTTAAGTGCTGTCCTGGTGAAGTGTGCACCGGCAGCCGGCCGGCTTGCACAACCTGCTTAGAGGAGCAAGTATGTTGTAAAACAAAAAACATTTAGGGTAGGTAGGTGAGGTTTAAGGGTCAGGGTGGAGAGGGGTAAAGGGAGGAAGGATAGGTAGGGGGTTAGGGAAGTTCCCTCCCAGTCCACTCCTTTATTGGAGCGGACTGGGAGGGAACTGGGGAAAGGGCCAATTGCGTCGGAGCATATGAAAAAAAAAATCTCCCCCTTGCATGCGCGAGTCGGCACTCGCAAGTACATGCATGCACCGATATAGATTATGGCGTACATGTGCTCGCGGGTAGGCAATTTTACAACATTTGCACAGCCATGGGCGCATGTTATAAAATCAGCACGTCCATGTGCATGTGCCAGGAACTGTGTGCACATGGACGCCTGCGTGCCAATTTGAAAATTTAGCCAACAATTTCAATGTAATATTAACTTAGACGCCCAGATCATTTGCCTGGATGGTAACTTCTGAAATGGAATCTAACATCATGTAACTACAGCATGGGTTATTTTTCCCTATGTGCATCACCTTGTACTTGTCCACATTAAATTTTATCTGCCATATGGACACCCAACCTAGCAAGGTTCTCTTGCAATTTATCACAAGCCGCTTGTGATTTAACTAGTCTGAATAATTTTGTGTTATCTGCAAATGCGATCACCTCACTCATACTTCTTTTCAGATCATTTATAAATATATTAGAAAGCACCGTCTGGGGAGCAAGATGGCGGCATGAACCAGACACGCTCAATTGCTCATTTCCTCTTAGCTAAATGACCTCCAAGATGCCCTCCAAGCGTAAGGGGAAGGTCCAAATCTATCCCCCGGATTCTCTTCTTCTTCATGGTCAGCGATTGATTACTGCCTTTGGATCAGCTACAATTGAAGGGGTGTTTGACCCCACTGCAAAAACCAGTGAGGGAGCACTGCTCTCGCCAGGGGAAGTTTCTCTGAGCCCTCCGGATCTTCGGCTCCCACTGGCGCCTAGGAACGCTGCTGCTTCAATCTTGACCGTGGTGCAGGGCAGTGATGCGTTCTGTGCGACATGGGGGGGGGGGGGGGGGGGAGAGTGGAGTTCAGCTGCCGGTATCTCTGCAGTCCATCTGTGTCGGCAATGCTGGATATTGCTCAGGAGGTTGTGTTTCCAGCCACCTCCTCTCCGGCTGAGACTGAGGGAGAGCTCAGAGAGGCTTTTGCAGAGCCAGTAAGAAGTGCTCCAGAGACGGTCATCTATGGAACTTGGGGTGAGACCCTTCCATCTCCCACCTAAGCCAGCAGTAGTCACTCTAAATGCCCTTTGGGACCTTGTAGCTATGTTTGGCTGTTCTTTACAGGATTGTCAGTTGAAGATTAAGAACCTTAACATGAAGATGTACACTTCTGAGGTGAAAAGGGATGAGAAATATAGGGAATTACAGTCATAGATGAGGGCCCTGGAGGCTGCAGCCTCTGAGACCCAATCTTGCAGTGTAATACTGATTAAAGATTTTGGCAACTCCTCTAGAAGGTTGGAATACTTAGAAAATTATACTCGGCATTTAAATCTCCAAATATTGTATTTTCCTAAGGTTATAGGTGAAAATTCCTACCAAACACTTAAGAAATATTTTTTGGAAATATTACAATTTGAGGAGGGGAAAATGCCCTCCATAAATAAGTCATTTTTCCTACCAGCAACAAATAAAGGGAGAACTTCTCAAGATCATGCACCTGATGCTATTGCTGATTTAACTCAATTCTTGGAGGACTCCACTGCAGAGGTTTATAAATGCTCAACTCTACTTGTTTTTTTTATTTCAGAATATGAACTGAGTGAAGTAATGAAGAGATACTTTAAGAATATCTCTGTACCCTTTTATGGGCAGATAATCTGTATCTTTCCGGACTTTGCTTATGTTAAAAGCTGCCTACATACGCGTGTATCTCCTGTTTCACACACATTTCATCAGAATCTGAAAGGGGCATGGTGTGCATGGGGCATGGGCTTTCTGGGGTGGAGCCAAGAGATATGTACGCAAATACTTGCGTGCCCGGGTGGGCACCCAGTTCTAGTGCTGTGTAACTTTACTTCTTCTAGAGAGGAGGTTTAAGAAACAAACAAAACAAAGACATTCCTGAGGGGTTTAAAGAGTCTGGGGTTACTGGGGGGAGTACAGGTTGTTAAAGCAGGGAGGTTTGCAGGACCTCAGTCTAAACTAGGTGAACTGGTGGTTGAACTGGTGAAACTGGTCTTGTTGTGGACATGCACCACTTATAAAATTCTTTGAATTACGCTGCCAAAACCCAATTTGCACAGTTGGTTGCGCCTACTTCCAAAACTAGGTGCACACATACACGTGCCAAGGCTATTTTATAACGTACACTCATATGTGCGTGTATGTTATTTATTTAATGATTTTTATTTAAAAGTATTTGTATACCGCTTTTACAATTGGAAATTTATCAAAACGGTTAACAATTTTAAAACATACATAATCTGTATAAAAACAATAAAAAACCATGGATACGCAAGACTAAAATACTTATCACAAAACAAAACTCTGCCTCAAAAATTAGTTCAAAAAGTGCCTTGGGGGTGAGGAGGTAAAAGGGATAAGGAAGAACAATGAATAATTATAAACAAGTACTGGGGAGGGAGCTGAAAGCTTTCTGAAATAGGTTTTTAATGATTTCTTAAATTGTTGTTTGATGGTATAAGACGGAGGAAATCTGGCAGTGAATTCCACAAAATAGGGCCTGCTAGAGAGAAGGCTCTTTTGTGCGTTATGTGTAATTTGGCGAGTCTGACAGATGGTGTATCTAAGAGGTTTTTTGAAGAGGATCTTAACTGTCTCGCTGGTTTGTATATACGGAGTCAAGAATAGAGCCATGTTGAGGAAGCATTATGAATAAGGGCATGAATAATTGAGAAGATCTTGTATTGGACTCTGAATTTAATAGGAAGCCAGTGGAGTGATATGATTTCTTCGAGATGTACCTGAAAGAATACTGGCAGCCGAGTTTTGAATTAGTTGTAAAGGGTGAATTGTGGAATCAGGTAAACCCGTGTAAAGCAAATTACAGTAATCTAGTCCCGGAAATACTAGAGTTTGCAGGACTGTACGAAAATCTCGGAAGAACAGCAGAGGTCGAAGTCTTTTTAAGAGCTGTAACTTATCGAATGATTTTTTAGTAATGGTCGAGATATGCTGGGCCATGGATAAATCAGAATTTATCGTAACACCAAGCTGCTAGCGTGATTGCCGATGGGGATGGAAATATCATTAAAATGAAGATGAGAGAGAGGACCTATAGTAGAGCTAGAAATAGAGGTTAAATATGTTAACTCTGTTTTTTCCGGATTCAATTTTAGCCGATTGTGCGAAAGCCAAGTATTAATTGTGTTTAAATATAAGGTTATTGTAGATAGAGTATCTGACCAAGAGGAATTATAGGGAACTAGTAGTTGGATATCATCTGCATAAATTCTGAATTGAATATTAAGAGCAGCAAGAATGTGGCATAACGGAAATAAATAGATATTGCAAAGAATGGGAGATAATGAAGAGCCCTGGGGTACGCCAGTGGAAAGTGTGTATTCATCTGAGGATTGATTAAGAACGTGAATTTGTTGCGATCAATTGGATAAATAAGACTGAAACCAGGTGAGGACAGTTGCCTTAATGCCTAGGGATTTTAAACCCAATAGGAAAATATGATAGTCCAAGGTGTCAAATGCCGCTGATATATCCAAAGAAATAAGAATGAAATCTGTGTTGGCATCGAAACCATGAAATATGGTGTCAAAGCATGAGAGTAAGAGAGTTTCCGTAGAATGACCTTTCCAAAAACCATGCTGACCCAGATGTAAAATGTCATAGTCAGCTAGAAAGTTGGAGAGCTGGTGTAAAACCACTGATTCTACTAACTTTGCTAAAGAGGGTATTAATGCTATAGGTCTGAGGTTGTTGAGATCTGAAGGATCCTTAGATTTATTTTTTGGATGGGTAAAATGGCAGGTTTTTTTAGACTATCTGGAAAAGAACCAGATTCAAGAGAATGATTAACCAAGTCACATAAGAAACCGCTAACTAACAGGACGATGGCTTTAAATAGAGAGCCAGAACACAGGTTTAAAGGAGAATTAGTAGTTGTAAAATCGCTACATCCTTGGGCGCACACTGATGAACATGCTCCCCTTTGAAAGTTACCATCACTTTGGATATTAATAAATACTTGAGAATCTAAGGGACTCAATAGTATAGTTAATACAGACACTGCTATATATGCTTATGGTAATAGGGGGTGTTATTTTATTTTGGGTTTTATTTGTTATTGTAATTATATGATTTAAATTATATTGTATTATTTGATTTTGTAGAAATGGGTGGGGGTTGAATGGATTGGTTTTATTTATTGATTAGAGATAGGCAGTATATTAAGTTTACAAATAAATAAAAAATATATAAATAAAATATTTCAGCAAATGGTTTTCTTCTACACTATCACATTAATAGCCAGAGATTGTATAATATACATACCAAGTGCATCAACAGTTTTACTTTCAACTATACTTCTCTATCAGCAAACTATCACACTAAAACACTTCTGGATTACTATACATATTCATTATTATGGACCCTAAAGTACACAACAGAAAATATATGGCACAAGAATGTATAACAGATTGTTTTTATCCAGAGTTGCTTAGGTGATATTCGTGGACAGCAGGATAATCAGCCATACAAGTTAGTGACATCATCATTTGCACCAATATGGGACATGAGACCTGTAGAAAAGCCTAGAAAGCTTTTCTTGACATGTATCAAACTTGCTACCCTGCTGCTGCTGAGCTGGGACCCCTCAAATCTATGTAATAGTTTAGAAAAAGCCAAATCTGAAAGGGGAAGAGGGAGGGGTATGTATGGATGATTATCCGGCTTTGCATGCAGAATACATGTTACAGGTAAACAACTTTTTCTCCAAAGAAAGCAGGATTAATTAGCAACATAAATGGGAACCCATAATTAAGGGATGCCTTCCACAAAAAAAGAATACCAATCAAGCTGCTAGCAGGTGGAGTAATATACATATATATACATATATGTATATATTTATAGTTGTAGTTGGCTGCTTTTTTTTAATCTTTTTTTTTAAGGATGGAAAACCTGAAACAATAAAAATGGGTTCTAGTGGAGATGGCGTGAGATTCTACTCCTCAAAGAGACCCTGGAGAGCAAACTGATCAAACCTACTGTTTCATCGGTGTCTAATAAATAATGGGGAGTAAACGTATGGATGGAAGTCTATGGTGCAGCCTTGCAAATCCCCTCAATAGACATCAATCTCAAATAGGCCATTGAAGCAGTCTTTGACATTATAAGCCTTGACATGCCCTTTTAGCAAGCCTATGTCTGTTAGGGTCAAATAAAACCAAATGTTTGGCGGACCTTCTATGGGCTTTGGTTCACTCCAGGTAGGTCACAGCTGTCTTGCAATCCAGACTGTATAAGGCCTTTAGGAGCATGTAGGCTGGGAAAAAATGTTGGTAGAATGATTGATTGGTTAAGGTCCAAATCAGACACCACCTTAGATAGAAACTTTGAATGAATACACAGAGCCACCCTATTGAGATGAGACTTAGTACAAACTGGATAAGTCATTAGGACCTGTAGCTCACTGAATCTGTGGACTGAAGTGAACACCTCAAAAAATATGACCTTCCATATCAGGTACCTGAGCTCACAAGAGTTCACATGCTGAAAAGGAGCTTTTATTAGCTGGATAAGTACTATGCTCTGGTATATGATGTTATGAGTAGCTTAATAAGAGATCTCACTTGAAACAAGCTCCACATAAATCAAACAACTGGAGGCTGTACAGAAATAAATTTCCTTCTACATGCTAGTGATAAGCATCAATTGCAATAAGATTTGGCTTTGAGACTGGACTCTGAAAGATGTAGAAGGTACTCAAGCAGTTTTTGAGTAGAGTAAGAAAATGGATCTAGGGCCTTGCTCTCACACCAGATGGCAAACCTTCATCCAAACCTATAAGATTCTCTAGTGATCTGGTTCTTCTTAAAAACCAGAAGAACCAGAGACACTGCATCAGAGAACCCAATGCAATGAATTGTTTCACTATTAACAGAAACTAGAGGCTGGGATTTAATTATTTTCCTGAGTTCTGCATTATTAGGTATAGAGATTTCACCAACCTGAATGGTTCTCTGAAGGTAAGCTCATGAAAGAGCAAAAAGCAATTTGTCTCAGTAAATAATTCCTTGGCCTCCTGAATTTTCCTAAGGTAGAGAGACCATCAAGCTAGGTTGCGAGAACACTGTACAAATCTCATCATTGTGTGAGTTTCCACACTTCAAAAGACATCAAATCTTCACAAGAGTTTACTGTTCTGTTCGTACGTCTCATTCTGCATGTAAAAGTTGCCCCTAACCCCTCTCTCTCTTCCCCTCTCTCTCTTTCTCATGAAATGAGCACTCTGCAGGTAGAAAAATGCAATTATGCAGTATTTCCACAAAGTGCAAAAAGTTAACATTCTTTGTGGTAATACCTGTGCTAAGATAACACACATTGCAATAAATAGGCTATTACCATAAAACATGCCCTTCTTCCTATCACATGTGATATTTTGATAAAGCTAGCCCTAAGATGAATATGTGCACTTAACCGGATAAATAGCGTCGATCGCAACCTCCCCATCCTGCCTCTCATTTATCCAGCTGTTTAGACATTTAAACAGTTACCTAGCGGCATGGTAGCCACTGAGTGCAGCTGAATATTCAGATAGCACCACTTAGCTAAGCTGGAACACAACCAGCTAAGTGGTACTGAATACAACCACTAAATAACATGACATTAGTTTGTGCTTGGTAAATATTGTGGAGGGTATGTATACAACATTATTTACCTTGCTCATGCTAACTGCTAATCCTAATTTGCATATAGTGCTCCTTCATTTGCAAACATGGGCATGCCAAGTTTTCATGGTAAGGCCTCTCTGTATAGCACACTATAGTAAAGCCTTAAAGTACATGTTAAAGTTTATTGCACAGATCCCCATATGGGAAAACACTCTTTATTATATCTGGACCTAAGTCCCTCCATGAAATTAGATTACTGGGCTTTGTGAGCATTTTGGAATACTTGTACTTCATATTATCTTGTACCAGAAACAAAGCTAGTGTTTATCTTATGTTTGAAACAATTTGTGCAAAACTTGTTTTTGCTATTCTCACTAGGGAAGCTATTGTTTACAATTTTATCTATTTACATAGTAAAAACATTTTGTGTTCAGCTCCATTTTAGCTATGAAAATAACTTCAAAATATTACATCAGGAAAGTCACTATATCAAGGACAAACTTTTTTTTACGTGATTTGACTTTTGGAATATGCTAAAAGCAGAACAGCTGCTTTTCAGCATTGTATAAACACAAGTATTTTAATTACTGGT
Organism: Rhinatrema bivittatum; assembly: GCF_901001135.1. Taxonomy (NCBI): domain Eukaryota; kingdom Metazoa; phylum Chordata; class Amphibia; order Gymnophiona; family Rhinatrematidae; genus Rhinatrema; species Rhinatrema bivittatum. Next base: position 96,966,653 of record NC_042617.1, on the reverse strand, counting down.
TTATTGATGCAATTTCAAACTGCAGGGTAGTTGCCCCTGACAACATGTAGTATGCCTTTTTTTAAACAGATGTACTAAAGGGCTTGTCCTCTTTTGTGAAAAAAAACAGACGTGGAAAAAATGTTAGTACATGTAACATTTTGTGCTCACAATTATAAAGTAAATAGGCTACATTAAAGTGATATGTGAACTATATATTAAATAAACAAATCTTATATCATTTCTAGGGTGTTGGTAAATGGAGTTACTAGTGGTGTGCCAGAGGGATTGGTCCTTAGACCGGTTCTTTTCAACATTTTTACGAGCAACATAATGGAAGAGTTGTCGGGAAAGGATTGCCTTTTTGCCAATGATACCAAAATCAGTAACAAGGTGAACAGTCAGGATGGAGCAGGTGTGTATAAGTTGCACCCTGCTCCAAGCAGGGTGCAACTTATACACAGTAATTTATGTATACTTTGCATGCACATACCTGCTGGGGATATTTTCAAAGAGCTACTTACATGCATAAAACTGGATTTTGGGGAAAGAGCAAGGAGGAGGTACTCACTACCACTGTGGTTCCATCCAGGGACCTGGCTGTTGCTGCTGCTGTCCTCCATTCCAGCACCACATGAAATCATGGAATGCAGCGTATAGGTGGGAGAGAGGGAGTAGGAGGTACTTCCTACTGCTGTGGTTCCATCCGGACACTTGCCTGCTGCTGCTGGCATCCTCCATTCTGGCACCACATGGGATCACAGCGTGCGGCTCGTGGGTGGAGTAAAGCGAGGGGGGAGGTGATCTCTGCCTTTGTGGTACCAACCGGGGACTTGGCTGCTGCTGTAAGCGTCTTCCAATCTGACATCACGTGGAATCACAGCATGCAATGTGTAGGTGAGGGGGAGCGGAGAGTAGGTACTCCTTACTGCTGTGGTTCCATCTAGGGTCTTGGCTGCTGCTGCTGCTGATAACCTCTATTCCGGCATCCCATAAAATCGTGGTGAGCAAAATATAGGTGGGAGAGAGTGAGGAGGAGGTACTCCCTACCACTGTGGCTCCATCTGGGGACTTGGCTACTGTAGCTGACGTTCTCTATTCCAGAACTGCATAAAATTGCGGCATGCAGCAGTGCGCCACCACCAGCGCACGCAAAGCCGTGTACCAAAGGGGCATGCCCCTCTGTGCATTGGTTCTGGGGTGGTTGTCCTTCCCTTCCCAAATTGTTGGTTCTTAACAGGAATGGTTAAGAAGAGAAAAGGTACTCTGAAGCTGGACCCACCCTCTTCCCAGTCTACCCCTCAACTGACCCAATTAACTTTGGAGGCCTTTAGTTTCACCAGTCAAAATGTGGGGGAAGTAGAACTTGGAGCATGTGGAGACGATGCTTCTGTTCATACTTTGTTGGTAGCTTTTGTTAGACAGTATGATAAACAGTGGACCTTGAAATTGTTTTTTTTTGTTTTTAAGAGAATACCTTTCTGGGTCATAGGATTAATATAGAAACATAGGAACACAGAAACATAGAAATGATGGCAGAAAAGGGCCGAATGGTCCATCCAGTCTGCCCAGCAAGCTTATGTAGCATCTGCCACGCCATACAGGTCACCTCCATACTTTGTTTCCCAGACCTTCAAAGTCAGGGCCCTTGTTGGTTGCTGTCTAAGTCCAATTCCCCGTTACCTCTTGCCGTTGAAGATGAGAATAATGTTGAAGTTGCATCAAAAGTATCAGGCTTATTGCCTAAGGGTAGTAACAGCCACATCAGCAAGTTTCCCCCATGCTTATTTGTATTCCCAGACCGTAAATCTTTGTTGATTGCTGTCTGAACCTAATTCCCCCTTTCCCCCTGCTGTTAAAGCAGAGAGCAATAATGGAGTTGCTTCAACAGTATGAAGGTTTCTTGGTTAAGCGTAGTAACTGCCACACCAGCAAGTTATCCCCATGTACTCTTTTCTTCATTTCCATCCTCTGGCCTTTAGGGATCCACAGTATTTATCCCATGTCCCTTTGAAATCTTTCACTGTTTTTGTCATCACCAGACATCCACCACCCTCTCTGTGAAGGAATATTTCCTGAAGTTGCTTCTGAGTCATCCTCCTTGGAGTTTTATTACGTGATCCCTAGTTCCACTGATATCATTCCAACGGAAAAGGTTTGTTGAAAGTGCATCATTAAAAACTTTCAGGTTAACTGAAGTTCTGTATCATATCTCCCCTGCACCTCCTCTCCTTCAGAGTATATATATTTACGTCCTTCAACCTCTCTTCATAAGTCATTTGATGGAGACCCCCCACCATTTTGGTCTCCCTTCTCTGGACCACCTCATCCTGTCTCTGTCCCTTTTGAGATAGGGTCTCCAGAACTGAACACAGTACTCCAGATGAGGCCTCACCAAGGACCTATATAAGGGGATTATCACCTCCTTTTTCTTACTGGTTATTCCTCTATCTATGCAGCCCAGCATTCTTCTGTATTTAGCTATCGCCTTGTCACATTGCTTTGATGTCTTCATAATCCTAGACACTATCATCCAAAGGTCCCTCTCTTGCTCCATGCACAACAGCCCTTCACCCCCATCTCATACAGCTCTTTTGGATTACTGCACTTTAGATGTATGACTCTGCACATCTTGGCATTGAATCCCAGCTGCCATATCTTTGACCACTGTTCAAGCTTCCTTAAATCACGTCTCATTCTTACTCCTTCTGGCGTGTTCACTCTGTTGTAGATCTTAGTATCATCTGCAAATAGACAAACTTTACTTTCTATCCCTTCCACAATGTCACTCACAAAGATATTGGAAGAACTGGTCCAACACCGATCCTTGTGAAATTCCACTTAACACTGTTCTCTCTTCAGAGTAGGTTCCATTTACCATTATATGCTGTCTTCTATCCATCAACCAGTTTGTAATTCAGGCCACCACCTTGGTGCTCACTCCCAAGCTTCTAATTTTATTCACATGCCTCCTATGTGGACCGTATCAAAAGCTTTACTGAAATCCAAGTTGATCACATCAAGCGCTCTTCCTCGATCCAATTCTTTAGTCACCCAATCAAAATAATCAATTAGAATTGTCTGACAGGACCTTCCCCTGGTGAATCCATGCTGTTTCGGTCTAGCAATTCTCCTGACTACAGATAGTTCATTATCCTTTCCTTCAGCAGAATCTCAATTAATTTTTCCACCACCGAGGTGAGGCTAATTGGCCTGTAGTTTCCAGCCTCCTCTCTGCTTCCACTATTGTGAAGCAGGACCACCACCACTCTTCTCCAATCACTCGGCATCACTCTCATTTCCAGGAATCTATTGAATAGGTCATAGAGCGGACTGCCAGCATATCTCTGAGCTCCCTCATATCCTGAGATGAACCTCATTTGGCCCCATAACCTTGTCCACTATCAATTTTCCTAGCTCTTCCCATACATTCTCTTCTGTAAACGGAGTTTCATCTACCCCATCTCCATCTATGGTCTTTTCAACCAGCAACGTCCTTCTCCAGGGTCTTCTTTAGTGAATTCTGAATGGAAGTATTTGTTTAATATTTCCACAATTTCTTCATCTCTCTCTCCACAAAGTGCTCCTCCTCACCTTTCAATTTTACTATAGCACTTCGGGCCTCCCTTCTTTCTCTGATATATTTGAAAAATGTTTTGTCTCCCCTCTTTACCTTTTTGGCAATTCTTTCTTCCACTTTTTTTGCTTTCCTGATTTCTTTCTTCATCTCCCTCATTTTTAACAGATATTCTTCCTTGTGTTCCTTTTTTTGAGATACTTTATAGTTCTCGAATGCTGTTCTTTTTGCCTTAATTTTTTCAGCCAGCAACTTAGAGAACCATATCAGATTCTTTTTCCTCTAATTCTTCTTTACTTTCCTAACATATAGATTTGCTGCCTTTGCAATAGCTCCTTTTAATTTGGCCCACTGTCATTCCACCTCACCCATTTTCTCCAAGTCTTCCAGTTCTTCCTCCAAGTACATCCCCATTTTGTCAAATTCAAAACTTGGGTCTTGATGTGACTTCTCTGGATCCAATTTGCAATATCGAACCATACCGTCTGATGATCACTACTGCTCAGCTGAGCCCCTGCCCAAACATCTGAGACATTATCCCCATTAGTGAGCACTAGATCGAGGATCACACCTTCCCTCGTGGGTTCCATTACCATTTGCTTGAGCAGAGCACCTTGAAGGGCATCCATTATCACTCTTCTTTTTGTAGATTCTGCAGACAGGATGCTCCAATCCACATCCAGAAGATTAAAATCACCAATGAGCAATAATTCTCCATTCTTTCCCAACTTTTGGATCTCCTCGATCAGGGCTCTGCCCAATTCATCTGTTTGGGTTGGAGGCCTATAGATCATACCAGTAAAAATGGAAGCACCATCTTCTCTTTTTAGGATGTCCATAATGCTTCTTCTTTACAACACATCCCTTGCAATTCAGTTGCTTGGATATAGTTTTTAACAATACTAAGTACAACCCCCCCCCCCCCTCAAAGTATAAGAATAATGCAAATCAACATAAATAATGATCTTACTTTAGAAATACAGATATTAAACAATGATCTCATACATCAAAAAAATATGAATGACCATCATATAGGTAAAGAAACAATGAAGAATACAATTTATCTTCTCTCACATTTAAATAGTGAAAACAATATAGAAGAGAGCTTCAAACCAGCAGCACTTAAACCCTGGCATTTTAAAGGAATAAAGGCATGAAATGAAGTTGTCAATTGAACCTGCATCTATGTGCCTTCTGTTATGTGGCACGTAGACTTCTTCCATTTTGTCTAAGTGTCATAAAGAACAGGATGTTATTGCATTTTTTCACCATTCCTTTCTAAGTTTTCATATATATTTTATTTAGAGCAATGGGGGGTTGTTGAATATATCATTCAGTTGGTCTGTGAACGTTATACATACATTTATTCTGGGTGGCTATGTATTTATGCTGTCTCTTTGGCCATAGGTTTTGCAAACATACATTAGCTGAAATAGAAAGTAAGCCACACAACGGAAGGCACATAGACGCCGGTTCAATTGACAGCTTCATTTCATGCCTTTATTCCTTTAAAACACCAGGGATTCAGCACTGACGGTTTGCAGCTCTGTTCCTGCTGGCAACGTTTCAATCTTTTTACAATTAAAGAAAAATGTATATGCTGAAAGTTTACTTTTTACAATATATTTATGGTTTGATATTCACATTTTTATGGTCTGATAGTCCCTTCAGGGACCCTGTGGGTGATGTCTTTCGTCCTTTTGTGACAGCTGTTACTTTGTCCGTGCAGTGCCTTCCTAATGTCGGACTTTTTTCTCTTTCCTTTTTCTTTTTGACAGTTCACCTGTGTTATCTCAATTTTGGTAGTGCTATCTTTTTGAATTTCATTGAATTCTCCTTCACAGTGAGTTTGAATATCGTTTATTTTTGTTTAATTGCACCAGTCTATTTCATCGTTGCATTTCGCAGAGCTTAGAAAATCCGGTGGTAACGGGGGGCGAAGCGGGGGGTGGGCCTGCGAAAGCCAGCAGCGATCAACCTCCGCGGTGCTATTACTGCTGGCTTTCGCACCCAATAGCGCCACCGTGAAAGGTGATGCTATTGGGTGCGATACTGGTGGCGATAAGGATTCTTACCTTTTGCCGTCAGCGAAGTCGTTGCGGAGTCCGCCCCAAGGCCGTCCCCAACTCCACCCCTTCCGTTGCGGACCCCAACCCGATTTAGATATGGCACGCATGCAATACCTTTGGAAAATGACCCCCTTAGTGTGTTTACAATTTTCCCCTGAAGAAGGAAGGTACTAACCTTCCGAAATGTTGCAATATTGGGCTAACTAAGAAGGTAACTTTGTAACATCTTTGGAAAGTTATTAAGGAGATGCTTTCTTCACCATAGTGTTTTGAAAAAAAGCACACAGATAAGTGCATTTTATTTATATTTTATGTGCAATACAAAAAATAAAAAAAAAAATAAGGGAAAAGTACAGGTATGTTCCAATCCTATTATGAATGACTGATGATTAAAATTTCAGTACAAAGAGGGTTATAAAGCAGCCCCTTAGCACGAAGAGGGTTACAAAGCAGTTCCCTATGTGCTCACACCTGTGCTATATGATGGTCATTCGCATTTTTTTGATGTATGAGATCATTGTTACATATTTGTATTTCTAAAGTGAGATCATTATTTGTATACATATTGATTTTGACATAAAGAGCTTCTACTCTTCTTCTCTCTCTGTCCTTCCTATTTCCAGATGTGGTCACAGAGATGCAAGCACATAGCAGATTGTTTTAGATTTAAAAAAACCTAGGGTCTTAGCCTTAGAGGCTACATTTATATTGAAATTTCCTTTTAAGTGTTGGATTAGACTACAAGGAAATAGGTATTTGTTCTTTGACCTGACTCAGTTTGAGAGCTTCCTGAAGAATAAGAGTCATCCAGTTGATTTTTCTCCTGTCATTTCTGTTAACTGATTCTGACCTGGCTTGAGCCCAGGCCTGATGCTGCAACACAATCTGGAGCCCAGGTCCTGATGCTAGGGTTTATTTATTACTGTTTTTGCTGCTTTGATCCTTTCATTAAATGTTTGGGAAACCTAGCCACTGTTGGTGCTGCTTTGGTCCTCTCATTGGACATTGAGGTATTATTTCCACTACTGGTTCTGTTTTGGCTCTCTCACTGGGTTTTGGGGTCCCCCCAATGAGGAGCTCCAGGGGGAGCCCACACTCAAGGGGGATATCCCCATTCCCTCTTGAGCTCTAAAGGAGACTCCCTATGGTCCCTGGTGCATACAACAGCCAGAAATGTAGTTCTAGTTATAAAATAGTTTGCCCACCCCTGGACTAGTATGTGTCACCATTCAGCAATGGCTGAGTCTCCTTATCCCCAGGGACTATGAATATTACTTCTACAGGACCTCCAGCCTTGGCTAGCCTTCAGAAGCAGAAACCAGCTGTTCTGCATGGCAGTGTACAGTAGGGATGTGAATCGGGCTTCGGACGATTGAAAATATCATCGATATTTTCAAAATCGTCAGATATCGGGGGCTCTCCCAAAACGATAGGAAAATCCCACGATATTGATCGGTGCCAGTGCCATTGGTCAGCCCCTGTCACATGGTAGGAGCACAAGATGGCGCCGGCCATCCAGTGCTCCTACCATGTGATAGGATCCGGCCAATGGTACGGATACCCTGTCACATGGTAAGGGCAAAGGGCCATCGGCGCCATTTTGATTAGTGGCAGCTGACGGCCCGGGAGCGGGAGGACGGCCTGGAGTGGGAGATCACTCCCGGGACCCCCACTGGACCACCAGGTACCTGTAAAAAGTTTTTGGGGGAGTCGGGAGGGTGGGGGAAACTAAGGGGTTACTTTTAAAGGGTCGGGGTGGGTTTTTTTGTTTATCGGCTGGGGCGCAGCCTATAAACAAAACGCGATTGGGCCCGATGGAAAAAAAACCCACATGTGAATCGGAACCGGAATCCAAACTGATTCCGGTTCCGATTCACATCTTTAGTGTACACAGTAGGGATGTGCAGACCAAAGTTTAAGTTCATAAGTCCATAAGTCGAAAGGGGGTCCCATTTGCGGTCAATATGGACATATGGAGAATTCCATAAGTTGAGTCTATGTCCATATGTGCAAATAAAAATTTAAACCCCTCACCTGCCTTAATCCCGCCCCCCCCCCCAAGACTTACCAAAACTCCCTGGTGGTCCAGCGGGGTCAGGACGCCATTCCTGAACTCCTTTGCAAGTAGCACGTGACGCCGACGTCACGTGATTCCCCTCGGGTTCACTCCCGGAACCCTCGTTGGGCCCAAAAGGCACTTTTGGCCAGCTTGGAGGGGCCTCCTGACCCCCCCAAGCTGGCCAAAAGTGCCTTTTGGGCCCTACGAGGGGTCCGGGAGCGAACCCGAGGGGAATCACGTGACGTCGGCGTGATGTGGCGTCACGTGATTCCCCTCGGGTTCGCTCCGGGACCCCTCGTTGGGCCCAAAAGGCACTTTTGGCCAGCTTGGAGGGGCCTCCTGACCCCCCCAAGCTGGCCAAAAGTGCCTTTTGGGCCCAACGAGGGGTCCCGGACGTCACGTGACGCCGCGTCACGCTGACGTCACGTGATTCCCCTCGGGTTCACTCCGGGACCCCTCGTTGGGCCCAAAAGGCACTTTTGGCCAGCTTGGGGGGGTCAGGAGGCCCCTCCAAGCTGGCCAAAAGTGCCGTTTGGGTCCAACGAGGGGTCCGGGAGCGGAACCGCGATGGACCACGTGACGTCGGCGTCACGTCGGAGTGACGCGGAAGTCACGTGATTCCCCAAGCGTCCGCTCCCGGACCCTCACGGAACTTTTGGCCAGCTTGGGGAGTTTTGGTAAGTCTTGGGGGGGGAGGGGGGATTAAGGAGGGTGAGGGGTTTAAATTTTTATTTAGATCAACAATCGCGATTTCCAACGTATTCAACATAGCTATGTTGAATAAGTTGGAAATCCGATCGTTTACGCCTCATCATTTTTTTAAGTTAAAAAAAAAAAATAAGTTGCGTTTTCCATTTAAGTTCAAAACGAATGCACACCCCTAGTACACAGCACTGTCCCTGCCAAGCAGAGGAAGCTTATACTGAGATTAGCAACTGTAGCCATTCTATGCCTGGGTGGCAAGCCATTTTATTGGCACATATGCTTTTGTATGGAAGCGTTAGCTGAAAAGCAAAAATGAAATTGTTTTCACCCAGGGCAAGGTACGTGGAGGCACATTTGCTAAAGCCAGGGCTGGCAAAGTTTATTTACCAAGCTGTCTCTTGCACTCCCCCACACCCCTTCTCCTCTCTCACACACATTCTCTCTCACTGGCATCACCCTCCCCTCATATAGGCTCCCTCTCTCTGAAACACACACTCAAGCATTCCCCCACCCACACTCTCTTACCTCCCATGCTCTCTCTAACACCCTCCCCATACCCCTCTTACCAACTATGCTCTCTGTTACCCCCCCTCTCACACAGACATTCTCTCTCACCAGCATCCCCCCCCATGCTCTCTCTCACACCCTCCTGCTCTCTCTCACCCTCCCCCCCGACACACATTCTCTCTCAGTGGCATGCCGCGAGACTCGCGCCGTTTGCGGCGAAGATGGAGGCCCAGCGCGCTGTTCGCAGTGAAGAGAAGGGCCGGCACGCCGTTCGCGGCACACAGGGGCCTTCCATTTTTGCCTTGAGAAGAAAATAGTAGCGGAGACCCTGGCATGCCGTGAATGGAGCGCATCCCGCGGCACACGCTCCTTTCGCGGCGAAGATGAAGGCCCAGGCGCACCGATCGCGGCACCCGGGGGCCTTCCCTTTTCACCGCGAACAGCGCGCCGGGCCTTCATCTTCGTCGCAAACGGAGCATGTGCTGCGGGACGTGCTCCATTCGTGGCATGCCAGGGTCTCCTCTGCTATTTTCTGCCTGTCGCGCAATGGTTGCTGTCCTTCCAGTTTTGAATAGTCTTCCGGCGAGGGAGGAAATCGGCGAGGTGTGGGAGGACATCTGCGGGAAGGAGGAATTCTGCGTGAATTCTGCATTCCGCAGTAGCGCAGAATTCCCCCAGGAGTACCTCTTGTAGCTGGTGTTGTGACATGGCCACAGTACGGCGTGTTTGAGCCTCCAAGGCAGCCAGGGAGCCGCCTGAGCTATCTATTGGCGGGCTGGGGAACATGCGTGAGCACTGACGGACACACTACCAAGCCCGATATATTATAGCCCCCATCTATCGGCGGGCTGGGGAACATGCGCAAGCACTGACGGACATACTACCAAGCCCGATATATTATAGCCCCCATCTATCGGCGGGCTGGGGAACATGCGCAAGCACTGACGGACACACTACCAAGCCCGATATATTATGGATGCCAGCTACAATTGAATAAAAATGTAACAAATGCACATTTTTATTACTGTTTGTTGTGTATTTCGTCAGTCCTTAACTTACACCTGCATCAATATGTCCTAAGCAGTTATGTGGTGTTGAAGTTGCACAGTCAACAGCTGATGGCTGATAATAGATGTGGAAGAGAAAAAAGCCACTATTGCATCATTTAAGGAAGAAGGTAAGGCTGTCTTTTTTGCACCTCTTCTCTGTAGAGGTTCTAGAAATATCAACAGAAAGATGCTGGGTGCTGATGATACTCTAGTACATAGGTGGGTGAGGGGCTAAAACTTCATGTGACTGAACAGGGTCCATATTCCTATGAACAACTATATTATATCTTGTAAAAATGATATACTTTTTTTTTTAATTCTTTATTTATATTTTCAAAAATGCAAACATTAATAGTAGTTTGCACAGGAAAAAGCATGGATTGGTACTATCATTTCATAATTTCTAAGAGACAACATTTCCTATTTATTGTTTAACTCATAATACCAATTCCATTATCATATCAAATATATTGAGGGAGCCACATGGTTTACAGAAATTTGGGAGAATATATAACTAATATATTAGGAATAAAGCATTAGCATAGACCCTATACTAAATCACAGTTTGTTTATCAACTAGGCTCTGGGGATAGAGGTTGGTAATCTTTTTTGTTCAACAAAATTCTTTAGCTGGTCAGGTATGAAAAAGACATACAAATCATCTTGTTTCTTAATCAAACATTTACATGGGAAGCGAAGTGTAAAGGAGAAACCCATTGATATAACCTCTTGTCGAAAGGCTAAAAAAGCCTTCCGCCTTGCTTGTGTAGATATTGCCAAGTCTGGAAAAATCTTCACAAGTTTTTCCATGTAATTAATGGGGTACTTATTGAAGTAATTCTTCATTATTTGATTTATATCATTTATAGAGGAAAAGGTAATCAATAGCATTCCCCAATCAATAACACATGCCGTAGAATCTTCCAAAAAATTTGTAAGGTCTCTCTGAAACATCATATCGAACCTATTATTTAACTTCTTAGGCTTTGGAAGATAATAACAATTATTTACCACTGGCGAATCTCCTGATGTAAAACCAAGCTTTTCTGTCAGAAATTTTTTTTAGGGTAATTAGTGGTACTTCTCCAGGAAGTTCAGAAATCTTAAATTGAAACACTTGGCATTATTTTCAGGAGATTCTATCCTTCTTGATATTATTTCCCTATCCTTAACAACAGCCACATTAAATTCCTGAACTTTTTTCTCCCGTGTTTCAAGATCTTTAATTCTATCATTAGACTCTTTTATTTGCCTTTGTATTTGGAACAAATCTTGTTCATTCCTAGCATTTATCAAATCAACTTTACCTTCCAACTCTTTAATATTTGTCATCATCCCAGGCATCATTTCCCAAACAAAAGGTCCCATAGGCTTATTACTGGCTGGTTGTTCTTTCTCCCCATGGGGAAAATAATGACACCAGTCCTCCTACCTCCTTCTCTGGGGTCAAGCCATTGGCAGCAACAGCTTCTTCTTCTCCCAGTCCATTGTTGCAGGATTGAAAAGCTCCCGCAACAGGGCTGGGGCTGCTGACCTCCAATGAAGCACCTCCAGGGCTACTTTCGCTGATTCTCTGTGCTAGTAGTAGTCCAATGTTAAGACTTAAGAAAGCCTCCTCTGTAGGCCTGGGTTGTCCTCCCTGACTTCTCGGCACATCAGTGTCCTCAGTACCTACATTTTATAGTATAGGAGAGATCATGAAACTAGTAATCTCTTGTTGTATGGGTGAAGGCAATGGAAGGGAGGGAAAAACCCTCACTTTCCCTTTCCGTTTAGCAGGCTTATTCACCTAGATCATCAAACAACCCAATCACAAGAAAAATACCTCTCCAACTCTAAACTATGCCAACATATTAAACTAAACCATGTGTTTCTGATGACATAGAGAAGGTGCTATGTATAAATCTTGAAAAGGATATTTCAATCAAGAGGATACTGCAGGCGTAATCTGGTGAATTCCAGTGAAGCCCGGCAAAGCCCGATAGGCTGTGCGCCCCTTGAGCGTGCGCGGCTTAAGTGGTATGCGCAGGCCGATTTTATGGGCCACTTCCAGGTCCCAGCTCGAAGTCCCGCCCTTCTGCATCACAGTCCTCTGTGCTGCCGTTACCATCGGGGCAAAGGAAAAACTCACCCCCGGACTCAGACAGCAGATGGTAATTTGTGGGAACTGGTCGTAGCTCCTTCTCCTTTCTCCCGCGAGACAGGGAGTTCTGGGTGGCCAATTTTATGGGCTGCTTCTGGGTCTCATCTCGAAGTCCCGCCCTTCCATGTCACAGTCCTCTGTGTTGCCGGTTACCATCGGGGCAAAGGAAAAACTCACCCCCGGACTCAGACAGCAGATGGTAATTTGTGGGAACTGGTCGTAGCTCCTTCTCCTTTCTCCCTCAAAATGATATACGTTTGATAAAAGAATACACCCATACTTGATTATTAACAATTTTGATGAATGGTTTGCAATGCATTTCACTTGTATTAGTTTTCATAATTTGCTGATAAATGCAAATATTTATGATATTAACCTTTATACTTTGAAAGACCTCAGTTTCACCTTAATCATAAAGTTGCATACTTTAGTGAATGAGATTTACATGCCTGAATTATATTTATTCTACATTTTTTGTGCTTAGTGAGTGCCATAGTTTTCTGACAGTTTGTGTTTTCCTTTTAATACATGAAAAATGAGCTGGTTATATGTGTATAAACACGGAAAATTCTTTCTGAGTCCCATTGCATCATTATTATACATATGATTTGCTTTTGTTTTAAAACTGTTTTCAATTAGAAATTGCAGTGAAGATATAATTAATGCTTCTGATTGACTGCGTAATAGATGGTTGCAATTCTTGTATAAAGTATGAGCTCCGTCACAAACCAAAAATGATCCAGAAGGGGTGGGTTCCGGGAAATTCAATCCATTAAGTTAATCTTTCATTAGATGACAGGGGCATCTTATTTACACTGAAATTCTGCAAAATTACCTTTTCTATTATTCTGGCAATATTTAGCCTTTATTAACAAATGTGGCCTGATCGCCTCAACTATTCACTGGGGAATGTTAGTCTGAACATCATCAACTGGGATGTAGTGGGAATAATCAGAGTTAGGCAAATGGATAGAAACGTGAGAAAAATGAAAAACCTGCAGTAAGAAAGGTAGTAAAGAGTCAAAATATATTTTTAATAGAGATGTGAATCGTGTCCTCGATCGTCTTAACGATCGATTTCGGCTGGGAGGGGGAGGGAATCGTATTGTTGCCGTTTGGGTGGGTAAAGTATCGTGAAAATCGTTAAAATCGTGAGCCGGCACACTAAAACCCCCTAAAACCCACCCCCGACCCTTTAAATTAAATCCCCCACCCTCCCGAACCCCCCCACCCCAAATGCTTTAAATTACCTGGGGATCCAGCGGCGGTCCGGAATGGCGGCGGTCTTATTTCTTGCTCTACTTAATTTTTTCCCTAATATATTTCATTAGCTTAGCTCCAGCGGAGTTTGCCCAAAGGTGGCTAACTGCACTGTTTGTGTAAGACAGGTTTATCCAACACCCGTGTCCCGCTTCTCTTAAGGAAATCAAAGCTGCATCTGTGCTTTAAATTACCTGGGGATCCAGCGACGGTCCGGAACGGCGGCGGTCCGGAACGGCCCCCTCAATTGAATCGTGTTGTCTTCAGCTGGCGCCATTTTCCAAAATGGCGGCGCAAAATGGCGGCGGCCATAGACCAACACGATTCGACTGCAGGAGGTTGTTCCGGAACCCCGCTGGACTTTTGGCAAGTCTTGTGGGGGTCAGGAGGCCCCCCCAAGCGGGCCAAAAGTTCCTGGGGGTCCAGCGGGGGTCCGGGAGCGATTTCCTGCCGCGAATCGTTTTTTGTACGGAAAATGGCGCCGGCAGGACATCGAATGCAGGAGGTCGTTCAGCGGCGGTCCGGAACCCCCGCTGAATGACCTCCTGCAGTCGATCTCCTGCCGGCGCCATTTTCCGTACGGAAAATGATTCGCGGCAGAAAATCGCTCCCGGACCCCCGCTGGACCCCCAGGAACTTTTGGCCAGCTTGGGGGGGCCTCCTGACCCCCACAAGACTTGCCAAAAGTCCAGCGGGGGTCCGGAACGACCTCCTGCAGTCGAATCGTGTTGGTCTATGGCCGCCGCCATTTTGCGCCGCCATTTTGGAAAATGGCGCCGGCTGAAGACAACACGATTCAATTGCAGGAGGCTGTTCTGGACCGCCACCGTTCCGGACCGCCGCTGGATCCCCAGGTAATTTAAAGCATTTGGGGGGGTTCGGGAGGGTGGGGGATTTAATTTAAAGGGTCGGGGGTGGGTTTTAGGGGGTTTTAGTGTGCCGGTTTTCCTGCCCTCCCCCTTCCCCCAATTTACGATTTTTTGACAATAAATCGGGGGAATTGGTATTGTATCGTGGCCCTAACAATTTTTGACGATTTAAAATATATCGGACGATATTTTAAATTGTCAAAAAACGATTCACATCCCTAATTTTTAATTGAGTAGGCCAATACTGAAAGAGTTCTAGCTAGCTAGATAAAAACCTTTGAAAATCAACTGGGCTAACTGGCTAAAACGTTAGAGGGCTAGCTTCAATGCTAGCCTCTTTATTTGATGAGCCAAATGGCATTGTAATAGAAGATCAAAATCTGGTTTACCATCCTCCTTCTCGACATAAAAAAAATAAAAAGGCACAGGCTTCTTTTCTCATGCCTTGACTGAATACTAAGTGCGGGTAGCTAGGGCAGCCTTCTGGCACTTAGTATTCATTTATTCACTGCACTGTCAGTAAATTAACTAATCCCAGTTCAGCAATAAACAAAAATTGATCTGAGACTCAGGTTTCAGCTGAAAAATCAGCTGAAAATAAGTGGGTAAATTGACCCCATTATCTTACCCACTTAGTGGGTTTTGACCTCAATGTGTGTGCCCCTCACACATTAGAGTAGGTGCCCCTCCAGCCTTCTAGATAGCAAGGATTACCTATTGCAACTTTTATTACCATTTTTATTTATTTTTAACCCAAATTTAATGGTGTGGTATTGATTACATTATGTACTATGGTTTGTTATTTTATATTTATGTTATATATTATGAATTATTATATTGTATATTTTGTCTGTATGATTGTAACACATGGTGAGTACAGGTTTCTATAAAAAAGGCATGCACCAAACTGAAAAAAAGAATAGAATATTAACATAGTAGATGTTGGAAGAGAAGACCCCTTTTGCCAATCAGGAAAATGAGAAAGGAAGAAAAGGAGGGAGGGGGCGGCTGTGTGTATGTGGATGCAGCAAGAATGGGCTTTTCAAACACAAAATCTAGTTTTGTATTATCAGTATTTTAGCATTAGAGGAAAGATGAGCACGGACTCAAAAAAGTAGCCCTAAACATGTTTACAGTGAAACAGTAAAGCCAGAGTGATGATAATGTTACTGCTATACCTTCTGACAATATAGAAACCATTTTCTCTCCTTCTCACTGCAGTAAAACACAACTTATTGTCTTCATGGATTCTTAGTAGTTCTTCTGCTAAGGATATTGTTGAGCCTGTAACAATTCTATTTTTCTCTTGGAAAATACTTTCTTTAATGTAAATAGAGGTGTTCTGTTGTCATGAAATGTACAGCAATAGGAAGCAACAGCTAGTCAGAGCTCCACTGGCATGTTAGCAAGGCAGGCAGTGCGGGCTTGCCCAGGATAACAATAATCATTTTAAACTATTTTTCAGAAGGGAAGAAGGCTTATGAGACCATCAAGGGTATTTATGTGTATCCATGTGTATCTCTACCCTCTCTAATAATTTCAGTGTCTTATCCACAAAAAAAGTTTTCAGGGCATGTCGGGGGGGGGGGGGGGGGGGGGGGGCAAGAGGATCCTGAAGTTAGCAAGTAGCACATTTAAGACTAATCAGAGAAAGTTCTTTTTCACTCAACGAACAATAAAGCTCTGCAATTTGTTGCCAGAGGATGTGGTTAGTGCAGTTAGTGTAGCTGGGTTCAAAAAAGATTTGGATAACTTCTTGGAGGAGAAGTCCATTAATGGCTATTAATCAAGTTTACTTAGGGAATAGCCACTGCTATTAATTGCATCAGTAGCATGGGATCTTCTTAGTGTTTGGGTAATTGCCAGGTTCTTGTGGCCTGGTTTGGCCTCTGTTGGAAACAGGATGCTGGGCTTGATGGACCCTTGGTCTGACCCATCATGGCAATTTCATATGTTCTTATGTTCTATCCAGATTTATTCCAGGACGCACATGCACATGGCTCTGCAGTACTTTATAATATTATGTGAAGCCTTGGAATTATACTAGGCAGGTGGTGCCATTCCATCCACAGCTGCAGGAATAACATCACACAGAAAACATTTTGGGGGGAAGAAATGACTAAATATAGCTTCAAATACGTCAAAAGAACACCCAGTTCTACTTCTGATTACCCTCGCCCTTATCCTCCATTCCTGTTGATCACGTATTATCTATCTTGAGAGCAATGTTAATATTGTGCTGAGTATCACCTCCTCCTTAGATCTTTTTTAATCACTTCTGTCACTATTTGGGGGGGGCGGGGGGTCCTGATTTATCAACATTTTCATTATTGATACAGAATGGAAGACCATTGATTAAATTATGTCCATTGTGCAGAGAAAGAAACTTGGCGGGGAAAACGCCAATGCTGGAGAAACACCAATATCACAGCCCCTAATTTTGCTCTCAGATTTTGGCTGCTTTGTTCAAAGGATGGCAAAAAGGGCCCAGTTTTTGTTTCTTTTTCTTCTTCAACATAAATTTGTTGTTTTAAGTCCAACAGTTGGATTTTCGATTTAGCTGTCTTTGCCAGTTAAGTGCTGGTGAACTTTTGCATTTCTCCAATGTAATTCCAAAATCCTTTGATGTAAATTGTGATCAGAGGACTGGACTGGAAAAGTGAAAGCTAATTCCAATTCCCCATTTTCAGACTGGCTCATCTCTAAAGTAAACAAACATTGAAGTCTGAAGGTAATAAAGAAAACAAAAAAAAAACAAACTGAGTAAATCATGTTGCTACAGGCAAATGATGGATTTTTTCTTAAATGGATCCCTATTATATATAAGCAGCACCCTAGTTAATTCCGCCTCTGGTGTCAAACAAAAGAACAGGAGCTAAATGTCAGCTAGTACACATCTATATCAACCCTGATAAAAGTCAGTGAAGAATTCATAAAAGGGTCTATTGTCAGGCAGTAATAGCTGCTAAGGAGAATTGGGGAATCAACAACTATTGTATTAAGTTAAAATTGTCCAAAAACATTCTTTCAAACTTTAAAATGGTTTCTGTATCAACTAGTGTACTCACAACTAGAGGACTTTTCACTTTGTAAATAGGAGCAATTTGCAACATATTTTGTTGATAGAATATAACTTGTAAAGGCAGAATTTGAAGGCAATAATACCCCTTTGATATCTGACTTTGTTGACAGCTATCAGGTCGGTACTGTAAGGTGCACGGGAAAACGGGCGCTCAGTGTTGAGCATCCACTTTCCCAACGCTCACCCAACCACCACTCCTGGGTACGCAATACTGTATTTAAATGAGGAGTTGCGCTAAAAAGGAGGTGCTAGGGACAATAGTGCATTTCTAGTGCCTCCTTAGAAGCAGAAACCCAGAAGAGGTGGCTGTCAGAGGGTTCAGAAAACAGATGCTCAATTTTACGAGCGTCCGTTTTCCGAACTCACTGACAGTGAAATTGAGCATCTGCTTTCCTAACCTGATCTGCCGGCACAAAAAAAAAAAAAAAGTTACCTTTTTCGTTCCTCCGACTTAATATCACTAGGATATTGTTAGAGGATGTACAGAAAAGCAGTATTTTCTGTTTTTCTGTATACTTTTTGGGTTGCTCAGTAATTAACTTGGGCAGGTGCTAATTTCTGAGCATAAAATGTGCGGATCAGGAGCACATTTTTTTTTTCGGTATCTGGGGTGAATTATTAATAGCCTCATCACCATGCATTTGCATTTGCATGGTGATGAGTGCTATTAGATTTGGGGGGTTTGGACGTGCGTTATCGACATGCTAAACCCCTTATTGTCCAAAACACGTGTCCAACAGCATGTTAAACAGTGCGCTCAGCTGAACACACTTTACAGTATCGGCCTGTTTGTGAATTTCCATACTGTAGTAGATCCCAATTTTGATACTTGTGGGATTGTGATGACACCTCTAATGCTTGCCTCCTTTTGAGAGGTGGATTTAAATGATGTCGAAAATATTATTATGAAAACAAATTCATCTAGCAGTCCACTGGATCCTTGTCCTAACTTTCCTGATTAATAGGGTCATTCATCAAAATGAGTTTTCTACAATGTTCTCTCGCCCTAGTTTGATAGTACCCTGGTATAGAGCACAGCAAGCTAGGGCGAGAGAACATTGTAGAAATCTCAACTTTGTGAGACTTTCCTCACTCCAAATGGGAAATCTTCACTGGCCATCCTATGGTGATATAAATAGTTGACTACTATGAGAGCCTTATAAAGTCTCTCTCTCTCTCTCGTGCAAGTATCACAGGGTATGAAAACTTTAACATGCCCTGCAATATGTAAGGCACAGTAATTCTAAAATTATTATAGACACTATTATAGACATTATTACATGAAATTATAGACATTATTTTTCTTATCATGGGTGGGCAGACTGTTGAGCTGAAATTAATATAATGTGTCTTTGAAAGAGGGCATAATACCAGATGTGTTAACAAATAAAGACTGTGGTCTAACCTTTGTTTAAGAAAGGTGCTCTCTGATTCAAAATTTCCAGATATTGCATTGGCCTCATACTATTTCATGAACTGGGCAGAGATGGTACTGCATATATGTTTTGATGCTACAAAGTATGTGCATAAGTTAAGTGTATGATTGTAAATTATGCTTTCTAAAGAGGAGGTAGAACTTTATGTGGGTAAACACGCATGCATGCAGGGCCAGCTTTTGGGGTGTGCAACCTGTGTAGCTGCACAGGGCGCCGTGCTCAAGGGGGCACCGCTGTCCCTTCCCACCTGCATCCTTCCATGTGATGTCTGCACACAGGAGACACAGGAACACTGTACAGCAGAAAGGAAGTATTCATCTGTGGTGGAAGGTGAAGAATCCTGTTGGACAGGATAGGGAATCGAGAGGTAAGAGAATGCCAGGAAGAGAGAGAGGGGGATGCTGGACACTGTGGGCAGGTGAAAAGAGAACAAGACACTGAGGATACTGGTGCTGGGCAAAGGGTGAGGGAAAAGTGGGGAGGAGAGGGATATGGATACACTGTGCCAAAGCCTCTGCCACTGAGGAAACAGTCCCTGTCTCAGGTGAAGGGCATCACCATGTTGATTTGCTGTATTTGGCACCACTCAGGAGGACTGGTCTTGCCATTTCTAATGATAGCACAATAGGGCAAGATAAAGTGGGTTTCATTCCTGCCCCTGCCCTTTAGTACCCCTGGACCCCTACAAATGGGGTTAAGTGGTGGCCAGGGAGGTCTCCATACTCTGGCAATTTATGGAAAGGGAGAGAAGGAGGTTAGAGGGCCAGCAGGATAGACCTAGACCTGGACCTACTTTTGTAGCAGGAGGAGGTTTGGACAGGCCTGAGAAGGCCCTACTGCTTTTTGGGGGTGGGGAGGGGTAAGAGGACTATCTTGATTTATTTTTTAGTTTATGGATTTTTTGTTTTTACTTTTAATGTGTTGTTTTTGGTTTTGCAAACAAACCAAACAGAAAAAAAGAAAGTGAAAAAATGACCCCCCCCCCCCCCCCCCCCACCAAAATTAAAACTCAAAAGAAAATGAAAATCTTTGGTGTGCACATTCCAGTTAGCAACCATTTCTCATGAAGTCATTACAGCCCACTTGACTATTGTAATACATTGTGAGGGCCATGGACCGTGCCAGTTTAACATCAAGGCTAGCAGCACACGCCAAAGTGTCGCACCCCTTTGTATGTTTTTTTCTTTTGGGGGAGGGAAGAAGCTAAACTACTTCGTGAGTATTATTTTATTTTGTTTTGTGCGGTCAATGGGGAAAAAAGGAAGTGAGATCCTTCCCATCCGGGTCCATGAACTCTTCCAATATGACTCAATTGACTTTTGAAAAATCTCCCAATTCCAAGATTTGCATTAAATAGGGTCAGAGTTGGCTTGGTGTCACTAATATTGCCTCTTGTGCTTCTTGCACCTCTTCAGTGCTGATCCTAGGCTTGTATATTACCAGCAGTGGGGGGTGATACTGCCAGTCAGGTTAAGAGTAAGGAAACGGGGGAAGGCAGCGCGGTTCGGCACACGCAAGGTGCACAATTGTGCACCCCCTTGTGTGCACCGACCCCAGAATTTATAATCAGGTGTACATATGCGTGCGCTGGGTAGCGTGCGCATATGTAGGCCGCGCACACTTCTTTTAAAATCTACCCCATTCTGTCTTACAGAGAAAGGAAGTTTAGAGGAGGTCAAAGATAGGATTAAGCCCAATGTTTCATTTTATAGCTTAGACCTGTCAGTGTCCACTGTACTTCCTGATTCTCAGACAGACATTGCATCTTGAGTGTTTGTATTAGAGCATGATAAAGAATGGACTTTGAAATTATTTTTTCATTGTAAAATTAGTTCTTGTTTTTCTGACCTGGGAAATTAGAAATTATTTTTAGCAGAGACAGAGAGTACTATCTTTAGGAGCCTCATATATTTTAAAATTTCCATGTACATGTCATATTGGGTTAGATAACAATAAATATATTTTCTGTGATCCAAGCCAATTTGAGGGATTCATACAGAATAGAGATATGGCTAATGGAGAATCAGGTTTTGAACTACTTTGCTGTTTTGTATCACAATGCTTATCTTGCAGGGTCATTTATTATTTCATGTTAAGGCCCGCACGAGAGAGAAATTCTGTAGAAAACAATATGTCACTTTCTATTTATACCACTCTAAGAGGGGCACTTTTAATTCTGTGTGGGGTTTGAGGGAGTGGTTTTACATACACAGGAGGAGGTATGAGCAGCAAAGTTGACACCACTGAAGATTTTCTGCTGTTTGAATGAATAAAATGTACAAGAGGAGTTGATTTATACAATGTACTCTCTAACTAGCTTCAAACAAGCTAGGTAGAGAGTGCATCAAGCTAGGTAGACAGTGCATTGTACAAATCAGCTCCTTTTGTATCTTTCATTGATTC
The DNA here is from genome assembly GCF_901001135.1 of Rhinatrema bivittatum. Classification (NCBI taxonomy): domain Eukaryota; kingdom Metazoa; phylum Chordata; class Amphibia; order Gymnophiona; family Rhinatrematidae; genus Rhinatrema; species Rhinatrema bivittatum. Next base: position 96,945,515 of record NC_042617.1, on the reverse strand, counting down.
AAACAACAAAAAATCTTCAGTGATATCAACTTTGCTGTTTGTAACTCCCAAACCCGACACCAAGTTAAAAGTGCCCCCTCTTACAGTGGTATAGAGCAGTGGTTCTCAACCTTTTTTCTGTCGGGACACACCTGACAGATGGTTCTCACATGCGTGACACACTGACCCATGATCGTCACAGGGCTAGATGTAAAAGTACAGTTTGCATCCACGGGAATCCCCCTGACCCACAATAATGGATGTAACGCAGAATTATGACATTCCCCATACAATTCACCCTACAAAAAAGATAATCTGGTTCTGGTGTCATCTCAGTAACAGCAACTCAAACTCCTTCTACTTCCAGGCTCAATAGCCCTACTTATGAAAAGACAGCAGTTTACCACCAATGCATGTCCTCTTGAGAAAACACAACAAATAAGACTGATAAAACTCTTACATGCTAGTAAAATATCTCATCTCGGTAACAGACACAGAACCGACCTAACATACTCCCAGGATCTGTAGTAATGCACATAAACTAATCCGCACACAGTTACACCTGTATTAATATGGAATACACTCAAACAGGAGCAACCCTATCTATGAAAAGGCAACACTATAAATATTAAATCAGGCCCTAAAAACCAATACACCTCTTATTAGGAAAACAGAACTAGCAAGCAGCTATAGATCCCCACACAGAAATAATTGTAAAACTATACTAATAAGCAGAATAAATGTTTCTAAACAGCTATGAACAGAATAACATCCAACAATTACAAACTCATAAAAACTATTAAAAATTCTCCAAACTTCAATAAAATATTTCAAAAAAAGCAGACACATCACATAATATTAAATAATTAAAATGGCAGTCAATCAAGAAAAATAAACTTAAAAAACCACCTTTACTTACCCCCCTCCAGCAGCTCTCCTACTCCTCTTCCATGCAGGCCGTAGCACACAGCAGAAGCAGCAGTAGAGGCTAAGCTCTATACTCATGGTCCTCTTCCTTAATGCCCATGTCTCTCACACACACACACACCATACCAGTCATGCCCCCATGACCAGTTTCTGTCTCTCACACACCAATCATCTCCCAAACAGTCTTTGACACACACACCAGTCACCTTCCTGAACAGTTTCTCTCATGCCATACACACACACAGGCTTCCCATTCCCGTGTTCTACTTACATATACGGGCTTCTCACTCTCATAATCACTTTCTCTGTCTCACACACACTCACCAGTCTCTCACTCCCATGCTTGTTCTCTCCACATGCACAGGCTTCTCATTCCCATAAACACTTTCTTTCTCTCACACACACACACACACAAACACACACCAGTCACCTGATCTCTCTCATGCATACACACACACAGGCTTCCCTCTCCCATGTTCTTTCAGATATACAGGCTTCTCACTCCCATCCTGTGTCTCACACACACCCAGGTTTCTCACTCCCATGCTCACTCTTCACATGAACAGGTTTCTCATTCCCATAATCACTTTCTTTCTCTCACACACACACACACACACACACACACACCAGTCACCTGATCTCTCTCATGCATACACACACAGGCTTCCCACTTCCATGTTCTGTCTTACATATACAGGCTTCTCCCTCACATGCTGTGTCTCACACACACCCAGGTTTCTCACTCCCATTCTCACTCTCTTCACATGCACAGGCTTCTCATTCCCATAATCACTTTCTCTCTGTTACACACACATACATACACACACACACACGAGTCTCTCTCTCATTTCCATGCTCGCTCTCCACTGCACAGGCTTCTCATTTCCTGAATCACATTCTTTGTCTCATATTCACACACACCAGTCTTTTTTTCTCATACACACCGTCACCTTACCAACCAGTCTCTCGCTCTCATGCATGCACACACACACAGGCTTCCCACTCCCATGCTCTCTCTCTCACATAATCAGGCTTCTCCCTCCCATGCTGTGTCTCACACACACCCATATTTCTCACTCCCATGCTCACTCTCTTCACATGCACAGGCTTCTCATTCCCATAATCACTTTCTCTGTTACACACACACACCAGTCTCTCTCTCATTTCCATGCTCGCTCTCCACGTGCACAGGCTTCTCATTCCCTGAATCACATTCTTTCTCTTACATTCACATACACCAGTCTCTTTCTCTCACACACACACACCGTCACCTTACCAACCAGTTCTCTCTCATGCATGCACACATACACAGACTTCCCACTCCAATGCTCTCTCACATAATCAGGCTTCTCACTCCCATGCTTTCTTTCACACACATCCACCCCCCCCCCCCAACAGCAGGCTTCTTACGCCCATGCTTTCTCACATACCCAGATTTCTCACTTCAATACTTTCTCTCTCTCTCTCTCACACACACACACACACACACACATCAGTCACCTCCCTGACTAATGTCTCACACTCAAGCTGGCTGCTTCTTTCTCTCACTCACTTCCTCTTCCCTGCCCCTCCCTGAGCACAAATGGTAGCTGCAGCAGCCTTCTCCTCCAGCCCCCGCAAGCCAAGAAAGAAGAATCCCATCGGCCGCGGGAGGCTCATGCTGCTGTCTCCTTTCTCGATTACCGGCTGCTTCAAGTGCTCGGGGGCCGATGCTGCAGCCACCGCTGCTACCTTATCACACGGCACTGCTCTTTCTCCTTCCCGCGCACCGCGTATCACTTCCTGTTCCGGGTCATGGGGGGGGGGGGGGGGTAGGCGCGGGAAGAAGAAAAGGTCCCGCCACAAGTGCCACAGCTTTATTTTAGCACTGCTGCCATTCCCACTGGGCTTGAACATGTTGATAGCCCGGCTGAAATGGCAGCAGGGAAGAAAGAGCAGCGGGAGAGACCGGGAGCACGCGACATAGCAGCCGGTGCTTGGCGACACACTAGTGTGTCGCGACACACCGGTTGAGAACCGCTGGTATAGAGAATGATATCTATCTCTCTCTCCAGCATGTGTGACAAAAAACCTTTTTCCCCAGTAATGCCCCCTGAAGTTTATTAATCAGCACAGACATGATAAATTTATTGCACCTTGCAGAAATTACCTATGTGAGGTGGGAGCAGGATAATTAGCCTAACCACACCCCTCTTTATTGTGGGCGTTATTTCCGCTATATTTATAGTATTTTGATAAATCTAGGCTTTGGATTGTTCTGATGTATTTTATTTCTTATTTTTATCCCCCCATGTTTGTGTTTTCATAGTCAGGGAGAGACTCTCTTTGTATATTTCCATTGAATTTGTTATGTATTTCCTAATATTTCATGATGTCAAGATATATTTTGACTATCTTTTAAAAATCATTCTATGAAAATGTTAAAAAAACCCCTATATTCATACTTTTTGGTTTTTAAAACAATCAGGAAAAAGCAAGTGCAAATCTCTGTGGGCACTTTTTCCTTTGGCAATTTTCAAGCTATAAGAAAGTAAGTACAAACGTTTACTTTATATTTAGTACAAAACCCATGAGAAAAAAAGTTTCTGTGGCCTTTGCAGCTTTGCGGGTAGTGTGGAAATTGCCCCTTATGTACAGCATTGGCTTTGAAAAGCACTTATAGACATCAATTAGTGCAAAATGCAGCAGTTCAGTTTTCACAGGTATTCAATTTAGAGAACATGTTATCCCTACACTGAAGGAAGCACATTGGCTCCCTATCCATTTTCAATGTCAGTTTAAGATACTAAATATGGCCTTTAGTTTTATATACAAATGATGTCTCTTATCTAAAATTCTGCTTATTTATATGCACTCCTATCGCACGTTAGGATCAGCTCATGAAGGTTTTCTTTGCACTCTAACCTTGTCTGAGAAAAAACTCAATATAACAGAAGGAGCCTTATTAGTGTGGCAGCCAGATTGTGGAATTTATTACCTAGAGACATTTGTCTAAGAATGAAATGCCTAATTTTTAGGGAATTGGTGAAAGCCTGGCTATTTCAGCAGGCTTTTCTGTGAAATATGTTGGGGTACTTTGACCTCCTGGCTGTTAATATATTTCTGTTTCATTAATTTATCATATTTGGCCAATTTTATAGTGGGTATTTTATTTTAGTGCAGAGGATCGCATTATTGTACACTGTGATGTTTTATGGTAGTGTACTTGAATGGTGTTATGAGTGTGTGTTTGTTTTATATGTCATGTTATTTTATATAATTTACAGGGTCATTCATCAAAATGCGTTATGGTGTTAACATCCGTGATAATAGCATGCCACATGTGTTAATGCCATAACACATGCGATAATTGCAGTACTACATGGTGAGAATGCAAACTTTTGAAAGGAGTGGGATTAATGAAAATAGGGGGCATTATTGCACTGTGTGATATGCTATTGCTCCCAAATAGCTGTAATGCAATTTGTGAATGGCTGTAATGCACTTTGCAATAAAGATTGTAAATTGTATTTTGGCTATTTCTGGGTATAGGGAGGGAGAGGAAGGGAGAGAGTGAGAGAGCCTGTAGGGGGACCTTCACAGTATTCAATTATTTATATCACTATAAGCGGGCCAGCTAAAAACTTGAGGTGAGGTTTTGGTGGTGGTTTAGGGTTTTGGGGCCGGTTTGACATACACCTCGGTGAAGATTTGATGTCATTTGGAGTGAGGAAAGTCTCACAAAGATGAGATTTCTATAATGTTCTCTCACCCTAGCTTGATGGACCCAAGCACACAGGGCCAGATTTTATAACATGTGCGTGGGCGTAGATTTGTGCACGCAACCCAGCGCACACAAATCTACGCCCGATTTTATAACATATGTGCACAGCCGTGCGCATGTTATAAAATCCGGGATCAGCGCGCACAAGGGGGTGCACACTTGTGCACCTTGCACGCGCCAAGCCCTAGGGGAGCCCCGATGGCTTTCCCCATTCCCTCCGAGTCCGCTCCGAAATCAGAGCGGCCTCGGAGACAACTTTCCTTCCGCCCCCCCCACCTTCCCCTCCCTTCCCCTATCTAACCCACCCCCCAGCCCTACCTAAATCCCCCCCCTACCTTTATTTTGTGATTTACGCCAGCCTCTGGGCAGGCGTAACTTACACTTGCTGGCCAAGTGCCGGCGCACGAACCCCCATCTTGGCCGCTGTGCCGGAGGCCTCAGTCCTGCCCCCGGACCACCCCCAGACCGGCGCCCTGCCCCCTTCCCGCCCCTTTTTCAAAGCCCTGGACATACGTGCATCCTGGAGCTTGCGCGCCTTGCTGAGCCTATGCAAAATAGGCTCGGCGCGTGCAGGGACAGGTTTGCAGAGTTACGAGTGTATCCCTTTGAAAATCTGCCCCACAGTGTTGTAACTCTAAAATTATCATAGCCACACCTCTTTTCCTTATTACAGGCATTATTCATGCAAAATTTATAGCATTTTGATTAATCTAGGCCTTAGTGTTTTTATGAAATTTATTACATTGTTCCCCATTTTGCACATTCCAATGGAAAGGCAAGATATAAACCAAAATAATAAATAAACCAACAAAATAATTTCCAGTGGTCGCACCTGTCATCTTAAGGAACCCTGAAACTATTTTGTTCACAATAATGGTCCTCAATGTATCAGAAGTCTCCTGACTAATAAGTTTAGGTTGGTTTGTCCTTGTGCAGCATTTAGGGGTAGATTTTCCACTTTGCGTGCACATGTCCATGTATGCACGCTTCCTGGCGCGCACACATAGATGCACCAATTTTCTACCATGCATGCGCCGGTGCACGTATGGTTGAAAATCTGTGGGCCGTGCGCACATGCATGCTGGATTTTATAATCCATGCATGTATGTGCAGGCAGTGCGTGCAAGGGGAGGGGCTTCTGCAATTTTTACGCAGCAACGCATTCCAGCCTTCCCCAGTTCCCTACACCCTCTAGCTAACCTCCCTTCCCCTTCCCCTCTCTTCCCCTCTCTCAAAGTCCTACCTTTTTCATTTTGTCTCCGTTGTTTCACAACTTACTTCAGCTCCCGAGCTGAAGTAAATTCCGCGCGCTGGAAGCCAGGTCTTTGGGACAGCGAACAATGGCGCTGTCCCGGCCTCCCCCATCCCACCCCTCCCTGCCCAGAACACACCACCCTGGCCCACCCCTTTTAAGAAGCCTGGCAGGGTACTGGCATTTACATGCATGGCCAGGCCTCCTCGAAAATTTGCCCAGGGAGCACAAGGCTTGGCCATGCACGTAAACGCCGGGATTTACGTGCACGGGCAGTTGAAAATCTACCCTTTATTGTTTGTTTATTTATTTATTTATTTATTTGTTGAGTTTTATATACCGTCATTTGGTAGAGCCATCACAACGGTTTACAAAAGGATACATTTTTCTTAGCAGTTGTGTAACAGAAAAGCAATGTGAACGTTATACATTTTCTTAGCAGTTGTGCAACAGTAAAAACAATTTGAACAATATCAGAAATAAGCATATCAAGTCCAGAGAGCATTATTAGGTTGGAAGAGGAGGGTATGCAGGTTCAGGGTGAAGAGAATGTATTAAGAGGTTTACAACTGAGAGTTCAGTTGAGAGTTGGGGTGATCAGACGTCTGAAGGTCAATGTAGAATTTGCGGAACATTAGTGTTTTTAGGCCTTTTTTGAATGTTTTTAGGTCGTGTTGGGTTCTCAGGAATTTAAGTAGGGTGTTCCAAAGTTTAGGTGAGGCAATTGAAAAGGCTTATGTTATATTACTTCTTTCAAGATTTTGACATGAGGAATCTTCAAGAACATGTTGGTAAGTTTTTAAAGAGACAAATGAACTAGCCTTTTCCCTTTTGTTCATGTGTGATCACAATGCTCACAGATATTTCACTGTGGGTGTTCTTGAGACAAAATGTTATGAAAAGCAATGTCTACTGCCAACTAAACAGAACATGTAGAATCTAATGAAAACAAGGTGCCAAAACAACACAAATGTAAGATCATTTATATCTATATTTGGCAATTTGACATGCTGTATTTTAAGAAATTATTGGAGAAAACGCTAGCACCTAAATGATATGGTACCTCTTCATTTTACATGCCTTTACATACAGGACAAGAGACTTGGGATATTTTATAAAGCAAGACAACAGTTAAAAAGAAAAGTTAGTTAACAAGACTAAAAACAGACAATTAGGCATAAGATTTAAAAGTGGTTTCAAAAAGGTGGGTCTTTAGATGGGATTTAAACACGGCAAGAGAGGGAGCATGACGAACCAGCTCAGGAAGACTATTCCAAGCACACGGCACAGCCAGGTGGAAAGCACGGAGTCTGGAATTGGCAGTAGAGAAGAAGGGTACAGATAGGAGTGACTTATCTGATGAGTGGAGTGCTGAGGAGGGGTATAGAGAGAGATAAGAGATAGTGAGGTGCCTCAGAGTGAAGGTATTTGTAGGTGAGAAAGAGGAGCTTGATATGTATGCAGGAGCAGATAGGGAGCCAATGCAGTGACTTCAGAAGAGGGGTTATGTGAGCATAGCGACTTTGGCGAAAGGTAAGTCATGCAGCTGAATTTAGGATAGACTGCAATGGAGAGAGATGGCTTGCTGAAGCTTTCTGAGATATCATATAATATGCTTTGCACCCTTACAATTTTGAGAAAATGTGTTCAATACTATCTATAAACAAATTCATTTCTAATGTCTCTGCTACCTGGCAGTTTAAAGAAAAAAAATAAAACTTTACTCCACAGTTTACTTTCTCCATATCTAGGATTATTTAAAAGCTTTAAGAAATGGCCTAAATTTAGAATCCTAAATTTAGGTGAATTTTCAGTTTAACTCAAAATAAGTGCCCAACTTATGCTTCTAATTCACAGTATGCCCTAATTTTAGAAGGTTAGCTTAATTTGAATATCAGCCTCACAGTATTTAAATAATGCATAATATCTGAGTCATCTAAGAAATGTGATGAAAATGGAAGCGCGATAACAGCAAACTTTTTAAATTGCTGTTTATAATCAGCATTTATCCTACACTTTTGGTCCAATTTACTTCAGTTTTTGGACTGGAGTTTTCTTTCTGCTTCTTGGGGCTTTCAACACAACCAGTGTCTACTGGGTTATAGTACCATAATCCTAAATTCATAACCATCTGGGGATTTTTATCCATTTTTATATCCCTTCTCTTCATAATTAAGTGGGTAATTAGTGATAGTTCCTGGACTACAGACCACAGACTCTCTTTCCAGAACCTGATATGCTGGCGCTCAGACGCTGACTACCAGGTGTTGACATTACGTGCTAGCTGAGATTCCTACCCCCTTGGGCTTGTGAATGCTGCCTTTGCAGCATTTTGGCTTCCCACCAGTCCAAAACCGGACTTGGGAATCAAACTCAAGTCTCCTGTTTCACAATGCATAATGTTTTCACTAATCTACCAGTTTGGTTCATGTATTTTATTTTTAAAGCCTTTTCTCTAACCCAAGTTACTAGAATATTTAATATTTAACTTGAACATGTTATCCCAGGTGTAATCAGGAGGAGATACCCTGCAGGCTGAGTAGACTATACTTCCCAGCTAAGGATAAAAGGAAAAGAAACCGTATCCTATAAGTGGTCAAGTTTGTACAGCTGACAGCGGAGAGATATCTTTAATAAGAGTAGTATAGGTAGGACAAATAGGGAAAACTTGGTAGCTCATATTGTCCTTCTTTGCTTACATGCATTGTGTTGCTATATTTTATATGTAAGGAACCCAAAAAGGAGTGAACCAATCACTCTGAGGAGGTACAGAGAGATTAGTGTGTAGAGATTAGAGTTTGGGTTCCCACATGTGGGAGAAGTAGGTGGTGTGTGCTTGAGTCTTTATATACCCCCGCCACAAGCGGGCTGCGATCTCTCTTCTCCCCTTTTGGGTGCTGGCAGCTGGGGGTCTGTCTTCTCCTTGTCTTCATGCCGCCAGCACTGCAGGTTTTCCTGCCTGAATGAAGGTTGAGGTGGCTATGGGAGGAAGATATCGGGGGGGGGGGGGTGTGTGCAATTTTGCCACCTCAAAATCTTGCTGCCTGAAGCAGCCACCTCACCCTGCCTCATTATAGAAACGCCTTGATCTTAATCCTATTTTTGGTCCAGAGTTTGGCAACTTGTTGTTTCTTGAGAAGGAAGTGTTTCTTTCCACTCTTCCTTTCCCTTATTCAGTTCCCCTTTTCACTGAGAGTTTTGTTTGTCTCTTTATTGACTGAGATCCCCCATGGACTCAGATCTTTCATTTATTCCCAGTAAGAGGCGTCTTTTACCTAGAAAGGACCTGAGAAAAAGCTAGATGATCGCAGAACAATGGATTCACATCCATTACAATGAGAGAAGGAGTTATTGAGGTGTCATTCAAGAGTATTTTCACTACTGACCCAGGTGTGCTTCACTTGGGAGAAGAATACCAGCTTGGTACTGTCCTAAGGAGATCTCAGAGAATAAAGAAGATTTCAGAAGACGTATACGTTTAGTTCTACCCATCTGACCATTACTGCATGGGAAGAATTTGCTATAATTTGGGAAAATTAGGAGAAGGTTTACACTTTCGTCGGTCTGAGTAATTGGAAAAATGTGAGGAGCTAATGTATTAAGGAGTTGGCTATTACAAATTCTAAAGACTTTTACTGGAAGAATAAGGTCACAAATTTATTAATTTCAACCTGTAAATCAATTGGATTTAACATCAAAGAACTATACCAAAATGTTTATCCATCTTACAAACTATCAGCAAATATAAATTGGAAAACACTTCGCTTCCAGCATGATTAAACTTGCCATTGACAAAGATTTCAAGTGCTGTTTACAAGGGTCTTACTGAATGATGCAAAAGTCCTTGAAGTTATGCTTCCTTCTCTCCTCCCAAAATCAGGGAGCCCTGGACAGTCAGATTTATTGAACTTTGGAGAGCTTTACAAAAGGGGCTAAACTGGAAATTGTGTGCTTTTGGGGCAAATTATCTGGGTTTTCCCACCTAGAGGTTATATTCTGTTATATATATATATGATTTAATACCTAAGAACATAAGAAATGCCATACTGGGTCAGATCCAGAATCCTGTCTCCAACTGTGGCCAATGAGGGTCTCATAGAAAAAACACTTAACAGAGCCTCATAGGAAGATCCATTCCCTGCTGTCCGGTGCCAGTTCGCAGCACTGAGAGATTGTATTCCACAAGTCTACCCGGTTAATTGTTTTTAATGGATTTGTCCTCCAGAATCTTGTCCTAACCATTTTCAGAATCATCTATACTATTCTTTTGCTTGTAGGAAAGTATGCCTCTTGCCTGCTACAACACAGACTCCACATGCAAAGTCATAAATACTATATGAAGCTAAATATGGCATCTCAACAAACACACAGTCTGCTGAATTCCTGGACAAAGTAGTTATAAAAAAACAAGAGAAAGGGATTACACTGCCTCTGGGTGACCCAATGAAGAAAATGCATTTCTTTATTAGAGAAAGAGTTGTTTTCCTTTGTACGCTTATTATTACTTGGCAATCAGACTCCTTAAATCACTCCAGATTTTAGCCTTATTCACCAAGAATGTATTCAAAACTTTGGAATGTGCACCTGCCATATGGAGAAGAGGCACTTGTCAAACAGTAGGGCTGTGCAGACAAAACATTTTCACTTCAGTTCATGGTTTCATTTTATATTTTTTTTTATTTGCTTTTTGGTTCATCTTAATGTTTATTTCAGTTCACTTTGCTTGCTGAACCAAAATAAATTAGCTGGAAAAGCCCAAAACAAACAAAAAAAAAGAACAAAACTAGGCTTCTTTGGGCTTCCACCACTGCTGACTTCTGGGACCTCCCCGAGCCCCTCTACCTATGCCCTGCAAACAAGCCAGAGTGAGGGACATTAGTAGTTAGTTACTTAGCTTGAAATATACAAAGGAATGCCTGTAAGTCCAGAGTGGAGAGAGGCTTAAGATGTACCAACACTCTCTTGACTCTGGACTTACGGGTATTCCTTCATAACAATAAAATGTAATGATATGCAATGAAATGCAATGTACTGCTATGAATTGTTTTGAATTCTAGGCTATAAATGGATCACAATGTCACTGAGCATAAAAAATTCATTCAGGACCTATGATTATACCACTGGTATAAAAAGCCCATACTAATAAGCATTGACATTTATGCCTATCTATGAGGTCTTTAGCCTTTTCTGTTAATGTCTTACCATTTTTAAAAGGGCACTGGTGAGGAAGGAGCAACTGGAGATCTCTTCTGCCCCTTTCTTTGCTGCAGACTCCCAAGGAAGGGGAAAGTGGGGCTTATTTACAGAGGGGTAGGGGAACTTGGAGGAACTTGGAGAAACCATAGTTGGGTTTGGCTCAGCCCAGCCAGGAAGGCCCCAGGAAGGCTTATTGTCATGGTGGCAGTGGGGCCTTGGGGGACACTGGGATATGAGTCAGCAATAAGGGTCTGGATATAGGGAAGCCTCTTATTTTTTTAAATTTGTTTTTCAGAATAACTAAAAAATACTGTGAAATTTTTCAGGTATTTTTGAGCAAGTCTATTTGTGACTTGTTCCATTTGGAGCAAACCAAAAATAGACTTTTCTTTTCTAAAATAGCATTCATATTAAAATGAATACATATTCCTATCAAACAATGACAAACTGAACAATGGGATTTTCTGCTTTGACTTCTATTGTGCACAAATCTTTTGCACGTGGGAAATAAGCACAAGATCTAAAAGTCTGAATCAAGCATTTAAGTCAGCAGATATTCAACATGCAGCTTGTCTCATGCCATAAAAAGATATGTGGCTCTTTTCTGGAGATCTACTTTCTGCATGCAATTGTTCTGTACACATCTGAATTTTGTGCTTTAATGCCATTCCTCGAAGTCTCTAATGAATAGAGGCACTGAAAAACTTTGTAAGATAAAGTATCTGCGTCATAATTCTGATATCACTGTTAACACTATTGAAAAAACTGCCCCTCACATATAGAAGTGCTCTAGTTTGCAGAAATCTGTTGATTTAAGTAAAAAATGACACACAACATACTGAATAATGTTCTGCATATGAAACATGATGAAAGAGGATACGATTGTAAACTAAAACTGAAAATAAAGATGTTTGCTTTTAAAAAAGTAGACTACAAAAAAGAATTAGTACAAAGTTTGAATAGTAGCACCAGTCCTGGCTTCAACCCTAGCTACTGACCATTTGTGCATATTTCATTCCTTATTCGCAAAGATGCATTAAGCATTATTGTACCAAAATTCATGTTATTACCGACCAGGCACCATTGAAAATAAAGGAACCTGCTGTAAATAATATGCCTTTTGGTACACTGATGCTTAACACAACTCCTGACTAGGGGCCCTTGTGTATATTCAATTTCAATCATTTTTTAATTTCAAATAATTGTATACATTTTTAGCACAATATTAAGAAAAAGCAAAACCAAGAATGTACCCTGTACAATAATTCTCTATTTAGTAATATAAAAGTAACAGCAAACTTAAAAAGACATATAAATAAACCTTTCCCCATCTTCTATCACAAAGTACTTGTTAACAGAATCTAATGTATGAAATAATGTGTATATTTATGAAATATTAAAATAAAATAAAAAATTCCCCCATAACTAATTCCATCTCATCCTCTCATTATTTTGGTCAGCAACAAAGATATTCTATACATTTAAAATTTACTGACAGTGGGCAAGGAAAGTTATGCTTGGTGAGTCCTCCCACATCTGGAATATCTTGCCTCCTATATTTCTGTCTTGGAAGGGTGAGATCTATACAAATTGTTGCATACTGGTATAGTCAAAGTCAGTTTTATCTCTAGTAGTTCGCTTTGAACTTGTTGGACTCAGCCTACTAATGTGTGTGTTTTCTTTTATAAAAAAATGTTTTTCACATTGATCCAAATCCTGTGATCCAGGTCTGAGAGGTCAAAGAGGTGCACCTTTCATCCTTGTGCCCTGCTGGCTGATGGGAGGACTGAATCCCACCCTATCAAAAAAAGCAGGAAATTTCACACCCTCCTTTTTCCCCATAGGAAAGGGAAACAATATAAAACATAATTAGATTTTTGCTCTGTAATAGTAAAACTGTTCTTTTTTTGTTGGTTTTTTCTCGGCGGAGTGTGGTGTGTGCATGAATGATGGATGAAGTATGGGTGAAGCATAAGTGCATGTCTAATGCTTGCTGCTGTAGGTAGGGTATAGCAAAGTCACTTTTCAATAGAAAAGCATCAGAATACTCTTTCTGTGGTCATTGTGGTACCATCTCCTTGAAAGTGAACAGAAAGCTCCAAACAGGGCGTTTCCCCTAAATTTTTCCTGAAACTATTTTCTAATTCCATCCCATTGAAATTGGATAAAGTGAAAGGAAATGGTGTGACATGTATTGGCTCTCATGATTTTCCATAGGACGGAAAAAAAAAAAAAAAAATTTAATTTTTTCTTCCATAGGAAATACCTGGAGCTATGTGGCCTTACTCTTGCGCTGATCTGACCCTTTTGCTAAGTTGGAGTAAATCTATTTGGAACAGAGATATCGAAGGAGCATTTCTAGGTGGGGGAAAAGCTATTGTGGGCAACAGTGGAGGCAGAGAGACAGTGGAAAGTAAAGGTGGACCCTGCCTTATTTATCTTCTGAATATCTTTATTCGAGATCTTGCAAATAATGTTTAGAGAGTTTGAAAGCACATTGGCTGTATATCCTCTTTTTTAATACTAGATACTGGGGACAACCTGATGTTTGACTGTTGTTCATTTCTTGGAAGCCAGAACAGTCAAGGGTGAATTGACATAATAGTTTACTGTGTGTATTTCACAATATCATACAATAAGGCTAGGTCATACACATCATTTTTTTTCTCTGAACATTACTTGTCACTTTAAACCCATCTTTTAAAACATTACTATTGTGGGAGGTGGGATGGTGGTTTCTATGGGAATGCTGTTTCTGACATTTTTGCACTATTTTTTATGGTTAACCCTTTACATTCCTTTGTACTTTTTTCTTGGAGCTGGCTCAAATCTCTTCTTGCCACATGCAAAAGGGATTGAAGTAAGGGAACATCTGGATCGGGCAAGCTTAATGGCTTTTTGTTGTTTTTTTTTAAAGAGAAATCCCTCTATTTTGGGAGATATAATAGAGCAGGACGGGTGTGAAATGGCTTCTTGTTAAAACTGGAAGAATTCTGCTTCAGTGTATCACAGAGGACCAGGTGTACCAAGTATTTTCCTATTACACCAAATGGGAAAAGCCTTTTAGTACATCTGGCCCAAAGAGAAGAATGCTTTACCATTGTCGTTATTTTTCATATTTCACACATTTGTTTGCGAGGCCATGCAATCAATTACATTACCAGAAGAGATGCAAGTGCTTACCCTGCCGGATGGAAGACTACAAGACTCTAATGCGGTTTCCACTCGTTTCCTGTCAGCTGAAAATAAGCGATAGATACTGCAAAAAGGAAAATTAAATCAGAGTAAAATGACCAGCAGGAAAGCTAGAAAAGTATTAATGTCACTCCCACATTAGCCAATTCTCCTAACAGCATTTTTACATTTATAAACAAAAATATGTTAAATATAAATAGTGTACAACAAAAGGATAGAGATTGTGAATTGTCATTGTTTTAATGATGATTCTGCAATGTTTGCATACAGTGCACTATATTTGCTAATATTTATATAGTCATGAGGATAAATGCTTTGAATTCAGAAAAACCAAAGAGGAAAGAAAGAGGAAGAAGAAAAGACCAGAGAGAAGATATACAATCCCTTATGTTGGGTACTGAATTCTGTTTAATATAATGAAAAGCAAAAGTTTTCAGTGTACTTGGGAGCAGCTTTCTGTTCTTTGTACTAGTAATAGACAAATGTAAATAGGCTTGCAAATCCAAATAGATTTTTACTTGGTTTGTACTTTGCAAATCAGCTCTGCTTTTTATATGATCAATATACGGCGCGTGCATAGCGTTCATATAATCAATTTAAAAAGAAGAGATATGTACACATCAGTGCACTCTTGCAATCTGAAGAATGTTCTTAAGTGTATATATAAATTAGAGATAAATAAACATCCTCTGATCCAGCTCAAATAGAGGCTTGATTCTAGGAATACTGGATTTGAATTTACTCAGATAATCATTCGGTTTTGATGTGAAGTAAAAAAAAAAAATGCCTTAATTGGCTTGGACTAATGAGCACATCTCAGATTCCAAATTCTTCAAAGTATTTGAAGATATTGAGTATTTGAATACTTCAAATACGTGTGAATCTGTGATTACCAACATCTAAACAAGGGCAAAATGATCCACACTAGACAAATATGGAGATTTGAAGTGAATCACAAATGGCCAGTATTTAGACAAGTCAAACTATTAATGGTCTGGATTTAATGAATCCAGTTTGGGCCTGCCTTTGGGTTTGATTTTGCTATCCAGTATTTCCTACCTAATTTGAATTTATTTATTTATAATTCAAATTTGATTTCCTGCTATACATTAGAAATCCTAGAGCAAGTCATAATAAAAACTCATTTAATCATTTTCATACAATATACACATTTTAAAAAGTCTCATTTCTCCTCAGAGAGAATAATCCACATTACATTCCCTCCTCCCTCCCCACTGTCCTTATACACAGCAATCCATCACTTAAAATCTCTATCCACTCCCCCACTATAAACCCCTTCCAACAGGCTGCAAAATCCACTCACTATCCTCCATTCCCTGTCACTCCTACTTTTCAGCCTCCCAATAAACTGCATTATCAGTCATCCTTCCATGGCCCTCACTGCTCCACTCTCCTGCCCTGTCTTATAACCTATGTAAAAATTTGCCACCCTCGCTCTCTCTCTCTTTTTTTTTTTAATCTCCTAGGCTGTCTCCTTATCCCGAGCTGTCTTTCTCTACCCAGGATACTTATGCCTCCTCCCTCTGTCCCTGCCAACCCCTGAATGGGCTCAAATTTAATTTAAAAAAAACTGGTTCAGCCATCCCTATAACACAATTATTATTTGAAGGGGAAAAACTTGTTAAATCAAAATCTTGCCAAAATCTGCTCAGAAATGCACTTTCAAATCCAATCTCCATTTCTGCATGTTGCCATTCACAGAAACATCAGAATTTCTATTATGTAACAAACAATTTCAACAATCTTACTAGTTAGTGAATCTCTGGGTTAAAAGCTAAGTGTTATGAACCTAGGAATAATACAAAACAACCAATAGGACGAAGTGAAGAAAAGCTGTTTGGCGTATTCTGTGCTGTACAAAAATTCTGTAAATTATATATTTTACAAAACTATAGACACATCCTATAATATTCCAGAGTCCATTTTACTTTTGGCTTTTGCAGTTTCACCTGACTTCTTATCTCCACATCAATTAGAACAAGGTGGACAGTAGTTAACTCTCCTTAGGCAATAAAACCAGTACACCATTTTCGAGAATGATGCTTTTCCACTATTTAATTAACAAATTGATGCACGGGCCCTTAATGGCACACCAGGGAGTAAAATCCCTTCTTCCATAATTATTTGATTCCCACAGAGAACAAACTGTCCTGGAGTATGACCCTCTTTAAAAATGCATTGAAAGAGTTGTTAACTAAGTGCTCCTCCTGAGGTTATTATTCCCCACCTGAGAAGCAGTCACAGAATGAATCCAGGAATGTCGTGACTGGCAACTGGATATTGAGCTTTAGCACTCTTAAAAGCTTAAAATATCTTCTTAACGCTTTCCACAAATGTCTAGGTAAAGAAGCTGGGGTCGTTAGTTCAGTATCTTTCCTTTAAGTATTTCTTTGCCGAGCCATTCTCCATTGCCTGTATATTTAATTCCTCAGAACGCCTCACGAGCTACCATCTCTGAAATGTCAACACTATTTTGGCTGTGATTTTGGCAGTTCCATGACTGCTAATAAGTTTGCCCTTGGGTATGGTAGTATGTGTTTGGTAGCACAAAATGTTCATTCTCGGCTTTCCGACACTGCCAGCTCTCAGAATCTCTCTTATCCAAGCATTTTTGCCAAAAGTCATTTTTCTGTGACCAAGGAAGAGGCAGTGAAGCCTCCTCTCTTTATAATACTAATCTTTTTTACGTTCTGCCTTGAATTTCATTTGCTTTGTTAAGGAATGCTACTGCCTTCTCTATAGGAACAAAAGCAAGTTTTCTAGTTTGTATTAAACTTATGAATTGTCTTAATTTCTGGAACATTGCCTCACCATTTCAAAGTATTACTTTTCTGGGTATTCTTGCAATGTGCATTCTTTAACTGATACATGTTTTTCAAAACAAACATCAATTTTAATCAAATAAGAGTCTGTTCAAAGAATGAACGAAGCTTACTTCTTTACAGGAATCCGTCCCTCGGGGTTCACTTGCAGTTTAAGCTTAGTGAAACTATTAAAGGGGGAAAAAATATATTAAATAGACATATACATATTTTGCCTCCACAATTCTATGAACTATAATGAAAAAATTGTTCATTTACTCTGGGCCTCATTTATTATGTTCTGCTGAAGCTAACAAACTATGTACAATGTTAAGTCCATGCAGAAATAGGTGAACATTTCTCAAAACATATTTTGTCCTCAAAATTGTTCATGACAAAAACAGGCTTGTATGCTTGAGTAATTT
Organism: Rhinatrema bivittatum; assembly: GCF_901001135.1. NCBI lineage: Eukaryota > Metazoa > Chordata > Amphibia > Gymnophiona > Rhinatrematidae > Rhinatrema > Rhinatrema bivittatum. Next base: position 96,927,956 of record NC_042617.1, on the reverse strand, counting down.
TCCATATGTAATTGAGGTCATAATCACATCTGTCAATGAATTACATCTGGATAGTGTTCCAGTAAATGGAGTATATTTCCTCCCATAGGTGCTAGAACTAGCAGTGGCTCCCAAACCTGTTTTGCAGGACCACCAGCCAGTCGGGTTTCAGGATATTCTCAATGAATATGCATGAGATACATTTGCTTGCACTGCCTCTATAGCATGCACATTTTATCTCATGCATATTCATTGTGGATATGAAAAACCTGACTGGTTGGGACTGCTAGCTGCATAATTGTATCACCTAGTAGTCCCCTCTGTTCAGTGGGAATACTGGCACAATCTATTAACAGAGCTCCCAGTAAGTCAAACTACGAGACAGTACATGTGTGGAGAAGACTAGGCAAGGTATAATCAAGGAATAATCCAGGGGAGGGATCTGTCATTCTTTTCCCCCTGAGAAAACGTCTCCCACTTGTTGCTTTATAAAAGTGAACAGGAGTAAAAAGATGAGAGTGGGAGCCAGGGCTGACCTTAGAAGGGTGCAGGGCTAAGGGCAAATCAAAAGAAGTGGGTCCCTGAACACTGAACTTATAGTGCTGGGGATGCCACTATCATGGCACAATAGGGTCCCCCCAAAGTGCAGGGCCCAGGGTGGTCATCCCTGTTTGCCACCCCCTAAGAATGGCCCGAATACGAGCACAATGCAGCTCACAATGGAAATTTCATTTTCTAACTAATCCGGACCCAAATGTCTTAAGACAGTATCACTTCAAATTATGTTGCCTCACAAGCAGCAAAACCTGTCACTGCTCATAATTATCAAAGTCACCTGGCAGAGGGTTAAGCATTGTTTTTCAGGCTCCACAAAGGAATTTTTATGGAACTATTCATTCACTACTTAGACAATTCTGCACAAGAGGGTCAGATGTGATGTGCCACTGACTGAGGAGATGAGGGTTTTCCAAATAATGCTGCTCAGTATTTGGAAAACCAGTGCTTCAAGTTCATAAAAGAAACTGAGTTACTCCAAACAGATGACATTATAGTAACATCTTTATGAGCGCCATTGATGATGGAAAGCTTTCATGATTTACTTTATGTGAAGAAATCAAAATTCTCATTTGGTTTGGCTTTTAAAATAAATGGGCTGATCCAGTATGGTGCGCTCAACCGAGCGCACCATTAGCCCCCGTTTAGCCGCATGTTTTCGACGTGCTATTTTTACCCCTTATACAGTAAGGGGTAATAGCGCACGGCCAAACCCCCCAAAACTAATAGTGCCCGCAACATGCAAATGCATGTTGATGAGCCTATTAGTTAGTCCCGCGCGAACCAGAAAGTAAAATGTGCAGCCAAGCCGCACGTTTTACTCTCAGGAATTAACTACTGCAAAAGGCAGGAGTTAATTTCGGCCAGCACCAGGAAAGTGTAGAGAAAAGCAGATAAAACTGCTTTTCTGTACACCCTCCGACAATATCATAGCGATATTAAGTCGGAGGCCCCAAAAACTTAAAAAAAAGAAAAAAATCTAAAAGAAAAAAAAAGAAAAAAATCTGCCCACGGCCCGCAGGTTGGAAAACGGATGCTCAATTTTGCCGGCGTCCGTTTTCTGAACCCATGGCTGTCAGCAGGTTCGATAACCAATGCCGGTAAAATTAAGCATCGGCTGACAAACCCGCTGACAGCCGCCGCTTCTGTCAATAAGGAGGTGCTAGGGACGCGCTAGTGTCCCTAGCACCTCCTTTTTTCTTACTTTGGATCCTCCCACTTTGAAAATAAAGCATCTATCAGATGCTTGGAAGAACCACAGATCTTCATACCTATCGTAGTTAACCATGCACGAGGTAGAGGGTTACAGGAGCACTCCCTGGCTTGAAGTACAAGGGGGCTAGGTCAAAGGGGGCTTTTAGCGTCCCTAATATAAAAATTCTTTTAGCACCACTGCCTCTTTCTGTAACAAGATTCTGATAGCAAAGAATTTAGATTTGTCCTTGATAAAAGAGGTCAGAATATCTCTATTTTGTGTCTATGATAGTGCTATAGAAATGATAAGTAGTGGTAGCAGTATTAGCAATCAGTGCTGCTTTTTTATTATGAACTGACTACAGTTGGCCAACACAATCACTGCCTGAAATGCGTCCCCTTTTCTATGAATTTCCGAGAGGGTGGGGTTCTACCATTCATGAATCAAAATCTAAAGAAGACGGTCTGTGAAAATCTAGCTAAAAATAGCTAAGCCCCCAACACACAAATGTACAATACATTTATCATTCTGCTACATGCATAAATAGAATGCTGAAATATGGAATATGAAATATTGAATATGGGAATATGGGAAAATAAAAATCTCATGAAAAACAGAAAGCTATGCGGACACACCTCAATGAATCACTGGAAGCATCAGTCAAAGAAAAATGTCCAAATGGCAGTGAAAGCACCACATGAATAAAGCCAACTGCTCATTGGAAAAATGTAATGGTTGGCAGCAAATCTAGCAGCCCTTGGCAGAAGATTTTTGCCAGCCAACAGCTTGAACTAATGTAGTGTGTTTAACACCTAACCTTCCATGAAAGGTTCAAATAGAAAACCTAGGCTCTCTGTACTATCATCACATAACCATGTCCTTTGCTTCTCTGTGAACAAGGGTGGGTGTGGGGGAAGGGTGTATTTGAGGCCATTACATTTTGAATTTACAATTTAAATTATTAATTTTCTTTCTCTGCCAGCAAACTCGGTATATCTCTGTCACTCCCAGTGTCCTTTTTTTCACAATTCAAACTACTCTGTACTTTTCTTTCAATAAAGCCCAGGAAATATCTTGTAAAAGTTGGAATGGGGTTTCCATAGTGCAAAAATGTCCTTTGCTTCCCTGCCAATAAGGTGTGTGCACATTTGTCTGCTGCTCTTGAACCTTGAATTTAATATTTATGTAGAGACCCCTTGGGTCTCTACTAGATGGCCCTCGTTACACCTGTGGGTAGAGAGCTTAAGAGAAGGAGCGTGCCATTTGTAACATCACCTCCTCCAGGGCCTGTGGAAGCAAACGGTAGCCATCTAGAGCGCCACCGGTAGGGGGACAGCAATGGCAGAGTCTCTTCTTCCCACCCACGCAGCCCAGAAGAGAAAACATCATGGCATGGTCTGGCACAGGTGGGAAGAAGAAGAAGCCAGGAGAAGCAGGTGACCAGTGTATCCCCACTGCGAGAAGAGGTGGTATCAGTCCTGAACCCACGCGGCCGTGAAGAGCAGTAGTGCTGCCTGAGGCGGGAACAAGCATCAGCAGTAGCCGAGCAGCTCGCCCCACCCACTCTGAAAGAAGTAACATCAGCCCCGGTCTCTTCTCAGCTATAGGAAGAGGAGCAGTTGAGACTGCAAGTGTTAGGAGCAAGAGGCAGCAAAGGGTCAGCTCCCGCAGGCCTGAAGGAAGAGGAAGATAGCAAAGGCCGCGGGGGCTGAAGGAGGAGGCGGTTGGCTTTGAGCTTCTGAGAAAGGGGCAGTGAGAGACAACCTGTGTGTGTATGTATGAGAGAGAAAGCATGTCTGTGTTTATGTATGTGTGAAAGAGAGGGCATGTCTGTGTATGTATGAGAGAATAAGCATGTCTGTGAGTATGTATGAGAAAGCATATTTGTGTGGATGAGAGTGTATATAAGATAGAATGCCTGTATGTTTGTATGAGAGAGGGCATGTCTATATGTCTATGTATGTATAAGAGAGATAGAGAAGACATGTTTGTATGTCTGTGTGTATATGTGAGAGAAAGAGCATATCTGTCTGTGTATGTAAATATAAAAGAGGAAGCATGTTTGTGTTTGTGTATTGCATGAGATAGGGCATGTCTATGTGGGTATGAATGAGAGAGAGATGGCTTGTCTTTATGTCTGTGTGTAAGCATGTATGTATATATTTATTTATGTATTTATTTATATGTGAGAGGAGAAAGTTTGTGAGCAAAAACCCATCTACTTTCCTCCAGCTAATTCATGACTAAGGCATTACCTGCTATTAAGTTCATTTAGAGAATATCCACTACCATTAGCAACGGTAACATGGAATAGACTTAGTTTTTGGGTACTTGCCAGGTTCTTATGGCCTGGATTGGCCACTGTTGGAAACAGGATGCTGGGCTTGATGCACCCTTGGTCTGACCCAGTATGGCATGTTCTTATGTTCTTATGTTCTTATCAAAAGATACCAGGTATGGACAGCAGGGGATTTTTATCCTTATTAATTTTAATTATTGGGTCCTGTATGATGTGTCTGCTGTTTTTAAATAGTTCATTGGTATTTGGAAAATGTGTATGACTTTTAAATTTCTGGATATTGTTCTATTTATCAGTTGTTTTGAAATATTTATTCTTTTTATTAGTATGGTTTTACTCTATTGACATTGTATATTTCTTAATTTTATTGTTTGTTTTATGAGGAATGGTGATGTTTTTCCATTGTTAGACTGCATACAGAGTCTGGCTTCTTGTAGTTTCCAGTTTAGTTTTTGTCTATACATTTCTAATTTATTGTGTTTTTATTCTGTATTTGGTGAGGATCCACATGTGTTCTGCATGTGTGATCAAGGTGAGGTATTCTGCTAGCCTGTAGTTTCTGTGTAGGGATCTATAGCAGCCTGGCTTGTTCTATTTTCCAAAAAGGAGGTGTATTTGTGTTTTAGGGCCTGGTGTAGCATTTGCAGTGTTGCTTTTTCATAGGTAGGTACGATTATTTAATTGGGTTGGTAGTGGTCATTGCACGAAAAAGCAGCCTTTAAGCAAAAGGCAGGAACTGCTTGACATTGGGGTTAAGTGGGCTACTCTAGCAGAACTACAAATCCCAGGATTCCTATCACCTAGTTTAAGAAAGGTGGTGAAAAAAAAAGGGGCTGAGTCAGAGGGAAACTTCCTCAGCTTACCAATAGACTGCTAGTACCATAAAAGAAACCATAGGGGAACAGCAAGCAGAGGAAAGATGGAGGAGGTGGAGACAAAGGATACCTGGCAAACAATGGAATTGAAAGTTGATGAGGATTAGACAGAACCAGATGTACATTCCCATTTCTAAGCTAAGATTTTCGCCTAGAAAACAACAGGAAAACTGTGGCTACTTTCTGGGGGATTTGGAGAACTGGTTTAGAAAGCAACAGATGGTTACACTTTGAATCAATGTAATAGAAACCACTGAAGAAGGCTAGCCCTGATAGGAGAAATCCAGAGAAGGGACAGCTCTAAAAGAAAAAAAAAAGGACAAAAACAGGGAGAGGAAATGGGCTTATTCAAATCCCAGGGAATACTAATCAAGCCTGTAGCCAATTTCAGGCCATGTGGCATCTATGGCCAAGTAAAAATGTGCACCCTCATCCTGAGCACAACATACACCACGAGCTGGGAGACTATTACATGGAGGGGCCTTTGACTTTTATTTTCACCCAGCAGTTTCTTCCAAGCTCCTTCGGCCTTCCAGCTCAATCGGAACCAGTACAGAGATGCTGGAGCCAGGAGCCTTCATTCACAACTCCCGGTGATCATTTTTCCCCTCTCAGCTTTATTTACTCAGTCCTGAGCTGGGAGCCATGCACCAGGGTTCTCTTCAGAACCCTGCAATCATAGCCCCCCCCCCCCCCCAGTCCAACCATTAGGTGTCACCCCCCCCTCCCAGTCACATACTCCCCACACTCAATTAAAGATTATTAGATTTTACATGAAAAAGGACATTCTAAGGTAAAAATATCACAACAACATGTATATTATATTTACATGCATTGTTGTGGTGCTAACTAGAAAAACCTGTAAAACAAGTAAAAGAAAAAAAGGCATTTGGAACCAATATGGTATTAAGCCTATGGTAACACATGTTAAGTATGGGCTTGACCCTCAGAAAGCCATGAGTAAACTGAATTACAATTACAATCTAATAAACCTCCCCTACCAAGACAGCACTAACTGTTAGCATTCAATCCTACCTATGAAAAGGCAACATTGCAAACTTTACACCAGGCCCTAAACACCAATACACACTTCCCGTTAGGAAAACAGAACAAACCAGGCTGTTATAGATCTCCACAAAGAAACTGCAAGCTAGCAAAGCATTTCATCTTGTTCACACATGCTGAACACAGACAGACCCTCACCAAATTCTTAATAGAGATCCCATAAAGTGTAAATAGAAATGTGCAGACAAAAACCGAACTGGAAACTATAATAAGCCAGACTGAAAACAGTGCAACTATGGAAAAACAGAAATACTACTATTCTTCCTAAAACATCAAACAATTAAATCAAGAAACACAAATCTTTACTAGTAAATCCATACTAAAAAAAATTATAAATATTTCAAAACAGCTGATGAATAGAACATCCAATAATTAAAAACTCATATCTCTATCCATTCCAAAAGTCAATAAAATATTAACATTTGATACAACAAATATCACCCAATAATTAAGATTAATAAGGATTTTAAAAAATCCCCTGCTGTCCACACCTGGGAAATTTTGATTTCCAGATGACCTGAGATTGCTATGGATTAGCAAGGAGAGGGAAGGAGGTTGTTGCACACAAACTTTCTCCTTGCTTTCTCTCATACATACTCAAATCATATACATAAATACATGCTCCTGTCTCACGTGCTCAGCCATATACACGCATATACATGCTTGTTTGCTCTCTCATGCTCGACTGTATGCACACACACATGCTCATTTGCACTCAGTCTCATGCTTATACACACACACACACATACTCATACGCTCTGTTGCAGGCTCACTCATTCACACACACTCATATGTTCTCTCTCATGCATGCTCAATCATATACACATACAGACTTGTTTGCTCTCTCATGCTCAACTATTCACAAACATAGATACATTTATTTATGTATTTATTTATTTATTTATTTATTGTTTTTGTTATACCGAGTTTCATGATAGGCATCACATCAACCCGGTTTACAAATAACAAGGAGTGTAAAGCATAACGTAACGTAAAAAACAATATTTTTAATAAGAACCTTGAACTTTAAATACAGTGAATCAGAAAAAGGGAGAGGGAAAGTTAAAAAAAACAAGGAAAATACAGTCCCTTTCATATGCTCAGTCATACACAAACACTCTCATATGCTCACATGCTCAGTCATACGCACATACTCATACCTCTCTCTCACATGCTCAGTCATACATACACACACACTCATAGGCTCTCCCTCACATGCTCAATCTTACACACACATGCTCTCTCTCACATGCTCATACCACTCACTCACATATACACATACCTCTCTCACATGCTCAATTAGACACACACAAACTCATAGGCTCTCTCACATGCTCAATTTTACACACACACACACACACACACATACAAGCTCTCTCTCACATGCTCAATCAGACACACACATGTTCATACCTTTCTTTACATGCTCAGTCATAAACACACACACTCATAGGCTCTCCCTCACATGCTCAATCATACACACATAGGTTCTTTCTGACGTGCTCTCTCTCACATGCTCAATTATATATGCACATACCTCTCTTATATGCTCAATCAGACACACCCTCATAGGCACTCCCTCACATACTCAATCATACACACACACACATACAAGCTCTCTCTCACATGCTCATACCACTCTCTCACATGCTCATATATGCACATACCTCTCTCACATGATCAATTAGATATACACCCTCATATATGCTCAATCATACACACACACACACACACACACACACAAGTTCTCTCCCATGTGCTCAGACACATACATGCTCATACCTCTTGCACATGCTCAGTTATAAACACACACACTCAGAGGCTCTCCCTCACATGCTCAATCATACACACACATAGGCTCTTTCTCACGTGCTCATACCTCTCTCTCACATGCTCAATTATATATACACATATCTCTCTCACATGCTCAATCAGTCACACATAGGCTCTTTCTCACGTGCTCATACCTCTCTCTCACATGCTCAATTATATATACACATATCTCTCTCACATGCTCAATCAGACACACACACTCATAGGCACTCCTTCACATACCAAATTATCCACACACACACAGAGGCTCTCTCACATGCTCAATAATACCAAACACACATAAGTTCTCTCTCACAAGCTTATACTTCGCTCAAATGCTCAATCAGACACACACATGCTCATACCTCTCTCGCACATGCTCCTTCATAAACACACACACACTCATAGGCTCTCCCTCATATATTCAGTCATACACACACACACACACACACACACACACACACACACACATAGGCTCTCTCTCACAAGCTCATACTTCTCTTTCACATGCTCAATCAGACACACACATGCTCATACCTCTCTCTCTCACATGCTCAGTCATTCACACAAGCACACTCATACCTCTCTCTCATATTCTCAATCATACACACACTCTCATAAGCTCTATTTCTCTATTATCTATTTTGCATTTGTATTTGTATTTATTAAAATGTATTAATCGCTTAACACAAAATAGGCCTAAACGATTTACAGTAAAACAGGCATAAAATTAAAAATTGATGACAAAACATATACAATAAAAAGACATAAAAATAAGGCCCAACCAACAACAGCACAGAATAAACATGGGCCTAGTACAATAGAGGGTTCTTTGGAAGGCATTTGTGATTTTTTTAGAATTGTCATATAGACAAATGTCACCTTATCAGACCACTATCAGCACGGGCTAGCCATAGGCCTGCTGCAGATGGAAGAACTTCAATTGGAGTCTGAATTTTTTTAGATTATCTTGAAGATGGAGATCATAGGGCAGTGAGTTCCATAAAGAAGGGGCTGCTACTGAAAATGAGGTTTCTATGGTTGTAGTCAAATGGGCAAGAAGAACAGAAGGAATGTCTAATAGTCCACGTTGGGATGATCTTAAACCCCGGGTTGGCTTATAAATCCTTAAGAGAGCATTGGACCAAGATGGAGAGTCAGGGCTCAGCAATTTAAAGGTGGTCATAGCAATTTTATACCAAATGCGTTAATGAATGGCCATTTCAGGCTATTCAAAATTGGTGTAATATGATCGTAGTGTTTCGCATTCGATACAAGTCTAGCAGCTAAATTTAATAACAATTGTAACGGCTTAAGAAAAGTCTTTGGTAAGCCTAAAAGTAGACTGTTACATTAGTCTACATGAGGAAAGATGAGTCCACGTACAATGGTGTGGAAATTGGAATTATTTAACAAGTGGTGTAGTCCAGCAATTAAACGTAATTTGTAAAAGCCCATTTTAATAACTGATTTAATTTGAGACTGAAATGATAAAGTTGCATCAAGAATGATGCCAAGAATTTTAATGGGATTGTTCAGTGAAAAGGTCAAATTATCAAGAATAATTGTGTCATTTTGAGGGGCAGAGTGGGGTCTATGTAACAACAAAAATTCAGTTTTCGCAGTATTAAGTGATAATTTGTTCTGGTGCAACCACTGTTTTATAGATGACAAACAGATCTGAAGATGATCTAAATTATTTTGTCAGGGAGTTTGTACTTTGATAATAAACTGAATATCATCAGCATAGATTTTAAAACCATCAGTGATGCTTGCCAGCAGTTTATTGAAGGGAGCAAGATAAACATTGAAAAGCATGGTGGATAAGGCAGAGCCTTGTGGAATGCCAGATTTTAAATGATGAACTTCAGATTGCTGATGATTAAATTTAATTGACTGAGTACAGTCTTTAAGATAGTCGGAAAACCACAGTAGAACAGGACCAGCAATGCCACAATCGTGAAGGTGGAAAAGCAAAATCTCGTGACCGACCGTATCAAAGGCTGATGATATGTCCAGAGACACCAAAAGATATTGGTGACCACTATTGAGGCCACGTTTAATAGTGTCAGTCAGGAAGATTAATAGTAATTCAGTGCTCATTACATGCCAAAATCCGAACTGATGAGGGTTTAGAATTTCATTATCTTCTAAAAAGTCAGTAAGTTGTTGTAAGACTACTCATTCAATTATCTTTGAAACAAAGGGCAGAGACGAGATAGGTCGATAATTGGCTACTTCAGCAACATCAAGGTGAGGTTTTTTCAGTAAAGGCTTAACTAATGCTTTCTTTAAACTGATAGGAACAGACCCAGTGTTCAACGACTTATTGGTGATGTATGTAAGAGATGAAACAAGGATATCTTTAATGGCTTTAAACACTGAGATAGGCACATTAGTAATAGGACAGTTTACGTTATTCAATTGAGAAATAGTATTAGAAATTTCAAGAGGAAACAACCTCAAATGCCATCAAGATAGGAGGACAGGAGGAAGTAGTGTCATGAAACCAAGGTGTGACATCTTTAAAAGTCCAACTCAAGTTTTCTAGCTTTAGAGAGAAAATTTTCAAAAAAGCATTGGCAGAAAGAGATTCAGGAAGAGATCTGTTATTGTTATGGTTGCGAGTAAGATTGTGTACCAGACGAAATAATGCTTTAAGATTATTTCCAAATTCTTTAATTTTTTATGAATAGTAATCATTTTTTGAACTAAGAGTTTCAGTCTGATATTTAATTAATAGTGCTCTATAATTAGCTACATTTATTGACGATGGTGTTTTAGACCAAATTCGCTCACTTCTCCTCAAGAGTTTTCGCAAAGAAATCAATGAGGGAGTGAGCCAGGGCTGAGGTTTTTTTTTCTAATGGGAGGTAGCTGCTTAAAAGAAGCAATGTCATCAAGGATAGTGATAACATGCTCTATCCACTCATCTAAATACCTATCTAAATCCTTAGGGCTAAGAGATTCCAATAGTGGGAAAAGAACATCTTGAAATTGAAAGGTATCTATAAAAGATCTCTTGATTTGTGTAGATGGTTTAGCAAAATTACTAGCACAATTTGGCCAGACTATCAGAAAGCTTATAAGTGAATGATCAGACCATGGAACATCCTTTATACTAAGAGATCTAGCAGAGTAATGCTTGGATGAATTATTTATAAAAACAAGATAGAGGATATTTTCTAAACGATGTGTTGGACTATGAACTAATTGGGACCAGCCCAAAGAAGAGAAAATATCAATGAACAAGTTTACTTGAATATCATGAGCCATAAAATTAAATGGTAAATTGAAATCACCTAATATCAACATGTTATTTAGGTCGGTTTTAGCTATCAACAGTTGTTCCAAAAGCAAAGACAAGTTAGAGTGTAGCAGTTTAGGCGGACAATAGGCAAGACAGATGGAGAAACTTGAAGTGTACACAAGAAGTAATTCTTGCATAGAATTCCCACTGAGATTTTGGGACTTGAGATTCCACGATTCTTTATATATTATAAGTAAACTCCCCCCCCCCCCCACCTTTAGTACGTGGCTGTGAAATAAAGGAGTAACCAGAGGGCATATCTGATTTAGGGTAACCAGATCAGAGTCTAAGAGCCAACTCTGAAGCATGGGAAGGGAGTTGAATGCTTCTTGGCATTATGCAGGCCACACTGCTGCTGCCTGTTGCTGCTCCTTGAGGCCAAGCCGGCTGAGCTAATTTTCACTGCCAGGTGGGGAAAGGGAGGAGGAAAAGACCCATTGCTTTTTGTGGCCCTGGGGCTGTGCTATTCTGCATTACCGGGGCGGGGGGAGGGAGAAGGAGGCCGATGTTTTTTTGCTGCCATACAGGCAGGGCTACTTTTCATTGCCGGGGTGGGGAATAGAGAGGTCAGGAGTGTGTGCCATCCTGTTCTTCATTGCCCTGGCGGGAGGAGGAGCTCGATTGTTTTTGAGGCTGTGGGCTGCGCTGCTCTTTACTGCCCGGGCTGGGTGAGGGAGGAGGAGGCTGGACACTGATAGATTTTGTGCAATGATGCCCCTACTGGATGGCACCTATGGCCGAGTCCACATCAGCCATAAGCTAGCTACAGTTCTGATTTCAAGGAGAGGAGCTTTTGCTTTACTTTAAATGTAAAGTTTTTGGCTAAAGCATAATAAGAGAACGAGACAAGCTCAATATTAGAGGCAGCAGAAAGGCTGAGCTGTATTCACCCAGACATATCAAGCTGAAGTTACTTTAACTAGTACTGGAGCAGTTTGGATGTAGGTTAATTGGCTAATTTTTGCTTTGAAAACCCTAGGGGTAGATTTTAAGAAAAAGCGCGATCGCTTACTTTTGTTTGCGCAGCAGGCGCAAACAAAAGTACGCTGGATTTTATAAGATACGCGCATAGCCGCACGTATCCTCTAAAATCATTGATCAGCGTGCGCAAGGCTGCTGATTTTGGGCAGCCTGCGCGCGCCGAGCCGCACAGCCTGCCTCCGTTCCCTCCGAGGCCACTCCGAAATCGGAGTGGCCTTGGAGATAACTCTCTTTCGCCCACCCCTCACCTTCCCCTCCCTTCCTCTACCTAACCCACCCCCCCGGCCCTATCTAACCCCCCCCCCTTACCTTTGTCCCTAGATTTACGCCTGCAAGAAGCAGGCGTAAATCTATGCACGCCAGCGGACTTCTGGCGCACCGTCTTCCGACCCGGGGGCTGGTCCGAAGGCCTGGACCATGCCCCCGGTCCCGTCCCCGAAACGCCACGTCATCCGGTCCCGCCCCCGACACGCCCCGACACGCCCCCTTCGAAAAACCCCGGGACCTACGCGTGTCCCGGGGCTCTGCGCGCACCGGCGGCCTATGGAAAATAGGCGCACCAGCGCGCAAGGCCCTGCTCGCGTAAATCCGGGTGGATTTACGCGAGCAGGGCTTTTAAAATCCACCCCCTAATGTTTGGAATGCTGAAATCATGTAGGGAAAGTTCAGTACTTTGGAGCCATGCTTGATCAGCTCTGTCCTTGTATTCTTTTAGGGAAACTGTGGGGTTTAGAAAACCCTGAACATTTAAGTTTGAAATGTATTCTATCATTAATTGTTTGCAACGTATGCTGCAAGTTATATAAATTAGAACTCCAGGCTGTAAGGGCTATTCTAATGAATCACTTGGAAACTCTGACAAAAATTCATTTTAGTCTGTGCAAGCCAGCCTAGGAGTACTAGGACTAGGAGTAGTACTTTTCTCCTTATGCTTGAATCTGTTTGGAAAAGGTTGAGCTATCTTAAGCCTTGCTACATACCTGTTTCAAACTGTTACTGCCATGCTTGAGTGATAGCAGTTACTGAATAAAAAGAATTTGGGGAATTATAGTCTAGGTAAACTAGTTTAGGATTAGTAGGACTAAGAGTTGTACTTTTCTCCTTATGTGTGAACAAGATGGAAACTCAGAGGCTGAGCTGTATTAAGCCTTGCTGTTTCACACTGTTACTCTTATGCTTAAGTGATAACTCTTATGGGCACCCCTCCCACGCCCCTGCCCCCTTCCCACCCCTTTTTCAAAGCCCCGGGACATACGCGTGTCCCGGGGCTTGCGCGTGTCACCAAGCCTATGCAAAATAGGCTCGGCACGTGCAGGAGCAAATTTTCGGGGTTATGCGCGTAAGTTACGCGTGTAACCCTTTGAAAATCTGCCCCTTACTGAATAAACAGAATTGAATTGCAGCTTGGTTTGGAATCATTGCTATGGACTGGAATGATGCAAGGATTTTGGGAAACAGAACATTAGAAGAGTTGCCACAAGGAGATGAAAGTCAAATTCCAGATTTTGTTTTGAGTTAAAAGGGAGATCCCCCACATGGTGGACAAAGACACAGTGAAATAGTTCTTTAAGCTTCCAGGTCTGGGGTAAAGGAGGGGTAGCAGAAAAACAAACTTCTGTCCTTCTCAGACAAACAAAACACAAGCTTGGGAAAATATTTCTGAATCTCTCTTTCTTCAACTTGTGGTCACTGCAACCTCCTTTTCCTCTGAGCGAAGGGGTATACTACTTCCTCCTGGGTAGGGAAAACAGCCTCCCAGAAATGGAGAGGTCTGACAAGAGCACACAGCTCTCAATTAGATTTAAAGGGGCCATGGGGGGGAAACTTCCCATGGCCCTGGATGTTGACCTCGACCCTAGACTCTATTTAAGGCAGCCCCTGCAGCCCCATCCTTGCCTCCACAACAGGTCCCACTCTGCTCTGAGCTGCTGGTTGCTCCGTGTATTCTTGATCCAGCCCCTGCTCCATGTGTTCCTGATTCAGCCCTGCTCTGTGTGTTTCTGGTCCAGCTCCTGTTCCCTGTGTTCCTGTTCCCGCTCCTGTCCCTGCTCCGGCTCCTCGTCCCCTTGGCTTGCTCTCCTGGTCCTTGACTCAGCTCGTCCATAGATTCTGCATTGTCTGCCGCTGACTGCCCTGACCACTTGCCTGCTCACCATCTCTTCTGCTAGTCACCTGCCCTGAGCTGTGGCCTGTTCCTGGATTCTCCTGTTCGCTGACGGCCCCGACCGCTGGTACTTCTGACCTCGCTTCCGCCTTCTGCCTTCAGGATCATCTTCACCCGGAGTCCTGCTCCTAAGTCCTCCGGCCCCGGCACCCAAGGGCTCAACCTGCTGGGAACGAGGGCTGGTAAAGGTTAAGGTAAAGGTTAAGGTCCAGTTGGGTCTCCACCACCTGCATCTGCCTCCCGTTGACGAGGACCCATTTTCTGGTTCTTCATTCATACCACAGTTGTTGGTGTCCTCTTTTGGAGCCTTGGGTTGTTCTCACCACTCCTTCTGCTTCTTTACTCCTCTAATGGTACCTTGAAGATCTCCTGCTACTGCTGGTACCGATTTGGTCCAATATGGATCCTTATTTATTTATTTACAAATTTATATACTGCACCATAAGCAAAACTATTGGGCTCTTCATTGCTACTTTTGGTACCATGTTGACATAGTATTGATTCGTTGACATGCTTTCGCCCTTCTGTTATATTTAAATTGATGAGAAAATCCCAAGTTTAGAGCCCAAAATAGGCTGCAGTGCTTTCCCCATAGACTTAATGGTAAATGAATGAACAAATAAAACACATTGTTTATTTTTTACATTTGAAACTTAAGAACTGAATGGAGATACTCTAAGAAACAAATGAATGAACTAAAATGAAAAGTTTTCCTTTGCACATCCTTAGGAAGGAATACTTCAGTGAGCCCCTTATACTAAAAACATCTTTTAACAGTAAAAAGAAAAAAAAAATCTGCAAATACAGTTATGCAAATTGAGCATTTTATTTGTGAGCTACTCCTAGAAAGGATGGCATAAAAAGGGTGAATTTCTGTTTTGAATCACTTTTATCTTCCATTGAGGTAATCGTGATGTAAATCTCGATATTCTGTTTGCATTTGATGTTGGAAAAGAACACATGATGAAGTAATTTTCCCAGTGAAACAGACAATTCTGCTCATTATCCCTCATTATAAAGGTAAATTTACTGGCAGGATGCAGGAAGGAAATAAAGAAATATTTTTGGCTTACATCAGGAAAAAGCACTGGAAGACAGTCTGTCAGTGTCTACCAAGGTTTTGCTCTGTTCTTTTGCAGTTTGCATGTCATTCATTTTTAGGGCCCTAGCTGCTGCTATTTTTGTCCACTGATATCACAACTTGGCTGCTAACACCGTCGCGTGGCCTAATACACAACAGCCCCTCCCGTCCTATAACACTCCAAGATGGCAGCACAACCTGTGACTCTGGGCCAAGACAGAAAGGGGCCAATGCAATAAAGTGCACCCAGCCTAGCGCACAGGTTTAAGCACGTTTTGGACACACTAGTCTAGCACCCGATGCAGTAAGGAGATTAGCGTGTCCAAAAGGTGTGCCCAAAAAAGCAAGCAATCGATAGCGCTCATCACATGTAAATTCCATATAGATGAGGCTATTAGCTAGTACCACTGATGCAAGAAATCGCTGGTTGCCCAACGCACACTTTTTAACATGGCAAATTTAACTCTAGCTAGGGAGATGGCATAAACTCAATCCGTGAGCAAGTGCTCATGAGAAATTTAAAAATATGGTCCTCTTTGGTTCCTCCTAGTTAGGATCATTGTGACGCTTAAATGTATTGTTTGCAGCATTTAAAAAGAAAAGTATGGGCACAGCTGGGGGCAAGATGGCGGCGTAAGCCAGACACGCTCAATTGCTCTCCATTTCCACTTACTATTTTGCCTCCAAAATGACGTCCAAGCACAAAGGAAAGGTTCAAATCTACCCCCCAGATTCTCCCCGTCCCTCCGGTCAGCAATTGATTCCTAACTTCACCTCTGGACTGGCCACAAGCGAGGGGATGTTAAACCCTGCTGTGATAACTGGTGAGGGAGCACCGGTATCACCTGGGGAAGTCACCTTGAGTCCCCAGGATCTTCGGCTCCCGCTGGTGCCTGTGATTGCTGATTCTCCACGTCGGACCGCGGCGCTGGGTGATGACACTACTTGTGCAACTGCAGGGGAGTAGTCAGAGTGGAGCTCTGTTATTGGACTTGTCGGCAGTTCTGGATATCTCTGAGGTGGCTGTGTGTCCTGCCAACTCCTCTCCAGCTGAGACTGAGAGAGCATGAAAGGGCAAAACGTGTTCCAGAGATGGCTATCCATGGAACTTTGGATGAGACTTTCTATCTTCCACTTAAGCCAGAAGTTGTTACACTTGTTGCCTTATGGGACCTTGTTGTTGGGTTTGGCTGCTCTTTGCAATATTGTCAGGTGAAGATTAAGGACCCTACTATGAAGGTAGAAACTTTTGAGGTAAAGTGGGATGAGAAATATAGGGAATTACAGTCTCAGATGAGGGCCCTGGAGACAGTTGTTTCTGAGACCCAATCCTGCAATGTTAAATTGATTAAAGACTTTGGTAATTGCTCTAGAAGGTTGGAGTTTTTAGAGAACTATACTCGGTATTTAAATCTATGATTTTTTAATTTCCCTAAGGTTATAGGTGAAGAAGACTCCTACCGAACTCTCAAGAAATACTTTCTAGAAATATTACAGTTCGAGGAAGGAAAAATTCCCTCTATAAATAAGTCATTTTTTCTACCAGCTGTGAATAAAGAGAGAATATCTCAAGACCAATGTCCTGAAGCTATTGTTGATTTAACTCAATTCCTTGAGAATTACACACCAGAGATTTATGACCGCTCGACTCTTCTTGTTTCCTTCATTTCAGAACAAGAACTAAGTGAAGTAATGAAGAGATACTTTAAGAATATCTGTACCTTTTTATGGACAGATAATTCATATCTTTCTGGACTTTGCTCGAGTTACCCAAGAGCGAAGATGTAATTTCCTTATTCTTTGACTTCAAATTTCTTTATTAGGGTTTTCCTTTGTATTAAGATATCTTGCAAATTTATAATTCATTCTCAGAACGAATATTTTGTATTTTTTTTTCCAGAGCAACTTAAATCCTTCATTAATTCCAGGAGTATATTGTTTTCCTCTCCTGGGAAAAGCTAGGTCTATTTAGATCCATGATATAAGGTAGCAGATTTCAGATTAAGCCTATTTCTTTATATTTTTGATTCTTATATTTCTTTCATTATTACGCCCCCTGTATATGGAATTTCCTTTTGGGAAAATGACTTATTAATAGGATTCAATTTTCTTGTAAAAATATTTCATTTTTCTTTTTCTGATAAGTCATTTTGTTTTCTGAAGTAAGGTATTATCTTGCTTGATTTGTTGAAATTAATAAAAATAAAAATAAAATAAATAAAAATAAAGGTATATGGGCTTGATTTAACAAAATTAAATTCTGGATGCAAAATGTACATGCACAATGTACACACATTATAGCAAGAGGTGCTCAGCTATGGGTGCCCAGCAACCTCAGCAAAATCGGCCAGAAGTGGAAAAAAAACAGATGCTCATATTGAGCACCCGTTATCAGTTGTGGGCACACAATGCATTTGAGCTTTAGAAATGCACAATTCTTACCTAGCATATCCCTTTATACACAGCCCCTCATTTACATACTGTATCAGGCACCCAGAGGATGTGGCTGTGTGCATGTTAGGAAAATAGGTGCACAATATGAGCGCCCATTTTAATCCACATCTTATTGCATCAGCCCGAAAATACATGATCATCAAGGATCAAACCACCACAATGACCAATTATTGTGCTGGCAGGTGGGGACAGGGCAGCCTGTGTTGTGGTGGAGAATACAGGCTGGGGCAGAGGATTATCCCTGCTTCTTTTCACTGATCCTGGATGCTGGCTTACCCATCCAGGCCCACCTCTGTTATAGAAGTGGTGAGAGATTTGGATTCTAGATATCATCCCAACAGTAATGTGGATGTGGGAACAGGAAGGTCCTTGGCACAATGGGAGGAGGGGTTGTGTTAGATGAGGGGAGAAGTTTCTTAGTAATGTTATAGCTTTGTGAACAGCAAATGTAGTGGATCTATCCAGGCATATATTGTAAATAATCTATAGTTTCTTTATATTTCTTGGTGATATTATTTTAATAATGATTGGTTCAATTTCATGAATGATGATGGCTGGAAAGGGGCAGACAACTCACATGCTTCTATGATGGAAGGCATGCCCTCCATGCACTGCTCAAAAGAATAAACAACATTTTAAGTGCGAAGGTGGTCTGGCCATTCTGTTCTTATACTGTTTGCATGGGGCGTTCTGGCCCAAGGTGAGTGTATCAAAAAAAGTTACTAATGAAAGGATCTGGCCATTCCCAGCTTCTGTGGCTTGGATGGGACCTCCTTGCCCTATGGATTTTTGACACAGCAGTTTCTTCCTG
Source organism: Rhinatrema bivittatum (assembly GCF_901001135.1). Taxonomy (NCBI): domain Eukaryota; kingdom Metazoa; phylum Chordata; class Amphibia; order Gymnophiona; family Rhinatrematidae; genus Rhinatrema; species Rhinatrema bivittatum. The sequence continues at coordinate 96,909,375 of NC_042617.1, read as the reverse complement.
CTCCTTAGTACTTCTAGCTTAATCAGAACCAGGCTTAGGATCTGGCACATTGAGCTTTCTTTTGCAACTAAATAGATTTTCTTTTACCTACTTTATATCCGCTTACAAGTTAGATTAGTTCAGCCATTGCAATGACAATCCTTTCAAGGGGACCATGCACCAGGGTTACCTCTGTAACACTGCAATTATGGGCTCTAAATCTGACCACTAGGTCCAACTCTAGTGCAATGAATATGAACCTTCCCAACTCCCTCCCCACTGCCACCAACAGGGGCTGTGAATGCTGCCTCCATAGCATTCAAGCCCCCAGGCAGTGGAAAAAAGAGCTGGGAAAGGAATCCAGATCTCTCTCTGCATAGCAGTGTGCAGCACTGCCACGAGCCACTGGGCCAACCTCCTTATCCTATGCTAATCAGAACTTCACCCATACATTTCAGGAATTCAGGCCATCCCTTGCTTTTTAATTCATGGGATGGCGTCTCCCACTTTTAGATGCTGAAAGCAAAACCATATGTACTCTAGCACAGGACTACAAATGCCCTGTGGATGGCAATTGATAATGACAAATAAATAATTGTAAAGAAAAGCTGAAGTCATGTCATTCTCCAAATCATAGAAACTGCAGGGAGGTGGGATTGAGGTAGGGACTTATAAAAGGACACTTGTGGACAATTAGAGGGGAAGGCTGTGGACACGCAGGGTGCAGCTGACCATAGTTGAGAACAAAATAAGCCAGTGAATACTAATTCAGCAGATAACCAATCTTCATTTGAGTAATGATCAAACTAAAATTATGCAAATTGTAAAAGGAATTAGGAGTGTAGTAGTGTATTTGATGCTCCCCATAGGTGGTGTCATTCAGCAGTGAGTAACAAAATTCATGAGCCCTTTGGCTCTGTGGTCTTCTTGGGATCTTTCTTTCCAAAAGACAGATTTTATTTGCCCGTCTCCTGTCCTGTAAGGGTGGCTGGTGAATGTAGGGGTGGGTTTCCCAGATCCTTAGGATTATGGAGATTTAGTCTTGGGGTTCAAAAGTGAATTCCTGAGTGTCCTAAGAAAACAGAGGATAGGTCTTCAAAAAAAGGCAAGTTTACTCTCATCCTCCACATCTGTCTGAGACCGATCTCTTCAGAGATTGCAGAAAGAGGGTTATTTGTGTTAGAAGAAAGACTGTTTTGCAGGAAGAAGGTCCAACAGAGCTGCTGGCTAAAGGAAAGGATCAGTCTAGGAATTCTCAAAGTTTATCAGCAGGCGTTCCAATTTTTCTACTGGGGAGGAGTATACATCCAGTCCGCAGGTACTACTGGAGAAGCAGCAAGGAAGGGTCCCCTGTGAGGAGTTCCTAGTGCCAGGCAGTGCAGATTTCCTAGTGACCATGCATGCGATTTGCTTCTGGGGCTTTATTTTCTATGTTTGTGTACAGTGTACAGTGTTTGTGGTTTAACATTTGCAATCAAGTTTTCAGGAAAAAAGATTTATTTTTGATCAACAGCTACCTTATGCAGTGTGCTTCTTTTACAGAACTAGTGCAGAAGACCTCCAGACATCTTATGGATGTGGGAAGACACTTCCTTTCCCCCTATCAGGAAAATAACCTAGTATGGTACTTGCCCCACCAATCCCCAGCAAGCCCCTGAACTCTGTCAGCCAGCAGTACAAGGACTACATTAATTAAAGTTTTTATTCACCTTAATGAAATCAGTTTTAAATAGGATAAAATGATTCCAAGAGTTCCCGTAATAATTTATAAGTATCAATCTTCAATGCCTTGGCATTTTTTTTTTCTTTGGCCAAACATTAAAGAAATCCTGTAGCATTTGATAGACATGAATACAGATATGAAAACCTCTTTATAGGTTTGTCACACAATTTGATGAATTCTTTAAAATTTGAAAGGTTTGTCAAACTGGTTCAAATAAGTGACTTTTGGCTAACTGGTGGATCCACTTTGGATTTCCTGAATACACACATTGCATTTTTGTAAATTTCTTCTGGTACATTTATCAGATTCCACTAAGAGATATGGGGAAAAATCTGAAAATTCTTCTGAAGGCTGAAATTGATCTGGTTTATTTCCACCACATCTACAGACACAAATACTATTCAGCAAAGATGACTTCCAGGACTGCATGAGCCATTTTTGATCGAAGGGAGCCATTTTTGATCGAAGAAGAGCGGCACCAATGTTTAAGAGGTTTGCAGATTTCACAAATTCTCTGAGTTTAGCAAATTAGTTTGGGAAACATTGGGATTTATGAGCTGAAATGCCAAGTCCACAGAAATCCACCACAAGATCCATTGTAGATTTCCATGATTTTGCAGATTTCTGCAAATTTTAAAGTACCCCAAAACATTTTACCTCACAGATCTTGAGAAAAGTCACATATTCTTTCAAGCCACCTGGTTCAAGTCAAGCTTCTTTGCACCTCTTTAGGTCAAAGTCTCAAACAGTTATTGCACCTCATTAGACATTTAACATCTGATGGTCTTAGTTGTTTTACAGTAAATAGTATATATGGATATATGGATTGCAACTAGGGACAGAGAATCAAACCAAATATTTATCTCACTCTTATATATTAATTGTTTGCAAGCAGAGATAAGAGCTTCCTTAAGAACAAAGGACTGAGAAAGCCCTGAGCTTCTTCAAACTTCATTTTAGATCGTCAGTGATTTGGCATGTAACAGTGCACAGCAGGATTTTGTCTTAAACCGGATGGACGTGGAGAAATATTATTGGCCAGTGTTCAAATCCCACATTCTGGTAAGCAATTTCATGTAATTTTATTTCCTTTCCTTTACATATCTGTTTAGATGTTAATCATTGTGCAATAGGGTGCAACCTTAGGGCCTGATTCTGAAAAACATTTACTCGAGTAAATGCACTTTATTCAAGGAAGTGGGCTTTTGAAAATTGCTACAATGCATGCCACTGAATTGTCCATATGAATTACTCACACACATACGTGCACTTTACGCGAGTAATTGGCATTTGAAAATTACTACAATAGTAGTTACATTTATGCACGTAATTCCTTTTGAAAATTATCTCCTTACATTTTTCCACACATTTATAGTTGGCTTACAAGCTGCTTTACATGTACCTTTTTTTAATTAACAGTTCCTCTGCCTTCTGTGCTCAGTTACTTATAATAAGGTATTGTGCAGATGGAGGGAAAGTTTATCATTTCCCATTACTGTATCTAGTGATTAAACCATGCCTCCCCTGCCTGGATGCATGATTCAAATTGTCTCCATTCCACGTTGTCTTCCTTTTCTCTCTCATAGTTTTCCCCCATCCCTATCCTTTTTCACTTTCTCTCACTTCATTTCTCCCCTACCCTGCAATCTCTCAGGTTAGTGCCTTCTAAGTGCTTCTAGAGCTGAGCATGGTTCATGTACTGATGCATGCGCTCAGAGCACAGATGTTCAGACTGGCTCAGACACTAGGCGACCTATGCACAGACCAGGAGATCACTGGTAAAGGAGAAGTGGATAACAGAAACTCGGCAACACACTGGCAGGATGAGGCAGCGAAACACACTGGCAGGATGAGGCAGCGAAACAGGTGGCAGGATGCCTGGAGGAGGAACTTGCAGGAAAAAGTCTGAAAAGAGGCAAGCTTGGCAGCAAGATCTTAGAATTAGGAAGCAGGCTGGACAGCCTTCTGGTTGCTGGGAACAACTTCCTGGTTTCTAGCAACCCTAGCTCAAGTCCATTGTGATACTTAGAGGTGTGTGGCCATAAGGGCTATTCAATGAAGTCTCTCTCTCTCTCTTTCTATTCTGCTCTGGCTCACTCTATGTTGCTAAATGGACTAAATGGTTAGGGTTCCCAGCCTGCCTCCTGAGCTGGCTCTAGTTTAAGCTCCAGTCAATGTCTTGCCCTGACCCCAACACGTCAGCCCAACTATTACCACTGCTGCAGTTGTCTTCCTATCATGGGGCTCTATTTACTGCGAGCAGTGAGGCAGTGAGAGACAGAGGTATCAGCAGTAAGTGGGATGCAGTGCTTGGTGATGGTGGCCTGGAGATAGTTTTCCACAAGTCTGAGGCAAAGGGCAAATTTTATAGCAGCTACCATGTCCTTGGAACCATGGGAAACTAAGCAGCTTGGTCCAACTTTACTCGTGATTGGGAAATCAGAATGGCCAGCCTGCTTCCAAGCATTTGAAGTGGTTTGACCCCCATACAAGTGCCGTGTCGCAAATGTGACTGCTTGGAAAGTTAATCTCAACTGTTATTTTATGAATGAAAAACATGACAAACAACTCTTCCTCCCCCCAAGAAAACCAAACCTTATACGCTATTAGCAATAATCTTCTCTGTAGAGGGCATTTACAGCTGGCAAATGTTTGACCCTTGGGCGATAGTTGCTGAAATAGCAGCTCCAGGAATGGATGCTCTGCCTGCCTAGGGAAGAATTCAAGAATGCAGAGCACACATGATTCTGCCGTTTCCATGCTCAAGCCACCACAGCACCATTAACTCAAAGGCCCTCCCCACTCTTTACACTACTCTTCGGAGATCGGTTTTCTGAACTTGAATGAGAGGAAAAGCCATGTTTATAAAAGCGACAACCCGTCAAAGTATAAACAATAGATGGGAATAAGATTAACAAAAGAAAAAGGAAGCTGACTCAGAGAGAGCGGTAACACCCTTTAGCAACAAGTACTGGAGCCTACTTACGCTTTTTCCAGAAATGCATCCCTGGACATGTTCTGTGCCAAAAGGTTTGTTGCCAGACTGAAAATTTCATCTGCCCATTCCTAAGTAGATATAAATTAAACATGCTTCAGCTCAAGCACAACATCATTAACCATGTTTGTTTTGGGCCTTACTTTCAGGGAGACAAATGATTTCAGAAGCTTCTGACAGAGAAAAATCACATGCAACAGAGCTCTGTTTGACATTTTTACTATTGTGCCACAAATTCTGTTTTTTTTCCCCCCCATCTTCCAGTCATTGCTATGACTGTTTTTTATTTTTGGAAATAATTATTTTTCTGAGAAATACTGAAAGTCAATATCTTCAGTTCTTCTTGGCCATTCCTTCTGTATTTATTATTGCAACAGACTTAATTTAAAATTGCAGTTACATTAAAACTTCAATTCATCAACTGAAAACATCAATTACAAAAAAATAGAACATCCTAGAAATGTGCATGGAACAAAGTTTTGGTTCAGTTTGGATTTTTGGTTTAGTTTCCTAATTTGTTTAGTTCGGATCTGATGCTCATCCATTTTATTTGTGTCATTTTCAATTGTTTCTATTAAAATCAATGGGAGAAGTAATACATCCTGGTTTTGACTCTAACTTTTGGGTTTTCTATCCAAGTTTAATGGAAAGCAGCATCAGGAGCAGAGACCCCAGCACCACAAGACACCAAGAGTGACATGAGCACACCACAGCACCAAAAGAGGGACAAAAGGCACCAAAAGTGTCATGAATAGTCCACGCCACTGTGAAAGTGGCAAAATGGCACCAAAAGTCTCATAATTACCCCAAAGCACCAAAAGAGGGGCAAAACAGTATAGTGGAAGGAATGCTCTGAGGTACCAAAAGAGAAGCATAGGACACCAACAGTGGCATGAACACCCCAAGTCATAAAGTGAGGGGTATGGCAGCCAGCACAGTGGCATCAAAACTACATGGCATTCTCCATTATGTATAGTAAGAACTTTGTGCAAAAATCACACACAGACAAATTAGACAGTGCCATGGACTCTAATATAAAAAGAAAGCAAGTTGTCCCCATCACAGTCAGTCACTGATCACGCTATACATGCTGCAAGAGAAAATCAGTCTCTCTCTTTATGTTTCTTACAGACACTATTATATGCTGCCCGCCTGCTAAAGTAGAGAAGTGCTATCTTATCCTGCTGATATACATTTGCACTGCATTCCTTGACAGAGAGATTACAGATTCTCCTGCTGCTGCTGGCAGCATATCTAGGACACAGGGACAGTGATTGTGAGATCACACCTTGCTTTCTCCTCTAAATCTAATGCTTTTTTCTTTAACTCTGGAACTTTGAGGCAAGGAGTTTCAGAATCTCTGCTTTGTCTCTCCAAGATCCAAATGGAATCAGGTGGTATATAAAGTGGAGAAATAAATATATAAAACAGAGGAATGACTAAGAACAAAATAGTCATTGCCTGATCTATGTGTTGTTAATTTCACTGTCCTATAAAAACTGAAGTCAATCCATACAGCTGCAGCTGAGTTTGATTGTTTAAAAAAGTTCTGGAGGTGAACCCCCATCACTAATTAATAAACACGACTAAACATAATAAGGTGGTACAATATATTTAAATCCACACTATCTTATCAAGTCACACAAAACTAATTTTTAATACCCTTTGGAATAGTTTCCCAGTACCACTAAAATGGAATATGGCCTATTATGTTTTAGAAAAATGTTAAAAACTTATCTTTTCTCCAAAGCTTTCCCTACCTAGTTATCTTAAGCGATTATAGCATGCCTTACTATGGTTGATAACTAGCAATCTTTTGCTGTTGTGTTTAAGATTTTAATCTGTTTGTTTAATTTTATTTTTGCTTCTTTAGTCTAGGCATTGTATTATATTAGTTTTTGTACTGTTTGTAGCCCCTGTGGCAAAGGCTATCGGCGCCATGATGAAACCGGCACCGAGGGTGTGAGTGCAGGGGATGGTTCCCAGACCCCCCGCTGGACCACCAGGGAGTTTTGGTAAGTCTTGGGGGGGGTTCAGGAGGGTGGGGGGTTTGTTTACATTTTTATTTAGGTGGCCGTATAATTCAGCAAAGATTTGTGTATTCGTGGGGAATCGCGATACGTTTCGCTTCCCCACGAATACTACGAATAGTGCAATATACATTGCGGATCGCCAATACGGCGAAAACGAATGCACACCTCTATAAAATAATTCTCTGAAGAGTCCCCTGATGATGAAATCCCTATGCAAGTTGATCAGTCTCCAGGGAAGAAATCTGTTTTTTTATGACATCAGGTAATGTGTCAGATAAGAATTATTCAGAGGGATTGCAATTTTTATGTCCAAGTACACATCATACTGGGAAAGACCAGCGTCAGTATCGTTGACCACCATCACAAATGAGGGAAGGCTGAAGAATCTGGTCTTAGTTCTAAAGAATCTTCAGTGTATTTTTTTCATTTTATGAACTTACTGAAGCAGAAATTACAATACTGAATAGGGGTTGTCATTTGTATACATTCTGATATGATTGCTTTAGGACGCGAGTAGTTTTATTTAAGTTTTTCAAGAGATTGAAAATAACTCAATTTTATGCTGCTACCCTATGTACAGTTCACAATCTAAATTGATTCGAAGATCAAGATGGATGCCACTGGATCCTCTCTATACCAGGGCTGGCCAACTCTGGTCCTTGAGAACCACAAACAGGTCAGGTTTTCAGGATATCCACAATGAATATGCATGAGATAGATGTGCATACAATGGAGGCAGTGCATGCAAATTCTCTCATGCATATTCATTGTGGATAACATGAAAACCTGGCCTGTTTGTGGATCTTAAGGACTGGAGTTGGTCACCCCTGCTCTAGACCCATTGATTGCAGTGACACATTGTTCTAATATGGAACAGAGGTGCTATTCCATTAAGTCCAATTTTCAACAAGTAAGCGTGAAGCTATTAAGAGTCTAACAATAAAATCAGGAGATAAAGGGTATGGTGTTGTGGTCATGGACACCGACCAAAATATTGTAGGAGTCATCCCTCAACTATATTATTAAGATGATTGGAACAGATGTACCATGTGATTGTTTGACATTATATTTAAATAAGAAGCATAGCATAGCATGCTAGATTCTGACATTATTGCAAACAATATGGCATTGAAAGGAATGCACATTACATTTATGAAAACATCTGGGTGAGTGATATAATTTTTTTGGCAATTAATGGGCTAAAATAATATGAGATAGTAGGAGAATGTTTATTTTACAAGCAAGAACAATTTTCTCTTTTGGATAATGACTAAGGAGCAACGCACATGACTTTTGTGAAAATACATGGATAATCAGTTATTTATTTATTTATTTAAAAGTTTTTCTATACCGTCATTAAGTTATTTACCATCATTAAGTTATTTACCATCATAACGGTTTACAATAGGGCACGAATAGTAAAAAAATAGCTAAAAACTTTACAAAGGAGGTGCCATTAATAATCGGTAACAATTGAATAGTTATAAACTATTTGATTTCTGATGTAAGATATCCATTGGTACCTGTCTCTTGGATGGGTACATGCGGTTTATTGTTATTTACGCTTAACAGTGTGACAAAGATAATTTCCAGGTCAGCACTTGGAGATTATGTGCTAGGTGCTTTATGCCGGCTCTTCCTTATCTGTTTTCAACTTTCTCTTTATAAAAAGCCTGTTTGAATAGCCAGGTTTTGAGGTTTGTTTTAAACATTTTGAAATTTCTCTGTAGTCTTAGTTCTAGTGGCATGGTGTTCCATAGAGTGGGACAAGCCAGTGATAGTGCACGCTCCCTCATCTGTGTTAGTCTTGCTGTTTTTACTGATGGGATGTTTAAGAGAGCTTTATTTGCTGATCTTAAATTTCTATGTGGAACATGTACTCGAAGTGCTGTGTTCAGCCATTCTGCTTTTTCGTCATGAATCACTTTGTGTATTGTGCAAAGTGCTTTGAATTGAACTCTTTGTTCGATAGGTAGCCAATGTAGATCTGCTAGTGTGTCTGTGATGTGATCTCGTTTTCTTTTGCCTGTGAGAATTCTAGCTGCAGAGTTTTGTAATATTTGCAGTGGTCTTATTTCTTTCTAAGTGTAGGAATTCAGTTTTCTCAATATTAATTACCAATTCTATTTGGTTTAAAAGCTGTTTGATTATTTCGAGACACATATTGGCTAAGCTTAGTGTTTTTTCAATGATGTCTTCAATTGGTAGGATTAATTGAATGTCATCAGTGTAGACGTAGTGTATGATTCCTAGCCCTGCGAGGAGATGGCATAGTGGTAATAGATAAATGTTAGAGTGTTGCTGATAGTGCTGATCCTTGAGGTACTCCTGTTTTTAGTGTCATTTTTTTGGACAAGGTATTATTAATTTGTACTTGGAACACTCTGTCACTAAGAAATGATTTAAACCATGTAATTGTTTTTTGTGTAGTTCTATTTTCTCTAGCCTTTTGATTAGTATTTCGTGATTCACTATGACAAATGCTGATGATAGATCAAGTAGTACAAGAATGTAATGTTTTCCACTGTCGAATCCTCAGTTAGTGCAAGTAAGAGTGTTTCCGTGCTGTAATGTTTTCGAAATCCGTGTTGTGATGGGTAAAGGATATTGTTATTTTCTAAATGCTCTGATAGTTGTTTTTGAGCTGTTTTCTCAATTAATTTTGCAATTAATGGCAGGTTTGAAACTGGCCTGTAGTTGGTTAATGTTAAGGGGTCCATGTTTTTTTTTCTTTAATATTGGCTTAATTATTGCTCCCTTCAATATATTTGGCATATATCCTTCCTCAAGGGAAAGGGTTATAATTTTTGCTAGGGCTGTGGCAGTGATGTCAGGAAACTTTTTGAGTTCTAAAATGGGTAATGCGTCTATATTATGTGGGGCCGGATTTAGCTGTTTAAGCATGTTTTCTACTTCAAGGCTTGATATATCAATAAACTCAGACCACTGTGTGGCATCTCTTGTACACATTTTAATCTCTTGTTTGGGTGTCTTTGGTATTTTGGTTGTTAGGTTCTCAATTTTATCACTGAAAAATTGTGCAATTTCATTGCATCTATTCTCTGGTAAATTATCAGGGGAGTTAGTTGTATCTTTGGTGAGGTTATTGACTATTTTGAATAAGGTTCTAGGATTATTCATGAATTTTTCAATCTTGGTGCTGAAGTAATTTTTTTTGGCTTCAAGAATTATTTTTTTTTATAGTAGGCTAGCTGTTTTCGGTATTGAGTCAGGTGTTTGGCTGATTTATGGTATTTCCATTCCTTTTCTTTTTTTTCTAAGCTTTTGTTTGGTTTCTTTTATGTGACCGTGGTACCAGGGTGTTTTTCTTTTTTTGTTTTGATCATTAAGGAGTCCTGTGAAAAGAAATCATTAAATTTCTAACCACTAGGAAGTAATGGATACCCAGTGTCAGAGTAAAGATTATATGGGTTAGGCGGTGGCCTAAGGTGCCAGAAGTGGGAGGGGCTGCAGAGTAGCCAGTAAAGGCGGCAGTTTTTAAAGGACAGACAAGATGAGAAATGGTGCAGTGGAGGCACTTAGCTGGAGGGCATTTTCTGTTTTTGGGTATGTATTTCTTTGAGGAGCTGGGGACATTTGTCATGTGTGATTTGAGAGAGAGAGAGAGAAACATCACGTGACAACATTACCACCTAGGGCATCTGGACACCCTTCCACTGGAACTGTGGATGCCAGTGACATTGCTTTTCTTAAAGAGCATATTAGATAAGCGAAAACTCTGAGACTTTTGTGAACACGTATTCAATAGATAAGAAACTGCTGCAAATTTAAATTGTGTAATGTTTAAGAAAGGGATGTTTCTGTTTTTATGCAGTATATAAGATATGTCTGTGGATTGATATTTCATCCTGCTGAAAAACAATAGAGTCTATTGTCTCCCTCCCTCCACCACGATGAAACCACAGTAGTGGTGAAACAAGGGTCCCTTGTTGTGGAACATTAGTGAAATATACATAAAAGGCTTTGAGCAATGCCAGTATAAACAGAGGAATTTGCAACTGAACAGTCAAAAGTTTTTTTATGAAAAGTAACAGTATTTTCACTTTCTGGAGCATATTTTTGAGATTTATGGAGTACTTTTTGATATGTAATGATTAGATCAGGGGTAGACAGCACCGGTCCTGGAGTGCCACAAACTGGTCTGGTTTTCAGGACATCCACAATGAATATGCATGTATATGCATACAATGGAGGCAGTACATGCAAATATACTTTGTGGAAACTCATAAGATAATGGATTAAAGTATATTGTACCACCTTATTATCTTTAGTAGTGATTATGTATTGAAACCTGATTGGACTGCTCCTTTCCTGCTTTATCTCTGCTTGGTTACACTCTGTCTGGTTTTGCTTTCCCCACAGATTTTAATGTAACTAATCTGAATGCGCCGAAAAGGATTCAATTTTTTTAGGAAACTGCATCCATTCAGTTTGGATGACCCAAACTGAACCAAAAATTGATTCATTTAGATCAAATTTCACATTTGGTTCCTCCAAATATACATCCCTATAACTTTCAGAAGAGGTTTTCCAAAAGTAAAAAGAAATAGACCAGGGGTACTCAAACCAGTCCTACGGGTCCCCCCAGCCAGTCAGGTTTTCAGGATATCCCTAATGAATATGCATGAAATTTATTTGCTAGTGCATGCAAGAGAATTTTAGAACTCTCAGTATTATTGTTTTTTCTTCTGCTAAAAGTAAAAAATAAATTGCAAAGTATTAACAAATTTATGCTAGTGCATGCAAATAAATGTCATGCATATTCATTAGGGATATCCTGAAAACTCGACAGGCTGGTGGGGCTCATAGGACCGGTTTCAGCACCCCTGAGCTAGACCCTATGTTAGGAAATACATTTAGTATATATGGTTAAAATTGATGCAAAGATTTTTAACTGTTGATTGTCCATAGATAAGAATAACTGCAAACTTTTGAAAAAGAAATCTCCATGTTTACTGGTTCAATTCATTAATTTTCTTTACAGAAAGAGATGTTAATCCAGCTAAATCTAGAAATCTGATGAGATTCCAAGTAAATTTGGTATGGATTTCTCTAGATCCATATCTTTCCATCGGGAGACAGATGAGAGATTTTCTCAGCAGATTTACCCAAGATCTGCAGATTTGTCAAACTCTAACCACACTGAAATCCTCCTGGTTTGATGGTTATTGTAAAGATCACAAGTCTAGATAAGGATGTTGACAAATTAGTTAATACTTTGTAATTTTTTTTTTTTTTACTTTTAGCAAAAGAAAAAAACAATAATACTGAGAGTTTTAAAATTCTCTTCATGGGCCTTGCTAAATTGTCTTTCGATCATCTAAATGTGCATATCAAATAAATCAGATGCACTAGACAGCTAATCATGAATTTCAGTAAGAACTGGGAAGATCTTGAACTATTAGGTCATTTTTATTTCTTGGCTCTAGTTATTTTGCTTGGATTGGTTGCTAATTTATTTAAATTTATGCTGTTAATACATTTTCAGCACTTTCTATATAACTTCATATGTATTTGTATAATTGTGTTTCATGCTCAGTTAATTTTCAGGTTTATCTTCATTTTCTCTATCTGAAATATGATAAAAGATGATTGATTATACAACTCAAAACAAAAATCTCTCAGTATCAGGTTAAAGGCCTATTTACTAGGGATGTGCAGAGCAAAATTTTATGTTCATATTTTTTATGTCCGAAAGGGGGTCCCACTTGCGGCCAATATGGACATAAAAAAAATCCAATGAGTTGGGTATATGTACATATGTGCAAAAAAAAATTTAAACCCCCTCACCCTCCTTAATCCCCCCCCCCAGACTTACCACAACTCCCTGGTGATCGAGCGAGGAGTGAGGACGTCATTTCTGCAATCCTTGGCGAGAAGCATGTGACGTCGGCGGCACGTCGAGTGACGCGGCGTCACGTGATTCCCGGCAAGTTCGCGCCGGACGGCTCGTTCGGCCCAAAAAGAACTTTTGGCCAGCTTGGGGGGGCCTCCAAAAGTTCTTTTTGGGCCGAACGAGCCGTCCGGCGCGAACGAGCCGGGAATCACGTGACGCCGGCGTCACTCGACGTGCCGCCGACGTCACATGCTTCTCGCCAAGGATTGCAGAAATGGCGTCCTCACTCCTCGCTCCATCACCAGGGAGTTGTGGTAAGTCGGGGGGGGGGGGATTAAGGAGGGTGAGGGGGTTTATATTTTTATTTTGGCTCAACAATCGCGATTTCCCACATATCGAACATATCTATGTTCGATATGTGGGAAATCCGATCGTTTATGTCGAATCAATTTTTTAAGTAAAAAAAAAATATGAGTTGCGTTTTACTAATGCGGTCAATCCGAATGCACACCCCTACTATTTACTAAGCAACTTTAAAATCGAATATTACCATTTTAATGACAGATTTATTAAAGGGCATTAAGCCTATGGGGGTGAATTTGAAAAGAGTTGCTCATATTAAAAGGCCCATATATGTGAGTATCTTGGTCAAGCAAGAGCAGATCGTATTTTAAAATGGCCAAATTCTAAGGTGAATTTTAAAAGCTGGGCGCGCGCCAAAATCAGGAGATGTGCTTGCATCTAGCACATGTGCGCACAAGTACCGATGTGTGACTATCTCGCATCTGAAAAAAAAAGGGGCGGAATGTGGGCAGCACATTTGCATTCAGGGGCAGGGCCATGAGATATGCACACAAGTAGCTACAAGCCTGGGCGTACAGCCAAGTATATTTAAGCGTAAATTTACTTCTACTGTGAAGGAGGTGTAAGTCTTTATAAAACTATTTTCAAGCATCTATGAAGTGTTTGAGGGCTCTGGGGGTAACTGGGGGGAGTGCAGGCTAAAGAACCAGGGGGGGTTAGAGGACCTAACCCTAGACTGGGCAAACTGGTGAAACTGGTCATGACCTGGACGTGCATCTGTTATATAATTCCCTCACACATCTCAAAGCCGACTTATGTCACTGTGCACGCACAAACTTAAAATTGGAGCACACATATGTGAGCCAGGGCTATTTTATAACATGCGTGCATATGTGCATGTAGGATATAAAATTGCCACATATCTGGCTGCGTGCCTATATACACATGTAAATGTGTGCCTTTGCACTCATTTGAAAGTTATGTGTGGGAAAAGGGGGCAGAGTTAGGGTGTGTCAGAAACACAAAAATGTGACAGCAGAAAAAGAATGAAAGGCCTATCTAGTCTGCCCATCCAGAATATAATATAAGCTGGCTATGATCTTCCACTTCTCGATGCATAACTTAAACTCCCCATGGCTCTCCTCAACAATAAATATCCACGCCCCCTCCCAACAGCTCAGATCATCTAACCAGCTGCTACTAGATGCTCCACCTACAAAACTCTCTCATCTCGAGGAAACCAGAGAATGCACTTTCTTCTCTGCTAGACCACTCCTATGGAACAGCCTACCAAAGACAATAAGATGTCTCTGAGAAAACCTTTCTTCAAAAAAGCCCTATAAACTTTCCTCTTCAAGCTAGCATTCCCTAATCAAGCTGACAACGGACTACCCTCAACTTGTCCCCCTGCAGGGGATGCTATCTATTCTTCTACTCCCCTCTCCTATAACCCCCTGACATACTCCCTCAATGCTTGTCCTATTCCACCCTCCCCAAGACTTTGCATTGCCTTTCCTCATCTCTGTTTCTATATATGTTTCATATTGTACCACGCTCTGAACGTAGGAAGGGCAGATAATAAATGCTTATAAATAAATAAATAATTTAGCTTTACAATTCCCATCACTCCTTCAGAGATACCCTATGTTTATCCCATGGTTTCTAGAATTCAGATACTATTTTTGTCTCCACCACCTCCTTAGGAGGCTGTTCCAAGCATCCACTACCCTCTTTGTAAAAAAACATTTCCTAAAATTACTTCTGAGTCTAACCCTTTTCATCATCATCCCATAACTCCTCATTATAGAACCTCCTTTCCTTAGAAAGAGGCCTGTCTTCTGTGCATGGAAACCATGGATGTATTTAAATATCTCTATCGTATCTTCCCTATCCAGGCTCGGCGCCACCGGGTATGCAAACCGTGCAATTGCACAGGGTGGCACAGCAGATGGGGCAGCATCGGGAGCAAGGAGAGGCCTGTGCTGCCACCGGTGGACCCGATCCCACTGACAGTAGAAGAAGCAGAGGCCCTTGGTGCTGCCGGTGGACCCGTTCCAAACAGCAGTGGAAGAAGGAGGCCTGTGTTGCCACCGGTGGACTCGATCCCACCAGTGGCAGCAGCAGGAGCCCACAGCAGAGGAAGCCTGTCCTTCAGCTCCTCCTCTGGTGCTGGTCCCACGGTATTGAATACTTGTGGTGCTAGCACTTCCTATATTCTCACAAGATGAGAATACAGGAAGTGCTAGCACCACAAGTGTTGAATTATCACAGTGGTAGTACAGGAAAAGGAGCTACAGAATGGATTTTCTCCACAAAGGAAGAGGCTGGTGGCAGCAGTGAAGGAAGAATGACCCATGGACCCTGACTACCTGGTATGTGAGTGTGAATGGGAGGCTGCCTGGAATGAGTGGGTGTGTGAATAGGAGATTGCCTGTGATAGGTGTGTGTTTATGTGTATGGAGGGCTGCCTGGGATGGATGTGTGTATGTGGTGGGGTGTATGTGTGGGAGGCTGGCTGGGATGTGTGTGTATGTGTGTGTTAATGAATGGGAGCCTGCCTGGACTGCATATGTGTATGTGTGTGTGTGAATGGGAGCCTACCTAGGATTTAGGTGGATATGAATGGGAGCTTGCCTGGGGTGTATGCGTGTAACTAGGAGCTTGTCTGTGTGTGTGTATATGGGAGGGTGCCTGGGATGTGTGTGTGCGTGTGTGTGTGTGTGAATTGGAGGCTGCCTGGGATGGGTGTGTGTGTATGTGTGTGAATGGGAGGCTGTCTGGAATGGGTGTGTGTGTGTGAATGGGAGGCTGCCTGGCATGAATATGTGTGTGTGAATGGGAGCCTGCCTGGTACGTGTGTGTGTGTGTGTGTATGCACATGCATAAATGGGAGCTTTCCTGGGATGAGCAGGGTGTGTGTGTGCATGTGTGTGTAAATGAATTGGAGCCTGCCTGGATTGCATATGTGTATGGGTGTGTGTGAATGGGAGCCTGCCTAGGATTTAGGTGGATGTGAATGGGAGCTTGCCTTGGATGTATGCGTGTAACTAGGAGCTTGTTTGGGGGGTGTGTGTGTGTGTGTATATGTGTGTGTGTGTGTGTATATGGAAGGGTGCCTGGGATGTATGAATTGGAGGCTGCCTGGGATGGTTGTGTGTGTGTGTGTGTGAATGGGAGACTGTCTGGGATGGGTGTTTGTGTGTTAATGGGAGGCTGCCTGGGAAGGATATGTGTGTGTGTGTGAATGGGAGCCTGCCTGGGATGGATGTGTGTCTGAATGGGAGCCTGCCTGGTGTGTGTGAGTGTGTATATGCACATGCATGCATGGGAGCTTTCCTGGGATGAGCAGTGAGTGTGTGTGTAAATGAATGGGAGCCTGCCTGGGATGGGTGTGTGAATGGGAGCCTGCCTGGATTGCATATGTGTACGTGTATGTGTGAATGGAAGCCTGCCTAGGATTTAGGTGGATGTGAATGGGAGCTTGCTTGGGGTGTATGCGTGTAACTAGGAGCTTGTCTGGGGTGTGTGTGTGAATATGTGTGTGTGTGTGTGTATGTGTGGGAGGGTGCCTGGGATGTGTGTGTGTGTGTGTGTGAATTGGAGGCTGCCTGGGATGGTTGTGTGTGTATGTGTGTGTGTGTGTGTGTGTGTGTGAACGGGAGGCTGTCTGGTATGGGTGTATGTGTGTGAATGGGAGGCTGTCTGGGATGGATATGTGTGTGTGTGTGAATGGGAGCCTGCCTGGAATGGATGTGTGACTGAATGGGAGCCTGCCTGATGTGTGTGTGTGTGTATATGCACATGCATGCATGGGAGCTTTTCTGGGATGAGCAGTGAGTGTGTGTGTGTA
Organism: Rhinatrema bivittatum; assembly: GCF_901001135.1. NCBI lineage: Eukaryota > Metazoa > Chordata > Amphibia > Gymnophiona > Rhinatrematidae > Rhinatrema > Rhinatrema bivittatum. Next base: position 96,892,635 of record NC_042617.1, on the reverse strand, counting down.
AATGAATGGGAGCCTGCCTGGGATGGGTGTGTGAATGGGAGCCTGCCTGGATTGCATATGTGTATGTGTGTTCGTGAATGGTAGCCTGCCTTGGATTTAGGTGGATGTGAATGGGAGCTTGCCTAGGGTGTATGCGTGTAACTAGGAGCTTGTCTGGTGTGTGTCTGTGTGTGTATGTGTGTATAAGGAAGGGTGCTGGGATGGGTGTGTGTGTATGTGAATTGGAGGCTGCCTGGGATGGGTGTGGGAGGCTGCCTGGGATGGATGTGTGTGTGTGTGTATGGGAGCCTGTCTGGTGTGTGTGTGTGTGTGTGTATGCACATGCATGCATGGGAGCTTTCCTGGGATGAGCAAGGGGTGGGTGTGTGTGTGTGTGTGTGTGTGTGAGTGTGTGTGTGAGAATGGGAGCCTGCCTGGGATTTGGATGGATGTGAATGGGAGCCTGCCTGGTTGGGGGCATGTAAATGGGAGCTTGTCTGGGATGTGTGTGTGTGTGTGAGAGAGAGAGAGATAGAGAAATGGGGGGTGCAGGTGGATTTCAACCTGACAGCAGCTGAAATGAAGATGAGGGCCTGGGGCTGCTGGTAGGTCCAAACCAAAGAAGAGCTGGAGACGTCTGCAGGTTTGAATAAGAGGGAGTGTATGTATGTATGAGTTTGTGTGTGTGTGTGTATATATATATATATATATATATATATATATATATCAAAAATAAAGGCAATGTATTTGTTTCACTTGTGCTTTCGCGTATTACATGCAAAAAACTCCCAAAAAAGATTTTTGGGAAAACAGGAAAAAAAGCACTACTGCTTATAAATTTACCATACCAAAAATTTCATTTTTTACTAAAATTATAATATTTGAAAATACAATGAAATATTAATTTTTTCCAATTTTTACATAAAACCAATATCAATCCCTAATATGGATATGTTATTTACTACTTCATTTCAACATAGTAACAATTTCCAACAACCATATCATTTTAAACCCAACTACTGATGGCCCTCAACTCTGTTCTACTTCTTACCTCAATCTTTCCCATAACATCTTTTACATCCCCAGAAATTTAATATTGTTGTTGGTCTTCTGTGATGGAAAACACCACTCTATATTAAAGATCTTATACAGATATCCCCATTATCAAATGTAAATTATATTACAATGTGATGCCTGAATCACTCATCCTATTCATCAATACCACATTTGGATATCCAAAAACATAATTCTAAATCCCTCATCTGTGGTGTATCCCACCTCATCTGTGGTGTATCCCACTTAAGTGCACAAATGTGCACTCCCTTGCACGCGCCGACCCCAGATTTTATAAGATATGCGCGGCTACTCGCGTATCTTATAAAATCCAGTGTACTTTTGTTCGCGCCTGATGTGCGAACAAAAGTACATGTACGCACTCTCTTTTAAAATGTACCCCTTAATGTCTATTAATGCATTAACACATTTTAGTAAATAGGCTGACTGGTGAATTTGCTAGATTATTTGGTGTATACAAGGGGGTTTCAGAGTAAATGTGTTTCATTACCAATAAATTTTGGACTAAATTTCCAAAAGACATTCTTCTGCATTATTAGGTCATATAGAATAAGTCCCTGCTCCCAAGCAATTTACAATCTGTCGGTAAATAAGGCAAGACTTTACCCTGTTCAAATGTAACTTTACGACTTTCACACCTGTTAACGTTCTGTTATTGGACTCACTCCCTCCATTATATGTAAACCAGCATGATGTGATTTTTAATCACGAATGGCGGTATAGAAAAAACTTTAAATAAATAAATAAATAAATAAATAAATAAATAAGATGAAATGAAGTTACTTGCCTAAATCACAATGAGTGAGACACGGAATCTGAAACCTGGTTTCTCCTGGTTCTCTCAACCCATTTCTTCAACTTCTAGTCCAAATCTTCATCCAATAAAATGAATTTTTTGCTTCCTTTTTTTATGGCTCTATGATTTTATCACCATTTAAATATGTTTCTGTAATTTTCTTAGCATGAAAATTCCACAGTAACCACAGCAAAGTTGTTTTATTGTCATTTTGCTTCTTTATTCTCTACTGGAGACAGACAAAGCATCAGGGGGTCACACAAACAAATCATTTCTTCTGCTGTAGACTACTGTGTTTGAATGTGAATGATTTGTATATATTTTCAGCAAGCCTAGAGAATCAGTTTTTATGCTAATTATAATCAAATGTGGCCTGCTTGTAGCCCCTGCAACCTGGAAATAAAAACTGGGGTTGGCAAGTTGACTTTTTCATAGCTTGTTAAACCTTTGCTTGGGTATGTATGCACAACTGCTAAATTTGCTTCGTTAACTGGGAGGACTCACTCTTATCTGGCCAAAAAAACTCAACACATTTTCTTACTTTCTTCTACTTTAAAGATTCCCTGTTTCAAAGCATTTGAATGGGAAAACAAGATCTTGCCTCTACTTTTCCCCAAAATTGCTTCATTTTGAGGACATTCAAATGCTGGCATAGATGGAGGCTCATAGCAGTAGATTTTCAAATGGTTACGCATGTAAGATACTCGCGTAACCCCCGAAAACCTACCCCTGCATGTGCCAAACCTATTTTGCATAGGCTCGGCGGCGGGCGCAAGCCCCGGGACGCACGTATGTCCCAGGGCTTCGAAAAATGGGCAGTCCGGGGTGGGGCTGTGGGTGGGGCCTTGACCCGGGGGCAAGTCCGGGGGCGGTCCGGTGGCCTGGCCATGTGCCCTGACACAGCGGCCTGTATCGGGGCCTGGAGTGCCGGCAGCGAGCCGGAGCATGCAAGTTACATCTGCTGAAGGCAGGCGTAACTCTACAAAACAAGGTAGGGGCAGGGATTTAGGTGGGGCTTGGGGGGTGGGTTAGATAGGGGAATGGAGGGAAAGGTGGGGGGGACCAAAAAAAAAAGTTCCCTCCAAGGCCGCTCCAATTTCGGAGCTGCCTTGGAGGGAACGGGAAAAGCCATCGGGCCTCCCCTAGGGCTCAGCGCGCGCAAGGTGCACAAGTGTGCACCCCCTTGCAGGCGCGACCCTGGATTTTATAACATGCGCGCAGCAGTGCGCGTAAGTTATAAAATTGCCCGTATGACATAGTGAGGGCAAAGGTAGCACCGGCGCCATTTTGAATATTGGCAATACGGCCCGCGTGCAGGAGGTCGCTCCCGGACCCCCGCTGGACTTTTGGCAAGTCTTGTGGGGTCAGGAAGCCCCCTCAAGCTGGCCAAAAGTCCCTGGGGGTCCAGCGGGGGTCCGGGAGCGATCTCCTGCACGTGTGACGTCGGGAGTCAGGAACCAAAATGGCGCCAGCGCTACCTTTGCCCTGTCACATGATAAGGGCAAAGGGCCACCGGCGCCATTTCTCAACACAGCCGTGGCCAGAGAGTGGGAGATCGTGCCGGGACCCCCCCACTGGACCCCAGGTAATTTAAAACATTTTGGGGGGGTTCGGGAGGGTGGGGGATTTGTTTTAAAGGGTCGGGGTGGGTTTCAGGGTTGTTTTGGTGTGCCGGTTTTCCCGCGCCCTATTTAACGATACAATACAAATGCCCCTGACGATAAATCGGGGACATTTGTATTGTATCGTGCACTCTAACGATTTTGGACGATTTTAAAATTATCTGACGATAATTTTAATCTTTCAAAAATGATTCACATCCCTAAAAATCAGTGTTCATGACTTCTGTATCACCAATCCACCTCCCTGCCCCAGTGAACAGACAGAAAGCAGTGCCTTTGTCTCTCTCTCTCACAGTGAGAGCACTGTGACAGTAGAGAAGATAAGAAAAATCTCTTTTCCAGTGCCAAAATTCTTCTCCTTTTTTAAAGCTTTTCTTTTGATTATAAGAGCTTTTGAAAAGATAAGTTCACTCTCTGAAATCTAACAGAGAACACAGAGTTTATTTGCACATGATCAGATCTTTCGGTGGGAGAATGTTAGCATCATGTGATCCCAATACCAACTATAGGCTAGTTTTAAAAAATGCTTCACCATGATTGGGTCTACTTTCTGCCTACTTGCCCACTTCTCCCACCTTGGCTTTGGCCTGGCTGTTACTTCACCGAGAAATTGGATGGTTGCTATAGTTACTAGTCTCACTGCAACACTTTTCAATGAGTCATAGACTTAAATGGGAAATAAATAAATAAAACAAAAAAATTCATGGGCACCCTCTATTTGTTTCAGGGGTCCATCAATGAAACAAAAATAGTCTCATTTGTTGCATTTTATCCATTTGTTTCAAACAAATGCACTTTCTTAATGTATGTATGATGTGCTGGATTCTGGGCGCACCTGACATTTTTCAGTGGATTTATGCACATAAATTCACTTTGAACATTAGGACTAAACTCTGCAGGTAAAAAGTACCCTCAGACTTAGCCCAGCACAGGCAGTTGAAAATTACTCTCAATAAGCAGATAGGTGATTCATCTGAATGCATACTAATAAAACTAAAATATAGTAGGTGAGCCTAATTTTAAATTACCGTAATCATCACTCCCTACCTTATCTTAAATGTTGTTGAGAACACATTTTAACTGGAAGTGCTTACACTCTTCACACAGGAAATCCCATACAGGGTAATAAAGTAAAAGACTTATTCACATGCCTTTTAAGCACAGATGATTCCAGTAGTACTGAAATCCAATCCACTCAAATAGATCTGAGTTTAAGGGTAACCAGATTATTCAAAATAAACTGGTTCTTACAGTAAGTGTAATACAAAAATATCTCATATTTTCTTAATGATTACTCTGAAAACTAGACCTGTTTCAGGCCATGACGACCAGACTTCACAAAGTCAAGGACTGAAACTTCACCTATTTGAAACACTGGACATTTCTAAATTTAACTTTTTCAGAGAATCAGATGCCTCATGCAAAGAGGGATAATGAAGTATGTAAATTGTTCATTTTGGAGGAAGCAGGAAGAGGAGGCATGCTAGGTTTTAGTTATAGCATAGTAAATCTATCGGAGTCTTCAATACTATTTGAAAATCACTAAAGCAAATGAGCTCTCTGGTGCCTTAACGATTCCCTGTTGGTTGTCTTAGACCAAGGAACCACATGCTGTGGAAGGCTTGAAATTAATGTGAATTCCTCCTCCAAACCCCATTTCTTTTGATAAGCATGAGATTAAGATAGGTCACTTGTTAGCTCAGGGAAATAAACAGCAAAAAGGAAAAGAGCTACCCTTCAAGCCACAGAACATCAGGTATATTTTCAGGTGCTTTTTCTTTTTAGTCTCCCTTCTCTAAGCATTTGTACAAACATAAATCAGCATTTAGTATAAACCGCTAAGAGGAGAGAAATTAAAAAAAACAAAACAACTGTTCAAAGGATCCCAGGTCTTGCAGATCTGGAGGCTATCTAAGATCCACTGGCTGCCAAATGACAAGTGGTTTCCTTTTATTGATATTCTCTGCAAGTCATTAGGCATTAGCAAGGGAAAAACATGATTGCTACACATAAACAGATGCTTATTGCTAATATTTTTTAATACTCAGTAATTTCTAACCATTTGTTCTTCTTTTGATACCTTTCTTCGATTGTCATTTCAGGATAACAAGGAGAAACACGGCACTTCATATCAAGGACACTGTTTTTCTGTGGAAATTGCTGGGCAGATTCTGCAGCAAGGTTAGAAAATCCTGTGGGACACTTTGTTATTCTGCAGTTTATTTGCATATATGTCCTGACACAGAATGGGAGACAAATCTGAGTAAATCAGGGCCCATAGTCATTACTTAATAAGCACAAAACCAATTTTTATTGAAAAGTTTCAGATTTTAAACATTTCCTTTGTAAGAATTAGTTTACAATATTAATTGGATGCCCCTGAATAATTTATTTGGTTCTTTTTCATATATAGTCCATGTAGAGGAATTCTCTTCTCCTTTTGCTAAGGAGCTATGAACCGCTGTGTCCTCTTTGAACGTTATTCAACTTATCTTGACTCCTAACACATAGAGCAGGACATATTTTAGATATCTCACTTAACCAAAAATGGAGAGAAAAGATATCAGTACAAAGGGTACTAAATGTGCTGTGGTGCGATCATTATTTGATAATTAATGTTTTGTGCTGAGACTGTCAGCGGTAAAGTGTTGGCAATTTTTTTTGCAGCAATTTACTACTACTATTGGCAATAAAAATGATCCAAAAGGAAAAGCAGAAGCCAGCGACAGTGAGTAAGATGGCTGACATTGCGAGTAACCCCCTGTCACTACAGAAGACCACAGGGGAGCCCAGAGATTAGCGGAGGTGATCTTGTCCACGATGGATGAAAAACTGGGCAAGCTGCACTCAGGATTTGATGACATACAGTCCTTGCTCACCGATCACATGCAACGGATTATAGAAACTGATACATGGATTGTGGGGGTGGAGGAGCGAGTGCAGGCCCATGAACACAACATGGAGTGACCCCGGGCAGACATGGCAAAGTTTGAATTCAAACTGGAAGACCTTGAAAATCGCTCTTGGTGAAGTAATCTCCATTAGCCTACCAGAGGCGATTCCAGAGCGAGATCTGAGAGGAGTGTTAAAGCAATGATTGCCGCGTGCTCTCAACTCCCCAGGGATACTTGAGGCCCTCTAGATTGAGTGTGCACAATGTCTGAGAGTGCCACAGAGTGAGCAGGGAAGGCCAGTAATTGCCAAAATCTTAAATTTTTGCCACAAGAAAGAAATTCTGTAGTTACATAGACAGCTCCATGCTATATAGTATGAGGGGCAGAAAACATTGGTATTCTCAGATTATTCACAGGTGGTATCAGTCCGGTGTAAAACTTTTGCTACTGTATCCTTCCAGCTTATGCGCCATCAAATTAAATTGATGCTACAATTTCCAGCTAAGTTAAAAGTGATTTAGAACAACACAGTTTATTTCTATGATATGGCTGCGGAAGCACAAGCTTTCTTTCACACCAAACTGAAAGAGACAGAAGATCATACTGCTGAGCATACACAAGCTGAGAGATAAGATGGGATTTCTAAAAGGAGGCAAATGCAGCAGATTTTGGATGCCGTCTTATTGATCTAGTGGATTGGCAAGGAAGAATTCCTGATGTGGGGATGCCTTAGCAAGAAACAGACACAATAGTTTTTGATTTTCACAGCAAGGTGGAGTGGTTGGAGATTAGATGGGACGTCGGACATGCACCTTTGTTTATTAAGGGGTGGGCCCTAGCATGTAAATCCCATATGTCCTTCTAGCTTATGGTTGAGCAGGTGTTCAATGATGTTCCTATGTTATTTGGGGGGGGGGAGAAGGGGAGGGAGGGGGACAGGGTGGGTTATACTTGATCATGTGGTAGGTAGTGTCCCAAAAAATTGGGTGTCATAAGTTTGAAGGTTATTATCCTTGAAGCGAGGTTAAATGCTGATTGGTGCATAGGCTGGAGGGCCTTGACTGGAACACAAGCATGGAAGAGCGTTTACTGTACCTATATGTATGCTAAGATTGAGTGAATGGCAGCTACGGTTAGATGTATAATGTGGAATGTGGGTTGCATAGGATCAGTAATTAAATGTTATAAGTGTTGCAAGCTTTGCAAAGATGGAAAACACATATGGAGCTATTGCAGGAAACCCACCTAGATGCCATTGAACACAGCAAGTTGTGTAGACATTGGGTGGGCACGTTGTATTCCACTCAGTCTGGTACTAAAAAAGCATGGGGAGCTGTTCTAACTGGGAAGAATGTTCCTTTTCAGGAGAAAAGGTATTCTCAGATAGGGAAGGCTGATATATCTTAGTGGAACCAGTTGTAGTATGTAATATATATGCAACCAATCATTATGACCATGCATTTTTTGTGCACTTGACAAGGATCTTATCATCTTATTCAAATATCCCACTGGTGGTGGTGGTGGTGGGGGGGGGGGGGGGGGGAGTGGATTCTAATTGTGTGCTCAATAACTCTTTGGATAAATTGAATACTACTGCAGCCACATCAAAGACATTGGGTAAAAGGGTTGGGTATCTGTATCAGGTGAAAGACCTGGTGGATACTTAAGAGAGCGCTATATCCTCTAGGTAGAGAATTTACTCATGTATCTCGAGCTCATGATACACAACCTAGAATAGACTATCTCCTGACTGATAGGGAGACTTTCTCTAGGGTTCTAATGGTTAAAGTTTGGCCTTTGATAATCTCTGATCAAGTACCTGTTTGGCTCGATCTGGAGGGCTTTCACCCAGACAAGATGAGGCAAACATGGTGTTTCCTGAAATTTCTATATAATGATCTTACATTTAGAGCCTAATTGATCAAAAAATGGGAAGAATATGAATTATTTAATTGGGACCTCCAGACCTCCCCAATTTCATTTTGGGAAACCGCTAAGGTGGAATTGAGGGGGATATTATTTTGCATGTGGTTGCCAGGTCAAAAGCCTTGAATTCAGAGATCTTATCTCTGGAGAAACATCTGTTTAGGGTTAAACAAAAATATGATCAATGCCCAAACACAGATTCAAGGAGAACATTTTTTGAGATACAAGTTGTTTTAAATATGCTGCTTCATCAAAAGGCAAAAAAGGGAATGGCATATTAAAAAGGTAAATTTTTTTCAGCAAGGAAATTAAATTGGTAGAACATTGGCAAATCTGACAAAAAGTTGGAGGTGTACTGAATACATAACAACAATGCAAGACAAGGCAGGACAGTTGGTGAATGCTGGAAAAGATATTAGCAATGGCTTTAAAATTTTTTATCAGGAACTATATACAGCATTCTCAGGATCAGAGCAGGATATCACGGAGTATTTGTGCTCTATGGAGTTACCCTGACTAACAGAAGAGCAACTGAGGCAATTAAACCAACCTATCCAATTGCAAGAGATTGCGCAGGAAATTAAAGAAGCTAAGTTATTTAAGACGCAGGGGCCAGATGGCCTTCCAGCAGAATTCTATAAATTACTAATATCAAAATTGGTTGCACCCTTCGGAATATGCTCACACATTTGATTGAATTACAGAAGATTCCACTGGTAGCAAACTGTGCCATAATAATAGTGCTCCTGAAAGCAGGATGAGATCCTACCTCTCTCGTTTCATATCATTCGATTTCCTTGTTAAATTTTGACAAAAAACTTATGGCTAATCAACTAGCACATTCTTCCAAAGATATTAGGAAAGGAACAGGTGGACTTCATAAAAGGTCGTTACACAATTATGAATATTCACAAGATATTGCCTCTTTAATAGTAGTAGGCAAAGTCAAACTCCTTCTATGATAATGAGCCTAGAAGCCAAAAAGGTGTTTGATAGGTTGGAATGGAATTTTATGTTGAGCATCTTGGAAACTTTTGGGATATTGGGATACTTTCTTTTGGTGGTGCAGACATTATATCATGACCCATGCGCATATATCTCAGTCAATGGATATAAAATGGAGGAGTTTCATCTGGGTAGGGGGACAAGGTAGGGATGTTCTTTGTCCACATTGCTATTTATTCTTTCTCTAGAACCATTTCTTTACATGATTTGGGGTAACAGGGATATTGTTGGTATTCCTATTGGGAATGATCAATGGAATATTTTAAGTTGTCTGTTTTTGCAGATGATATTCTCCTATACATTGCAGACCCACAAGCATCTATGTCAGCCTTCTTAAGGGAAGTGGAGATTTAAGAAAGATTTGATTGTGCATTTAGTCTCCTGCAAGATATTTATCCTATTGGACTCTATGCCATCCCAGACATAAGATGCTCCTCTCTGTCATTGCTCTCTCTTATCTATTTGTTCTCCCCACTCTCCTCAGTGAGACTCCTCCTCTTTATCTCCCCTCCCCAATGTAATAACCCTTCTACTCCTGCTTCCTTACCCAATAACTTCTGGTACCAATTCTCCCCTTCTTCCTCCTCTTCCATACTGATCCCCCTCCCTCTTGGTCTAAATAGTCTCCTTCTCCATCCAGTAATGACTTGCCTCCTCCTCATCACAGGAATGGCACATTTTAGGGCCCTAAAGTATATGTGTGGAGGATTGCCACTATTGGCAGAGGGGATGAAGATAAATGTTACTGGGAGTGAAGCATAAGGAGAAGCATCAAGAGGAGAGATGGGTAAAAAATTAAAAGGTCATCGACACTGAGGGCAGGAAAGTACAAGAAGCATCACCAGTAAATCATGCAATAACATGGGAGTAGAACAGTGGAGGATAGTAAGAGACAGTGGAGGACAGTAAGAGACAGTAAGAGACCAAGACCATCAATGTGATGGTGAGAAAGTAAGGGGAGAGGGGGAGAGTTACTGGTTCCAGGTAGAAGGGCTGGGGGGAAAAGGAGGAACTCTCCTACATTCAGATCCCTAAAATATACAATTATGTCAGAGTGACCCTGTTTTTCAGGAAGGCATAGGCTCCTGTAAGTGCTCTGTCCAAACCAGAAGGGAATGAGGATATGCTGACCAGAAGCAAGACAATCTACAGCTCCTGTGCAAATGAATACTGCTAAGGTAGGCAGTTCACTGTTAAAGTAGTGTGTTTGCTAAATAAAGTTTTATATGCATTAGAAATGCAGGAGTCAGTGTGGCTTTTTGTCTCCAGCCAGGGAAACACCACTTGGTTTACCACAACAATATTTTAAGGGCCTGATTTTCAAAAGTTTTCCATGCTTAAAACTAGGATTTATATGTATAAATTCATTTTACCTCAGTAAATGAGCTTTTGAAAATTGCTACAATATAGGCCATTGAATTGTCAATAGGTTTTACTAGTGTTAAGTGCATTTAATGCAGGCAAAAGGATTTTGAAAATTGTTACGAAATGTTACGATCCCGGTCACTAGACTAGTGACCGGGAGCTTACCTCTCTCACCCGCGCTGCGAACCGCCGGGTTCGGGGCCCTCCACGCGGCTTGGCTGCGGCGTCTCCACGAGGGAGACGTCGCCGGAGACTCCTCCCCTTGGCGAGGGAACGCGCGCGCGCGAAGGGCAGCGTTTTGTGCTGTCAGCACCCGGATGTGCTGACACGCCCCCCGTGTCGTCAGACGCCGACCGGGGGATTTAAACCGGGCTCTTTCCTTACCCAAGTGCCTTGCAACGAGGTTCCTTCTTTGAAGAGCTAGTTGCCGTCGTTCCTGTTCCCCGCTGATTGCCTGCCTGCCTGCTTGATTCCTGCCTGGTTCCTGGATTCCTGCTTGTCTTCAGCCTGCCTTGACTCCGGTCCGTGACTCCGATTCCTGCTTGTCTTCAGCCTGCCTTGACTCCGGTCCGTGACTCCGATTCCTGCTTGTCTTCAGCCTGCCTTGACTCCGGTCCGTGACTCCGATTCCTGCTTGTCTTCAGCCTGCCTTGACCCCGGTCCGTGACTCCGATTCCTGCTTGTCCGCAGCCTGCCTAGACTCCGGTTCGTATTCCACTCCTGGGCTTCTCCGTCCTCGCCTAAGTCCCAGCGGTCCGGGTCCCTACGGGCTCCTCCCGGGGGGACCTCGGGCTTCCAGGGCGAAGACTCCTAAGTCCTAGCGACCCGGGCTCCCACAGCTCCTCTGGAGGAGTCACGGGTTTCCGGGTGAAGCTCCATCTGCCCAGTGGGAGTTCTGCCTCCCGACTGCCCCCTCGGGTCAGTCGGCCTAAGGATCCACTTCCTGATTTCGTCCTTCGTAACAGTTTGCAAGGCCATGGATCCGGCGGATCTCGCTGGTCTCCAGGCCATTCCGGGCCTGGCTCAGCGCCTGGTACAACAACAACAGGTTCTGGATTCCCTGGTAGCCACGGTGGAGCGAATGGCTACCCGTATGGACGCAGAACCTCCGGCACCAGTTCCTGTGGTCGCACCTACGCCGGTAGTTACGCTCCAGACGCCTACACAGCTGCCTGCTCCTTCACGCTACGCTGGAGACGCCAAGGGGTGTCGCGGGTTTTTGAATCAGTGTTTCGTGCGATTTGCCTTGCTTCCGAATCAGTTCCCTACGGATTCTGTCAAGGTCGCTTATATTTTTTCCCTACTGGATGGGAAGGCTCTGCACTGGGCTTCACCGATGTGGGAGAAAAGTGATCCTACTCTCACCAATTTGGATCTCTTTGTGGCTGGGTTTCGTGCAGCCTTCGACGAGCCAGCCCGTCAGACCTCTGCCACATCGGAATTATTGCAACTCCGGCAAGGGGGCCGTACTCTGGCCGAGTATGCCTTGGAGTTCCGCACCCTCGCTCTTGAGGTGGGTTGGCGTGACGATGCTCTTCGGGGAATTTTCCTTGAAGGATTGGCTGGTCGGATCAAGGACGTACTAGCCGCCCGGGACCTTCCCGAAGGATTAGACTCACTCATAGAGCTAGCTGGACGTATCGACCTACGTTTGCAACAGAGAGCTCGGGAAGTACGCCCTCCGAGACGCCTGTCCCCGCTAGCTCCGGCATTCTCGAGACCGCTCACTCCGATGCCCAGGTCGATGGTCGCCTCGGCCGAGGCTTCTGCTGAAGAACCTATGCAGTTAGGACGCACTTCCCTAACTGAAGAAGAGAAACGCCGCCGGCGGACACTGGGGTTGTGTCTTTACTGCGGTGGTAAGGGGCATTTCCTTTCCCAGTGTAAGGAACGGCCGGGAAACGCCCACGCCTAGGAAGGAAGGAGGAGTACCTCCTGGGCTGTTTCAACGCTGCTCCTCAATGTACAGTGCCTGTAACTCTGAGGTTCTCAGAGGACACTTTTTCTACTCAGGCCTTGATTGACTCCGGGGCTGGGGGTAACTTTATCACTCGAGAGCTGGTACAAAAGCTTCACTTGGACACAGTTCCCCGTGACCCACCTCTCTGCATTACCTCTATTCAAGGAACACCTTTACCGGGCAGTATCTCTCTTGTCACCACTCCGATCTTCCTTCGCACTGGTCTGTTACATGAAGAAGAGATCTCTTTCCTGGTATTGGAGAAGTCTGTATATCCCATAGTTTTGGGTCTGCCCTGGTTACAACTTCACTCACCCGTGATTCGCTGGGACGACCTGCAGATCGCACAGTGGAGTTCTCATTGCCTACAGCATTGCATCAAGGCCACGGTGGTTCCGCCTATCCCCTTGGCTCATGCTGGGTTGAAACTTCCTGACCAGTACAACGACTTCTCTGACGTGTTTTCCAAGGACAAGGCGGAATTATTACCTCACCATCGTCCTTTCGATTGCTCTATTGAGCTGCTCCCTGATACGACTCCGCCACGAGGTAGGGTGTACCCCCTCTCTCTGCCCGAAACAAGAGCTATGTCCGATTATATTAAGGAGAATCTCGCCAAAGGATTCATCCGTCCATCCAAATCACCTGCCGGGGCCGGATTCTTCTTTGTCGCTAAAAAGGACGGTTCCTTACGCCCTTGCATTGATTACCGGGGCTTAAATGCTATCACCAAGAAGGACCGGTATCCGTTGCCACTGATTCCCGAGCTACTGGACAAGCTTCAGGGGGCTCGGGTGTTTACTAAGCTGGACTTAAGGGGGGCCTATAACCTGGTGCGCATCCGTCCCGGCGACGAGTGGAAAACCGCTTTCAATACCCGGGACGGACACTACGAGTATCTGGTTATGCCCTTTGGTCTATGCAATGCACCAGCAGTATTCCAGCACCTCATGAATGAGGTACTCAGGGAGTTGCTCAACTCCTGCGTTATTGTATACTTGGATGACGTTCTTATCTTTTCACGAGATTTGGATTCGCATCGTAGTCAAGTCCGACAAGTACTCCAAATCCTCCGAGAGCATCAGCTCTACGCCAAATTGGAGAAATGTATCTTTGAGCGGGACTCGTTGCCCTTCCTTGGGTATATTGTATCCGCCACCGGATTCAGCATGGACCCCGAAAAAGTCTCTGCCATCAAGAAGTGGCCTCAACCTGTGGGCCTAAAGGCATTACAACGTTTTTTAGGTTTTGCAAACTTTTACAGGCACTTCATACCCGGATATTCACGATTAGTGGCACCTCTGACCGCTCTGACTAAAAAAGGAGCAGACACACAACACTGGACTCCGGGGGCTTGCAAAGCTTTCCAAGATTTGAAAGATGCGTTTCTGCAAGAGACTTGCCTCCGTCATCCGGACCCGTTACGCCCTTTCGTAGTGGAGGTAGATGCTTCCAGTGTGGCGGTAGGAGCAGTTTTGTCTCAGCATTCTGCATCTGGTCAATTGCTACCTTGCTCCTTTTTCTCTAAGAAGTTTACACCTGCCGAGAACAACTACGGGATCGGCGATAAGGAGCTCCTGGCCATTAAGCTGGCTTTCGAAGAATGGAGGCAATGGCTGGAGGGAGCCCAACATCAGGTCACGGTGTATACCGATCATAAGTATTTGGAATTCTTATCACAAGCCCAACGCCTTAACCCAAGGCAGGCTCGTTGGTCTCTATTTTTCAGCCGATTTAATTTCATCCTTAAGTACCGTCCGGCTACTAAGAACGTTTGTGCTGATGCATTGTCTCGGAACTCCATCCTTGAGGAGGAAGATGATCCTCCACAGTATATCATCGACCCAGCTAAAGTTTCCCTTGCAGGCACCGGTATTTCCTCAACCGACAAAGTAATTGTTCCTCGCCGAGATAGGAGGAGGGTGCTGGAATGGGCCCACGACTCCCTTTCGGGAGGTCATGCCGGTCAAGGGAGAACTTTGACACTTTTGAATCGGTACTACTGGTGGCCCCAAGTACGACAGGACGTACACGAATATGTGGCTTTGTGCCCCGTTTGTGCCAGACAAAAGCCGCTGGTTGGACGTCCTTGGGGTCTGCTGCAGCCTCTGCCTATTCCTGCCGAACCCTGGACCCACATCGCCATGGATTTCGTGGTGGATCTGCCTCCGTCGGAGGGACATACGGTGATCTGGGTCACGGTGGACCGGTTCTCCAAGATGGTCCATCTGGTACCGCTGCCCAAACTTCCATCGGCCCCGGAGTTGGCACGTCTCTTTATTCTGCACATCTTCCGAGCACATGGTCTTCCACAGAGTATCGTGTCGGATCGTGGTTCACAGTTCACGGCGCGCTATTGGCGTGCTATCTGCAAGAAGTTTGGAGTGCAGCTAAATCTATCTACCGCTTTCCACCCCCAAAGTAATGGGCAAACGGAGCGTATGAACCGGTCACTCAAATTGTTTCTTCGCAGCTTCATCACCGAAAAGAGGGATAATTGGGTCTCTCTATTGCCTTGGGCTGAATTTGCGTACAACAATCACCAACACTCCGTTACGGGTCATACTCCGTTCCAAGTCGTCTTTGGAAGACATCTTCAGCCTCCAATACCGCTTCCCTTGGAGGTTCCCTCACCAGCGGTTCAGTCTATAGCTTCCCAGCTCCATCGACTCTGGAAAGTCCTTCAGCAGCGACTATCGATGGCAGCTCAGAGAACTCGTACAGTGGCAGATCGTCATCGGCGATCTGCGCCAGAATTGGTCCCTGGTACTAAGGTTTGGCTGAGCACCAAGAACCTGCGCTTCCAGGCCACAGTCACAAGTTAAAACCCAGGTTCTGTGGTCCTTTCTCCGTGGCAGAACGAATTGGCATGGTATCATACAGGTTACGCCTCCCGTCTCGTCTGAGAGTTCACAATGTGTTTCATGTCTCCCTCCTGAAACCAGTAGTATACTCACGTTTTCATCGGCCTACTCCAGATGATGTTTCTGCTTCCTCTCCTGGGGAACCTGTGTACCAAGTTCATGAAGTTCGGGATGTGCGCTTCGCTAACCGTCGATGGGAGTATCTACTGTCCTGGGAGGGTTGCGGTCCAGAGGAGGACTCCTGGGAACCTGCCCGTAATATTTTGGATAAGTCATTGTTGACACAGTTTCATTTGGACAATCCCGGGAAGGCCGGTCCTCTTCGGAGGGGGCGTAAGAGGGGGGATACTGTTACGATCCCGGTCACTAGACTAGTGACCGGGAGCTTACCTCTCTCACCCGCGCTGCGAACCGCCGGGTTCGGGGCCCTCCACGCGGCTTGGCTGCGGCGTCTCCACGAGGGAGACGTCGCCGGAGACTCCTCCCCTCGGCGAGGGAACGCGCGCGCGCGAAGGGCAGCGTTTTGTGCTGTCAGCACCCGGATGTGCTGACACGCCCCCCGTGTCGTCAGACGCCGACCGGGGGATTTAAACCGGGATCTTTCCTTACCCAAGTGCCTTGCAACGAGGTTCCTTCTTTGAAGAGCTAGTTGCCGTCGTTCCTGTTCCCCGCTGATTGCCTGCCTGCCTGCTTGATTCCTGCCTGGTTCCTGGATTCCTGCTTGTCTTCAGCCTGCCTTGACTCCGGTCCGTGACTCCGATTCCTGCTTGTCTTCAGCCTGCCTTGACTCCGGTCCGTGACTCCGATTCCTGCTTGTCTTCAGCCTGCCTTGACTCCGGTCCGTGACTCCGATTCCTGCTTGTCTTCAGCCTGCCTTGACCCCGGTCCGTGACTCCGATTCCTGCTTGTCCGCAGCCTGCCTAGACTCCGGTTCGTATTCCACTCCTGGGCTTCTCCGTCCTCGCCTAAGTCCCAGCGGTCCGGGTCCCTACGGGCTCCTCCCGGGGGGACCTCGGGCTTCCAGGGCGAAGACTCCTAAGTCCTAGCAACCCGGGCTCCCACAGCTCCTCTGGAGGAGTCACGGGTTTCCGGGTGAAGCTCCATCTGCCCAGTGGGAGTTCTGCCTCCCGACTGCCCCCTCGGGTCAGTCGGCCTAAGGATCCACTTCCGGATTTCGTCCTTCGTAACACGAAAGTATGTTACATTTACATGTGTAACTCTGAAAATTTACCTGATAGTGAGTACTGTTATTACTTTTTTGATAAGTGAACATAAGAAATACCAAGCTGGTTCAGACTAAAGGTCCACCAAATCCAGTGGACAATCCAGGTCACAGGTACCCAACAGGATCCCAAAGAATATTGTAGATCCAATCCTTCTTGCTCATAACCATGGGTAAGTAGGGCCTTTCTCAAGTCTACATGGCTAATAATGGTTTATGGACTTTTTCTCCAGGAAACTCTCCAATCCATTTTTAACCTCAAGTACACCAACTGCTTTCATCATATCCTCTGACAAATTCCACAGTTTCATTGTGTGGAAAGGGAAAAAATACTCTCTATGATTTGTTTTAAATGTGCTACCTATTAGCTCCATGAAGTGTTCCCCAGTCCTAGTACTATTTGAAAGGGTAATTAACTGTTTCGTTTATCCGTTTCACCCTGTTCATGATTTTATAGATCTCTGTCATATCGCTTCTCAGCCTTCTCTTCTTCAGACTGAAGAGGCCTAACCTGTGTAGCCTCACCTCATAGGGGAGCTGTTCTATCTCCTTTATCATTTTGATTGCCTTTCTTTGTACGATTTCTAATTTTGCTGTATAATTTTAGAGATGGGGCAGTATACATCTTAAATTCTCTTTCCCATCATGAAAGAGCATTGAGAGCAGAAGAAAATTTGCTGATGGCTGATGAGGATAAGTGAGTATCGCTTTTTCTGGGTAATTTTAGGATTTAAAGTTTGTTGGGTAAACTAATCTTCAGTTTGTGTTCTTCATTAAAAAGTAGGGATGTGCATTGTTTTTTTGACAAATTAAAATATCATACGATATTTCCTAATTCGTCATGTATCGGTAAAACCGATAAATGATCACATTTTCCATGAATTTTCGGGAAAAATCGTTTTTCGGTTTAGTGCGCACTAACGGGAGTTTGTGCGCACTAAGTCCTGTTAGTGTGCACTAACCCAAAAATGATTCGGCACAAAAAAAAAATACCGAACCGCAGGAGATATGAAATTTCCCGCAGTTTTACGAAAAGGAAAGCAGAAACAATTGCCGGCACGATGCACATCTCTATTAAAAAGGAAAGGTAGGTAATTTAATGTTTGTTTGCCTGAGAAAAAAAACAAGAGTTAGGTAGTTTTAAGTGCATCTTTCTCTCCCTTCCATCCACCTATAAACAGATTCTTTAATTTATAGATCCTTATCCCATTTAAGAGGAAAAGAGACATGTTCATACCAAAAATTAATCAGGGATTTATCTAAATAGAT
The DNA here is from genome assembly GCF_901001135.1 of Rhinatrema bivittatum. Taxonomy (NCBI): domain Eukaryota; kingdom Metazoa; phylum Chordata; class Amphibia; order Gymnophiona; family Rhinatrematidae; genus Rhinatrema; species Rhinatrema bivittatum. The sequence goes on along the minus strand of NC_042617.1, from coordinate 96,874,659 downwards.
TAGTTATTGTCCCCTTGCAGGTCTTTGTCAAATTAACATAAAATTCACTTCATAAATTTATAGGTCTTTAATTTACACATCCCAAATCTCTTAGGCCTGGATTTTCTAAGGTTGTAGACCTTAGAGAATCTGGCGATAATGGGGGCGGAGGCGAAGCGGGGGGCGGGCCTGCGAAAGCCAGCAGTGATCGCACCTCCATGGTGCAATCGCTGCCGGCTTTCGCACCCAATAGCTCTACCATGAAAGGTGGTGCTATTGGGCGTGCTACTGGCAGCAAAAAGGGTTCTTACCTTTTCACTGCCAGCGAAGTTTCCATTGCATCCGCCCCGACGATGCCCCGACTCCTCCTCTTCCAGGGCCGACTCCGCCCCGATCTAGCTATCGCATGCTACGAAAATGACCCCCTTAGCAACCTAAATTAACTAAGAACACAAAAATATTAAGATAGACAGCAGTTCAGCAGCAAGATGAGGGCCTTCCAGTCTTTTGCACCAAGTGCCACATGTATGATTATCTACCAGTTAGTGAGAGGTGGTATGTGTAGCCCCCACCCCTGTGTGCCTGTCCCACACAGGTGGGGCCATAAAATAATTTATGATCTCTTTGGGGCAGAAACCCAGACTAGCTCTTTTTCTGTGCCCCTTTATACAAGGTGTGGTTCCTTTGTCTTGGGGGAAAGAATTCCTTTCGGGTCCCAGTACAGGGGTGGTTGAAATCCTTTTGGTTATCCTTGGGAGAGGGGAATCTCTCTTCTCTGTGAGAGCTACGTGCCCAAATAAAGATGCTGGATGCACTGGGTCTGTGCCCAGACTTAAAATAACTGAATAAGATAGTTGCAAATCACATAATCAATATGTTTCCAGCAACATAGTCTTTCTTCTCTCAATTACAGTATTCACCTCTATCTGTGCAGGAATCTTTGAAAGAGCAAGGGATCCTACCACGCTCCAGGGTTAGGTGAGATGGAAGTCCAGATGGGTAGGACAACCTTTAAGCTGGGCAGGAAACCATTTCCATAGTCGCGACACACCAGTATGTCCTGAAGTACACACAGGTGTGTCGCTATACTACCCAGGCCCCCGCTGGCCAAGAGCTCCCCCTGCCCCAGCGAAATAGGAATTCATCATCCGCCTGGGCTTCAAATGCTGATAGCCCGGGAGGAATGCAGCAGGAGAGCTGGAGTCAGCGGCACCAGCATGATCTCTTCTTCCCTTCCCCCGTGGTCCAGAAGAGGAAGTGGAATGCAGTGGCCATGAACGTGGGAAGAAGAGACCATGCTAGTGCTAGCAGTGTGGTCTGAAGAAGAAAGGTACGGCCTTAAGAATGAGCAGTGCGGCACAGAGCACAAGAGGAGCAACATCAGCCCCCGCGGCCGATAGGAGTCATTTCTCGAGGCTGTGATGACTGGAAGTGGAGGAGGCTGCTGCAGCCACTAGTTAGGTGGGGGGAGAGAATGAGTAAGCATGCATGCATATGTGTTTGAGATCCTGTGTGTGTGTGTGTGTGAGAGAGAGAGAGAGAGAGGGAGAGACAGCATTTATGTGTGACTGAGAGCCTGTGGGCAGATTTTCAAACCTGTGCGTGGGCATAGATTTGTTCATGCAATCCGACGCACTCGATTTTATAACATGTGCGTGCTGCCGCGCACATGTTATAAAATCGAGGGTCGGCGCGTGCAAGGGGGTGCACAATTGTGCAACTTGCGCGTGCCGAGCTGCGCAGGCTTCCTCCGTTCCCTCCGCCCCCCCACATTCCCCTCCCTTCCCCTATCTAACCCGCCCCCCAGCCCTATCTAAACCCCCCTACCGTTATCGTTGAAGTTACGCCTGCCTCTGGGCAGGTATAACTTGCGTGCGCCGGCCAGCTGCTGGCGCGCCATCCCTCGGCACGGCAGCTGTTCCGGAGGCCTCGGTCCTGCCCCCGGACCGCCCCTTTTTCGAAGCCCCGGGACATACGTGCATCCCGGGGCTTGTGTGCGCTACCGAGCCTATGCAAAATAGGCTCGGCGCGCAGGGGCAGATTTTCTCGGGTTACGCACGTATATTACACGAGTAGCCTTTGAAAATCTTCCCCTGTATGTGTAAGTGCGTGATTGAAAACCTGTTTGTGTAAAAGAGAGTATGTGTGTGTGATTGAGATCCTTTGTGTGTGAGAGAGATAGCATGAATGTAAGTGTATGACTGAGAACCTGTATGTGTGAGAGAGATCATGTATATGTATGATTAAGAGCATATGTGTTTGTGTGTGACTGAGAGCCTGTGTAGGTGAGAGAGTATGTGATCAAGAGCCTGTGTGTAAGTGAGAGAAAGAGCATGTTTGTAAGTGTGTGAATGAGAGTCTATGTGTGTGAGTGAAAGACAGAGCATGTATGTAAGTGTGTGATTGAAAGCCTGTGTGTGTGTGTATGTGTGAAAAAAAGCATGTGTGTAAATGTGTGATTAAGAGCGTATATAAGTGAGAGAGAAAAAGCATGTGTAAATGTGCGTGATTGAGAGCCAGTGTGAAAGACAGAGCTTGTGTGTGACTGAGAGAGAGGAGAATGTTGCAAGCAAAGCATCCCTCCCTCCTGCTAACTCAAAACAATCTCAGGGCACCTGGATATCAAATGTTCCCAGGTAAGAAGAGTGAAGCATTTTTTTATCATTATTATTTTTCATTATTGGGTCTTTGTGCCTTCTATTTGGAAATATTTTATTGGTCTCTAGAAATTTTTGGTAAGAGTTTTTAATTATTGCATATTTCATTCATCAGCTGGTTTTACTGCTATTGATTTTATATTTCTTGATTCGTTTTATGACACTGGTGATGATTCTCTTTTTCCTTTGTTACACTGCACACAGAATCTCCGGCTTGTTGCGGTTTCCAGTTCAGTTGTCATTGGCATGTTTCTGTTTATACTTTATGGTCTCTTTATTCTTTGTTAGGTGAGGATCTGAACGTGTGACTGACGTGAGGTATTCTGCTGGCATGTAGTTTCTGTGTAGGACTCTATAGCAGCCTGGCTTGGTCCGTTTTCCTAATAGGAGGAACATTGGAGTTTTATGGCCTGAGGTAATATTTTCAGTTTTGCCTTGTAAGTCTGAGTGCTGGAAATTGGCGCTATTTTGGAATGGGATGTTTATGCAATTTCTGTTCAGAGAACTTATCTTTCCCTATGTGTCATTCTTGACAATAAAAATAATACTGGGCCTTTCTTTTTTATTTCCGCCATGAATTGTAATGAGTAGTCTGTCACAGATGTGAGCGTGGTCTGTCAGATGTGTCACGATGGGAAAAAGGTTGAGAACCACTGCACTAACCTATTCTACCTAGTGCTTCCCTGGGCATACTGCTAACCAAAGAATGGCTCTTGGTTACACCTTATCTGCACCCAGTGCAAAGAGATCCTGGCTCTCAGAGAATGAGTACAATCTCTGGAGGAGTTGAGGCAGTCAGACAAATAAATAGAAACCATCACAGACATAGTAGCCAAGTCCCAACTCCAGTCAGGCAGCCTGTGTGCAGAGCAAGATCACCTGGAGGGACAGCAACAACTTGGTGCAATGAGACCTGATCCTGCAGTTAGGTCCTGCTCTCCAGGTGATGTATTATCTTCTCGCGCTGACGATGAGTCTCTAAGGGCTTGTAACTAGGAGGGAAAGGATAGGTTGGTCAATATAGTTGGTAATTTGCTCATTAGGAATGTAAATAGCAGGGTGGTTTGTGGACTTGAGGATCATTTCGTACCTTGCCTGCCTAGTGAGAAGGTGGTGGTCATTATACATCACATATATAGGATTTTAAACAATTCCAGGGAGGAGAGAGATTTCATGGTACATGTGGGCACCAATGACATAGGAAAGTATGGGAAGGAGATTCTGGAAGCCAAATTTAGGATTTTGGGTAGAAAGTTCCATGCACAGGATCTCAGAGGAAGGAAGAGCTCCAGAGTCTCAATGCATGAATGACACAATGGTGCAAGGAAGAAGGTTTTAGTTTTGAAAGGAACTAGGCAACATTTTGGGGAAAGGAGAGCCTATTCCTTAAGCTGACTGGAATCGGGCTGCTAGCGGTAACTTTTAAAAAGGATATAAAGCAACTTTTAAACGAGAACATGGGAGAGGTCAACAGTCACTCAACAGCACATGGTTTGGAGAAAGGTATCTTGAAAGGACATTAAAATAACAGCGAAGTTAGGGCATCTTGATAGATAGATTCAAATAAAGTAAAAGTAACCCATGTGACTATAAATAAAGAACAGATTGAGTTAAATGATTCCAAATTATCCCGGTCAAGTGCTAAGAAAATTGTTTATACAAATAAAAATTGAACCTTGAAATGTCTATATGCTAATGCCAGAAGTCTAAAAAATAAGATGGGAGAATGTATAGCACTGAATAAAGAGGTAGACTTAATTGACATCTCAGAGACCTGGTGGAAAGAGGATAACTAAAGGGACAGTATATACCTGGGAACAAATTATATCATAATGATAGGATGGATCAACGATGGGGGAGTGGCACTTTATATTAGGTATGGCATAGAGTCCAAAAGGATAAAGATCCTGCAGGATACTAAATGTACAATAGAATGTTTAGCAGTGGGGTATACTACCATCTACATGGCCAAAATGAACAGATGTACGATGAAATGCTAATAGAAATTAGGGAAGCTAATAAATTTGGCAGCATAGTAATAATTGGAGATTTCAATTACCCCAATATTGACTGGGTAAATGCTATATCAGGACATGCTAATGTGGAAGTTTCTAGAAGAAATAAATGACTGCTTCATGCAACAGCTAATCCAAGAACTGATGAGAGGAGGAGCCATTTTAGACTTAATTCTTAATGGAATGCAGGATATGGTGCAAGAGGGGTCACTTGGCAATAGTTATCATAATGTGATCAAATATGATCCAATAGAGGACATTAAGTAGATCTTCTGCTCTAGCATTTAACTTTCAAAAGTGAGACTTTGATAAAATGAGGGAAATAGAAAACTAAAAGGTTCAGCTACAAAGGTAAAGAGTTTATATCAAGTATAGACATTGTTTAAAAATACCATCTGAGAAGCCCAGACCAGATGTATTCTATGAATTAGAAAAGCTGGAAGGAAGGTCAAATGATTGCCAGCATGGTTAAAAGGTAAAGTGAAAGAAGCTATTTTAGCCAAAAGGACTTCTTTCTTCAACTGGAAAAAGGAGCCAACTGAAGAAAATAGGAAAAAAGCATAATCATTGGCAAGTTAGATGTAAAACATTGATAAGGCAGGCAAAAAGTGAATTTGAAAAGAAGCTGGCTGAAGAGGCAAAAACTCATGAAATCTTTCTTAAATATGTCTGAAGCAGGAAGACTGTGAGGGAGTCAGTTGGACTGTTAAATGACTGAGGGGTTAAAAAGGCACTTAGGGAAGACAAGGACATAGCAGAAAGACTACATGAATTCTTTCCCTCAGTGTTTACTGAAGAGGATGTTGGGGAGATACCTCTGCCAAAAATGGTATTTAATGGTGATGATTCAGAAAAACAAACAAATCACAGTAATCTGGATAATGTAATACAGCAAATTGGCAAACTAAAGAGTAGCAAATCCCTTTGACCTAATGGTTTAAACCCCAGAGTTCTAGAAAAACAAAAAAATGAAATTGCACTTCTACTACTAGAAATTTGTAACCTATCTTCAAAGCCATCTGTTGCACCTGAATATTGGAGGATAGCCAATGTGACAGCAATCTTTAAAAGGGGCTCCAGGGTTAGCTGTAAAACTATAGATTGATCAGCCTGACAACAAAGTGCTAAGAAAAATCGTAGAAACTAATCTAAAGAATAAAATCACAGACAATATAGAAAGGCATGGTTTAATTCAATATGGTAATTCAATATGGTAATTCAACATGGTAATTCAATAACTCTGCAAACTCCATAACTTGGTTCACACCATTAATTTGGTAATTTTACTCTTCCTGTTATATTCCTATCTCCTTTTCACTGCCCCAAGTTTTGTAATTCCCTTGTTTTATTGTAACTGCAATCTTTTTTGAGCACCTGTTAAAAGTTTCTTATTATTTGTTATCTTCCTTCACCTCTTGTTAATTGTAAACCGGCATGATGCGATTCCCATCGCGAATGCCGGTATAGAAAAACTCAAAATAAATAAATAAAATAAATAATGGGCTACAGCCTGCAAGTATTTGCACAAGGAAGTCTTGCCTCACCAATTTGCTACATTTTTTTGAAGGAGTTAAAAATGTGTATAATGGTGAACCTGTGGATATAGTGCATTTAGATTTTCAGAAGGCATTTGATGAAGTCCCCCACGAGAGGGACTCATGGGATAGGAGGCATTGTCCTATTGTACATTACATACTGTTTAAAAGATAGGAAATAGAACGTAGGAATAAATGGTCAGTTTTCTCAGTGGAGAAAGGTAAACAGTGGGAGTGCCTCAGGGATCTGTACTTGGACTGGAGCTTTTTAATATATTTTATACATGAGCTGGAAAAGGGAACAATGAATTAGGTGATCAAATTTGCAGGTGACACAAAATTATTCTGAGTTGTGAAATCACTAGCAGATTGTGGGAAATTGCAGGAATACCTTGCGAGACTGGAACACTGGGCATCCAAATGGCAACTTAAATTTAATGTGGACAAGTGCAAAGTGATACACAATTCTAAGTGATGCACAATAAGTTCCATATTAGGAGCTGCCAACCAGTAATAGGAACTGGGCATCATCCTGGATAATACACTGACATCCTCGGCTCAGCATATGATTGGTCGAAAAAGCAAACAGAATGTTAGGAATTATTAAGAAAGGAATGGAGACCATAACAGAAGATGTAATAATACTTCTGTATCGTCCATGGTGAGACCACACCTAGAGAACTATGTGCAGTTCTGGTCGCTGTTTCTCAAAAAAATATAGCTGAACTGGAAAAGGTACCAAGAAGGCTGACAAAAATGATAAAGGAGATGGAATGGCTCCCCTATGAGGAAAGGCTAAAGAGGTTAGGGCTGTTCTGCTTGAAGTACAGAATATGGCTGAGGAAGGATATGATAGAGATCTATAAAATCATGAGTGGAATAGAATGGGTAAATGTGAATAGATTACTCTTTGAAAAAAACAACAAAAAACTAGGGCACATTCCATGAATTAGTAAATAGCACATTTAAAACAAATCAGAGAAACTTCTTTTTCACTGAACACACAGTTAAGTTCTGGATTTCATTACCAAATGATGTGGTAAAGGTAACCAGCATAGCTGAGTTTAAAAAAGGTTTGGACAAGTGCCTGGAGAAGAAGTCCATAATCTGTTATTAACCAGATAAACTTAAATAAAGCCACTAATTATCCCTGGGATTTGGCAACATAGGATCTGTCTATTATTTAGGATCCTGCCAGGTACTTGTGACTTGGATTGGCTATTATTGGAAATCGGATACTGGACTTGATGGACCCTCGGTCTGACCCAGTATGGCAATTTAATTTATATGTTCTCATGTTCATATGAATTGACAAAGCAGTGCTAATATGTGGGTAAATCAAATACTTTCTAAACTAAGATTCAATGCTTCCAATGTGTGATGAATGACCTTCTATATACAGACACAGTGACAATTCATTTTACCTGCTCAGGCATTGGAATTAAATGCTCCATAGTAAAATGTCACTTTAGAAGAGGCTTACTTTTCACATTTATAAAGCCTTTAATGTATACTTTAAAAAGGAATACTTTTTAAATTTAGGAATGGAGATAAATTCTACAGTGACTTTGCTATACATTTCCTATTCTTTCTTTGCTTTACTTAAAATGTGAAGGTCAGTGGTAAGTGCCCAGCCTGAGGCTCTCTTCCTCATTAAATCTACCACAATCCACAAAGGAGACATGATAAGCTAAGCCTGGTGAACACTTAGAGCACTTTGAGCCTTTAAACATTATTTACTTCAACAAGAGAGCAGAATCCAGGTCCCAGTAAAGAAGGCTGGGAGTTGGCAAGAAATAAAATAATGAATCCTCATGCTCACATCATCTTATATTTCTAAGCTTTACAAAAACACTTCAGTGAAGTGAGTAAATGTATAGAAATAGAGGTATTACAGTATTGCATAAAATAAGAAGTACAAACAAATAGGTGATTAATTCACTTTGCAGTTAAACAAAAGCACTAGCATTCTAATTGTTCTCTCAGATTTTTTGAGGCGATACAAGCAGGGCCATAACTAGAGGAAAGTGAGGCGGCCATTCTTGTCTCAATGTTTAAATAGAGAAGGGCAGAAAAATGATGGCTTTTAATAGAGATCCCAAATCATGACCATTTGTTTAGGTGTTTAGGTTTAGACTGGGTTCATTAGAGTTCTGTCTGAGATCCGATCAAAATGGCCCAAAGAAAAAAGAGGCATGGTCCTAGTTTCAGAGAAATAGCTCTTTATTTCAACTGCTCAGGTGTTCTGGTTGCAGGAGTCATTGAAGGGAGACTCATAATTGAAAGCCTTCGGTGTGATAAAAGATTTTTCTATTCATCTCTGTTTCTGCTCTGCTTCCATTTCTCTTCAGGACTCTGCATGTTGGAGAGGTATGATAGGAGTATCGCCAGCTGTTACTACAGATGCAGAGTGTAAGCCCTGGACTGGGGTAACCTTTAAGGAGTCCACAGGACACACATTCAGTATGGGGGCTTAAGTGTCCATCCCAGATTACTCAGTCTCTTTAAGCCCCAGGGTAAAAGGAGTCTCAGGGGAAAGGAGGATAACCTTCTCAGTCTTAAATGTTAGCAGTATAATTAAGAAACTTCATTTTCAGGTTTTATTTTATGTATTCCTGAGAATTTCAATGCTATAAGAAAAAATAATTAGTGGAAAAATGACTTAGGGCCTCAATTTCTAAAGTATCGCGATACATTAGAAAATTGCGCTAATGGGGGGTGGGGGGTCAACCCGGGGGGGGGGGGGGTGGTGGTCCTGCGCTAGCCGGCAGCGATCGCACCGCCGCTGTGTGATCGCTGCCGGTTTCGCACCCAATAGCGCCACCATAGAAGGTGTAGCTATTGGGCGCGAACTAGGACGCAAAAAGGCCCTTACTTTTCGCTGGTGGCACCATCTTCGCGGAGTCGGCCCCCGTGACGCCCCGACTCCTCCTCCTCTTCTGGGGCCGACTCCACCCCGATTTAGGTAGCGCAGGCGTGCGCTACCTTCGCAGGTAAATAAGGTAAATAAGGCCCTTTGTTTCGACGTCATTTTTAAAGTAATTTTCTACTGATTACATAATTTTCTACTGATACATAAATAGTTAGTTACATTCTAACAGGCACTGATCAGAACTTAATAATTTGAAGTTAACAAGAATCGACTAGGGTATGGCTTGAGGGAAGCTGGATGGAGCGATGATGACAAGTTGTTGCTTCTTTCAACCCTGATTCAGTTTTGGATATGCTAGGTTCAATGACTGCTTAAAAATGTTGCGGAGCACGCCCTAAGGCCCTGTTAGGAGCTCGGAGGCGCGGTCCAACCTATGGTAGGATATGAGCCCTTGGGCTGCGGCATGGCTCAGGGAGGAGCCCCAAGACACACTTCGGTAGGTGAGCTGCTACGAGCACGGGTGGAGCAGGAGCGAGGCTGGAGAGATGACAAGGCGAGGATTAACCGGAACAGGAACAAGGTCGGGCCCAGCCTCCACTGGACCTACATGCACTAGTGTGACCCAGCAATGCAATGCTGGTCACAAGAGTAGCCCTCCAGCCATTCGACGAGTGCATGAGGCCAGACGGAGGCTGAGGGCAAGAACATGAAGACTCAGGCCAAGACTCAGGATACTCAGACGAAGACTTGGATATTCAGACAAAGACTTGGATATTCAGACGAAGACTTGGATACTCAGAGGACTCAAATGAAGACTTGGATATTTAGACAGAGACTTGGATGTTCAGAAGTCTCAAAAGAAGACTGGGATATTCAGATGGAGACTTGGATATTCATAAGACTCAAACGAAGACTGGGATACTCAGGAGACTCAGACAAGGATTCAGGTTACTCAGGAGTTTCAAGCAAGATTCGGTTAAACAGGAGTTTCAAGCAGGGGTTCAGGAGTCAGGTTAAAGTACTGGGTGAGAACTGCACCGCAGTGTACCCTACACAGCCACCCATGGCTGGTTGCAGACCTCGCTGAACGTGAAGCAGACTCCAGACGAGGTAATGGAAATTGAGACTGGAACATGGTGAAGATTCAGTAGAGGTCTGCACCGGGGCACGCCCTACACAGCTGCCGGTGGCTGGTCACAGACCACGCTAATGCGGAGCAGGTTCTGGCAGAGTCTTAGGCATGGATGGATGCAGGCACAAGGGAACTCCATAGACCGGGAACAAGATACTCAGGAAGAAGGCTTTAAAAACAGAAGTCTCCTGGAGGCTTGCGCTGCAGACGAGAAGAAGGCCTTGTACCATGAGATACCCTACACAGCCATCCCATGGACTGGTCATGGACCACGACATGGCATGCCAAGAGAGGTGGACAGACAAGGGACCTGGGAACTGGACGAAGAGCTGAAGATGAGATGGACGGAGTCAAGACAGGAACATCGGACATCAGGATCAAGGAGCATGGCACCTCAGGAAACAGGACATCAGGACATCTGGACATGGAACATCAGGAACAGAAGACAGGTGACGAGGGAGCTCCAACGAGGGACGAGACCAAGGACATTAAGGAGATAAAGTTCAGGAACCTGAAGAACATGGAACAAAGATCCATCAAGGCACAAGAGTCTATGGAAGACCTGGATCGGAAGGAAGATCACAGACATTGTGCTGAAGTGGTACAGGTTGATAACATCATTCCAAAGGGCCGCGGTGCTTTTCCCACTGCTGGCCCTTTAAATACTGAAGACAGGTGCGCACCCACGCCTATGCAGAAGACAGGAAGCAGCAGACACGTTGGCGGTGTCCCTACTGCGTGGAAGGTCCGGAGAGAAGCGGCTCTCTGCTGCGAAGATGGAAGAAGAGGCAGGCACCAAGAGAGATGGCTTCCATGCCACTCGAGGACCCCGGCAGCAGCACCAGCTGCGAAGAAGAAACATCAGGCGGCACAGTCCTGCTATATGGAGCAAGAGACGACTGCGGCCTCCAGGCCGTGAAGGACGGCATCGGCGGCGACCTGCCACACTCAAGAAGGAAGGTAGGTGGGGGGACTGCCCGTGGCTCATGAGCAGAACCACAAAAAAAAAAGATTGCTGACTGGTTGACTACACACACATTATCAGTAAATCCACAAAAATCTGATGACATTTGGTTTGGTCATTGTGGGGTAGATTTTCAAATAGCGCGATTTGGCGTACTTTTGTTGGCGCATCAGGCGCAAACAAAAGTACGCTGGATTTTAGCAGATACGCGCGTAGCCGCGCGTATCCGATAAAATCCGGGATCGGCACGCGTAAGGCTATCGATTCCGTATAGCCGGCGTGCGCCGAGCCGCGCAGCCTACCTCCGTTCCCTCCGAGGCCGCTCCGAAATCGGAGCGGCCTCGGAGGGAACTTTCTTTTGCCCTCCCCTCACCTTCCCCTCCCTTCCCCTACCTAACCCACCCGGCCGGCCCTGTCTAAACCCCACTCTTACCTTTGTCGGGGGATTTACGCCTCCCGGAGGGAGACGTAAATCCCCGCGCGCCAGCGGGCCGCTAGCGCGCCGGGACGCGACCTGGGGGCGGGTCCGGAGGGCGCGGCCACGCCCCCGGACCGCCCCGGGCCGTAACCATGCCCCCGGGCCCACCCCCGAAACGCTCCCGACACGCCCCGAAAATGCCGCGCGGATCGGGCCTGCCCCCCCGACACGCCCCTTTCTGAAAAACCCGGGACTTACGCGAGTCCCGGAGCTCTGCGCGCGCCGGTAGGCCTATGTAAAATAGGCGCACTGGCGCTCAGGGCCCTGCTCGCCTAAATCCGCCCGGATTTAGGCGGATTTAGGTGAGCAGGGCTCTTAAAATCCGCCCCTGTATGTCGTATATTAAGTTGCTGCCCCTGTCACATGTTAGGAGCACAAGATGGCGCGGGCCATCCAGTGCTCCTACCATGTGACAGGGTCCAGCCAATGGCATGGATACCCTGTCACATGATAAGGGCAAAGGGCCATCAGCGCCATTTTGATTAGTGGCAGCCGACGGCCCGGGAGCGGGAGATCGCTCCAGGGACCCCCACTGGACCACCAGGTACCTGTAAAAAGTTTTTTGGGGGGTCAGGAGGGTGGGGGAAGCTAAGGGATTAGTTTTAAAGGGTCGGGTGGGTTTTTTGTTTATCGGCTCGGGCGCAGCCGATAAACAAAACCTCGATCGGGCCTGATGAAAAAAAAACCACATGTGAATCGGAACCGGAATCCGAACCGATTCCGGTTCCGATTCACATCTCTAATAATTATAGTATAGATCTTATGGAGGATATTAAGATCCTTGGAATGCATTTGTCCATCCTGTCCAAGTCATTTTTTACAGTTTTAGAATGATCTGCTGTTAAAATCTTATTTGTCAGTATCGATTTGACTATGTTGTCTTGTGCATTAGTACATTCTAAAATTGATTCCTGTAATGCTTTGTATTTAGGAGTCATGGAATCCAAATTAAAATGATTAGAGTTGCTTCAGAACACTTCAGCTAGGATCATAAAGGGTTTATCAGAATTTGACCATATTGCTCCTGTTCTCAAAGGGTTACCTGTTTGCTGTAGAATTTTGTCTAAAGTACTCTGCTTGACCATAAAACACTTTCCAAAGGTCTTCCTGTATACTTGTTCAATTTGTTGATTCCTTTTTAACCATCACAATGTTTGAGATCATCTTTAAAAAAAGTCTTCTTAAGTTGCCCTCTCTGAAGGAAATTTATTTAGAGTTTATTCAACAGTCTGTGTTTCAATATCAGGTCCCCCATGCTTTGGAATTCATTGCCTCTGGATATTCACTTGGAAGGCAATTATTTGAAATTCAAGAAATCAGTTAAATCCCAGTTTTTCTCAAAAGTTATTTTATTAAAACCATGACCATTTTAAGTTTTTCTTGTATTTATTGCTGAAACACTTTTGAGATGTAGGGAACTTGATGTTGTTTGTTTGTTTATTTTTTGGGGGGGTGTTTGTTTTTTAAGATTGATTTTAATGTTTTTGGGTTTTAATATGTTTATTTTTTTTGTATTTTGGTTTTGCTATATTGAACTACCTTGATAACTTTTTAATTGGTATACCGGTTTATTATATTGTATTACCTTTTTCATTTTTATTGTACATTGTTTTGATGTGATTGCAAAAATTGGTTTATCAAAAAATAAATTACCATTACAATTACCAGTGGAAGCCACCTTATTATACCTTCTTGTATACAGATCTTCTGACTTCGGCACATCACGCCTAGCAATGAGTTGTGTAACCATTTCCATTTTTGTTTTACAGAATCTCAATTTATCTGTTTTACTGGTCTTTTCTAAACTGGCTGTGAACCATCTTGTCCAAAGCCCACTGTCCTGTGTTACAGTAATCAATCTCTCTTCTTTAGGTTTAAGTTCTCATAAGAACATAAGAAATTGCCATGCTGGGTCAGACCAAGGGTCCCTCAAGCCCAGCATCCTGTTTCCAAAAGAGGCCAAAACCAGGCCATAAGAACCAGGCAATTACCCAAACACTAAGAAGATCCCATGCTACTGATGCAGTTAATAGCAATGGCTATTGCCTAAGTATAACTGATTAATAGCCATTAATGGACTTCTCCTCCAAGAACTTATCCAAACCTTTTTTGAACCCAGCTACACTAACTGCACTAACCACCTCCTGTGGCAACAAATTCCAGAGCTTGAGTGAAAAAGAATTTTCTCCGATTAGTCTTAAATGTGTTACTTGCTAATTTCATGGAATGCCCCCTAGTCCTTCTATTATTCGAAAGTGTAAATAACCGAGTCACATCTACTCGTACAAGTTCTCCTCTACTTAGCAATTCTTGTGCAGGTTTTGATCTACTTAGAGTTTCTGAAGTAAGGCTCTGTAATTGCCAGTATAATTATGCTTGTGCTAATTGTTTTTACATTGTTTTCTGATATGATTCTTTAAAATGTTTTTTCCCTTGTTTTACAAATGCTGTTGCTTTTTCCCCTTCATGCAATTTTTGAATATTTGAAGCTTTTGATGCTGCTTGGCACTTATACACATATGTTTTTATTTTAAAAAATTGTAAATCTCTGCTGTTTATTATTGCTGACTATGTTGACTGTTAATTGGATAAATCTCAATAAAAAGAAAACTATTTTAAAAAAATGATATGCTTAAGTGCACATGGGTAAATTATGCCCTACGAAGAGGAGGTATAACTTTACATGAGATTATTTGTGTACATATGTGGCCAATTACCTAAGTATTTTCAAAGCACCCATAAGTTCACTTTGAAAATATTAGTTAAATAGCAATGTGATCTTTTTGAAAATTACCCTCCCCAACTGCAATTTTATAACTGTGAGGTTTGGGGATAAAATGTGTGTGTAATTTTTACATGTAGATTTGACCTCACATTTTCAAAGTGAACTTATGCACATACGTTTAATTTGAAAATTCCAGTGTAAATGGGCTGGTATGTGCACCAGCTCACCCCATGCAGCATTTCACCTGCTCTACTGAGGGCATAAATTGTAGGGGTGAGCTTATCTGCATACGTTTTAGGGAACAAAAGTACAAACATGAGTCCCAACTCTGCCCTCCTCCAGAATGCCTCCCCCAGCATGTGTAACAGTTTGTGCAGAATTTGGTTACGCATGTACTCGTATGAATCCTGAGCAAATTTATGAAAGCCATTTATGGACATACTCTCAGGTTTCATGTGCGTAAATGGCTTTGCAAATTCAGCACGATCTGTTTACTTAATATGCAACCAAGCATACTCTTAGCTTTCCCAGCTGTTTTATTACATTGATTGATTACTTAGAGGTCATCCAAGGTGATTACTCCTAGATCCCTGTTTGACAATTTCTACTTCTTGCCCTTCTAATTCATACTTGACTAATGGACTTTTGCATCCCAAATGCATGATTTTATTCATTTTCACGCTGGATTTCATTTTCAAAACATTTTACCAGTTTTTTCTAGCTCCATCTCATTTTTTTCTACTCCTTCCAGTGTGTTTATTCCTTTGCAGATCTTAAGTATCATCAGCAAACAATTGTATCTTTCCACCACCAGTAATAAAGAGACTGAAAAGAAGGAGTCCTCATACTCAGCTCTGGAGAACTCCACTCATCCCTTTTTTTTTTCTTCACCAGTCTTTGTGCCCTGCATCTTTGCTTTTTATTTTAATTCTTCTTTCTGCTTTCTTTCCTCTTATTCTATTAATCTCTGCCTTTGCATTCTCCTTCCCCCCATTTTACACTTTCTTTTTCTCTCCACCCCCTTACTTTCATGTTTGACCCCTCTCAATCTCTCTTTGATTCTCTCCATCTTTCTTTACCACCCTCAGTTTTATTTAGGCCCTCCCCCCACCCACCCTTACACAAACATAAACATCCTTCTATCTCTTTGCTCTTCACCCCCCCCTCCAGCTCTCTCACCCCTCTAGGTTTCTTTCTTTCTTGTACTCTCTATCTCTCACACCCTCTACCTCTGTTTCTTACCTCCTCTATCTTTCTCACAGTCCCTTCTTAGACCAATTCTATGCAGATATGCCTGATGAATACTCATTGTGGATATCCTGAAAACTAGGCCTTTATGTGTATCTCTGAAGCTGAATATCCCTTGTATAGAACATATATATGTAAGGGGCAGGACAGGTACTTCCATTAGCAACCTAGGGGGTTACCTAGAATACCATCATTTTGAGGGTGGCAAAATCCCACCGGCGTGAGGCCCAGAGGGAAACTGTACCAGAGCCAATAGCACCAAGGAAGGGAGTGCTGTGCTGGAGCCACTGCCACTGGTAGGAGAGAGTGCTAGGCTGGAGGTAATTTGGGGGAGGAGGGGTGAGTGATCAAAGATTCACCTAGGTGCTAAATATTCCTGCACTAGCCCTGGTAAGGAGAACACCCCAAAAGTGCCTCTTACTAGTAGATTTGCATTAGCTGTTATGTTACTGTGGCCTCAAGAGTCAAGACATGAGTTGCCAAAAGTACAGAATCAGAGGACTTAACAGATCTGCCCTGCAAGTGAGGGCAGTGTAGGTAAGAGTGTTTTAGGAAGTTTGGCATTCCAGTCAGGAAGTTTCATTGATAAAAACTCCTGTGCCCATGTGACACAAATACAATGGGAAAAAAAAAACTGCCAAAATAAATTGTTGGGGATTCCTGAGAGGAAGTCAGGAGAAGGCTCTCTGCTAACTGCAGTCTGTGGGTGTGGTCTTCCCGTGGCGTGGAGCTGTTGGGGGCCTTTCCTTTCACAAGGAAAGTACCAGGAGTGGGACTTTCTCACACCTGATGAGTCTCTGAAAGAGAGGGATTCCAGCCCAGGGAAGGTGCCAGGTGCTTCCAGGAAGCAAAGGGTCCTGGGGAGAACCCTAAGGGACCTGAAGAGAAGAGGTTACCAGGGAGCATAGGTGCTTGAAATTGTTTATCTATCTTGGGAGATGTTTTGGTGAAGCAAGGTGTTCACTGACAGAAAAATAGTAGGAGTAAAGTTAGTAGGAATGTGCATTCATTTTTAATGAATACCAAAAATGGAATGAATGAGGCCATTTTCAATTTGTTCAAAATGGAACAAATCAAAAATACCCTCCTATAAAAATACCCCAAAATCTGGGGTATTTTTGTACTTATGACATTAACTCTGAGACCTCCAGCAACTGTATCTGGGCCTTCAATGTGCCAAGGCTTAGCCTTAGCCTAGGTTCAATCCTAAGTACCAGGATGGCCCTAGCCAAAACCTTGGCACCAGGCATAAGCATTTTCAGGTATTTTTGTAGGAGGCTGTTTTTGGGCCTAGGCCTTGCTGTTGAGGCCTGGACAAGGTGCTGAGGTCTAGACCTGGAATGGGTCTGGCACTGAGGTCTAGGCCCAAGCTGAGCCTGATGCTGAGGCCTAGGTTCAGTACCGTATCCAGGCCTCATTGCCAAGGCCTAGGCCCAAAATAGCCTCCTTCCAGTCCTGACACTTTAAAAATGATGCCATCTCCCTGGAGGTCAGCATTGAAGTAACATCATCTCAGTTCCTTCCTCAATTGCAGATGGCACTATTTTGATGTTTAGTCAAGCATCATGCCAGGTGTACTGGTGGGAGGTTTTGAAGTGACCTCATTTTGATACTGGCAGAAGTAATGTCACTTTGGTGCTATCCTCCAGGCAGATGGTATCATTTGAAGCACCAGGACCAGGAGGAGCATCTGAAAGCCTCTTTCTAGGTCTAGGCCTCAGTACTGGGCTCAGGTCTCAGTGCTGAGCCTATGCCTTAGAGCCAGACCAGGCCCAATTCTGTTTGTTTTGGGGTTTTGGGTTTTTTTTTATTTATTCGCTGTTAAATTCTGCAGCTTCCTCAAGTATATGCTTTCCTTTAATGTTCTTTTCGGTTTAGCAAAGAAACTGGACTGAAACAGTAAATAAAAACAAAAAATCCCTAAATGAAAAAAGAAACCAAACTGAAAATTTTGGAACAACATATACAGAAAAGTTAGCCAAGCAAGTGCCGTCACCCCCCCTCCCCCCGCTACACTTACACACACACACACACACACACACACACACACTCCTACCTTCAAAAAAAGCTGGGGCGAAATACTATGTGCAAAGAGCCAGCATCACCCAGCACATTAGTATTAATGTATTCACCTCACTCTAGGCGAAAAGCTTAATGATTGTTCTCTTTACTGATAGCTGTCAGTGAAGGGACCAATCCCCATTCAGAACCAAGTAACTTGAACTGATTAACGTCCAAAAGTAAGTTGACTTGCAAAAGTTAGGTGGATAACTTTGCCTGAAGTCAAGCAAATAACTTCAATTGTCTGAAGTTATCTCAGTTCGGAATGAGGATTGGTGCCTTCACTGAAGGCCCATTCATTGTTTTTTCATCTGGAATGAATAAATTAACACTAATGTGTCAACTCTTTTGCAGCAGGCCACTCTAGAGTGTTGGAAAGGTAGGGATTTTAACACCTTTTTAAAGTGGTGTGGGGAGGGGGGAATGGCATCTGCTGGACATTCTAGCTTTTTTTTTTTACTTTCAATACACAAAAGTCCAGTGATTGGCAAAGTTATATTCAGCAGGACCCTTACCTGGTTAAATCCCACTGAATATCGTAAAGAAAGTTAGCTGGTTAACTTTGACCGATTAATTCCCTGCTCGCTGCAATGCTGAATTTTGACCTCGAAATATGTGAGTAATGGTCATATTCCATTGATGGGTTTTACATCCTTAGCATTAATAAGACCTTCTGCATTACAATAGGTTGTATCAAACTTCAGCTTACCTTTGCTATTTCTTCTTGAAACACCACTAAGTTTAGATGTGAGATATTAACGAAGTCTGGACCATACACCACAGTAACCATGCGGCTCTCCAGTCGACCTCCAAGGCTTCCCACCTCCAATAGTTCCCGTAGTTTTGGATCCTGCACGCAAGCACACAGCAAGAGAAGACCCGTCAAAATCATGTTAAATGGAATTACAGTTATTAAAGGTTCTCTTGAATGTTTGCAATAAATTCTTGCAACTGCTTTGGGTCCCATTTTCAAACGTTTTGTCAGGAACATAAAACAGGAGAAAACAACCTGTGAAATTTAAAAAGCAGTTATCATTTTAAATAGCCCAAATGACAGGGCCGGTACTTCCTCTTTTGCTGCCCTCAACAACCAATTACTGTGCTGCCCTGTCTCCCTACCAAAACCCCATGGATTTTAATACAGCCATTCATGGGTCTTTTCCTTTTTTCCTAACAATAACTGAGGGTCTGAACATAGTTTACAGGTTAGAGCAGGGGTGGCCAATTCCAGTCTTCGAGAGCCACAAACAGGCCAGGTTTTCAGGATATCCAGTAAATATGCATGAGACGGATTTGCATACGGTGGAAGCCGTGCATGCAACTCTGTCTCATGCGTATTCATTGTGGATACCCTGAAAACCAGGCCTGTTTGTGGCTCTCGAGGACTGGGTTAGAGTAAGGCAATCAGCTAACCAGTGGGAAATCTAGGACACGTCTTCCCTGCACTGCCATTAGCGGGCGAGTACAGGGAATAAGTGTGGGGAAGGGTGGTTGTCTGGTGGACTCTCCCCATGAAATATTGTAGTAATCTACTCTCAAAATATACCTAAAAGCATGCTCTTTGAATTCTGAAACCACTAAAAATTTCAACCCAAATTCTGGTTGCAGAAAATGTCGAATCAGCTAATAAAATCCAGCTGTTATCAATATGTAAATGTTAAAAAAATATATCAGTAATGAATAAATGGAAACCTCCCACCCTCCACCAACAATATAAATTCAGTGTGGGAAATATATCCTGATCGAAGCCTTTGAACAGGGTCCCAGGATATTTTACACTCAAGAGTTATTAATATTCTCTATCAGACAATAGTTTCCAAACTTTGGTGTCTCTGCCTTGATTTTCTAGCTCAATATGTCTTTTTTTTCTCAATCTTGGTCTTGTCTCATTTCCTTTTCTCTTTTCTCTCTCTGGTGTCCTTTTTTCTGTTTTAGTTTTTCATAAGAACATGTGAAATGTCATATTAGATCAGACCAATGGTCTCTTAAGCACAGCATCCTGTCTCTGACCCATCCAGATCGCAAGTACCCATCAGGAACCAAAAGAATAAGCCCAGTCATTCTTGCTCAACTAGGAATAAGAATAACTTTTCCATGTCTGCATGGCCAATAATGTTTTAGAAACTTTTTCACCAGGAACTTGACTAAACCCTTTTTAAACTGAGCTGTGTTAATTGCTTTCATCACATCCTCCTGCAACAAATTCCACAGTTTAATTGTGCACGAGTGAAAAAAACACTTTCTCTGATTTGTTTTAAATGTGCTATCTATTATCTTCATGAAGTATCCCTTAATCCTAGTACTATTTGAAAGGATAAATATTAATCATTCCCTATTTAACTGTTCCTCCCCACTCATGACCTCTATCACCTCTCTGCCATCTTTTATCCACGCTGAAGAGCCCTAACCTGTATACCCTTTCTTGATAGGGGAGCTGTTCTGTCCCCTTTATCATTTTGTTCACCCTTTTCTGTATCTTTTCCAGTTCCGAGAAAGGCAAGCAAAATCTCTCTCTTGCCTTTTTCTCTCCAAATGTATACTTTAATACTTTCTCTTTCTTCCTTCTCTCTTCTGCTTTTTCTGCTCTCTTCTGTTTTTCATCTTTCTACTCTTCTTCATTGTCTCCTCTTCCTGCATGCCTTTCCCTATTTCTCCTTTTTTCTGTTCTCCTTTATGTCCTCTTACTCCTTAATCCCTTTTACCTTTCCTCCCACATTAACTCCCTGGGTTCCCCTACCCATCAAAATCCAGGGTCTTCTCACACACTCTGTCTCTCCCACCCTGTCCCCTCTCCCTCATTGTAGGTTTTCCTTCCCTCTTCATCTTCCCAATAACCCATCTTTTCCTCTCTGTCCATCCTCATTCCTTTCTTCCTCACATTCACCTTTTCCAAGGTACTTTCTCCCCTTTTCCCTGGCCCCCACATTTACAGTCCTGGTCCTTGCTCCTTCTCTCTGCATCTCTTCCCTCCTATCTTGGGTCCCTCTCTTCTATTACCCCCATCATGGCCCCCCTCCCTCCCCTCCCAATTATGGCCTTTTTTTCTCTTCTATTCCTTCTTCCCCCTCATCATGCCCCCTCTTCCTCCTATTCCCAACCATCTTGCTTATCTATAATTAACCCCACCCTTGTCCCAAGTTCTTGTCGTATTTGTAAAAGACAACTCTATCAGTCCATTATTCAAAAAGATCATTATTGGATGAATATGGCTGCAGCAGAAGTCATTGTATAGAACAATTCAAATTACAGATTTCTCCCCCCCCACCCCCCCCCCATCTTCAGCCCTCTCTGTTTTTACCTGGACCGGTGATGGGAGTAGCAGCAAGAGCAAAATAAAATCAGCATGGGACACAGAGTCTGGGTGTGCATGCCTATAGGTTCTGTAGTGGTTGTGCCCCTGCAGTTTTTCTTGGTTACAGGAAGCTCATGCAGATCCTTTAAGGAGGTGCACACTGATTCTTTACTCCACACTGTTTTTTATTTTGCTGTTGCTTCTGCTCCTGTTGCCAGCCCTGGTAAAAAAAGAAGGGGGCTGGAATGGCGGACAATTCATGTTTCGTATGGGTAGGCCAGCTTCAGCTCACCCATTGTTGTGTTCCTACTTGATCTTCTTCCCCAAGCCAGCAGCACTTATCATAGCATCAACTTCCAGTATGCAGGGCCCAGGCACCAAAAACTGATACTATGACAAGTGGCCCCTGCTCCTGCTGATGGCTTGGGCAATGGGAAAAAGCTGAGAGTAAGCTGGGCTTGATATTGTCCATATATCTCCTGCACTGGGGCTCTGTGCTGTGTGACTTCACCAGCCAGCTGAAGCTGGTGCCCCTTCTGAGACACTGACCTTTGCAAGTGCACAGCGGGTCACGCCAGCCTTTCCAACAGAGTTTAATTACTTACTGTTTACAGTATATACTATCTATCTATCTTAATCTATCCATTAATATAATTAGTAAAGTTCTAATAGTCATATAGTTCCTGTACATACACTTGTATTATTGGAAGGTTGTGTTTCCATTTCAAGATCCCAAAACAAAAATGTGGAGGTTAATATTCAGTGGGTTGATGAGCATTAAAGTTACCTGGGAAGTTACATTATCCCAATATTTATCAGAACTTAGCTGAATAAATATTCTACTGAATATATCCAGTTGCAGTTATCCAGGTAAATTAGCTGGGTAACTTTAGGACAGCCATTTTTCTGACCAGACCTACCCAGCTATCCTTAGCTCAGTACTGCTCCTGCCTGTTAAATGTATCCATGCCCCTGGAACCATCCCTCCAGCACTGCCTCTTTTTATCTGGATAGGTTTTGTGAGAGTAATGAGTTGCCCAGAGAAACTTAGCTGGTCTGCAGTAGGAAATATTTAAATCTTGGGTATTATCTGGATAATTCCAAAAGTTTCCTGGGCAAACTCTTTGAATATCAAGCTCTTGTTGTGGAACATGAACTTTCCAGACTTTTTTCGGATAAGAGCTCATGTAACTTAGTAACATTTTAGATTGTGATAGATAAGGACCAATAGGCATACCCAATCTGACCTTTTGTCTTCCTCTCTGGTTGTCTACCAGTATTTATTTATTTATTTAAAATGCTTAAATATTGCAGTATCCAAAGTTCAATGCAGTTTACAATGAAAAATATCCATAATAATCAAATCATATAAAACAAAATCAGACATTAATGTGTAAAACAAATAAAATCTGACATAAATGATGAATGAAAAGACAATTACTACTTAGCATTTTTGTAGTGCTACTAGACATATGCAGCGCTATACAAATACATATAAAGAAAGACCCCACTCAGTAGAGCTTAGTCAAGTCAAAGATATAGAACAAGAGATTTGGGAAATATAATATATTAAGAAAATAGTCAAAACCAACAAGGCTGTGAATAGGAGAATCAGGGGCACAAAACTATGTACAGATAAGCATATAAATTCCTATACTTAACTCATTATTTGCTTTCTGTCTCAACCCAACATCTCAACCTTGTTCCTACCATTAACCTCAACATTTAACCAAAGCATGTTTAAATTTCCTGGCTTCCACTACCTCTGCTGATAGACCAATTCCAGACATTGTCTTCCTCTCTTGATCTTTTAATCCCATACTTAATCTAACACTCAGGCTTCCTCCCATATCTTAGCACCAAGTTTTATAATCAATATCCAACGAGCCACCAAAGTCATTGAAGCTATTGCCTAAATATCCAGCCGTCCTGTGCTCACAGCCACTCCATGTAGGTTGCTCTTGCCTTCTAGAATAACTTTTTGTTAGACCTTCAAAAGATATCATGATCTGTTAAAACTCCAGTGGAGTAAATAGAGAGGTTGATAATCAAAAGCCATTTAGATGGACAAATGAAGAGTTATCCATCTAAATGGCAAAACAGCGATATTCATCGGTGTATATGGCTATGTTCTAGCCACAGAAATTGGGGGTAGGCCAGTGGAAGGCGTTGCTGGGAGGAAAGGAGTTAGCCGCTTAACTTATGTGGCTAATTCTGGTTGTGCCTTAGGGCTGTCCTAAAATTAGCTGGCTATACATATCTGGCTAACTTTAAGATAGCTGGCTATATTCAGTGGTGCTGAATATAGTCAGTACTGCTTGAAAATACTGTAAAACCTTTTTTTTTTTGTATAAATCACAGAATTCTTTGGAACAATTTTCAATATATCCAGGAAATTTTCCCACAGCGTTTCTAAAAAATAAATTACATTTCTGTAAGGAAAATCAAGAAACTTTGGCTTTCTATATTTATTTATTTCTAAGTGTTTGATATTCCACCTTTCCCGAATGGTAGGCCGAAGATGGATTACATAATGAAACAAGGTATTGAGTGCATAAGTTAAGGACATGAATAGATATGAGGTAGATTGCAAGTAAACAGATAAACAGGTAGAAAGTGAGAGTATTTTAGATAGGAATAAGGAAGTGGGTGCACTGGGTATAATTGCATATATATATAGTTAAGAAGTAAGTTACGATACTAAGTAAAATATATTAAGGACCAGTTGGGTGGAGGTACCCAAGAGGAAGGTGAACCTTGTGAAATTTGTGGTCTGGTAGGCAGGTGCCAGAGTCTTTGCTGTGGAGTCTAGGAGACGGCCTGGCTAAAAAGCCAAGTTTCAACTTTTTTTTGGAAGGTGAGGAAAGAAGTTTTCAGGTGACTAACTTGGTCCATATTTTAGGAGCGGTATTGTGCATGTTAATATAGCTAAAGCCAGTGAAGGAGAGGCTAGAAGGGCCAGCTGGGAGGATCAAAGTTCCCTTGTGGAGGTGTAGAAAAGCAGATGGTAAAGATATTCAGGGATCATTCAGGCAAAGCAAAACAAAGTATTTTAAATGTTCTCTTGCCTTCAATCGGGAGCCAGTGTAGCTAACACAAATTTGGTGTAACAAGGTCAGTGGATTTGGACCCTTGATGCATTCTCCAAAAGTTCAAACTTAGGCCTAGATTCATCAATAATGCATGGGATATCCAAAAAAAGGTGTGTTTATGGAAATTGGAAAGTTATTACACCAGGCAGTAAGTTACTGCTTTGCATAGGTATTATTGCATGGGGGGATAACTTAGCACTTTGCATAGTGCAGTAAATATAGTGCACCCTGTGATATGAGAGAGAGACTGATAGAGAAACTATGTACAAGGCTCTCATACTAGTTAAGTATTTATATCTCTATAAGAGGGCCACCTGATAAGTGGATGTGAGGTGTTAGTGGTGGTATAGGGTTTAGGGGCTAGTTTCGCAAGTAGAGTGAGATGTACGAACAGCACAGTACACCTTGGTGAAGATTTGGCATCATTTGGAGTGAGGAAAGTCTCAAAAAAGTTTAAATTTCTACTATGTTCTCTCACCCTAGCTTGATGGACTCTATAACAGGGTACCATCAGGCTTGGGTGAGAGAACATGATATAAAATGTCATCTTTTTTGAGACTTTCCTCACTCCAAATAAAGTCAAATCTTCATCAAGGTGTACTGTGCTGTTCGTAAGTCTCACTCTACATGTGAAACTGGCCCCTAAACCCTATACCACCACTAACACCTCATCTCGACCTATCAGGTGGCCCTCCTATAGAGATATAAATAAGTGCACACAGTGAGGCCCTCCCCAGAGGCTATCTCTCTCTCTCTCTTCCCCCCCGCAAAAAAAAAAAAATGGCCAAAAATGTATTGTGAATTGTGTTATGGCCATTTTGCACATATTGTAGCTTAACACTATGGAAAAATGTATAGTTATTTCCAGTGTTAAAACTGTGTGATATGGCCCTAGTTTTACTAATTCCATCCCATTACTCCTCCCCAATCCCACCCACCCCAAAAATTTGCATTCGCACTGTGAGGTACAATGTTTTTCGCATGTAATAATGCAATATTGCATGCAAAAATGCTATAACACACTTTCATGCATGACCCTCTTACTATGCAAAACCAATGGACATCTGCAGATTAGAAATATGTGCTTGACACAAAGTTAAATTATTAGAGATACTTTAATACAAATCATCCTGTGTTTGAAGCTTAACTTCAGTATTTATTGTAGATAACATAACAAAACTCTTGGCCATCATATATCAGAGCTCGTCCAAGGAAACATTTCTAGGAAAAAAGGAGTGCTTTCTCTGATGCACAATCTACCTCCTCATGCTTGCCCCCTACTTTCAATACACTTTTACATATTGCTCTATACTCCAGTTCATGCAGAATGCAATCTGCAGTTGTTACCATGGATCCACTTGTGTTCCTCAGTCAGACAGGACTGAAATGTGCCAATAACTACTCTTCCACCACTGATGCACATTTAGACATCAAGTATTCAATGAAATCCAGACATACTGTGAAAACATTTGCACATAACACATCTCTTGGGCTGCAGATCTATCATTATCTGATAATAAGAACTTAATTAGGATGTCAAAAGAAGTTATGCAACTCTGATCATCTAAGCTTTGTCAAAGAATTTGGGGATTTTTAAAAAGCTTATCTGTGCTACATATTTAGGATATGACAAGAAGTGAAAATGTGCTCATGTGGAGACTCACAATGGGTCTTTACCAAAGTCAGAGTGGCAACCATTTAGGGAGGTAGTAAGGGGCATTTGTGTCCAAGCAAATGTATTACCCTAGATTTTGCTCTTCAGAAAATGATCAAGGATTCCATAGAGTAGCGTTATACATTTAAATCTGAACATTCCCAAACATGTAGGGGTCCATATTCAGCAACTGAGTGGCTAGATATGTTAGCCGGATACACTTATCTGGCTAACTTAATCAGGATATTTAGCGGTGCGGTAGCACCGCTGAATATCCCAAGCTTTCTTTAAAGTTATCCAGATAAGTGTATCTGGCTAACTTTAGACCTGCCCACAGCACAGTCAGAGTTAGCTAGTTAGGTTCCAAATATTGGCTAACTCCACTCTTCCCTGGAATGCCTACCATCCATCCCACAAATGCCCCCAACATATCCGGCTAAATTCTAGCTGGATAAAGAGTTATCTGGATGGACTTCAGCCAGATAATCACTGAATATTGCAGCTAAGCTATTTAGATGGATATCTACCCCATAGTATTTGAGAATGGCTAAGTTATGTTAAATTGGTATTTTGATTATTTCATGATACACTAATTTTTAAGTTCACAAAAGGATAGGATTGGGGAAACAATAATAACTGGGGAAATGTTCAAAATAGTCATTATAGATGCATAGTCCATGGGTACTTTCACCTGTGGGCTTTGCATGAATTTTCAGAGGGAAAGCAATAGACATCTACTCCCTTTGATAACTACCTAGGTAAAAAAAAAAAACACCTGCACAGATTTGCACCTGTTTTTAATGTGGGTACTTTTACCCTTCAAAATAACACGCATAGTTTTAAAATGCAAAACTACATGTGTTAATTACTCCCGAACCTAACCCCACCTCCAAGCCTGCCTGTTTATTCTGTGATTAAAGGACATGTATTGTTGATCTCCAGGCATACTTTATCTGTGGAAAGGTTGGGAAATTTTCAAACAATTTATCGATTTAGTGGCTTTTGAAACTGCCTTACCCAAAAAACTGCTTTGCAAAATTAGAAAATAAAACATTTGAGTAAATATATATAGCACATGGTAGAGAAGGATGTAATAGGATATATTATTTTTCATAATTTAATTAATAATCTGGAAAATTGAACTCTCATATGTGACTGTCTCCTGGAGCCCCTGCCAAACCACATCTAAAAGAATCTAAAAAGGTCAAATATTTCTAACATAAATTACCTTTGGTTGAGTCAAGCAAACTAATAATAGGTATTTCTTTTAGATGATGTTGTCATTTAATAATGACATCATTATACACTAACAATTAGGCCGATACAGTAAGGACGCGGTAGAAAAAGTGCAGCAGTGCCGGGCGCCCGCTCGTTTGTCGCGTGCACAGTTTGGATCACATACCGCTCGATACAGTATTTAAATAGTATGCAAATGCAAGCCGCGTACAAAGCGTGTCCATGAAGCACAATCCATTTTACTGTATAGAGCGCTATACAGCGCCTATACAGTATCCTGGGTGCGCTGGTACCTGACATTTCAAATGTCAGTAAAGCAGGTACCAGGAAGTGGATCCCAACTTAAAGCAAAAGAAAAGGATCAGAGAAGTATCAGCCGGCCTAAACTCTTGCCTGCCCAACCTAAAGTCCAACGCACCAGGAAAAGCACGCTTCAGGATCAGGCAAACTTTCCCCCAGCCCCCGCTCACCTGGTGAATGAGCGCACGCCGTGACCTCGGACATCCAGCCGGGTGCTCAGGTCATGGCGTGTGCTCATTCACCATCGCCGGCGAGGGCTGCTAGAAGCCGCGCCTCGCATGGGGAGCGCCCGATCTGCCCCTGGCTGCTGAAGCCGCTCTCGCTCTCACCGCTGGCTGCCCCCGGGAGGAGGGGAGAGAGGACTGGGGCTGCTCCGGAGACCGGCACCCATGGACGTGGCCAGGGCAGGTGAGCGGGGGCTGGGGGAAAGTTTGCCCGATCCTGAAGCGTGGCTTTCCTGGTGTGTTGGATTTTAGGTGGGGCAGGCAAGAGTTTAGTTATGGAGGTTTAGAGGTTATGCTTGGAAACAAAAGGTCCTTCCTTCCTGCTCCAGAGCTGTCAGCTCGCCCGCACGGGAGATCGGCAGCCATGGACGTGACCAGGGCAGGTGAGCGGGGGCTGGGGGAAAGTTTGCCCGATCCTGGCTCTTGTCCCGGGGGGTGAGGGGGTCGTTTGCCCGTGAAATTTCGTCTCTCTGACCTGACGCTCCACACTAACGCTGGGGTAAGGGTAGGCGGTAAATTAGCAGGTTAAACATGCGGCAAACCTGCAGGTTAAAAAGGCGATAATCGGGGCGCACGTTACTGTATGGGAGGGAATAGCTAATCTGATTGTTTACATACCAAATACATGCCGCGGTCGGAAAGGGTTACCCGTTGATTTAAAGAAGCGGTAAGGATGGGTTAAAAGGGATAGTGAATCGCAGGTTGGAATAACGCGGCCAAATTGTGAGTAGAAAGCGGGTTAGAAGCAGGGTAACCGCGGCCTCGCTTTACTGTATAGACCTGAATAATAGCTAGCAGAAAGGCTATTGGTAAATCAGTTATCTTCTGTTGCTACAAGTAAAATCATAAAAAAGGCCTCTTTCCTTTAACATCTTTTGCCTTTTATGGGAGTCTCTTCCAATACTTGTTCATGTTTATAAATCTATCTGCATTGCCATTCTGTGCCATTTTATTAAATGTATTTGATAGGTAGATAGCCATCAAAAATGTCTGTTGCATGACTGAGCACTTTCTTTTGAAATAGGTGAATTTTTAAGGTACTTTTGTGCTTTAGTTGATTGAAATGTTTGTTTTCTCCTCGCAGAAGCTTTGAGTTCCCTGAGGCAGCTGCAATTTGTCAAAACACTGGCCACTTCAGAGGATTGTTTAAGCGCTGCGGAAAGCTATGCTCTGCATACTTTCTTTAACATAAGTTTTTTGTTGCAATAGTTTTTTGCACTTTAGCATGGTTTTTGAAAGGATGTTTTTAGACTCGTGACTGTTTGTAGCCACCATTTGAGAGATATGACTCTTAGGTGATACTTTGAAGCCTTTTTCCTCCTTCAGTGAGAGTGTGTTGGTAATCACTTAGGGGTAGATTTTAAAAAGATGCGCGAAGGCGTACATCTGCGCGCGCTACCTGGCGCGCGCAGATGTACGCCCGATTTTATAACTTGCGAGCGCAACTTATAAAATCAAGGGTCGGCACGCGCAAGGGGGTGCACAATTATGCACCTTGCGCGCGCCGAGCCGTGCTGCCTTCCCCCGTTCCCTTCCCCCTAGCCTGACCTTACCACCCCTTCCCTTAATCTTTCCTCTCCCTAGCCTTACTCTAAACTCCTCCTAAACTTTATTTTACCTTTTGCGCCTGCCTCTGGGCAGGTGCAAGTTGTGTGCACCGGCCGATTGCCAGCGCACGATCTCTGATACAGCGGCAAATGACCGCTGTGCCAGGAGCCGCTGACCCCACCACGCCCCGGATCGCCCACCCCTTTTTTCAAGCCCCAGGGCTTACACGCATCCCGGGGCTTTATGCCCCTTAGTGAAGCTGTGTTTTACTTTCAATTGTGCTAACCCACCAAGACCATAAAACCTAACTACACCACTTGAGATGTACTTTTGTTTTCATCACCTCAACAGAATAACATGGCTGCTGAGCTGGCTTGCGCCTACCCCCTAGGACTTGAAAGAAGGGTCTCTGCGGGTCAATCCCCCAGTGCTTACTGCATCTAATGATACTCGGATGAAGATGACGGCAAGAGAAGGGATGATTAGCTCCTGCCCCTCTGGCTCCAATGGCCAATATGTTGGCTGACCTGACATGCTCCTGTAACTCCCATTTGCAAATATATTTTTATTTATTAATGGGGAAAAGAAATGCATAAGACAGCTGGTGCTTCTGTTTTGGCCAACAGAGACTGGGGAGAGTCACCTCCTTCCTCATCTTCATTTGAGGCATGGAAATATCTGTTGTATCTGAATGCAATTTGCCTTGAGCTACTAATGGAAAGGGATGAACTAAATCTAAAAAAATAAATAAATATATCCAGTCTCTCTACAATACAAGGTAAGGGGCGGATTTTAAGAGCCCTGCTCGCGTAAATCCGCCCGGATTTACGCGAGCAGGGCCCTGCGCACCGGTGCGCCTATTTTACATAGGCCTACCGGCGCGCGCAGAGTCCCGGGACTCACGCAAGTCCCGGGGTTCTCCGAGGGGGGCGTGTCGGGGTTCTCCGAGGCGGGCGTGTCGGGGGGCGGTCCCGGTCGTCGCGGCGCCTGGAGCGCAAACAAAAGTAGGCCTATTCGCGGAGTATGAAAATCCGCCCCTAAATGTGCAGATTCTGTCAGATCCCTACTAGAAGCCATTCACAATAATCCATTTGTGTGGGGAGGAAACAGAGCTAGGGAAGCGTGCCTTATCGACAGCTGGCCCCTCTCTATGGAATACGCTCCCCCCGGACCTCCGACAAGAACCTTGCCCATCGGCATTCAAAAAAACCCTCAAAACATGGCTATTCCGCCAAGCTTTTCCTGAAACTTAGCATACACTCTTTCGCAACTGACATGCCCATTCTGGACTTCTTCCTGCCTATGATCACTTGCCCACCAGTTGGCTCACTTCCCCCAGTCCGTGACCTACTTTAAAAAAATCTGGTACTTAAGCTCTTTTATGTCTAGCAGTTTACAAGTCATTGTCAATTCATTATCCTGCAATATCATCTAAGCTCACATCTAGCTGTATACTAGCCTTTGCCAAAAATTATCTTGCAATTTACTTAAGTTTGTAATTTTAAGGATGGGCTTTATCATGTATGTTTACAAATAAGGTAGGGCCTTTTCAAGTTGCATTCAAAATGTTTTTCCTTCATTCTAAAGTTAAGGATTGCTCTTAGTTTGTTGTTTCTGTGAAGATTTTATAGTTCCCTGGGCTACAATTACTTGTGTTCCTTGTTCCTTGTATTCCTTTCTCCTTGTATCACCCCCAGGCGAATTTGCAGTTTCATTGTAAACCGGTGTGATATGTATTTTATACAGGAACTATAGAAAATTTAAAAATATATAAATAAATAAATAAATAAAATTTATTTAACGCACTTGTATCATTGATAAGTAAATCAAACAGCTGTAAAGATTCTTTTCATCGTTTCACAACCTATCAGTAAAAATATTGTTGGAAACCAAATTCAGCTTCCAGTGTGTTCTTACTGCACAGTGACTTTAACATGCATCAATGCTGTTCTCATCACTGCTGTATACAAGAAATTGGAACTGGGACTTAAGTGAATGCAATGCAAGGGCCTTGAAAGCAATCTTCACCCTGCTCAGGGAACCCTACAGCCGAGACATTTTGACATTATGGGAAGTTTACCATCTGAGATGCGGATTCTGGTACTACTAACCGGGTACAACTAGCCCAGGAGTTACTTAACCGTATCCATTGCATCATCCCATAGAAAGACTACAAAATGTTTGGTTTTTTACACTTTAATAGTGTAAGGACAGAAGGAAAAACAGAACCTCCATGCCTCCCACTACCAAGATATGGGCTAAAATTAATTTTTATTTGTTCTGTTAAAACTGACATGACATTTAGACTCTACAAAACTGTCACTCCAAAGCAGGAAACATTACCAACAGTTTTACAACCTCCTGAGTGTGAGCTGACTGTTCATGCAAAGAAATAACAGAAAACGATTAGTACAAAAATAGAGAGCCATGTGTCAGCTCTGCAAAACTGTAACTATTTGGACTAAAAATAGACTTAAGAAACTGCGATAATTTTGAAAGGGCCAACAACTGAAGAAGTTTCAAAAAAATCATATATGGCAGATATCCTTTTATTAAGTCCATTAAAAGGTATCACAGCCTCCCAAGCTTCAGTTTTTTCCGGGAGCAAAATGACTACTAGAATTGCACAACCAAAATGATCAGTAAATGTTTTTCTTATCTGAAATGCCAGTGTTAACAGTTCATTTCTTACATGTGAATTCCATTGCCTTTGATTAGCAGAGAGTCACTCCTCCACACACAGAGGCAGAGCTTTCAATGCCATGCAAGGGATAGTGCTTTAATGAGTTATTAAAAGATTTTATTTACTTAGAAAAGGCATTGGAGGCAATTTGGTGTTTTAGCCTGGCTTCCTTGAAAATGCACAAAATTGGATCTTTAGTGTACGAAATTGTAACATTTATTTTACATGTCCAAAAGAAATAATTACATTTATTCTTTTAATTTTAACCCACACACACCTTGGAAATTTCTTTCTTATCCAGGGTGCAGGCTAAAGGCCTAATTCACTGAGGTAGATTTTAAGAGCTGCGCAGAGGCATACATGTGTGTACGTTTGCCGGCGCACGCACACGGATGTGGTGATTTTAAAACATACGCGTGTATACATGCGCATATTTTAGAAATGGCTATTCGCACATATATGTGTGCAGGATTTTATATTGATGCACACATGTGCACGCAAATGCCACCTTGCTCGCGTAAGTGGAGGGGGGGGGGGATTTTACTAGACACACGCCAACACTAGAGCCCATTTTCCCAGTTCATTCCCAGTTCGCCCAGTTAACCAATCGGTCTTCCTAAAACCCTCCCTGTCACTTGCCCTACCTTTTACCCTGTTAGGCCAGACTCCCTAAACCTCACTAAGTAGCCTATATCTTTTTAAGTAAAGTTACACGTTAGAGGACTCCGGTGCACACTTGTGGGTGTAAATAGGTACGCGCAGAAATCATGCCTCAGCCCTGGCCCGCTCATGCCCCGCTCATGCCCCTCCCTGACCCCACCCCTTTCTCCTGAAAAATATTTTGTATGCATAACGGGAGATACGCGTGTTGTCACAGGCCTTTTAAAACGCGTGCACGTCCGAGACGCGGGCATATCTCATGGTTTTGGCACACACAAGGCTTTTAAAATAGATCAGTAAGCCTTTTCTCTCTCATTCTCTGTCAATGGGAAAACAGCTTAGGGGTTGAAATTCAAATTACTGATGTGGTTAAAATCAGCTTTAAAGCACATAAATCTAACTGCTGAATCACCCCCTCCAGGTCCCGCTGAAATTTGTCCACACTGTGTGCACAAAAAATAATGGACCAGATCCGACAGAATGGCAGTTACCCTTAAAAACGTGATGGGCAGACCGCATGGCCCACTTGGGTGTTTTTCTGCAGACATTTACTATGTTACTATGTTAATGCTTTGAAACTAGCTGCAGGTACAAAGTACACAGGTTACTTGCACTTGCTTTTGCTATTGGTAGAGTTTTGCTGGGAAAGTTTGCACAAGATTTGAAAATGCCCTCAGTATGCCTACTTTTCCTCCAACGACCTGAAGAGGCACCTAGAATGCTTCCTCTCAATGTGGCTAAAAGTAAGCATGTTGTGGGACATTTCAGACAGCCAATTAATGTAGGTAAAATGTTTTTTCCACATAAACAGCTTTGAAAATTGTCCCATATTGATATAGTCCCTATTAATAGTGATTTTCCTTTATTTTACTGGCAAAAACTGTATAATTATAGGGACTTACGCATTATAGTTGAATGTGCATGTTAAGATCATTTTGCACTTGCTAAAAATACTGCACTATGCAATAAGGCCTTAACATTCACGTTAAGATGGCCCCTGGCACAGTATTCTGCATACGGTAAAATGAGTGCTAACATGCATATAAATGAGGGAGCACCATATGCAAATAAGACTTTACTGAGTCCATGCTAAATAGTAGGGATGTGAATCGGGCTTTAGACGATTGAAAATACCGAACGATATTTTCAAAATCGTCAGAAATCGGGGGCTCCCCCAAAATGATAGGAAAACCCCACGGTATTGTTCGTGGGGGTTCTCTTATCGTTTTGGGGGAGGGCGGGAAAAACGGCACACAAAAATAACCCCTAAACCCACCCCGACCCTTTAAAACTAATCCCTTATCTTCCCCCACCCTCCCGACCCCCCAAAAAACTTTTTACAGGTGGTCAGGTGGTCCAGTGGGGGTTTTACAGGTGGTCAGGTGGTCAGGGTGGTCAGGTGGTCCAGTGGGGGTCCCGGGAGCGATCTCCCACTAATCAAAATGGCGCCGATGGCCCTTTGCCCTTACCATGTGACAGGGTATCCGTGCCATTGGCCGGCCCCTGTCACATGGTAGGAGCACTGGATGGCCCGGTTTGGATGGAGAGGTTAGAGTGGGACCCTGCCTATCAAGGAAGGAATTGATATCCTTATATGCCATGTAACACTGGGCTCAATTCTGTCAAATTCGGGAAGTGCATACATTTGTGAATTTTCAGAGATATTCACAATTCGGAATTTTTTTGTGCAACTGAAAAAATATCTGGTTTAAATGCTCTAATATTTTTCTGCAGTGCCATGCAAAAATATTCAGGTTACATGGAAGGGGCCACCTTCATTGATACCCTAATAATATGACTCTAATGTACATGAAATTGCTCTAGCAAATTCCTAGGAGCAGACTGTATGTCCAGTACATTCTTGACAAATACATTCACTCTTGCCTCAGGACATAATCTAATGCAGACCATGATGTGACTACTGAGGTGAGGAGATTTGAGATTTCATGTAACAGCATATTCAGCTAGCATTTGATTGTGCCTTTCATTTTTATTTTGATTTTTTTGCTAAATCTTTTAGTATTTTCCATACCACTTTGTCTCTGGATACCCAAGTTTGACTTTCAAATAGGAAAAAGGATAGCATGAATAGGGGGAGGGATGATGCCTATAAGTAGGACATCCAGGTGGACAGACTGACACAGTAGGTGAGTGCCTATGCTTTCTTTTGCTCTTATTTATCTTTCCAGTGAATTAGATTAAAATGTTTTCCATTTGAGTTTAAATTCCATTTGAGTAAATATGTCTGAAATGAAAATGAAATGCATGTCCAATTAATCTGCAGATTTAAATGAAAACTGTATTCCAATTACTTGGAAAAATTGTAGTATATAATATATATACTGTAGTAAGACATGATGCAATCATCAGAACAATCATTTCTCAAGTAGCTCTTCTGTAAGAGTTCAGGGATTTAACTTCTATTTATACAACTCTAACCACCACAAGAAGTGAATTAGAGAGAATACATCATACTCAACTAAAATAAAGGCTGATGTATTTTTATGTGGTATTGACTCTACAATGATATAAGGTTTATCTTATTCCAAGCACTGAAACATATTACCTTCAGTTTATTTTCAAACCAACTATAAATTTGAGAACACATCATCATAAATGATTTATAACATAATATTTAAATTACAAGATGGTTTTGTCCTTGAAGTGGACCTTTTGAGGTCCATATTCAAAAGTTATTTAGACGGATAACCTAATTCAGAATGATGAATCTAGGCCTAAGTTAACTGGCTAACTCCTATATTCAGACTTAGGGGATTATTTTCTAAATGTTTATCACAATAAACCCCTATCGCACACGAAAAGAGCCTTTTCTCATGCGATAGGATGCAAATTAGCTGGAGGGGAGGAATTGGGGCGGAGAGGGGGAAGAGTCGGCCGCGGCACCGCTGCCGGCGATAATGTGAGGAACATTATCACCAGCAGTAGCGCGGCGAATAGCACCACCTTTTACAGTGGTGCTATTTGCACGAAAGGCTGCAGTTGACCGCACTGCGGCCAGCAAAATCACACTGCCACAGTGCGAACAGCTGCGACCTATGTGGTGTGTATGTGAGAAAGGAATGGTGCTTCTGTGTGTGTGTGGTGTATATGTGAGTCAGGGAGGGTGCTTGTGTGTGTCATTGTGTGTGTGAGAGAGAGAGGGAGAGAGATGGAGCATGTTTTTGGCTGGCTTGTGGCTGTGAGAGAGGGCATGTATGTGATTGAGCCTGTTTGTAAGTGAGATAGATAGAACATGTGTGTGATTGAAAGCCTGTGTGTAAGTAAGAGAGGGAGCGAGAGCATTGTGTGATTGAGAGAGACTGGCCAGAGAGGTGATGTGTGTATGTGTAAGAAAGACTGATCAGGGAGATGACTGGTGTGTGTGTGTGTGTGTGTGTGTGTGTGTGTGTGTGTGTGAGAGAGAGAGAGACAGAAGAGACTGGTTGTGGTCCCTAAGGAAGAGGACAGTGAGGACAGCTTCAGCAGCTACTGCTGCTTCTGGTGTGGCCTGCAAGGGAAAGGAGTAGGGGAACTGCTGGAGAGGGTAAGTAAAGGTGGCTTTTTAAGTTCATTTTTCTTGATTGACTACCATTTTAATTATTGGGTAGTATGTGATATGTCTGCTGTTTGAAATATTTTATTGGTGTTTGGTAAAGCTTTCAAAATTTGCATGAGTCTTTAATTCTTGGATATTCTATTTATCAGCTGTTTTGAAATTATTTTATTAGTATGATTTTACTATTATTATTAATGATTTATATATCTTGATTTTATTGATTGTTTCATGAGGAATGGTGAAATTTTTGTTTTTTCATTATTGCACTGTATAGAGTCTGGCGTGATACGTTATACAGTTCAGTTGTCTGCACATTTCTATTTATACTTTGTGTGACTTTATTCTGTATTTGGTGAGGGGTTTGTATTCTGCATGCAAAGACTGAGATGCATTCTTTTAATATGTGGTTTCTCTGTAGGGATCTGTAGTAGTTTTAGCTTGGTCTGTTCTGTTTTCCTGATAGGAGGTGTATTGATATTTTAGATTCTGGTGTAATATTTGTGGTATTCTTTTTCATAGGTAGGGTTGTTATTCTTTGAGTGTTGTCAGATAGTACTGTGTTGATATGGGAGGACCAAGCCGAAATATATCACAATAGGTAGGATGCCATATGAATTCTAGGGATGTGCAGAGGAGCCGCATACGTTTCATACGGCATTCGTATTTGTCGGGGCCAGATATATTGTATCCGTTCAAAGGGGCCCCCCGATCCGTTGATACGTGCCATTCTTATTCGTTTCCCTTTTAATGTAATTAACTACAACCCCCCACCCACCTGACTGCCCCCCCAAGACTTGCCTATATTCCCTGGTGGTCCAGCGGGGGTCCTTGAGCTTCTCCTGCCCTCCCTTCGTTGGCTGCTTGCACCATCTTGTGCTCCTACCATGACAGGGGCGGACATGGGGGTCAGGAGGGTCCCCCAAGACTTGCCAAAAGTCCCTGGTGGTCCAGCAGGGTTCTGGGAGTGATCTCCTGTACTCGGGCTGTCGGATGCCAGTAATCAAAATGGCACCGATAGCTTTTGCCCTTACTATATCACAGGGGCTACCGCTGCCATTGGTCGGCCCCTGTCACATGGTAGAAGCACAAGAAGGTGCTGGCAGCCGATGGAGGGAGGGCAGGAGACACTCCGGGACCCCCAATGGACCACCAGGGAATTTAGGCAAGTCTTGGGGGTGTCAGGAGGGTGGGGGGGGGGTTGTTTAAAATTGCCATTTTTACAGCTGAATGATTTGGCGGCGATTCATTGTATTCGTGGGAAATTTCAATACGTTTCACGACGCAATGAATACAACAAATCCGGCCATATGCGTTGCGGATTCGCGATACGTTGCAAATGAATGCACACCCTTAATGAATTCCAAGATGCAAAGTTTTCTTGTTGGCATCACAATAGTGCTTGAAATTATCACAATAACATATATATTAATTTTACCTCAGAATGTCACTTTTCATGTAAAATATGTGTTAAATGCATAATTTAAAATTGTGTATGGGGAAGTGGGGGTAGGGCGCCAGGCTGTAAGGTTTGAAAAGGGTGCCTAATACCCTTGCACCGGCCCTGTGCACAGCAGCAATGCTCCACCCCACCAGGCATTGCTCATCATGTTTCAGGTCCTAGCACGCGTGTTAGACTCCTTGGTCTGTGTTTCAAGACGGGTCGAGTGGACAGTATGCCCCAGTTGACAGTCGCGCCGCATGCTGAGCCTTGTCTTGTCTTGCCTCCTTGTCTTTCCCCTATCAACACCACAGCGACCTGACTACCTCCGCTCTGCCAGCCTGTTCTGCCTCTATCAAAACCACAGGGACCAGACTACCTCCGCTCTGCCAGTCTGTCTTGCCCCTATCAACTTTCTGCCACTCTGTCTTGCTCCCATACACCAGATGATTCACTCAACTCCTTGTGGTGTTATTGCCACTATCATGGTTCCTCAATGTGTTGGTGCTAGTCTTTCTGCTTGCTATGTTCCCCCTTCATTGTGCTGTAGGATGTTGATGCCACTTTGCCTGTTGTGCTACCTTCGAGGGTTCATGCATCTATTATCGGTGTACTCTTTTGAAGCTGTGGTGTGTTTTTGACATTCTCACTGCTGCTTTGCATCTCTGTTAAAGCACTCTTGCCACTCTTGGTACTCCTTTGCCCCTTTAAAGTGTCTTAGGCTATTCATGCCACTTTGGTGCCACTTTGCCACAGTCTAAGTACCTTGGAGCTCTTTTCTCGTTCTGATGATTGCTCCCCAGATGTTTCAACAGAATTGATAAGAAAACCCCAATTCTGCAGCCAAAAATAGGCTGCAAATACTTCCCCCATTGACTTTAATGGAAAACGAATCAAATGAATCAAACAAATTGGGATTTTTTATCAGATAATGAATGTAATGGATTTGGGTCCTGGCGAAACTTATGAGAATCAAAACAAATGTTTTCCTTCTGCACATCCCTAGTAGCTACTAGAGATGTGAATCATTTTTTGTGTTCGTGTCGTTCTTCATTTTTTGGCCGCCACAGGAAATGTCGTTTTTTTGTGGTTCAGATCTTTTTTTTCACGAAAAATCATTTTTTGAGTTAGTGCACGCTTACTCCCCATTAGTGCGTGCTAACTCAAACCGTTAGATTTTGTTACTTTTTGTTACTTTTTGTTAGCGCGCACTAATGGGGAGTTAGCGCGCACTAACTCCCGTTAGTGCGCACTAATACTGACCTGGTAGGGGGAAGACGACGTTGCGAACAATTGTATCCTACCATTTTCCATCCTGGGGAGTACTATTGCCACCATGATCCGCCGCCACTGGACGTCGTTGTCACTTTCTGAGCTGCTGCACAGTCCCCTCCGCTTCACTTTTCGGCGAGGTAAAAACCTACGCGACAGGCTTGTACACGCGGCCTCGTCCACAGACACTGCCTTGTCTATGGCTGATTCTACGCCCTCCATGCATGCTACACACAGACCTTGTGGACACTGTAGTATGTGTTGCCACACTGAGCTATCTACGGGCTTTGTTCATCCCTCCACGGGCCGTTTGTTTAAAATTCGTACTGACTCTGATTGTGTCACAAAAGGTGTAGTCTATGTAATTAAATGTCCCTGCCCCTTGCTGTATGTCGGCAAGACCACCCGCATGCTCAAGACCCGCATGATTGAGCACTGTTCGAATATTCATTTAGGCAGAGTGGACGAACCCCTGGTGACACATTGGCTGGAACACGGCCATTCCATTCCCGACCTCTCCTTCTCGGTCCTCGAGGTGGTTCGCCGTCCCCTTAGGGGTGGCAACTATCCTGAGGTACTGGGTCGGAGGGAACAGAAATGGATCTTTATTTTGGACACAGTTTTCCCCCAAAGGATTAAACAAGGATATTGACTGGTACCTGTTTAACTGAGTCCTGTACTTGGCTGTCACGTTCAATTTTGACAGCTCTCGCGAGACTGTCTGCTTTCGCGCCCTTTTTTCACCTTTAAATGGCTGTTAGTATTGAGGGCGTCCGCGCTCCATTGAACACTTTGAGAAGGTATGTGTATTGTTTTCAGAATTTGTTTGGCCATTTTTCACCATCTCCATATAATGACTATACATTTTGTTTATGTTTTAGATTGAAATGTTTGTGCTGGTCCCCCCCCGATGCAGCCTAGCGAAACACGGTCCGTGTCGAGGGATCGCTGTAAATTGTGTGCCATTTGATTTATGGAGTTGCCATTTCAACATCTATTCACCTGGTTTTGCTTTGAATTGGAATAAAAAGTTTGTTTGGAATTTCTGGTGGTGATACAATCTATCCTGCACCAGTGTACTTTATTACTTGCAGATGTGCAAGGTTCCTGCTTCTTCTCTTTTTAGATTTCAATTACCCCAATATTGACTGGGTAAATGTAACATCAGGACTTGCTAGAGACATAAAGTTCCTGGATATAATAAATGATTGCTTCATGGAGCAATTGGTTCAGGAACCAACAAGAGAGGGAGCTATTTTAGATTTAATTCTTAGTGGAATGCAAGATTTGGTGAGAGAAGTAACGGTTGTGGGGCCACTTGGCAACAGTGATCATAACATGATCAAATTTAAACTAATAACTGGAAGGGGGACAATAAGTAAATCTGCAGCTCTAACACTAAATTTTAAAAAGGGAAACTTTGATAAAATGAGAAAAATAG
This sequence comes from Rhinatrema bivittatum, assembly GCF_901001135.1. Classification (NCBI taxonomy): domain Eukaryota; kingdom Metazoa; phylum Chordata; class Amphibia; order Gymnophiona; family Rhinatrematidae; genus Rhinatrema; species Rhinatrema bivittatum. Next base: position 96,834,597 of record NC_042617.1, on the reverse strand, counting down.
TTAGAAAAAAACTGAAAGGTGCAGCTGCAAACGTTAAAAGTGTTCAACAGGCATGGACATTGTTTAAAAATACAATCCTAGAGGCGAGTCCATATGTATTCCGCGCATTAAGAAAGGTAGAAGGAAGGAAAAACGATTACCGTCATGGTTAAAAGGTGAGGTGAAAGAGGCTATTTATCCAAAAAAACATCCTTCAAAAACTGGAAGAAGGATCCATCTGAAGAAAATAGGATAAAACATAAGCATTGTCAAGCTAAGTGTAAAACATTGATAAGACAGGAAAAGAGAGAATTTGAAATGAAATTGGCCACAGAGGCAAAAACTCATAATAAAAACTTTTTAAAATATATCCAAAGCAAGAAACCTGTGAGGGAGTCGGTTGGACCATTAGATGACAGAGGGGTTAAAGGGGCTCTTAGGGAAGATAAGGCCATTGCAGAAAGACTAAATGAATTCTTTGCCTCTGTGTTTACAAATGAGGATGTTGGGGAGATACCAGTTCCGGAGATGGTTTTCAGGGGTGATGAGTCAGACGAACTGAATGAAATCACTGTGAACCTGGAAGATGTAGTAGGCCAGATTGACAAACTAAAGAGTAGCAAATCACCTGGACCGGATGATATACATCCTAGGGTCCTGAAGGAACTAAAAAATGAAATTTCTGATCTATTAGTTAAAATTTGTAACCTCTCATTAAAATCATCCATTGTACCTGAAGACTGGAGGGTGGCCAATGTAACCCCAATATTTAAAAAAGGCTCCAGGGGTGATCCAGGTAACTATAGACCAGTGAGCCTGACATCAGTGCCGGGAAAAATAGTGGAAACTATTCTCAAGAACAAAATTGTAAAGCATATAGAAAGACATGATTTAATGGAACATAGTCAACATGGATTTACCCAAGGGAAGTCTTGCCTAACAAATCTGCTTCATTTTTTTGAAAGGGTTAATAAACATGTGGATAAAGGTGAACCGGTAGATGTAGTGTATTTGGATTTTCAGAAGGCGTTTGACAAAGTCCCTCATGAGAGGTTTCTACGAAAACTAAAAAGTCATGGGATGGGAGGCGATGTCCTTTCGTGGATTGCAAGCTGGTTAAAGGACAGGAAACAGAGAGTAGGATTAAATGGTCAATTTTCTCAGTGGAAAAGGGTAAACAGTGGAGTGCCTCAGGGATCTGTACTTGGACCGGTGCTTTTCAATATATATATAAATGATCTGGAAAGGAATACGACGAGTGAGGTTATCAAATTTGCGGATGATACAAAATTATTCAGAGTAGTTAAATCACAAGCAGACTGTGATACATTGCAGGAGGACCTTGCAAGACTTGAAGATTGGGCATTCAAATGGCAGATGAAATTTAATGTGGACAAGTGCAAGGTGTTGCATGTAGGGAAAAATAACCGTTGCTGTAGTTACACGATGTTAGGTTCCATATTAGGAGCTACCACCCAGGAAAAAGATCTAGGCATCATAGTGGATAATACTTTAAAATCGTCAGCTCAGTGTGCTGCAGCAGTCAAAAAAGCAAATAGAATGTTAGGAATTATTAGGAAGGGAATGGTTAATAGAACGGAAAATGTCATAATGCCTCTATATCGCTCCATGGTGAGACCACACCTTGAATACTGTGTACAATTCTGGTCGCCGCATCTCAAAAAAGATATAGTTGCGATGGAGAAGGTACAGAGAAGGGCAACCAAAATGATAAGGGGGATGGAACAGCTTCCCTATGAGGAAAGGCTGAAGAGATTAGGGCTGTTCAGCTTGGAGAAGAGACGGCTGAGGTGGGATATGATAGAGGTCTTTAAGATCATGAGAGGTCTTGAACGAGTAGATGTGACTTGGTTATTTTCACTTTTGAATAATAGAAGGACTAGGGGGCATTCCATGAAGTTAGCAAGTAGCACATTTAAGACTAATCGGAGAAAATTCTTTTTCACTCAACGCACAATAAAGCTCTGGAATTTGTTGCCAGAGGATGTGGTTAGTGCAGTTAGTGTAGCTGGGTTCAAAAAAGGTTTGGATAAGTTCTTGGAGAAGTCCATTAATGGCTATTAATCAATTTTACTTAGGGAATAGCCACTGCTGTTAATTGCATCAGTAGCATGGGATCTTCTTGGTTTTTGGGTAATTGCCAGGTTCTTGTGGCCTGGTTTTGGCCTCTGTTGGAAACAGGATGCTGGGCTTGATGGACCCTTGGTCTGACCCAGCATGGCAATTTCTTATGTTCTTATTTCTTATGTTCTTATGTTACTTTCTCGATGTAAACACACCCCAGGAAGCACCTATTCTTAATGCAGCTAATACTCCACACATTGTACAAAATTATGCAGATTTGTAGCTACACTGAGGGCAGGCAGTGTTCAGGAGGCCTATGCATGGAGATGATATATTCTTTTTTAACCCTGTAATTCATTTTGAAAATTGCCTTCAAAATAAGGTAGAAACCATAGGGGTGGCATAGCTAGAAATAAATGTAAAAAAAGCTCTAGGCTACCTTTGTAGCTGGTTGCTTTGAAACATTTAGCTCACATGGACTCATATTTCCAGTTAAAATAATGTCTTAATGCACTCAATTGCCATACAGAGGAAACACAATAGGGCTAGTTGATATCATTAGCAAACAACTATTCTGTTGCCTGGTTATATCAGTTACAGAAAGAATTGAATTATCTTGTATAAAGCTTATCTTTTATAAATCGTAATTCATTATAGTTTAGAAGATATCATTTTCTAATGCCCTTATGGTGGCCCTTAGATGGAAAATGCTTCAGTGGTGTTTATACTGGATACTGTAATACTATAGTAGAATATAGGGGCTGGTAGGTCCTGGCACACATGCTAGATCATAGAAGTTAAAAATATTTGCCTCTGTAAACTGCCCTGATGCTCAGAGACAGAAAGCACCTTTTTATCTGCGTGAAAAGCTATTAAATAAATGAACTATGTTAAATTCTGGTTTTGGCCATGCCCTGCCTCAGCAACACAGGCTGCCCTCTGCAAAGTACATTTCAGTTTCAATAAGTGGGAAATGTCTTATACAATAAAAGAGGAAAACCATCTTTGCCTGGTTTCCAGTCACAGTCTTAATCTCCTAAACAGTAATGAAAGTCTCAAAAACCCAGCCCTCTCTTTTGGTAACACCAGAAGAGGCAGACTGTTTAAGGAAGAATAAATCTCATGTTCAGTGGCAGGCAACTCAGAAGTATACAAGGTAGCATAATACGCCCTAAACAAATTACAAATCCTATTGGTATCAGAAGAAAATTCATCAAAGGGAGTCCTGATTTCCATAACCAAATCAGAGAATGCTGCTGCCTTCAACTTGTGGGCCAAATATCTATCAGCCTTATTATCCTTATCATAAAACATCTGTTTGTCTCAACAAAATGTTTTAACAACTTTCTTTGAAATGACAGAATTTAACATAGTTCATCTATTTAATACCTTTTCACGCAGAGCTGAGGAATGATATCTTTGGTTCACAACATCAGTCCTTTTAAACTACAATCTTGCCTTGTCTTCTAAAAATCTATACGAGTCCCTTCTTGCAACATTTAAAGCTATCAGCTTCCTTCAGATAATGGTCTTAGCCACCTCCCAGAACATAGCCACTGAAACCTTGCCATTATTACTGAGGTCATAAATATCTTCAATGGCATAGAGTAGTCCAGCTTCTAACTCTGTGAAAAGTGACCTCTAATGTCTAAATAACATTCCAGGGTAACAGGGGCATGATCAGACCATTCAATAGCACCCACTTCTACAGAACAAAGTGATAAAAGATAAAATCAATTGTCAAGTATGAATTATGTGGGATAGAGAAAAAAGAGTAATCTCTTTTACTGGGATACGAGTATCTCCAAGGATCCACCAATCCCTGTTTGGCAAGCAGCAGCTAAAGCTGCTGCAGAGCTTTAGGTCCACCCCCCTCATGCTACTCCTTTGCAGCTCTGCCATGTTTGTAGGCCTCACCTCAGCATCTCCATCCTGGCTCCTCTATTCCTCAGAACTGGTATAAACAGCAGCGAGGACTTACATTGGCATTTAAAGTAGTCTCCAGCCAGGAGTAGAACAAGCACAACCATGGCCCAAAGCACCAACCCACATAGTATACTGTGCTGAGCGGGTCCATCTGTCATGCTCACCACCATACTGCAGGCCCATTTTATGCCACGAACCACCTCAGGCTCTAATAGCCAGATACTGACTTCCCACATCAAAGAGACTTTGTTGCTTTATCTGAGATGGGTAAGAACAATATGAGACATCTCAGATAGGGGAACAGATGCCAGGAACAGAACTGGTAACACAAAAATACCTCAGGGTGCAGAGGAGAGAAAAGATCAGGTTGCCATCATTGGCAGAGCCTGCTAGCACCCCTTGTACCTCCTTTAAAATCAACCTGTGGTCCCACACTGAGCAGGAAGGAAGGTGGACACTGAGAAAGAGGGAGAATATGCTTGGAGATCTCACTGCCTGAGAAAGCTATGCGGGCATGGAAAAAATGAGAGCTGTGTGTGACACTGCTTATGAGAGAGCGAGATCTTTGAGAAATAGACACAAGCAGAGAGAAAGTAAAAGCTGCAAGAGAGCCAAACAGAGCAAGAGCAGGAAAATGTGAAAAAGAGAAACAGGTGGGAATGCCCATTTGTTGCAATCCAAACAGAGAAACATGACAAATGAGTTGATTTTTGGTTTGGCTCAGAGCAACCAAACTGAATGGGTAAGGTCTCTGAAAAAAATCCAAATTCTTTTCTGTTCATTCAGTTTGGACCCATCAAAATCTATGGAGAAAGCAAAGCAATGCATTTTTGTTTTCCAAGCCAAACAGAGTGGAGCCAATTAGAGATGTGATAAGGAAGGAGCAGGACCAATCATGTTTCAGCTCTTTTTCAACCATCCTATCTGAGGTGACAATATCAGGTCTGGACTTCTTAATATTTTTTAGATGAAAGTGAAACAAAGAACCCTTTAATCAAAGACAGTTTTGTTCAGTCATTCTTCTGTTGGATGACAGATCGAGAAAGCAGAGATTCTAAAGCTCCATGCATCCAAACTTAGAAATATTAGAAAAAATATTTAAGTTCAGAAGAAAGCACAGTGCATCGCTAGAATCACTCAGTGGGGTGCTATCAAATAGCAGGAGAAAGTATATTTTCTCTGTGGGAGGGTTACAGTGGGAGGGTTACAGTGTGTATCATCAGGGTAAGACTACCACTACAGCTGACACTATTCTATTGGCAGCAGGAAAGATGCAGTAAGATTGGAGGTCATTTTCAAAAGCATTTACAAGTGCATAAAATGGTCTTTAGAAAATGTAATGGTTTGTGGGTATGTGGGCCCGAGGTGAGTGTTACTACCTGTGGGGAGGGGCCCCATAGGTCTACACCGTCGGGAGGAGAGGTCTGGCACAGTAGAGAATTCTTGGAAGAGGCTGTGGAGTGGTCCCGAGGAGTGGGGCTGAGACACCACAGGAAAGGATTCCCACAGTTCGTGGTATAGGCTGGAGGGCAGTACCTGGGCAGAGACCTCTTGAGGAGATGGCGCTAGGCAGGCTCACGGAGCAGGGAGCACGACACAGAATGTGCGGGAGGTGTTCTGGAGAGACAACCCTGAGGGGCGGAGCTGCACAGTGAAGGAGGTACTTGGTACGATGATGTAGGCCAACCCGCGGAGCAGGGAAGCCCGAGTCAGGTCTCCAGCGAATGATGTAGGACAGTCCCAAGGAGCGTGAGGCACCGGTAGTGCCCAGTAGCAGAGTCAAGGGTACTGCCTCGAGGAGCGGGGAAGCACCGATAGTCCCAAGGGTAAATGTAAGCACTACCCTGAGAAGCAGGGAAGCACAGACAGTCACAGTAGAGAGTGTAGGCACTTCCCCGAGGAGCAGGGAAGCATGGAGGTAGAACTCCCAAGTGGTGAAGGTGTTCCCAGATGCGGCCCTGAGGAGCGGGGAGCTAGCAGGATAGGACTTACTGGAAAGCGCAGGGCTAGCCCAAGGAGCAGGGGAAGCCAGGAGACCAGGTCCCCGTAGTGCGCACACTGCCCACGAGGAGCGGGTACCAGGCAGGGTCTAGAGTCCAAGCGATCTGATAGTGTTACACCAGGAACAGCAGGGACAGGAGCTCGTAGAGAAGTAGTGGAACTCATTGCCTAGTCAGCTAGTCAGCTAGCTGAGGGAGAAGGTGGAGCTTAAGTACTCTGATGCAATGACGTCATCAGTCTGGGATGCCCCCGAGGTTCACGCCGAAGGGGCTTTAAAAGAGATTCTGGTGGCTTGAGCATGCGCCTAGTAAGGCCCGAAGTCAGCGTGGAGGATGGCAGCGTTTAGACCATCATGAGGAGCCATAGGGAACGCGGCGGCAGAGACTAGCCCGTGCCGTGAGCAGGCCCGGAGCTGGAAGCAGGACGGTGCAAGATGTGAGTAGACGTGGACGCAGCCATCTGCAACCGACGGTCATAACAGAAATTTGCTGCTTTCATGTGCATAACTCCTTTGAAAATTCACTAGGACTAAATTATCAAAAGGTTTTAAGCATGTAAATGGGCTTTTTAAAATTGCTATTATGTATATAAAACCTGATTTTAGGGGTTTATAAATTGCAAATATATTAATTTTCCAGCTAACTAGAGGTTCTTTGGTGGTACCACAAATCGGTATGTCACGGTTTCGCCTACTGTACAGTCTTCCTGTATCAAGGTTAAGCTTTCTATTCAGTCTTCCCTCCACCAGGAGTCCTCAATGAGCCTTGATCATTATCTTGCCAGTCACCTCCTCGTTGGTCACACTACACCCAAGCCATCAGCCCTACTCAGCCTGCCCAATACATCAGTGCTTCTTCACTGAGTCACTTCGGTTCTCTGACCTGGCCACTCTTAACTCACTATTCTGTCTTGCCTAGCCTTGTGGCCTCCGGGCCTTTTGCCTTGATTGCCTTGTGGCCTTCAGGCTTTCTGCTTTGCCTTATGGCCTAACCAGGCCTTCTGCTATGCAGTCCATCTGGGCCTTCTGCCTTGCCTTATGGCCTCTCTTGGCCTCTCACCTTGCTCTGTGGCCTCTCAGACTTCCCTTCCTTGCTTTCACACAGACAATGACTTGAGAAGCACTGCAGAGAAAGTCTCTGACACCCTCAGTCTTCAAGATCAGTGTCACAGTTCCCGCTCCACAGAAATAGGTCAGACTAGCAAAATGTTTTGCTCGGATATATCATTATTCTCATCTCTTTGACAACATGCCCATCCTCCTTTTCTGCTGACTACCTGCTCTACACTGATTCAATTTCTAACTGAACACATGCACCTGTTGTTCTCCCTGTGATTCCTATGAGCCCATTGACTATAATGGCTTATAGAAATCATTCTATTTCAATTGAATGAAACAAATAGGATTTGTTTAATATATGGGGTCCCTTTAATTCATTTAGGGCCCTATGAATGAAACAAATTGGCCCCTATTCATTTCATTGTTCTATTTAGTTTTAAACTAACCCTCATGCCTGCTGCCTCGCTGGGTGTGCTCCCTGTCTCCAGGCATGACACGTTTATCAGTGTTTTTACAATGCAGGTATTATTTATTGCACGTCCGTCCGCACTCAGCCTGCACCCGGGCCTGCTCACCTCTTCAGCGCTCCCAAGAGTCCCAGGTCGTCCTTCCCTGCAGTGGTGGCAAGCACAGCTAGGCCTCGGCGTCCCACGGCGGTGGTCGCTGGGCCTTCGTCTTCCAGCCAGGCCTCACGGTGGGGCTCGGCGTCCTCAATGGTGTCGGCCCCGCCCCTAGGCGCGCGCGGGCCACCCGGCACCTTAAAGGGCCAGGGGTGGATCCCAGCTCTGTGGTACCTCCTGATTGACTGTACTGTAACAGGAAGCTCCTGCCCTGACTTCCTTGCCTTGGCAATCGGGTCGATTCTAGTGATTTCTGACCATGTCTGCACGCTGCCCGGAACTGACCTCTGCCTGAACTCGACCATGTCTGACTGTCTCCTGGAACTTGACCTCTGCTTTGGCTGACTACCCACAGACTGGCTACTGGTAACTGACCCTGCTTTGCCTGACTATCCACGGACTGATTACTGGCTCTGACTTTTACATTGGCTGACCACACTTCCTTGAATCTGGCCTTGATCCTTGCCATACATTCAGAGACTCTCTTCTGGCCTTCTCAGGCACCCAGGATGTCTGGCATGAGTATCGACTGCACATCCTTGATTGTGGTGGGCACACCCCTGAACTTCATATCAAGGAGATCGTGCAAGGCCCACCTAAGCCCAGGCGGCCCGGGTACCCAAGGACTCAACCCAGGGGTACCTAGGGTTGCTAGTGGCGAAGCTCCAGCCTGCCTCTGTCTCCTCTTGTGCTCCGCCTCCTGGTGGCAGGTGCTCTCTGGGTCCGACCAGGGAGCCTACCAATCCTGCACTAGGCCAAGGGTCCACATTATTGTTGGGTACCTATTACAGTTAAATCAAATACATGCATTCATTTGTGCAGCTGAGCAGTCATTAGCTTGGAAAAGGCATGAAAACAAACCAGAGGATCCAGGGTAGGCAAAGGAGAGGTAAAAAAAATATTTGGGAAAGTGATGTTTTTCCAGTATTTTTTTTTTTTTTTGCTTCAGGGGTGTTTAATTTGTGTTTGTCGGTTAAAAACTCAAATCAGAAGCCATATATATGCTATTTTTACATGCGTAATACTTTGAAGAAAGATCTCCATTGTCTGTTATTTGCAGAGTGTGGAGATATTGTGTACTCAATGACTTAGATGCAGTCTCCTATTTGCTCTGTATAAAAGAGTCAGTGTCACAGTGTACTAATTCTTGTGTGTGTGAATCTTGCACTAAGTTTGATGGCTTTTTAAATGTACATAGTCAGCAAGTGTAATCAGTTCACTCCCTGTGAGCTCTTTGTGACAAACATGACTGACTGGTCAAATAAACATAGTGTTTGGAAGTTGTGATTCATTTTCAAAGGACCAATCAGTGTTGCTGTTAGTGCCACTGCTCTTGATGCCTTGCCTCTCTCATGGTGCCTTGGGGATGTTCCTGCCACTATTGATGCTGCTATGCAGCTCTCACAATACCTTGGGGTGCTCTTACCACTGTTGTTGCCACTTTTTCCCAATCTTGGTGTCTTGGAGTGCTGTCCTTCGCTGCTGGTGCTTGCCTACAAGTTTCATTACACTTGGATAGAAAACCACATTAGAATCCAAATTTGGATGCATTGTTTCCCCCACTGATTTTAATGGAAGTGAAAGAATGAATGAAATCACATACCAAAAAAAAAAAAAAAGAATTTGGGAACTGTAATGAATAAAAGAAAAAATGGCAACTGAACCAAATAAATGAACTGAACCATTTAATTTTATATATCCACATCCCTAGAAATGGGTAATGAGAAAGTGAGAGATGTGGGAAAACGAAACGTGATGAGGTAGCAAGAGATGTAAGAAGCAGACAAAGACATAGAATGAACCCTGTGCAAAAGAGAGAAAAACAGCTAGTGAAAGCACAAGCTGTAAGAGACAGGAACAAAGTGAGAGCTAGGTATGAGACACCCAGGCCGTGAGAGCCAGACTCAGACACAGGCAGTGAAACAACAAAAGCTGTGAAAGTCAGAGAGAGCCCCTTCTAACTCTAACTCACTCTTCTCTATATCTCACCCCTGCTTTTTCGGTCTGGCACTGTAGTATCTTACAAGATAGTAAAGAAGATCGTTTTGCCACTCTGCTGTTGTATGATTAAATTAGTGAAAATGATCAGAAGGTTGGGGATGTTGGTAGATGCCAAAGATCCTTAGGTGGTCGATATTGATAGCTGCTGCATGGCTAGTTAAGTTAGCTGGATATGCCTAACCGGCTAACAACTGGGATATTCAGCGGCACGGCTGTGCCACTGAATATTCCCAGCTACCTTAAAATTAGTCAGATAGGTATGTCCAGCTAGCTGCAGACCTGCCCTACAGTGTGGCCAGAGTTAGCCGGTTAAGATAACCGGCTAATTCTGCTCCTCTCGGAAATGCCTATTGCTCACCCCTGGAGCGCCCCCGACTAGAATATAGCCGGGAAAGAGTTTTAAAATTGCAGTTTGGCCATTTAGATGGTTAAGTTTTCATTTATCCATCTAAATGGGGCTGAGATATAGAGGCTTTTGAATAATCGGCCCCTTAGAGATTAGGAGCACAATTTGCTTTTTGGTAGGGGTCATTTTGTTCTATTTGCTTTTATTGCTTTGGTTTGGTTTTTGTCTGTTGAATCTAGTTACAGGGTAGGTCCATCCAGTCTGCCCAGCGAGTTCCTTATGGCAGTAACTGCTGCTTTGTGCAGGCTACCCCCATGTTTCTGTTAAAGGTAGAAACTGCAGTTCCATGCAGATTATTGAATTGTTTATACATCTCTTTTGATGATTGGATATCTGATTCCTGTACATCCCTTCGGGTGCTATTTTATGACTGAAATAAACAAATAAATGGTGCTACTGTATTCGATTTAATGTGACAGTTTGTTATGCTGGCAGAGAGTCATTAGATATACCTACAATTTATCTCAACTGGCAATTTTGAATTTCAGTACAGATTCCAGAACTAGCTGATCAACTGCATTTCCTGTCACACATCATCAGGCGATGTAAGACTGGCGGCTCACAATTAGACTGCCATGCACATCTTTCTAAGAAATCAATACATCTCTTCTTAAGCTGGTTTTGCTCAGTGGTATTTCTTTAGTGAGACCAAAGTCAAGATCATCTGACAGTAATCCTTTCTTATTGATTAAAAAAAAAAAAAAAAAATCCAAAGAGAGGAATCAGCTCCAGCAACAGAGCTTGATTACTGGATTTTAGATGTTGTGCAATATCAAAACACATTCTGTTATGACGTTCCGCAAAATGTATAGATATGAACATTTTTTGCACAAGTATAAAGCTGCATAGGAGCAAGATTTTGACAAATGTATCTCTTTTTTGTAGCATGAGACAGAAATAAACAATAAACATGGGCTTGATATATTCAGATTTGTATTATTTATGTGGTTCAGGAAGTTTGCCAAATTAAGGCCAAATATAATCAAAGAAACCTCACATAACATTATTTTTAGACAGCTTACCACTTATTAGTATTACCCTAAATAAGAGCACAACATATTTTGTGTTTCACAGATGATACTGTTTATATTGCTCTTGCCAAACAAGAAACATGCATATCTATGTACTAAATTGCATTAAATAACATCTGCAAAATTGTGCTTCAGTGTTTATTTATTTAATGTTATTCGCTATATCTATTTTATTTACTTTCTCCAAATTTATAGCCTGCCTATAATGAGATCATGGTTTGTGGGTAACAAAGCATAAAATACCATAACGCACGGGATAAACCAATGAAGAACACAACAAAATCTGACTTGGATAAGAAGCGATATCCTTCATGTAGTTATGCATCTGTGACTGCCAGCTGAGATATATCCCTAGCAGTGTGAACCGGAATAACTGGGTAACGTAGATAGGCAAATTGGTCTTTATTGGCTATCATCTGCTATGTTGTTATATAAGTGTGAAACTAGTGCCAGGGCAGGTAGCATAAACCTGAAATAAGATGATGGCTATTTGAATGTTCTGTCCTATCACTACTGCTTTACAGAATAGCTGCTTTGTCAGCTGCAATTCCAGTTTAATATATGAGCTTCTGCAGAATGTCTAAACCACTCCAAATTGAATTAATGCAGCTAGGAACATATTAATTTTATACATTCTTACTGAATGTAGGCTCCATTCATCAATGCGTTTTTTAACCTGTCTTTTTATTAGTTATTCAATACTCAAACATTACATATGACTATAAACAATGGGTAGCAGGTAATAATAAACAAACTCAAATATTACAACCTCCTCCCCCCCCCCCCCCCCCCATCCCTCATACTGAGTTTAAGTCCTTAAAAAGAGAAAGGAATGAGAACGAGGTAAATAGAAAGACCAAGATAGATTAATCAGCTTAAGACTCCTCAATACTAGGGAATTAACAGCGTTCAAGGACTGAAGTTAAGAGGTATATTGTTGGAACTGGCATATCACTATACTAGCATATTGGATTTTACATTTAATAGAGCACTTGAGAAGAAAAGTTGCATCTATTTGAGCAAAGTGCTAATTTTTTTCAAGATATCTTGAAATTCTAACTTTAAATCCATGAAAAGTTTTAATTGCGTTATGAAAAAATAAACATAGAACCCAGTTTTCATCAGGTACCAAAACAAAAGTTAACCGCTAAGAAAAGTCTATTTATTATTCCTAGAAGTCCTTGAAAGTGGGCTCTCCAAGTTTAATAAACTTAGAGAAAGTAAATTGTATAATTTAACAACTGGTGGGATTTCCTTCCTAGGCATTCAGCTAAATAGCTCATAAACAATTCAAGTCCAGAAATTGTGGGGGATTTAGGAAATTTGGAAACATCTTAGGTTCCTCAATTTAAGGAAATTCTGGTCTTTTTCTAGCTTCCTAGCTGTTACAAGGATGACTCTGAGACCCATATACTAAAGAACTTCAGAGGTTGCATCTGACGAAGTGGACTCTGTCCTCAAACGCTCATGCCTCAATAAATTGGTTAGTCTATAAGGTATCATTTTTTCCATATATTAAATTGTGTAAACATAAGCCATCAACACATTAATTAGCTTTACATTAATGGCCCATGTTAATAATATGTAAATGGATTTTGTGTTAATTAACTGGCATTAAAGTTAACATGTTAACCCAGATATTATTGTAAAAACTAAACTATGTTTCCCTAAGTTTTTGCATAAAGAGTCTGAGTTCACTTTTGTGTGTTTTAACGTGTTAGTTTTCTATGCACTAATAGGTAATGATCTGTTTTGCATAGTTTCACATTTCAATACGTCAGCTGTTATGCTAAAATTGTTTTTCTAGATTTAGGTTTTATTCTGAATGTTTTAAATTGTAAGCTGATTAGAGTTTTGGTATTAGGCAGCCTATAAATGTGTTAAATGAATAAATAAATATATAAATATGCTAACATGCATTAAAAGCACTGTTAATACACATTAACTAGATTTTGTATGATAACACGTTTAATGCATTAGCATTTGGCCATTTTAATTACTGCTGCTTTGTACTTCTTGAGCTCATCCACTTGGTGCTGCAATGACAAGAATGAGCAAGAAGCAGTCTGTACAGATTGTTGGTGCAAGTCTATTTGATTCTGCAATGAATGCACTTTTTTTTATGAGCTCCAACATCCAGGACAAGTGCTCTTTTTAAATCCATGCTGTTATCAAAGTGGAGGTAGCATTCACCTGTAAAGCAGGAGAATGTGTGCCTACATTACCTCCAGCCTGAGTCTTTCCAGTCCAAAGTATGTTAATCCAACAAGATCACTTGGAAATCCATTGAGGAACAAGGCAGTCTTCCCCAGCTTGCTCGCTCCTTCTAGCCTCAACAACAAAGGTTCTGATGTGCTAAGATTTGCAGCACCATTTCCTGGTTCGAACCCTCAGAAAATAAGAGCTTTATTTGGAGGAGGGGATAGACAGTAAAAGAGCTGGTAGAAACCAGAAAAGAAGCAAAGAAGAGAAGCTTCCACTAATGCTTGTCTTGTGCGAGTAGACACCACTGACTACCCTGGATAAACAAAGTGGTCCATCAGGCCTCAGATGACTTGTGCCTACAGAGTCTAATTTTATGCTTAGGAAGATGTCTACCAAAGATTGCATGACACTAGTCAGGTAAATAGCAGACAATTGTTGCATTTGGTGGCTCGCAGATCCCTCCTGTGAGTCGCCGTTCTTACCTCCACCACAGGGCTTCCCTAGAGGTGCCTTGACTCTGGCTTCCTCCTCTGGCATGGCAGGCCACACCATGGTGCAACCACACATTTCTCCATTCGCAGCAGGACGCCGCTGACTCTGGCCCCAACTCCCCTAGCGTTCGATGTCCATACTGAACTTAAACGGGTCAGTTGTCGGAAACCCAGAGAGGTGCCTGCCCATGATGTCAGGATTCCTGCACTATTTAAACCTGGTTTAGACGCTTCTCCAGTGCCTCAACAAAAGGTCGATTTCTCCTGGAGGAGTGCTTTGCCTCCACATTCCTGTTTCCTGCCTCCTAGTTTCTGATTTGTGTCATTCCTGTGCTCCTGTGTCCTGTTCCTGGTTCCTTGGCAGTCTGGTTTGTCTCCTGAGTTCCTGTCTGCATAGTCAGTCTTTCCTGCATCTGTCTTCAGTGTCTCATCTTGCTCCTGTGGCCCCTCGTCCTCCCTCTCCTCTTGGTTCCTCATCTCTTTAGATTGGACTTCTGGCTTTGACTTCAGACCGGACTTTTGGCATCAACTTGGATTGATCTTCTGGCTTGATCTCAGATTAGATCTTGATGCTGCTTGAACTCCCCCTGCCCAGACCTCTGCCTGAACCACGACACTGCATGTACGCTGCCTACCTCTGTCCACAGCCTGTTGACTGCTTCCTGTCCTGACTGCTGCTTGTCTTGACTCTGCTTCCTGCTCTGTGCTGGCCTGTAATCACTTCATCGTGATGGCTCTTCACCTCTACAGAGGCCTGCACCTAAGACCAGCCGGCCCCGGCATCTGATGACTCAACCTAAGGAGAACGTGGACTGCTATTGGTGAAGCTCCAGTTAGGCCTCTGCTACTGCCAGCTCTGCCTGCCTATCATGGGGACCTGCAGGGCTCCTCCCTATGGGTTGCGCCAACTGCCCCTCGGTCTAAGGGTACACATCCACAACAGCAATGCAGCATAATGGAGGCATATGATCTGTTTTGCAGCTAGACAGCTACCCTGCCCCCACATTGATAGTTTTAACATATGTTTGTCATCTCCCCATTATTTCTTTTATTAAAGAAATGTACTGAAATTGCACTATAAAATGCAGATAAATCGTCCTTAAAAATTCGCACATTAAGAATTTTTTAAGGTAAATTATGATAAAATCCTAAAAGGCTGCCTGTCAAATCTAATCAGTGGCAAGTTGATACAAAATCAAAGATAACATGAATATTTTTAGTAGAAGAAACATTTAACTGTTAGCTCATAGCTCTCAACTACAGTGACATCAGCTAAAGTGAAAGATACTTGTGCCACTGAAAAGTCTTTTTCATTTACAAAATGAAATCACCTTGAAATGATCCTTTCAGATATGGGCAATTCATAGTCAACATTTTTGGGATAAATATGGATTTCTGTTAAAAAAAAAATCCAAATTGCCTTTGATCCATGGGATTCAGACATTTTCAATTTAAAATTGATCTAGTGGAATTGAATTATAGGAACATCCATGCCCTTTGCCCAAAAATCTTTGTTAGATAACTGAGAAAAACAGAAATGGAATATAACACATCATTTATTTCCATGATGTGTGATATTCATTCCATACATCTAAGGATGTCATCATGAGGATGAGAATGGGCTAAATCTAGTACTATATGTGCAGCCTCAGACATTATAATAAGATGCAATTCCCCTTTTTTATATACATATTGATGTTGATCATTAACCATAACGCAGGGACAGTAACTTTAAAACAGGCACGCGAGCGCATATCTGCACACGTTCATTGACCCACACCTTGGGACGTGATGATTTTATAACATATGCACATATATGTGTGCATGTTATAAAATAGCTTGAGCATGTGCACATGTGCACACAATTTTAAGTGGGTGCGCACAAATGCCACCTCTACTGCATAAGTGGGGGGATTTTAATAGACACGCATGCCAACACCATTACCAGTTTTCCCAGTTCATTCCCAGCTCATCCAGATAAGGGATAGAACTTCCAAATTCCCCTAGTTTAAAAGACTCCCTTCTCCCCTGTTAGTCCCGACTCTTAAAATGCCACCAATCTATTTAAGAACATAAGAACATGCCATACTGGGTCAGACCAAGGGTCCATCAAGCCCAGCATCCTGTTTCCAACAGTGGCCAATCCAGGCCATAAGAACCTGGCAAGTACCCAAAACCTAAATCTATTCCATGTTACCACTGCTAGTAATATCAGTGGCTATTTTCTAAGTCAACTTAATTAATAGCAGGTAATGGACTTCTCCTCCAAGAACGTATCCAATCCTTTTTTAAACACAGCTATACTAACTGCACTAACCACATCCTCTGTCAACAAATTCCAGAGTTTAATTGTGCGTTGAGTAAAACAGAACTTTATCCGATTAGTTTTAAATGTGCCACATGCTAACTTCATGGAGTGCCCCCTAGTCTTTCTATTATCCGAAAGAGTAAATAACCGATTCACATCTCCTTGTTCAAGATCTCTCATGATTTTAAACACATCTATCATATCCCCCCTCAGCCGTCTCTTCTCCAAGCTGAACAGCCCTAACCTCTTTAGTCTTTCCTCATAGGGGAGCGGTTCCATTCCCCTTATCATTTTGGTAGCCCTTCTCTCTACCTTCTCCATCACAATTATATATTTTTTGAGATGCGGCGACCAGAATTGTACACAGTATTCAAGGTGCGGTCTCACCATGGAGCGATACAGAGGCATTATGACATTTT
The DNA here is from genome assembly GCF_901001135.1 of Rhinatrema bivittatum. Lineage (NCBI taxonomy): Eukaryota > Metazoa > Chordata > Amphibia > Gymnophiona > Rhinatrematidae > Rhinatrema > Rhinatrema bivittatum. Next base: position 96,818,068 of record NC_042617.1, on the reverse strand, counting down.
CTGTTTTATTCACCTACTGCAAGCGGTATCGCAACAGTATCCCCTCCTCAAAGCCCCCCCCCCCCTCCAGTCTCCTCCTCCTCTCTTTATTTTATTATTTACACATCCTCCATAGCAGAAGTAAAATTACACAGCAGGAAACTGAATGTTGCAACCAGCCAATCAATTACAATCCCTGTCCAATATCTTGGACATAAGGGTACTGAGGCATTAGTGGATATGAAAGTGAGTTACAGCAGTGAATAGGATAGAAAATGATAGACCAATAAGAAGACCAAGCATGAGAGATGATAGCTTTTTTTAGACTACTGTTTAGGTCACATCTCAATAATAGATTATTGTGTTCTCAATTAACATGCCAGTTAACAAAATTGTGCAAAGAAAACTAGGGATGTGCATTCATTTGAAACAAAATAGGGAATGTTGTTGACATTTCCTATTTCATTTCATTAAATTTTCAAAAGAAAAATCCACATAAATTATGTTGGTTTTCTTCATTTCATTAAAAAAAACCAACAACACACTCTATGCACTGCAGAATCGTGACCTAACCTGCAGCCTGCCTGGCAGGGCAGTCACCTAACCCATGGCCTGCCCCACCAGCTCACAGCCTTCCCAGGATCTGGCCTGTGGCCTTCCTTGGAGCCTCCTCTGACCCTTTCCTCCTTCCTTTGCAAAATGATGCCAGAGCTAGGAACCACCCTGGCCACCAGTTATCTCCTGTGGGGTCGATAGCAAAATAAAAGAGGCAGGAGAGATGTTCACTTACCTCCTGCCCTGTCCATGTAATCTTGATATTAGCGCTGGTCAGCCCTGAGACCAGCACCATAGCAACTTTATAATGGCACCTGTTTCAGGGCAGGCAGATGCCATTTTCATGTACAGCTATATGTTTATATGGTCATACAAGAAAATGGCTTTTGCCGGCCCTGAGGCCTTTGCTATTTTAAAGTTGCTATGGGCTGGTCTCAGGACCGACGGAAGCTATTATGGGTATTCCTCCAGCCTCTTCTACTTCATCATTGACCACACATAAAGGGTAAATGGAGGCCAGGGAAGCTCCTGGCCCTGACATCATTCTGGGAGGGAGGAGTCAGAGAAAGCTATGGGGCAGGCCACAGGAGAGGCCCTTTGGCTGGCATCTGGCTAGCGGTCAGACCAAGGGTTGGCTGTGGGTTTGCAAGGCTGCCTAGTGTATCAAGGGTTTGTTTTTTTCAATTTTGGGGGGGAATTTAAACACTTATTTTGTTTCAATAAACAAAACGATTTTTAGATTTAAACCACCTCCAAAAACAAAAAAAGAAACAAAACACATTTTTTTGTGCCTACACATCCTTAAGGCTGTTTAAACAGATGTGCGTAAGCATGAGCCCCTGGGCTGTGATGCAACTGACACAACCCCGGGGCTGGCCATGGTCCATGCCACTGGGAAGTGGGCACATCCAGGCACGGGCTAGGCTGAAGCAGAAGACTGGAGACTAGGGACAGACTGAAGGTTCAAGCGGAGGTGAAATCTTTGAACAGGAACACTTGAGACTTGGAACAGAAACACTTGAGTCTTGGAAGAAGAACAAACAAACCAGGAACTAGGACATCTCTGATGAGATCCAGCAACCCATGCTGATCTCTGGGATAGCCCTCCGGCCACTCTGTTAGCCCTTTCAGACTAATCACTTAGCAACAGCATGAGCTTAAAACTGATGAAGGCTGAGGACTCTGGTCACCGATGACAAGTCAAGGCTGAAGGCTGTGAAGACTTGGGACAATATGAAGGCTCTGAAGACTGGAAGACAATGAAGGCTCAGAACTTGAAAAAGCTGAAGGCAAGGAATCCAGGCAAGATGAGTGACCAGGTGAAAACTGAAGTCAGGGATCCCTCTGACTGGAACAAGATCTCCGAAGACAGGGACAGGAACTCTGAAACTAGGATTTCAGGAACTCAGAACTCAACTCAGGAACTCAGACTCACGAGACTCAAACCAGTGAGGAAGGCAAAGGCAGGAACGCAAACCAGGAACAGGAACTGAAGACTTGGTCTGAAGACTTGGAAACAGCACTGAAGACTTGGACTGAAGATTTGGATGTAGGAACAAAGATTTGAATAAACAGGAGATCAGAATAGACAGCCACATGAAACAGTTCTTGAAGGACCGGTAACCTTGCGAAGGCCTGGGAGAAGTGCCATTTAAAGGCCCAAAGCAGTGACATCATCAGGAGGGGCCATGGGTCTTTTCCTGTCACAGTCCCTTTAAAAATTCAGCAGGAGAAAGTCGCATCGGGGATCACCAGCGGTGTTTCTGGACTGGTGGCATCTTTCCTGCCGCAGAGCAACTGCACAGGTCCTTGGCGATAGCAGTGTTCAGCCGCATGAGTGATGGCAAGGTCTCTGCTGCCGCAAGAGGCAGCAGCAGCAAGGGTCTGGTGGTGTTGGGGTTCAATAGCACTCTGAGGCCTTGCAGGAAAGCAGAGGTAGCAATGGCAGTGTACAGACTGCAAAAACAGCAGATCCGGAGTCTGGCCAGCAGTGGGTGAGTGAGACCACTCACAGGGCCCTACTGCAAGCGGTATCGCAACAGTATCCCCTCCTCAAAGCCCCGCCTCCAGTCTCCTCTCTTTAGCTTTAGAGGAGACATGTATAATCCCGTTACCATCAGGGGCTCGAGGGGCAGACACAGGATCCGAACATACTTGGATTCAAGAACTGAAGGGAGGACTATATTGGACTGCCTGAACTAAGACATGGCTGCAGGCTTGGACAACGACATGATTTGAAACACACTGGGAGCTAGAACCAAGACTGGAGAACTTGAGCAAAAATCTGGATGCAGGCGCCTCCTGTGGGTCGTAGTCCAAAAAAAAAAACTCAGGAAGGAGCAAGAATCAAAGCATGGAAGGCCCATTGTGTGGACATGTTCACTGAGTGGGAACAGGGAGGAAGCTGGCAACTACAGACCGGTTAGCCTCACTTCGGTGGTGGGAAAAGTAATGGAGTCACTGCTGAAAGAGAGAATAGTGAACTATCTACAGTCCGGAGAATTGATGGACCAGAGGCAACATGGATTCACCAGGGGAAGATCCTGTCAAACAAATCTGATTAACCTTTTTGACTGGGTAACCAAGGAATTGGATCGAGGAAGAGCGCTTGATATCATATACTTGGATTTCAGCAAAGCTTTTGATACGGTTCCGCACAGGAGACTGGTGAATAAAACGAGAAGCTTAGGAGTGAGGGCCGAGGTGGTGACCTGAATTGCAAATTGGCTGACGGACAGAAGACAATGTGTGATGGTAAATGGAACCTTCTCTGAAGAGAGAGCGGTTTTAAGTGGTGTACCGCAAGGATCGGTGTTGGGACCGGTCCTGTTCAATATCTTTGTGAGCGACATTGCGGACGGGATAGAAGGTAAGGTTTGTCTTTTTGCGGATGACACAAAGATCAGCAACAGAGTGGACACGCCGGAAGGAGTGGAGAGAATGAGACGGGATCTAAGGAAACTGGAAGAGTGGTCGAAGATATGGCAGCTCAGATTCAATGCCAAGAAGTGTAAAGTCATGCATATGGGGAGTGGAAATCCGAATGAACTGTATTCGATGGGGGGGGAAAAGCTGATGTGCACGGAGCAGGAGAGGGACCTTGGGGTGATAGTGTCTAATGATATGAAGTCTGCGAAACAATGCGACAAGGCGATAGCAAAAGCCAGAAGAATGCTGGGCTGCATAGAGAGAGGAATATCGAGTAAGAAAAGGGAAGTGATTATTCCCTTGTACAGGTCCTTGGTGAGGCCTCACCTGGAGTACTGTGTTCAGTTCTGGAGACCGTATCTACAAAAAGACAAAGACAAGATAGAAGCGGTACAGAGAAGGGCGACCAAGAAGGTGGAGGATCTTCATCGCATGACGTACGAGGAGAGATTGAAGAATCTAAATATGTACACCCTGGAGGAAAGGAGGAGCAGAGGTGATATGATACAGACTTTCAGATACTTGAAAGGTTTTAATGATCCAAAGACAACGACAAACCTGTTCCATAGGAAAAAAATCAGCAGAACCAGGGGTCACGATTTGAAGCTCCAGGGAGGAAGATTCAGAACCAATGTCAGGAAGTATTTCTTCACGGAGAGGGTGGTGGACGCCTGGAATGCCCTTCCGGAGGATGTGGTGAAGACCAGAACTGTGAAGGACTTCAAAGGGGCGTGGGATAAACACTGTGGATCCATAAAGTCAAGAGGCCGCCAATGAAGAGTGGGTGACTCGCCAGAATGACGGCTACTGCCTGGAGACAATACCCTTATTCAATAAACATACACATGCTTACTGTGACTCCAACATCGCTCTAAGCTTCAACAGCAAGAGGAAATGTGGAAAAATGGATTTACACTCACAAAGAGGAGAGTAGCTGGCTTGTTACGGTGGTTACTACCCCAAACCAAATAAGCCTGATGCTTCACCTTCAATGCATATACAGCATAGTTCTCTGCTTCAATGGCAGGGGAGAAGAAAAAAGGGTTCGCACTCACAAAGTGGGGAGTAGCTGGCTTGTTACGGCGGTTACTACCCCAAACCAATTGTGTCCGATACTTCACTTTCGATGCATATCCAGCATGGCTCTCTGCTTCAACAGCATGGGAGAAGACTGATACATCACGCATTTCCAGCATAGCTCCCTGCTTCAACAGCAGGGGAGAAGAAAAACAACCAATAAGGACTGTATAACATAGTCTGGGTAAAACAAATAAGCATGGGTGTAGCTTGCTTATTGCGGCGGTTACTACCCCTACTACCCCTAACTAATCAAGCTAGATATTTCAATGGTGGGGGTGGAAGGGAAATAGAACCAAGAGCTAAGAGAAACAGATAAGTATGAGAGAAAAAAACGTGTGAAGCTTGCTGGGCAGACTGGATGGGCCGTTTGGTCTTCTTCTGCCGTCATTTCTATGTTTCTATGTTTCTATGATCTCATGGCCTTCACAATCTGCTGTGAACTGATGGACGTGAGCAGGAACCCCTTTGCTATGACACAACCAACACAACCCCAGGGCTGGCCATGGTCCACATTGCTGGTGGGTGAGTGCATCCAGGTAAGGGTTAGGCTAAAGCTGAAGACTGAAGACTAGGGACAGACTGAAAGCTCAAGCAGAGCTGAAGACTTGGAACAGGAATATTCGAGACTTGGAAGAGGAACACTAGAGACTTGGAAGAAGAACAAACAAACCAGGAACTAGGACATCTCTGATGAAAACCAGCAACCTATGCTGGTTTCTGGGGTAGCCCTCTGGTCATTCCATAAGCCCTTTTAGACAAACCGCTTAGGAACGCTTGAGCGTAGGACTGATGAAGGCTGAGGACTCCAGACACTGATGACAAGACAAGACTGAAAGCTCTGAAGCAGGGCTTCCAAACTTGTCCTAAGGACCACACAGCTAGTTGGGTTTTCAGGATATCCACAATGAATATGCATGAGATACATTTGCATACCATGGCGACTCAGTATTTGCATATATCCTGAAAACCCAACTGGCTGTGGGGTCCCCAGGAGAGGTTTGGGAAGCCCTGCTCTGAAGAGCTGGGACAAGACAAAGACTCTGAAGACTTGGAATATGACAAAGTCTCAGGACTCAAAACAGGCTGAAGGCAAAGAATCCAGGCAAGATGAAAGACTAAGCGAAATCTGAAGACAGGGATCCCTCGAACAGGAACAAGCTCTCTGAAGACAGGGACAGGAACTCTGGAACTAGGAATGCAGGAATTCGGAACTTGACTCAGGAACTTGGAACTCAGGCTCAGGAGATTCGAACCAGCAAGGAAGGCGAAGACAGAACCACAAACCAAGAACAGGAACTGCAGACTTCGACTGAAGACTTGGAAACAGAACCGAAGACTTGGACTGAAGACTTGGACGCAGGAACAAAGACTTGGCCGCACAGGAGACCAGGAACATATGACCATATGAAACAGAAGACCTTGAAAGACCAGTAACCTTGCAGAGGCCAGGAGAAATAGGAAAAGTGGCCTTTTAAAGGCCCGAAGCAGTGACATCATCAGGAAGGGCCGCAGGGCTTTTTCCACCGCGGTCCCTTTAAAACTTGAACAGGGAGGCGCGCTGTATTGGGGATTACCAGCGATGTTTCAGGGCCACATGGATGACCGGTGGCATCTCTCCTGCCGCAGAGCATCTACACAGGTCCAAGACAGCAGCGTTCAGCCGCAGGGGTGACAGCAAGGTCTCTCCTTCCGTGGGAGGCAGCAGTATGGGTCTGATAGCATCAGGATTCAGTAATGCTCTGAGGCCACACAGGAAAGCAGAGGCAGCAACGGTGGCATCTGGGCTGCAAAAGGAGAAGAACTGGCATCCATCCGACAGTGTGTGAGTGAGGCCACACACAGGGCACTCTCGTGAGTCGTATCGCAACAAAAGCAAATTATATTTTCAAAAAACAAACAAACGTGTGAGCAGCTGCCTGATTTGTGCATTGACCTTTTTCATTGACTTACTTTTTCCGTGTTTTTGATTTCTAAAAACTCAAAGAGGCACCTATTCTAACAGAAAGGAACATGCAGCAAAAGTCAGCTACAGAAATGGTTGAGCAATGTGCAGAACTCAGGCAATTTGCTTGAGCATTTATTTTGCTTACTTTTGAAAGTCAGGTCCATAAGCTAATATTCAAACAGTGCAATTTCACTATGTATAAATCTATGTTGCTTGTCCTTGAGGTACATGGGAACATCTGAAGGTGGAGAAGGAGCTCCTTATTGCACTGGGCAGCAACACTGCAATGGTGAAGGATGTTGTGCTAACTGCTCTGAAAGCAGATGCCGAATGCAACACAAGCAAAATTATTTCTTTGAGGCCAATATACTAAAGTGTGCAGAACAATGCACATTATTGTTTTATTCTGCACGCTTTTTTGCTACCAGGAATTACATGCTAATGAGCCCAGTAGAAAAATAATGTACATTGTTTCTCTTTGGACTTTATTGCAAAAACTTTAACTACTTCTTGTTAAGGGGTAGTTCAATTTTTTTTTGGTGAAATCACATTTGCAAAACATTTAGGGATAGATTTTAAAAGGAGCGAGTGCGCGTCCATGTGCACGCGGTTCCCGGGGCGCGCACATGGATATGCCGATTTTATAACATGCGTGCACCTGCACGTGCATGTATTAAATCTGTTGGCCGTGCACATATGTGCACTGGATTTTAAAATCTGCACGCGCATGTGCTGACGGCGCACGCAAGGGGGATGACTTTTAGTAAATTACGCGTGGCGACGCAATCGGGCCTTCCCCAGTTTCCTCCCAGTCCGCCCCAATTAAGGAGCGGACTGGGAGGGAACTTTTCTATCCCTAACCCTACTCTTCCTACCTCTTCCTCTCTCCACCCTGACCCCTAACCTAACCTAACCTAACCGTAACTATCCCCATTTTTCTTTTTTTACTTACTGTTCCATTGGAGCAGAAGCAACTTTTGCACGCCGGCTGGCTGCTGACGTGCGCTTCCCCGGAACAGCGGCTAATGGCCTCTGTCCCAGCTGGCCTCCTTCCTGCCCCGACCCTCCCCACCTAGACCATACCCCCATCTCACCCCTTTTTCAGGGCCTGGCACTTGTGTGCGTATCAGGACTTATGAGCATGGCCGGGCCCTTTTGAAAATGCGCGTGGTAAGCACAGGGCCCAGCCATGCGCGTAAATCCTGATTTTTTATGTGCGTGGCGCTTTGAAAATTCGCCCAATAGCATAAGTAGTTTAGCTATGTATTCATTGCTAATTAATTTGTTTGTGTTCATTAATCAGCATAATCATGAAGTAAATAATGTACATAAGGTATTTGCTGGGCCATAAATCAGGCCCGGTGCAGCCATGTTAATGAGCTGAGTCACATGCAAAGCAGCTCACTCACATGGCAACAAGCATCACAGCTCACAAAAAGTCTTTGCAAGTTGTGGTACTTATGGAGAGAGATGTGGCTAAATTTTCCCCAAGAGCATCGGTAGGCTAATGGGCTTACTGATGCTCCTGGAGTATCTCCTTATAGGGGCCACAATGCCCAATCTTAGTCACAAAATCCAAAAAGGGTCAGTGGCCATCCGCCCACCACTTCCTGCACCCCAATTCATGTCCTAAATTAAAAATAACAGTAACTCCCATTATGCCCTGCCTCCTGGTCAGAAGATCCACCCCCATGTAAACAAAAATCATGCCCCCACCAACTTCTAAATTCCCCCAGCACCCCCCAAGCTTACCATTAAATCCCTAGTGCTGTAGTGGGGAGAGGAACAATCTCCAGTCACTCCTGTCCTGCCAGGGCAATTTTCAAAAAGACGCCAGCTAAACTCCGTCACCCAATAAGTAAGAGGCATAGGGGAGCCTGGGGTCAGGTTGCACCATTTTGAAAAATGGCACCTGTGGGGCATGAGTGAGTGGGGATCACTCCTTCCTCTACTAGATACCAGGACTTTTTATTGTAAGTGGGTAGGGGGGTGTGGGCAGCAGGGATGGGGAATGAGAAGGTGGAGGTTAAGCTTTGTTTTTTCATGAGGGTGGGGCTAATTATCAGAAGGGTTTTTAACTGGGGGGACTTAGTTATTTTTTTATGGCCCACATGCGGGTGTGGTAAGAGGTGGTGAGTAGTCATGGATGACCAGGGATTTTGTGATATGTGTTCAGGGGATGACTGTGCCTTACAGCTGCTTTAAAAAATAACAGTCTTGGGATGATCTGCCACCATTGGGGTAGATTTTATAAATTTGCGCATGCGCGAACAAGAGTACGCGGGATTTCAATAGATACGTGCATAGCCGTGCGTATCCATTAAAATCCGGGGTCAGCGCGCGCAAGGCTGCCCAAAATCGGCAGCAGCCTCGGAGGGAACTTTCCTTCCACCCCCCCGCACCTTCCCTTCCCCTACCTAACCCACCCCCAGCTTTATCTAATCCTCGCCCTACCTTTGTTGAACAAGTTACGCCTGCTCGAGGCAGGCATAACTTTTAACTTTGCGTGCGCTGGGCCAGCTGCCGTGCGGGGGGCTCGTCCGGAGGCCACGGCCATGCCCCTGGAATGCCCCCAGATGATGCGCCGCGGTGTCACACCCCCGACACACCCCCCTACATGCCCCCCCCAGGAAAGCCCCAGGACTTACGCGCGTCCTGGGGCTTTGCACGCGCCGGAAGCCTATGCAAGATAGGCTTGGCGCGCGCAGGGGGAGTTTGGGTAGGTTTTCGGGGGGTTATGCGCATAACCCTCTGAAAATCTACCCCATTGTGTGTTGCCTCTTCTGGAAATGTGTGAAGTTCTCAGTCATGGCAACACACAGAAATTTACCCCAGGATTTGCTAAATCCTGTGGCATTCATGCAGTTTAATTTAAGAAATCCTGTAGTATTTTTTGTAGGAGACACACAAATATGTGCTGATTTATCAGTTTAGTAAATAGGCCCCATAGATAGAAGTAAAAGCACCCAAAATATTCTATTATAAACATATATAATTTTTACATATGTAGATGTTTTCCAAGAGACTTGTTTTTTTTCTGAAAAGGTTTCATAGGGAATATTTGCTCTATGACCTGATACCATTTAGAAAGTAGAGAAAAGGGGCATGTCAGCAATTGGCTGATAGTTTATAATCCATACTACTATTGTTAGCAAGCCTAACTTTGATAGTCTGTGAGGGAGTATGATGAGTAGGATGAGAAAGAGAGCTATCAATGAAAAGTCGACTCTACCTTGCACTGAATTCTCATTTGAAGAACTCCTCTAATATCTTAAGTATCCTCCAAGCACACTCTTCAATATATTAAATATAAGTAAGTCTTGATAATTACAGAAGACACATTTTTTTCCAAATATTGTTGTGCCTACCGACTGAGCTGAAATAAAACTGTCCAAATTGCCAATTAATTGTATACAGTACAAAAACTCTATTGAGGAAAAGTAAGGATATCTTACAACCTTGACAAAAAGAGCTCTTTTAATTGGCAGAAAGATTTATTTTAGAAACTAGAGCATTTCTACCACCAATTAGCAGTCAAATTCCACAGAATTAGCTCACAGTGGAAGCCCCTATATGGAGCAGCTGAGGCAGTGATTTCACAAAATCAAAAAATAATTCAAACTAATAGTAACTACACTGCAATCCTATGTTTCAATAGTACAAGTGCCTTTAGCAATAGGATAACTGTCAATGCTCACATTAGGCATTCTTGTTTTCATTACCATGGGGACCTTCACTTAAATACAGTTCAGTTACATCAATCCAGAAGTTTTATCCATAGCCCTACATTTTTTTTTTTACTGTGCTTGAAATTCTTTGCTATGAGGAGCTGTTTTCCCTCAGCAAGACTATGTTTGAGAGAACTGAAATCTTGAGCAACGGCTTACGCTACTTTATGTTTGTTAAGTCCCAAAGCAAGTTTGTAGGCCATTAGCAGTCTTCTCTACTGCATGTACTGTTTGTTGTTGTCAGGGCTTTGGTACTGTAAGACATAAATGAACTCTGCAGATTTACAGGTCATGTTCTACCTTGCCTTGTATGTTCTTCCTGTCACGGTGACAAAAGAAAAGAGGAAGCAAAACCAAATAAAGCAGGGAAATTTCACAAATTCTCTTGTTAGAGAATGGGAGTCAGGAAGCCGGGATTTGTTTAAAGCTTTGTCAGTGGCCAAAAGGTCACACGAGCTACCCGGTCCTCTCAGTCATCTGTACCTGCAAGATAATATGGGGTAGATTTTAAAAGGAGTGCACGTGTGTCCATGGGCGCTCAGTTTCCGGTGCACGCACATGGACGCGCCAATTTTATAATCCACATGCACAGCGACTCTATCGGGCCTTCCCCAATTCCCTACCCTACCTCTTCTCCTCTCCACCCCAACCCCTAACCATCCCCATTATTTTTTCCTTACTGCTCTGTCAGAGCAACCTCAGCACACCAGCTGGCTGCCGGTGCGTGCTCCCCAAGAACAGCAGCTAACGGCCGCTGTCCTGGCCAGCCTCCATCCCACCTCGCCCCTCCCTGCCCAGACCATGCCCCCAGGCCTGCCCCTTTTTCAGGGCCTGGCACTTCTGCACGTATCTGGACTTATGCGCATGGCCAGGCCCTTTTGAAAATGCTGCTCTGAGTAAAGGCCTGTAGCAACTCACCAACTTTATAGTACCAGCTCCCAGGATTCTTGTGGCATGGACTGATGACATCAGCACTTCTCTAACATAAAAGTAAGCTCACTCTTCTGGGCAGGTGCCTGAAGAATAGATTCTGATTCTGTGTTCCTCTACATCTGGTTGTTCTTGATTTTGACTTCCGATTGAGACCCGGCCTGGTTTCTGACCTTGCTTCTGTCTGCTGCCTGCCCTGATCCTTGTTTGTCTCCAGTTTCCGAATGGACTCCGCCTGACCACAATTCTGCCTCATGATTCTGAGCCATGCCTTGGCCCTGTCAGTCAGCGGTCCCAGAGTCCACTCTTCCAACCCATGTCATGGTTATTCCCCTGCCCCATTGGGTAAGTGGATATCTCTCTTCCTCCCCTGTGTGGCCACTAAATGTAGGAAAAAGTAGCCCTTTGGCAAGGTCTTTCTACTTTTAAGTCTTGCTCCCTTTAAAAAAAAAAAAAATCCCCTCAGTGCATCCTCCTTCCACCCCTCTTATTGATGTGGTGAAAAGCTGAGGGATGACCTTGGATAATGCGCTGTCAACATCAAAGCGAGTGTCACTTATTTAGATCCATCTTTTACAATCTCATTAATGTTGAATTTAAATAACATTATGCACATAGCAGACAATGCATGGAAGTTTATTATTGTGAAGGGGACTTTTGCAAAGCCACTTTGCAAAAGTGGGCTTCGTGCACAAAAGCAAAATGTCATAAAGTTGGCATTTTTGCATGTTTGTGGGTTTTTGTGCACGAAGCCCATTTTTGCAAAGTAACCACACTTTAGTACACTGGCCTTTGTGTTTGCTTGTTGGATTTTTTTTTTTTTTGACTCCGCAATTTCCTCCTGATTCTTTCGGCTTCCAGTTCAGTCAGAACCAGACCAGGGATCTAGAGCCATGAGCCATTATTCAAAGATACCTGGGAATTTGGCCCCTCCCCTTCCCCTTATGTTATGTTACCTCCCAACTTATTTTAGACCAATCATAGCAGCAAGAGTTCCCATCTAGGGGCCATTTACTAGGGCTCCTTTGAGGTGTCGCCATTGTATAATGATTAGGATTCAATTTTCCTCCCTAGGGCTGTGAATTCTGTCTCTGCAGACTTCTAGCCCTGGCTGACCCTGGCAGCAGAATACCTGAGCTTGGAATCAAACTCAAGCCCACTGAAAGACAGTGCATAGCGCTGGCATGGAGTCACCAGCCCGACCCCACTGGATATCTTCTTTAGGGATTCAGGTCCTTTCCTTGGCTTACCTGCTTCCTTCCAAACTCTGCCTATGTATAAGCCATTTTCACCTAAAACGTTACTCAACAACAGAAAAACTGCCTTTTGAATTGCTATGACCCGTCTTCTGAGCAACTTTTCCCATGCTCCTTTTTAGTTGAACCAGTCACAGTCAACCTTCTTCATCCACGAGTTATAGATGATGATGTTAATTTTCAATTCTTCTAGCCACCGAATACTATATGGGTAATACCACAATGAAAAAACAGAGCCTAACAACTAGAACTCTACATTTCTGTCAGGAGAAAAATGTAAACTTTTTTCTAGCTTTGTAGAGGGTCTACAATTATAGCTTTGTAGGTAAAGAGGCCTTGCAGCCTATCTTGCTTCTGCTTCTTATATAGTGACTGATTTCTGGGTGGTGATAGTAACTGCAAATGCACCTGCTGATTTACACAAAACAGTCCTGGTAATTAATTTTTTTTCTATCATTGGCATACAAGTGGAGAATGAGGGTCATTGTAGAGTGCAATATCTGTGGGTCTGTAGTATTCATGCAAGCCATGTGGAAACATCAAGGTTGTCCTGTCCTTGTTTAGTTTTTTAGCTCAGAGTGAAATTATCACTGTAGGGCTCCACTAGGATCCTATGAAGATTTGACCTTGTAGAAAGGCAATGCAATTAGAGAAAGAGAGAGGAGCATACCATTTATGCCACAGCACCCCCCATGTGAGGCTGCTACAATGGTTGTTTCCTAAATATATTACACAATGTCCGTTAGAGGAGTTGTGGATTTATAAATTGAAAGTCTAAGGTGGGAGTAGTCATTTCTTCTTTTCTCGGGGGTTATATCAGACAGGCTGAGCTACAGTTCAATAAAAACAAAACCAGGCATTGACGTTTAAAACAAAAACAGATTTTAGGCAAGCATGGGATAAGTACAGAAGACTCTTACTTGTTAAAAAATGAAGCAATAGTGGAAGCACAATCTAGAGCCATATGTTAAATGCACTCTACTTAAAAAATTCAACAGTAAGTATTGGGGCTGACAATAGCAAAATAAGTAGTATGAAATGTTAGAAGTCCTAGCGGAAATGGTGGCAACCACATAGCTAGGTCTGTCTGGCACATTTCTCTTGTCAATGGGTCAGTACCAAAGGGTGGTGGTGCTGGTGGTGGTGGCGGCGGCAGGGTATCATCCAGAAAAGCCCTGCAGATCTAGGAAGTCAGTTGTTTGAGCAACAGACATGTTAGTATTGGTTGCTATTTAGATTATTATGTTTAGCATAATTTCCAACTAGGCAGTGTAGCCTGTGCCTAGAGGCTCTAGGCTGAAGGGGGCACCTCCTCCTTTGTACTAGTGCACTTTACAGAGTAGCAGTATCCTGTCAAATCATCACCTACCCGCTTATAGGTGCGCCCATTCCCCACCTAGAGTTACAAACTGGCTCCATTTTCAGGACAGGACGATCCAGTCCTGGTTTAACCCCATTACATGTTGGGATTTATTCTGATTTCCCTATTGCATTCCCTAAGAAAAGCACCTGCATGCAGGGGAGTAAAACAAGGAATGGATCGACCTGGCCTGAAAATCTGGAGCCAGTTGGCAACCCTATTACCACCAGGATCCAGTTCTGGCATCCAAAGAGGGCAGAACCCATCTCCCTGTTTCTGATCCTAGAAGCATTTTGAAGGTAAATATAGCCTTCATGGTTGGAGATAGGAAGGGAGGGGTGCTGAGTGTAAATTAGATAGGAAATGTTGCATGTTCACTTCTGGATAAGGGAAGAGTACAAAGAAGGAACACAACAAGAACTGTCTTGGATAAAAGTGCTCTATGGCTGGCAGGTGGGATATATTAGACATACTGGATGGGTAAGTTGGTCTTTTTATGCCATCAACCACTAAGTTCTATGAATCCTCTATGCCTGACATCTCTTTCTCACAGTCACCCCTTCCTATTCCTTGAATAGGACTGTTTATCAGTTTTGAAAATGATGTTAGATTTGGTAACTATGTTTTATGAGCATTCTCTATTATTTGGTGGACTGCCTTCATTGTATTAGTGGAATGTTAGTGCAACCATGTAAATTAAATTAGTAAAATGTAATGAAATTAAAAAGTCTGGTGTCTCAAATCATTCAGTTAATATAATACAATGGTCTTTTTTATATTATTATACCATTACATTCATCCATAACATGATAATGCTTCTTTATAACACCAAAATGTTTGTCTTCCAAAGACACTCAGTCATTTATTTCAGAAATAATTGACAATGGCAGAGTATTTACTGATTTAGGAGTTGTTATGCATTGTCTGGAAGCATTAATTGTCTTTACTATAGACAGGGCATTAAAAGGAAAATTTTCCAGGTCATTTTGCTGGGTAAATTGGCTACATGAAAAGACATCACTCAATGCAGCTAAAAGTATGTGCAGAGGCATTGCTAAGCACTGGCATATGGGGCCCCTGCCATGAACCTGTGTGCCAATGTTTCAAATCTCATTCCTTGCTTGCTGCTAGTTCCACTTCAGAAGAACTCATGCCTCCTGTCATCACATGGTTCTCAATGAGTTTGAGCTGGGTAGTGCTCAAACTCATTCATAGGACTCAGAGTCTTGTAAGACCAGCATAGGAGTTCAAGTACCCATTGGCTCAACTTCATTAAGAACTGTGTGGTGCCAAAAAGCATCAGTGGTTTTGAGGTGGCAGCAGCAGACAGCAAGAGAGCATTTGTGCAGAGCAGGGAGAGGGGGGAATTGACAAACTGACTTGGGGGTTGCAAATGGCTAGCTGACTAGCTGAGGTGTGTCTATTCATATGTCTGGCTTGTTAACTCAAGGTTGACTGGCTGGCTGGGGGGAGGGATGGCTGGTTGACTGAGTCTGGGGTAGCTAGCAGGCTGGTTGGTTTTGGGTTGGAAGATGGTTGGCTGGCTTGTAAGGAGGGACATGATTGTTACATTAAATGATCTTGAAAGGAGGTTCCAAGGCCAGCACCAGCTCTGGAGATTGGTGACATCCAAAGGAAACTGAGCTATATGGGCTGTCCTATGTCCAATGGGATGCTGTTGCTCATCTAACTATATGTATATTGGATTTTCAAATCTGTGTGCACTGTTTTCCAGCAAAAACCTACCTGGAAGATGAAACGTTTGCAGTCTTTTTACTCATAGATTATTCTGAGGGATGGTGGAAGCATTAGGTGGACTAGGTGACTGCCTAGAGCAGGGGTGGGCAATTAATTTTCCCATGGGGCCGCATGAGAAATTGGGATGGTTTTAGAGGGCCGGACTAATATAATTAACTCAGTTCTCAATAGCCCTACTTATGAAAAGACAGCAGTTTACCACCAATGCATGTCCTCTGAGAAAACACAACAAATAAGACCGATACAAACGCTTACATGCTAGCAAAATATCTCATCTCGGTAACAGACACAGAACCGACCTAACATACTCCCAGGATCTGTAGTAATGCACATAAACTAATCCACACACAGTTACACCTGTATTATGGAACACACTCAAACAGGAGCAACCCTATCTATGAAAAGGCAACACCACAAATATTAAATCAGGTCCTAAAAACCAATACACCTCTTATTAGGAAAACAGAACTAGCAAGCAGCTATAGATCCCCACACAGAAATAATTGTATAACTATACTAATAAGCAGAATAAATGTTTCAAAACAGCTATGAACAGAATAACATCCAACAATTAAAAACTCATAAAAACTATTAAACATTCTCCAAACACCAATAAAATATTTCAAAAAAGCAGACATCACACAATTAAAATGGCAGTCAAGAAAAATAAACTTAAAGCCACCTTTACTTACCCCCTCCAGCAGCTATCCTACTCCCCTTCCCTGCAGGCCGTGGCACACACCAGAAGCAGCAGTAGAAGCTAAGCTCTATACTTATGGTCCTCTTCCTTAGTGCCCATGTCTCTCACACACACACCATACCAGTCATGCCCCCATGACCAGTTTCTGTCTCTCACACACCAATCATCTCCCAAACAGTCTTTGGCACACACACCAGTCACCTTCCTGAACAGTTTCTCTCATGCCATACACACACACACACACACACACACACACACACAGGCTTCCCACTCCCGTGTTCTTCTTACATATATGGGCTTCTCACTCTCATAATCACTTTCTCTGTCTCTCTCTCTCTCACACACACACACACCCACACACTCACTCACCAGTCTCTCACTCCCATGCTTGTTCTCTCCACATGCACAGGCTTCTCATTCCCATAATCACTTTCTTTCTCTCTCTCTCTCACACACACACACACACACACACACACACACACTCACCAGTCTCTCACTCCCATGTTCTCTTTCAGATATACAGGCTTCTCCCTCCCATGATGTGTCTCACACACACCCAGGTTTCTCACTCCCATGCTCACTCTTCACATGCACAGGCTTCTCATTCCCATAATCACTTTATTTCTCTCTCTCTCTCACACACACACACACCAGTCACCTGATCTCACTCATGCATACACACACACACAGGCTTCCCACTCCCAAGTTCTCTTTCAGATATACAGGCTTCTCCCTCCCATGCTGTCTCACACACACCCAGGTTTCTCACTCTCATGCTCACTCTCTTCACATGCACAGGCTTCTCATTCCCATAATCACTTTCTCTCTGTTACACACACACCAGTCTCTCTCATTTCCATGCTCACTCTCCACGTGCACAGGCTTCTCATTCCCTGAATCACATTCTCTCACATTCACACACACCAGTCTTTTTCTCTCACACACACCGTCACCTTACCAAGCAGTCTCTCTCTCACATGCATGCACACTCTCCCAGGTTTCTCACTCCCACAACACCAGGCTTCTTACGCCCATGCTTTCCCACATACCCAGACTTCTCACTTCCATGCTTTTTCTCTCTCACACACACACATAAGTCACCTCCCTGACTAATGTCTCACACTCTCACATACACATCAGTCATCTCCCTGACTAATGTCTCACACTCTCACATACACATCAGTCATCTCCCTGAGCAATCACTTTCATTGTCTCTCACATACACACACACATCAGCTCTCTGACCAGTCAATCACACACAGGCTGGCTGGCTGCTTCTCTCTCTTTCTCACTTCCTCTCCCCCCCACCGGAGCACAAATGGGAGCTGCAGCAGCCCCCGAAGGCCAAGAAAGAAGAATCCCATCGGCCGCGGGAGGCTCGTGCTGCTGACTCCTTTCTCGATTACCGGCTGCTTCAATCGCTCGGGGACCAACGCTGCAGCCGACGCGGCACGGCTCTTTCTCCTTCCCGCGCACCGCTCCGTGTATCACTTCCTGTTCCGGGTCACGGGAGGGGGGGTGCAGGCGCGGGAAGAAGAAAAGGCCAGCCGCGAGTGCCACAGCTTCTAACACTGCTGCCGTTCCCACTGGGCTTGAACGTGCTGACAGCCCAGCGGCAACGGCAGCGGGAGAGACCGGGAGCGCGCGCCGCAGACCGGCAAAAAACTCCCGCGGACCGGTGGTTGGGGACACGCTGCCCGATTGGCCGGTGCTGGGCAAGCCTTGCCCAGCACCGGCCAATCGGGCAGCGTGTCTTCGCTCGAGTCACTCCCTCCCCCCCCCACTGAACACTGTAAAAAAAACAGTTCATTCTCCGCTCCCTCGCTCCCCGATTGGCCGGCCAATCGGGGAGCGAGGGAGCGGAGAATGAGGCACGCTGCCTTAGAGGGAAGGCAGCGTGCCTCATTCTCCGTCTGCTCTCAGCAGTGGGCGGGCCGGTCACAGACCGTAGGCGGGCCAGATTCAGCCCGCAGGCCGCCCCTTGCCCAGGTCTGGCCTAGAGCATCACAATTTGGGGATTAGCAGCCGCACAAGCAAGACTGGACCAGGGAAGCATCAACTGGGACTCATACTTGCCATACTAGCAAAAGCTTGCCAATGTGTTCCCTGCCACTTCCCCTACCTCCCTAGCTCTGCTGGCTCTCTCCCGTGACAGTGACTTTCAGCAGCACTATGACCTATCTTCATTTTCGGGTTGTTCACGGCAGCACTAATACCATCGGTCGTGTTCCTAGGGCTCACCTGTGTCAAAAATGCTCCCTACCACTTTCTCAGCATTCCCTGGGTCTTGTGACTGAAGGAAGGGGAATGCTCCTGGGCCTGGGGGAAGGGGGTGCATGGCTGAAGTTTCGCCCAAGGAATCTAATACCCTAGGACAGGGCCTGGTAATTGTCAAAGGGAATGCTTGCACATACTTTCCCTTTCAAAACCTGATACCAGGTCTGTGGGTAAAAATATTTCAACAGGTTGGTGAAATGATAAATTTTCTAGGGGACTGCTGCATTCCAGATTATCTGATCATGCAGATTCTAACTGAACGTTCCATGCTCCATTATAATTGTGTATGTTTTGCAAACTAAATCAGCACTAATGATCAACAGTACACAGCTAATAATTACAATCAGCAATGTATTATTTCAGTAACATATCAGGAGCTGGTAGGGGACCTTTCCACATTTACAGCTAAGGATAAACCTGGAGTCATCAGAAAGATTTAAACTTATTCAGAGAGGCTTCTACTTGCAGAGAATGGTTATGTTATGGAACATGCTACAAGCTGAGACAGCAATAAGAATATTGTTTAAATCAAGTTGGTTGGATCCCTAGAGATTAGTTATTATTGGAAGTATCCAAGTATCCAAGTATCCAAGGATTTGCCGTGCTTGCATTATTTGCATTAGGAAGTAATTTTTGTTATCTTGGATTACCTCTGGATTACCATAAACTAATTGTTAACTGAACATTAACTACCTTTACAGTAACATCAGCCAAGCTATGTAAATATGTGGCATTCGGTGCTACCACAGGTAAGTAGATCTCACTTTGCATGGAATATGCAGGCTGGCGCACCCTATCTGCAGAAGACTTTTGCTATGAAAAGTAAAGCCCATGACAATGTAAAAGATTTTGATCTGTCAATGAAAACTTTGTTCTTAGAAAGTGGTTCCAAAAAGGGCAAAGGATAAAATGTTAGGAGAACTGCTGGATTTCGAGGTCTTGCACTTCTTGTTTTTATTTATTTTAAAAATGAATATACCGCATTTCATAGGGTCTAAGCAACTTACAATTAAAAATGTACAATCAGTAGACATAAGACTAGACAAACAATTCATAAATCAAAAACTACAAAACTTAAAAAATTATTGGCAGTTATGAATTAAAGAAAGACATTAGTCACTTGAAAACAGCATTTAAAACTTGGCATAGAGTTATAAGTTAAACGCCTCCCTTCATTTACAGTAGCAGTGATACAATGGTTATGCAAACATGAAAATCTAATTGTATTAGATAGCAGTACTATGCTCAAGGTTATGTCTCCAACAGTCAGCATCATGAATGTCTGAGTAATGAACCAAACTGTAGATGTGTGTTGACCTTCTGTGTCCTTGTTTTCTGATAAGCACTCAATTTCTAAAGTAAGTCAACACATGCACTACTAAAATCGATCACTTAGTAAAATATTAGGATTTTGAATGGCCATGGGTATTATTAGGCCATAGCACATAGAGCCTGTGCCACAAATCTGCGGGCCAGTTCCTGAATGTTATTCCTTGCTCACAGTCATAATCCACAGAACATCTGTTCCCTTCTTACATGTACAGTACATAATGAGCTTGCATTATGGTGCCTGAGCTCCCACACTGGCTGGCTGGCTAGCTGGCGTGGAGGAGCTGTCTGTCTGTCTGTCTGTCTGACTGACTGGATAGTTGGTATCCAGCTAGGAGGGTGGAATGACTGGCTGGCTGAAGATTTAGGATAGATTTTATTTTTGAGTTTAATTATCTTGAGGGAGGGCCTATGAGCTAGGCTGTCCTTAGCGTGACTCAAGGCACCAGCTCTGTCTAAACAGTTATCTGTTTGAATATTACTACTACAATCACTGTAAGGCATTTATAGTGTGCTACAAGACATACTAACATAGTACTGTACCGAAACACCTAACAAACAGTTTCTGATCCATGGAGTTTTTAATCTAGTCAAGATAAACAGACAAGACAAATAAGAGTGTTGGTCTAAGATCATGACTGGAGTAGAACAGGTTGCAAGATCCTGATAATAGACTCAAAGCAGGGATTTAAATGAGGACAGAAACCTCTAGAGCTGTCAGAATTTAGGACTCCACCCTTCCAAAAGTTTATTTCCGAAAAAGAGGCAACAGGGTAGGTTAGTGCGTGAGTATGGGGCAGGGAGGGTGGGCTCTTTAGAGTCAGTTAAAATTCTCCTTATTTTTAAGGCCCTAGCTACCAAGCATTCCTTCCATAGACACAAGCTAGGAGAAAACCCTCTAGGTCTCTTAAAATAGCTATCCACCAAAACCTCTTTACACACAAAAGTAGAGAAACTGGTAAACCAGCAAATAAAAAATAATTCTTATAGTATTATCCAGCTGAGTGTTGCATCAGAGGAAAGGCTGCTTGGATGGAGCAAGCACCCTTTGATCACTGCGATGAGAGTCAAGAGGGTCTAAAGGTAAGGACCCTCTCCACATGTTTTTCAAAAGGACCTCTCCTAAGGAGCAGCCAGACCTCCCTATGGGCGTAAGCCTCAAATCTTTTAAATACCTAGCAATGCCTCTTTCTTAGTCAATTGCTAAAGCATTTGCTTTGAGCATTTTGGAACAACAGACTCTACTTTTCTGTTTTATCAAGCAAATGTAAAACGGTCACAGAAAATCCTTGGTGTACCTTTAATCAAGCTTCAGTGACTTTTACACAGTTTTCTTTAGAAACATTGCTGAATTCCCTACTTAGGGAAAAAAGGCCCCGCCACCAGTGGATAACCTGTCACCTACCACCTGTGAATGGTATTTCAATAAATGACAGCAACCTGGTCTGAATATTCTTCAAAAATGCAGGAGCCCTTTCACTAATGCATCCAAGACACAACAGCAGACTATTAAGCTGTAAAGGATGGTTAAAATGACTGAGACGTGAAGAGGTGCAATGCATAACGAGACAGCATGCTTCCTGATGCATAACATATTACATCTGCTTCTACATTCTACCATCTAAAGTGAAAAATAATATGATAAAGTGAGCATTAGCTTTGGCAGTGCTTCCAGAAGCCGTTTATATATTATAGTTAGCAACGTTTTCTAATATATTTTCTCCTTCTATATGTATGTGATTATACGCACTTTCTAACGTCTCATCAGGTAACAGAGGAAGTCCATTTCTGGAATTTACAGATTAAATTACATTTTTTTAACATACTACCACTGATAAATGTTTGCAAGTAATGTGTCAGATACCTCCAAGCATGATGTTCTTTGCTTCTCTCAGATTACTTTCATTGCATGTTTTGTCCTTTAAATACAATTAGATTTCTTTTAACTATAAGAAGAGTACTCTTATTGAACTATAAGAAGGATGCTATTCTAACCATAAAAGTAGTCCTGTCTCCTTTGAGATTTCACTCCATCAGTATGAGAACTGGCCAAACTGCTTATGCATTCTTCTTCCTTTCCATGCACACTACTGTCCATGTTCCATGAGAGCGCCAAGTACAGTTCTCTTAAAATATTATTGCTTTCATCAACTAAAGTGTTTCATTGTTTTGTCCTAATGGTTTTTTATTACAGAATCTTTCTATGCTAATTGAAACACAAGACTAAAGATTGCTAGGACTCTACAAGCAATCATTTAGCATGGTTGGACCTCTTCTGGATGCTTTTCTAAAGGCAGAAATATATACCAACTTGCTTAGTAACTCAGACTGAAAAAAACATGAAATGTGTACTATATGATGCAAATGAATTCAATATGGAGTGGAAATTAATAAACTAGTTACTGAGCTCGCTAGGAGGCATTTGAAAAGGACACCTTATGGGCAGGTTGCATCCGTTCATCTGTAACCCAGTATAAACAGAAAAAAGGGTCAGGGAAACAAGATGGCACTGCAGGGAGGAGGATGGTGCTGGGGACAGGGTTAGGATGGTGCTGGGGACAGGGTTAAGATGGTGCTAAGTTAGTAAAGAATTCCATTGGTATTTCTGTGTCCAACCAGTGGGAGAACACATTGCCTACTTGTTTATATACCCCAGAAATAATCTAATAAAGGCTTTATATATTGGTCTAACAAAAAGATATTGGAAAACCAATAGTGCGATGTGATCACATACTGTGATTATCTGCAGTGTTGCACACATGAGACACCCATAATGACTCTACTGAAAGTACTGTAGCAGCTACAGTTTCCCCACAGCTAGCAGTGGTCAGCCCAAATCTACATTCTAACTAGCAGCCACAAATATATTATAAGCACACATTTTTACCTTTTTCAGATAAAGAACCAATCCAACAATAAACTTTGTTTCTCAAGGAGGTTGAAATATATATATTATCATTACAAGATTTTCGTACCAGTAATAATCATTTGTTATTACTCCTCTAGAAATCCCTCCACATGGGTTTGCCTAAATTCCACCTTCAGGTCTTGCAATTAATTCAAAATGCTGCAGCCTGGTTGATTGTTGGTGTTCCTCACTTTGAACTTGTTACTCCTATCCTAAAACTGTGAAGGACTCCTATCCTAAAACTGTGAAGGACTTCAAAGGGGTGTGGGATAAACACTGTGGATCCATAAAGTCAAGAGGCCGCCAATGAAGAGTGGGTGACTCGCCAGAATGATGGCTACTGCCTGGAGACAATACCCTTAGTCAATAAACATACACATGGTTACTGTGACTCCAACATCACTCTAAGATTCAACAGCATGAGGAAATGTGGAAAAAAGGATTTGCACTCACAATGACGGGAGTAGCTGGCTTGTTACGGCGGTTACTACCCCAAACCAAATATCCAGATTACTACCTCCACCTTCCTCTATTCCTGATGCCTTTCAACTAGCTTGATCACTCCATTCTTATACTTCACTTTCAATGCATATCCAGCATAGTTCTCTGCTTCAACAGCAGGGGAAAAGAAAAACTGTTACTTCACACATCCAGCAGAGCTCTCTGCTTAAACGGCAGGGGAGAAGAAAAAAGGGTTCGCACTCACAAAGCGGGGAGTAGCTGGCTTGTTACGGCGGTTACTACCCCAAACCAAATGTACCTGATACTTCACTCTCGACGCATATCCAGCATGGCTCTCTACTTCAACGGCATCGGAGAAAGACTGATACATCACGAATTTCCAGCATAGCTCTCTGCTTCAACGGCAGGGGAAAAGAAAAACTGATACTTCACGCATATCCAGCATAACTTCAACGGCAGGGGAGAAGAAAAAAGGATTCACACTCACAAAGCGGGGAGTAGCTGGCTTGTCACGGCGGTTACTACCCCAAACCAAATGTGCCTGATACTTCACTTTCGATGCATATCCAGCATAGCTCTCTGCTTCAACAGCAGGGGAGAAGATAAACAACCAATAAGGGCTGTATAACATAATCTGGGTAAAAACAAATAAGCATGGGTGTAGCTTGCTTATTGCGGCGGTTACTACTCCTACTACCTCTAACTAATCAAGCTAGATATTTCACTTGGATGCAGCTCCTCCACCGCTCTCTACATTAATGGCGGGGGTGGAAGGGAATTAGAACCAAGAGCTAAGAGAAACAGATAAGTATGGGAGAAGAAATGAGGGAAGCTTGCTGGGCAGACTGGATGGGCCATTTGGTCTTCTTCTGCCGTCATTTCTATGTTTCTATGTTTCTATGTTATGTTTCTATGTAAAACAGTTGCACTGTCTGCCTGTAAATTATAGGATCATTTTAAAATTGTACTATTGGTTTTTAAAGGTCTTCATATGGGTTGACTCCAGTAATTACGAGGCATTTTTCAGTTTTATACACCTGAGCATTCATTAAGGTCACGAGGACAAGAAAGACTTATAGTACCTACTAAGAAAGAAGCAAGACTCTAACGATTTTTGACGATTTAAAAAATATCTGACGATTTTTTTAAGTTATCAAAAAATGATTCACATCCCTAATTAATACAGTAAATGATGGCAGATAAGGACCCAAATGGTCCATCCAGTCTGTCCAAGAAAGGGGGTTTAGGGTTGTAACTGCTGCTACAATCAGGTTACTCTCTGCAGAAATGTTACACCTAAATCTACTAGGTAGTAACAAATGATGTGGTACTATTACCAATCCTTCATTAATCAGTAAATATATCATATGAGAGAGAGAGATATTGTATGAGATATGATATGATACCTAGATCTACCACAGGTTACCCTATTATTCTTTAAAATCTCCATCCTCTAGCCATTAGGAATCCTTTGTGTTTATCCCATGTCCTTTTGAATTCCATTAAAATTCTTGTCTTCCAGGAGGGCATTCCATTCATCCACCACCCTTTCTGAGACATTGCTCCTGACTGTACCCCTTAGACTTTCCTATGATGATACTTAGTTCTATAGTTGTTTTTCCATCAGAAATGGTTAGATTGTTGTACATTATTAATAAGAACATAAAACTTGCCATACTGGGTCAGACTGAAGGTCCATCAGGCCCAGTCTCCTATTTCCAACAGTGACCAATCCAGGACACAAGATTGTCCTGGATTGGTCACTGGGCTTGCGTGCGCCGAGCAGATTTTAAAAGCAGCCCAGATGCACGCGTATCTCCCATAGAGTGCACATACCTAAAGTTTTCAAGAAGGGCAGGGGAATGTGTGTGATCTGGGCGCGACATGGGTATTCCAGGGCGGGAACCAGAGATGTGCAAGTAAATACTAACGCCGCGTCCCGGCACATGCCAAGGTCCCCTGCTGCATAGCTTTACTTCTGCTATGGATAATGTATAAGTTATAAAATAAACAAAACTAGGCAGATCTGTGGGGTTTTAAGGGTCAGAGCTAACTGGGGAGGCTGGGGGGAGTGGTGAAGGCTATTAAACTAGGGGAGTCTTTAGACCAGCCTGGCCCGGATTTCTGGACTGGGCTACTGGGGCAGTCTGGATCAGAGTCTCTGAGTGCGTAATGACAGCATCCAGTGGTAACACAGCAGGAACAGTCTTGATCAGAGTCCTTGACTGTGCTTTGGTAACAGCCTCGAGCCGATTCCTGGAGTTGGACTACAGGAGCAATTTGGGTCAGAGTCTCTGGATGTGTTACAGCAGCTTCCTGGGGAAGTTTTTGCAAGAAGGGAGAACAGATTTCAGAAACTGAGGCAGTCTTTAAAGAGTCTGGAACAAAGACAAGTTTATTCAAAACAGAGCTACCTAAAAAGGCACAGGGTACCTTTTGAGGGGATAACAGAGTTCTCTTTACAGGTTGATTAGACACAGCTGACTGCGAAGGAGGTTGATCTGTTGACTGAGGAACATTCACAGGCATTGAGCTGAAATTACCTAGGTGGTTAGGCTTCCATGTACTGAGCTGGGAGCAGCTGACTGATTAGTAACCTCCCAAACTGGGTCAAGCTCTGAACACTGGGACAAGACGCAGGAGCAAGAGCAGAACCAGACACCACTGCTGGATTCACCTTTACAGGTGCTGATTTTAAATCCATTGTAGTCTGGGCTGGAGCTGGAATAAATCTTGGTTTACTTGAAACTGGTGTAAGAAACAAAATTGGCAGGCAGGATAGTCAGGCTGGTTGTAGGAGGAACAGAAATAAAAGGATATGTTCAACACAGAGAGCATCTCTGATATTTGGTTACCATGCTTTTCTTCCTCTGGTGTCTGCTCAGGTATAATTACCTTCAGATTTCTCTAAATCAGATTTAATAGGAACTAGGGTAGTCACAGATTTAGCTAGCATGACTTCCAAACTGTTTTTAGTGAAAACAGACATATTAAAGTTTGACACAAGTGATACCTTTCATTGCAAACTGCAGGTCTCCATTCTCTCAGAGTTTTACTGGGCTGCAACTGAGGTCTGTGTCACAGAAGCAGGTCTTGGAGCAATGCAACGGAAGCAGGTTAGTGAATGGTGAGTATTAAATGCATGGCACTGACCACACTCCCAAAGAGAAGCTGCAAGCCCAGGGATACTGCAAAAAAACCCAAACAAAAACCCAAAACCCAAAACAAAACAAAAAAATTGAATAAAAATGCCAGACTAATTCTTCTGGTGGATTGCTATTTTGGCATTCACTGCATCTGCAGTTAAATTGAATGGAATAGACTTCAGAAGCTGGGGCTTCTGTCAGGAGCTAGGGTTTGCAGCTTGGAAGCTAGTTTGGGTGCAGAACAGAAGAAAAAGATGTCTTCCAAGATGATATTCACAAACTGGCACACTTCCACCTAATATGACTGGGGAACTGACACTGGATATATTCCAAACAAAATGCTTGGTTTCTATATTGGCATCTGTTGCAGTCCCAGTAAGCGAGAGAGAAAATGTAGGAGAATTTTCACAAGGCTTACCGGGCTGGCAGGGAGTCCTGGACTCGCTTCTGTGGGGTCTGTATGGCCTCTTCATTATGTCATGCTCAGGCAGGCTGGGATCAGGTATTCCTCCAACAGGAGCGGTACAGGACTTCAGGGCAGAGCAAGGCAAGGTCTTTTGCCTGTCCAGCCCCCTTCCCCTTGGGCTGAGGGCCAGAAGGACTTCCATAGCATGGTACATGATAGTAGTCAGGCAGGACAGGAACTGGAGACAAGGACTAGAATTGAAGGCCGACAGAGAGCAGGGGTCACTGGGAGGGCCCAGGTAAGTGATGACTAAGATTGGACAGGACAAATCCAGAACATTAGGCTAGATAAGGCCTAGACAGGGCTACAGGAACAGGGCAAAGACAATACAAGCCTAAATAACCAAGAACTAAAGCACAGCAAGGAACATATCTGAGAAGGCAGGAAGACCAGGAAGGCTGAGCAGGCAACAGGAAGCAAGGTGGGCCAATACAAAGAGCCAAGTTGACTCGATGGAGAGGCAGGGTTATATAGTGCTGAGCTTTCTGAGTCATACAGGCATCTTGGCAGTGTCTAGAGTGAATGTGAGCATGGCTGGTGGGAGAGCTGCCTAGCAGCCAGAATTGTGACAACAGATTTTAGCAAGTTTCTTAAAATTAGGTAATCTCTGTAGAGCTTTAATTTAATTTCTTAGAGATTGAACTCCATAAATTGGGGCCAAAATAGGAAAAAGTCCTTCTTGTTGTCTCTACTTAGTTGACTTCAGATGGGGATAGGACCACACAACAGGACTTTTTGTGATGAGTTCAGTGCTCTGGAAGAGATATATCATTCAAGCATATCCAGATGTTACTTTGGTCTGCATTTAAAAAAGGTCTTGAAGATCAAAGAACTTTAAAAACAGTGCTAGCAACAATAGTAACCAGCAGTCCTAGAAGCCAATATAATTGGTCAAGAGCAAGATTAGATTTAGATTTAATATATGTATATGTCACCTATATCCTAGGTGGCTTATAACCAACAAACACATTATTATAATGGGACAAAACTATGACGAATTTAAAATAATATACAAAATAAGAGCCAAATGAAATAAATATGATATTAAAACCTAAAATTTCTTATAAAAGCTAAGTTAAAAAGAAATGGTTGAAACAGCTTCCTAAATGTGAAAGTACTACTGCCTAAAATAAATGTAAGCATAAGGAACAAGCAAATTACTCATAAAAAGCTTGTTTAAAAAGTAAGTCATATGGCAGGGGCTGCAATTGAAAAGGCATGTTGATGACAGTTGGAAGGTACCTCCAGTAAGGCCTGTGGTGAAGAGAATAAGTTTCATGTAATATGATCTTACAACTTTAAATGCAGTAGAATATGATAGCTGTATTTTGCATGTATAATAATCCAATCCCAAACAGGAGAATGTCTACTCATCAACTGTGATTAACACGCAAAAATAGTTGAGAGCAGAAAATTAGTCAGTCCCAATCTTTATAAGTTGTATGTATTCAATATTTATTTAGTGATTCAAAACGGCTACTCCATAAGCTCTAATACATATAAGTTTTCCATCAGGTCCCCCATCAGGTCCCCCCTGATGGGGGGACCTGATGGGGGGTGGCCTGCGAAAACCAATAGTGCCACTGTGAAAGGTGGTGCTATTGGGTGCTTTACTGGCGGCGACAAGGGGCCTTACCTTTTCGCCGTCAGCGATGTCTTCACTGCGTCCGCCCCGATTCCTCCCCTTCCGGTGCTGACTCCACCCTGATTTAGCTATCGCACATGAAAAGGGACTTTTTGTATGTGAAAAGTCCCTTTTCGCATGCGAAAGTTATAGACAATGACTCCCATAGTAGCTGGTGGCTGCATAGCCAAGCAACAGAATATCCCTAACATAGCTAGATAAGTTTATTCCACTAACTTAGATAAACAACTATGGTTTGAATATCTACCCCTTTAGTTATACAGTTGCTCTGTAACTAGAGCATGGATTGCTATTGAAAAATTTTCCCTAGAAAGGAAAGCATAGGCAAAGTGATTTTTTATTAAGTTGTTAATATATGGTTGCATTCCTATCTCAAAATGAATGATTACCAGATTTCAGACCTTGGGAGTAGTTGTTCCTTTAAAAATAACTGCAGTGGTGTAAACTTCTTCAAGGGCCTCTTGACCTAAAGCACCTCAGCTTTCTGAGGATCAAGAGATAGTTGTTGTTGATTCACCAAATGATAAATTGCTTCTAAACATCTCACAAGATCAGTTAACCTCCTATGTTGATCTACACCCAGTTCTGCACAGATCTGAATGTCCTCAGTCTAGGGCTTAAATTTGCTTATTCTTTCCAGTGGCTAAATATGCTTGTTCTCTTCTGTCATAATACTTACTGAGGCTTTCCCTCCTGTCTCCTTTGCTGTTTCTGGGTTTTATAACTTCCACTCTCACTCTTACACCCAGTCTTGTAGACATAAACATTCTGTTGTAAATACCATACTAGGATGTAAATGCCTAAATGGCTCATTTTTTATTTAAATGCCTATTGCCATTTTTAATACATATCTGCAGTAATAGCAACAGTATTTACTATTGCCTAACAGGTGATCATCGGATCAAGTTTGAGTTGTATTGGATTAATTGTAGGTTGTGATACTTTTTATTGGACCAACATAAAAATATAGAAAGATGTTATTTCATCTTATCATTTAGAAACCATGTAGGAGATCCAAAAACGGGATCTATATGGTGCTGAAACAATTTATTTGGATATTCTTATGTGACCCCAGGAAAGTATCTTAGCTTGCAAAGAATCCGGTCATGAGACTATGGGGTTTACACAAAAACTTTACCATGCATATTAAGACCCTCATGCGCATATTAAAAAAAACAGTGTGCTATAAAATAAGGCCATGTACACATTAAAGTGATCTGGAAAGACATTAGCATAAGCAAACTAAAAAGGAGCATGTCCACATATGTAAATGTTACGATTCCTGCCCGTGGACTCCATCCCGCGAGCAGGCCTCTCGATCTACCTTGCTGTGCTGCTGTTCCCCACGAGCAGGCCTCTTACCCCGAGCCGCCGCCGACTGTCTTCGTGGCCTAGTGCCACTGTTGCCGACGTCGGGACCTCCCGCGGCAGGGAGCCACTGTTATTGCCACTCCTCCTCGGCCCGAATCGCTGTGCTGACCACCTAGCAGCCAGGAGGCCACCACGTTCATGCAGTCCAGACCGCTGTGCTTCGGAACTCCCAAGCGGCGTGGAGCCACCGCCAAAATCCTTCCTGAGTGGCAGGGGAAAGCCACTGTCACTCTGACGTCATCCTGCGGCCTGGAGGCCGCCCCGATGCCTGCCTGCCTGTCTGCTCCTTCGCCTGCGCAGCAGAGGACGTCAACACCACTGTCCATGGTCCTGCTTTCTCTCCAGGGCCCTCCTCTAGGCACTGGCACGCACCTCTTCAGTCCATTTAAAGGGCCAGTGGCGGGAAAAGCCTGTGGCCCCACCGGAAGTCTTCAGATCTTCACTTCCTGGTTCAGCCCTATATAAGGGCTCATCTTCAGTCACTCGGTGCCTTCAGATCAGCTTGCACATCGTGTTCTGTCTGTTGGTCCAGATTCTCTGTGGTCTTCATTGCATAGATGGCTTTGTGTTCAGTGTTCTTCATTTTCCTGATCCTGATATTTCTGGTCTTCTCGTCTTGATGTTTTGGTCTCATCCCTCATCGGAATTCCTTCATCTGTGCTTTGGGATGTTTCCTGATGTTTGCTATCCAGCCCTTATGTTCCTGATGTCCATGTTCCTGATGTTTGTGTTCCAGTCCTGATGTCCGTGATGTTCCGTGATCCAGTTCGGACGTCCGTGATGTTCCGTGATCCAGCCTTGATGTCCTGTACCTTTGATTCCTTAATGTTCACCCTTCCTCGTTCGCAGTGCAAGCCTCCGGAGGATAATCCTTGCTTGAAGCCAAGTCCTGTCTTGGTCCTGTACTTGAACTTTGCAGGCCCTCGGATTCCTTGTGTCTGCTCAGTCCATGTGTTGGACTCAGTTTGGTACCTGCATCAACAAAGCGTGGTCCTCGACCAACCACAAGCGGCTGTGTAGGGCGCGCCCCGGTGCAGGCCTCTCAGTTTCTGGGACATGTCCTTCTCACTTGCTCCATTATCTCGTCTATATTCTTCCCCACATCACGCGTGGTCCGCGACTGTGTAGGGCGTGCTGCATCGCAGCCTCAACCTAGTACTTGACTTGATCTTGAACCTTGAACCTAAGTGTTCATCTCCTGAACCTTGATCCTGAGTCTTCATCTAAGTATCCATGTCTTTGCCTGGCCTCTATCCGGCCTGTTGCTTCTTGCCATTACCCAGCGGCAGATCAGAAAGGGCTTGGAACAGTCAGAGGACTGTTCATTGACCACCATTGCTTTGTTGGTCTTCTTGTAGCATTCAGGTCCGGTAGAGGGTCAGTATTTTCAGACTTTTTCCTGTTCCAGGTAATCCTTGCCTTGTCTTCACTCCAGCCTTGTTCCTGCTCCATCCGTGCTGATACCAGCTCACCTCCCATGGTGTGCCTTGGGGCTCCTCCATGGCTCAAGGGCTCACATTCCTCTCCAGATGGATTGCGCTTCTGAGCTCCTGACCGGGCCTGAAGGTGCGCTTTGTAACAGTACCTGAAGGCCACAACATGGAAATGAAGGATTATCATATACAATTAAGAGTTTAGCATGCACAAGTTAAATAGCATTGCATAGTTTCCCTCCATGCTATTTCTTGAGTGCTTGTTAATGGCATATTATTTAATACCTGCCTCAGAACAGGTAAGGGGGCTTAGCTAACTGCAAACAGAGGGCCTGATTAACGAAGGCCATGTATAGCAGATGACACTGTAAAACTGTGTCTATAGGCCTTTGAATGGTGAGATGCTAATGCACTTCTAAGTCAAGGTGACTAGAATCCTCCCTGACTCATCTGCTTCTGTGCTCCCATCTGTTCCCAGCCAAGGACATTTGTAACAGTGCACATGCTAAATCTTTTTGCAACACTTGTTAAGTTGCATTTTAATGTACATAAAATATTTTGTGAGTGCACAGTGAACGTTTGTTAGCATGAGTCCTATTGCACAGGTCTCTATATGAACCATGTTAACTGACACTAATATATAGATTAAATTGTAAAGGGGACTTTAATATTTTTCACTGAGATTTCTAGAAGGTCATATTGAGATGGGGGGGTCATATTGAGCTAAGGGGGTAATTCACTATATTTTATTTTTATTTATTTATTTAAGTTTTTTATATACCAACATTCAGGACGGTGGTCCCATCATGCTGGTTCACAAGAAACAGGGGTGAAATTATAATAAACTTTACCATTTAAACAAAAGTGCAGAAAAGCAGTTACATATAACAAGGAAAACAATAACTTGGAATGAGAGAGGAAATGAAGATCAGATAGTTATATACAAGTATAAATAACATTGTGAAAGGTGGTTATTAACGCTAATGCTAGCGGAGCTTGTTGCATGAAGGGAGTTAGATGGAGTTGCTATAGCTTTATCGAGTGCGTTAAGGCCCCCCCCCCCCCGCACCTTCCCCTCCCTTCCTCTATTTAACCCACCCCCCAGCTCTACCTAAATCCCTCCTACCTTTATTATTTAAGTTGCGCCTGCCTCTGGGCAGACATAGGTTGCACGTGCTGGCCGAGTGCCGGCGCGGGTTTCCCCAGCCTAGCAGGCCTTCGAAGGCCTCTGGCCACGCCCCTGTCATGCCCCAGACTGCCCCCGCCCCGCCCCTTTTTTCAAGCCCCGGGACATACGAGTGTCCCGGGGCTTGCGCGTGTCGCTGAGCCTATGCAAAATAGGCTCGGCGCGTGCAGGAGCGGGTTATGCGCTGAAATTCCGCCCCTGTAAGGCCTTTTTGCATGTGATATAATGCAAATTAGGGATAGGGGAGGAGTCGGTGGTGTCTTCACTGCCAGCAATAATGTTACCAACGTTATCGTTGGTAGTAGCGCGCTGAATAGCACCACCTTTCATGGTGGTGCTATTTGGTGCGAAAGCCGGCAGCAAAGGCACAGCGGTGGTGTGAAGGCTGCGGGCTTTCGCAGGCCTGCCGCCCCCCCCCATTTTCGCTGGATTCATCATTCAGCAATAGGGATGTGAATCAGGCTTCGGACGATTGAAAATATTGTCGATATTTTCAAAATTGTCAGAAATTGAGGGCTCCCCCAAAACGATAGGAAAACCCCATGATATTTATCGTGGGGGTTCTCTTATTGTTTTGGGGGAGGGTGGGAAAAACGGCACCCAAAACCCTAAACCCACCCCAACCCTTTAAAACTAATCCCTTTGCTTCCCCCCACCCTCCCGACCCCCCAAAAAAAACATTTTACAGGTACCTGGTGGTCCAGTGGGGGTCCTGGGATGGTGTGGGCCATCCAGTGCTCCTACCATGTGACAGGGGCCGGCCAATGGCACGGATACCCTGTCACATGGTAAGGGCAAAGGGCTATCGGCGCCATTTTGATTAGTTGCAGCCGACGGCCCAGGAGCGGGAGATCGCTCCCAGGATCCCCACTGGACCACCAGGTACCTGTAAAATGTTTTTTGGGGGGTCGGGAGGGTGGGGGAAGCAAAGGGATTAGTTTTAAAGGGTTGGGGTGGGTTTTTTGTTTATCGGCTCGGGCGCAGCCAATAAACAAAACTGCGATCGGGCCCGATGGAAAAAAACCCACATGTGAATCGGAACCGGAATCTGAACTGATTCCGGTTCCGATTCACATCTCTATTCAGCAATGAATGATGAATCCAGGCCTAAGTTAGGGACTTGGCTGGGCAAACTGCAGTGTCTAAATTTACCTCATGGTGAATGGCTCCGATTTATCTGGGTACGTTTCTAACTGGATATAACTTACCTGAATAAATCAGGGGCATTCCAAGACAGGCCAAAGAGCTGAATAGCTTACCTAAATAATACCGATACTCAAGAGTTATCCAGGTACGTTATCTGGCTAACTGGTTATACTGAGAGGCACTCTATAGGAAAATGAAGTACATTTAGCATCTTGTTTGCTTTAAGACAAGCAAACAAGTTGGTTTGAAGCTCTCTGAAATCCATGTCAATTGAATTAAGCTGCTAGTGAAAAATTTAAACTTTTTTGTTGTGTTAATTCTTTGGGACTTTCAAATCAGATATTATTCACATTAGTTTTTAATCCTTTTACTTTTTATACCTCCATAATAACAGCAGTTAATACACATTTAAATCATAATGCAACTACTAATTTTAATTCAGCTAGGCAGCAAGTACATACAGTTCTCTCGGCTATAAGACAGAGGTTTCATAGAGATGGTAATTCAGTTTTGAAAGATATAAAATGAAAAATAAATACATGGAGACAATACCATCACATAATTAAGCATTGCAGCTCAGCAACCACGCTAAACAATGACAGTTACTAAAGACTGTGAAGAGCAAAAAATATAATGAACAGTAAAAATTTCAGCTGTTTTATGGTGACCCGCAATAAATAAACAATATGAAGTAAACTGGCATAAATCGGTGGAAAATGAATCAGAAGTAACCATGTACAGGAAATATTCACCATTTTTACAATGTATCTGTTGAAAATCAGTTTTGGTGTATTGCAGACTTGGGTCAGATTTACAAAGGCTTTGCTTCCATGAGAAGGAAAACTTTCAAAGCTATCTTTCCTAATAAAAGGATTTAGCTGTCCTACTATATATTCCTGGTATAAGTATGTGCGGGCTTCCATAGCATGCATCTTTCTAGCTGGATTGTGAGGAGGCATTCCTTGACATGCGTTGAGTTGGTGGAGGAAAATAGCACTCACATATGATATTCTAAAAAGGAGGTGCTGTTTTACCCTTCTAAGATGCCCGTAAAGAAGAGCAGGTGTAATTAAGGGCGTGGTTTCAGAGTGCTTTCTTACATTTTTTCAAAGAGAAAACACCTAAATCATTTATCTTTGAAAATTAGCACAAAGTCTGCATGCTGAGAAGCTGATTTAATAAGTTGTGGCAAATCTTCTGTAGGTTTTTGCACACGTAATTGTGCTGTTTTTTCCCGTGCTGATCTTATGTGTATATGTTAGGGGTGTGCATTCGTTTTTGACGTATTGGCAATCCGCAATGTATATGTCCCTATTCTTTGTATTCGTGGGGTCACAAAACGTATGGTGAACCCCCATGAATACAACACCATCTTGTGCTCCTACCATGTGACAGGGGCCGACCAATGGCACCCGTAGCCCCTGTGACATAGTAAGGGCAAAGGCTATCGGTGCCATTTTGAATTCCAGCAGTCGACCACCCGAGTGCAGGAGATCACTCCAGGACCCCCGCTGGACCACCAGGGACTTTTGGTAAGTCTTGAGGGGTCAGGAGGATGGGGGATTGTAGTTAATTAAATTTAAAGGGTTGGGATGGGTTTCTTTTATTTTTGGGAAATGAATACATACGTAACTAATGAACGGATCGGGGCCCCCTGAGAACGGATGCAACGGCTATGGCTCCCCACGAATACGAATACCGAATGGGATGAATCCGTCCCTGCTGCACATCCCTAGTATATGTAATAGCATATTCAGTACGGCACAACTAGTATACAAACCTGCGGCAGGTTTTGCATGAGTGCATGCAAATGGAATATAAAGGAAACAATTATCCATTCACGGGCCATGCAGGGAGCCATGCTAGCAGGGAGAATGGTTAGTGTGGGTTTTTTTAAGTGAGCTTTTTAGCACTTAACTCTTACCCTGGGTTTTTTTTAAGTGAAAGTACCTGTCTGGAAACGCTGGTGCTTGCTGTTCACGATCACTCCTACTGCTTTGGTGGCTTTCGATTCCAGTCCCAGCTCCTACTCTCTCCCACTGGGGCTTAGTCCCAAGTGCCCAGCAAGGAAAAGGCTGCATGGACACACAATAACACTAATGCCAGCAATGGAGTAAAAGGTCCGATTTCGGAGCGGCCTCGGAGGGAACGGGGAAAGCCATCGGGGCTCTTCTAGGGCTCGGCGTGCACAAGTGTGCAACCTCTTGTGCGCTCCGACCCTGGATGTTATAACATGTGCGTGACTGCGCGCGCATGTTATAAAATTGAGCGTACATTTGTGCATGCCGGGTTGCACGCATAAATCTACGCCTGCGCGTAGGTTACAAAATTTGACCCTATATGTCATCTTCCATTTGGATGCCCAGTCTCCCAGTCTTTTAAGGCCCTCTTGCAATTTCTAACAATCCTTTTGTGATTTAACAATTTTGAATAATTTTGTGTCATCGGCAAATTTGATAACCTCACTCGATGTTCCCATCTCTAGGTCATTTATGAATGTTAAAAAGCAGTGGCTCTAGTACAGTTCCCTGGGACACTTCACTATTCACCTTCCTCCACTGAGAAAATTGACTATTTAGCACTACTCTCTGTTTTCTATCTTTTAACCAGTTCTCAATCCACAACACAACTCTCTAGACTACTTCAGTCCTATCCTCCTTTTTGAGAATAGTTCTCCGGAACTGAACACAGTACTCCAGGTGAGGCCTCACCAAAGACCTGTAAAAAGGCACTGTCACCTCTTTCATCTTGCTAGTTATTTCCTTCCCTTTGCAGCCCAGCATCCTATGGCTTTTGCAACCGCCTTGTCACATTGTTTCTTTTCCTTCAGATCACCAGATATTACCACCTCAAGGTCCCTCTCCCAGTCCATGCACTTTAGTCTTTCACCTCCCATTTCATAGTCCATTTGGATTGCTGCATATTTCTTGGCATTGAATCTCAGCTGCCACACCTTCAGCCACTCTTCAAGCTTCCTTAAATCACATTTCATTCTCTCTACTCCTTCAGGTGTGCCTACTCTGTTGCAGATCTTAATATCATCCACAAAAAGACAAACTTTTTTCTTCTACCCCCACTGCAATGTCGCTCATAAAGATATTCTCCCAAAACGATCCTTAAGGCACTCCACTTAACACTGTTCTCTCTTCAAAATAAGTTCCATTTACCATTAGACACTCTCTGGTCAGTCAATTTGTAATCAATTCCACTAATTTGGCACCCATTCCCAGGCTTCTCATTTTATTGATGATCCTCTTTTGTGGGATTGTATCAAAAGCTTTGCTGAAATCCATGTAGATCATATCCAATGCTCTTCCTTGATCTAAATCTTAGCCATCCAATCAAAACAATCAGTCAGATACTTTTGAAAGGACGTTCCTCTGGTGAAAACACTATCTTTTTTCTTCGACAGAATCTCCATTAAGTTTCCAGCCTCCTCTCTGTTGCCACCTTTGTAAAGTAGAACCACTACTCCTCTTCTCCAATCTTGCAGCACCATTCTCATTTCCAGGGATCTGTTGAACACAGGTCTTTCAGCGTTCCCACTGGCACATTTCTGAGTTACCGTAATATCTTGGGATGAAATTCATCCAGCCCCATGGCCTTGTCCATTTTCAGTTTTCCTAGTTCTCCCCATATATTCTCTTCTGTAAATAGAGTTGCATCTACCTCACTTCCCGGTTGCTCTTGTCCATCTAGCAATGGTCCTACTTTATTATCTATTAATTATTATATATTAAACTTGATATCCCACAGGTAAAAACAAATTATCCAAGTAGTTTACAAATAAGATACATAGATTATACGAAGCCTTAAAACTTCACATAAAACAAGAGGAACACAATGTGGGTAAAATCAGAATCAGCCAGCGGTATACACTATAAATAACATGTAATATCAGATCCACTATAAAATTATACAAACATCAAACAAGGTCACCCATTCAAAACAGGTATGACACCAATGTTAGGACTCAACCAAAGATCATGTCTCGGCTATGTTGGATATTGTATGCCTGGTTAAAAAAACCCCCAGGATTTCACAGCTCTGGGAAATTTAAAATATATTGCACTCTTTGCAGATATCAAGAGGCAGACTGTTCCACAAAAGTGGAGCTTGATGATAAAAGGAGGAATCTCTAGTGTGATCCAATCTTATAACAGAGAAAGAGGGAAGGTACAAAAGACACTGCTGGGAGGAGCATAGGGTATAGGTGGGGAATATGGGATAAGAAGTTAGAGAGGTATAAAGGGAAACCAGAATGAAGGATCTTGAACCTGATGTGATATAAAATGGGAAGTTAGTGCGAGGTCTGAAGACATGGTACAACATGGTTGAATTTTTTCAGTCCAGATATAAATTTAGCAGCTGTGTCTTCTTTAGTGAAATCTAAACTGAAGTATTTATTTAATATTTCTGCTCTTTTTCCTCATCTTTTTCCAAACATTGCTCCTTGTCTCCTTTCAATTTTACAATGCCACCTCTAGCATTGTTTTAAAGACTCATTAGTATACTGGGCATTTAATGCCGTGTTTTGTAGTAGATCACGCGCACATGAAAACCAGCTGTAAATGCACAGTGACATCCAGTTTTAGCATTGCTTAGTACACTGGCCACTAAAGGGCATGGAAGTAGACTGGACGGTGGGGAAGCCCTGAGAGCCATCGCATAAAATTATCAGAGAGAGAGAGGGCAGAGAGAAACAGGCCCTTGCACTTTGTGCTAACACATGTGTTTAAAAGATGCTGAGTGAACATCCATAGGTAGTATAATTTTTTAAAGCCATTTTCATAAGTAAAACAGTACTTTACTTGCTGAAATGGATTTTTTCAAAATTACCCACTCTGTATGTGGATTAAATTATGCACATACGCTTGTGTGCATGTACTTTCTTCCACTATAGGAAGAGGCATTCCCAAAGCCAGGGTTGGGGATCAGTTTACATTTAGGCACAAACCTTTGCATTTTCAAAAGTAAACATGCAATTTTTCTTGAAAAAAGCTACCTATACAAATTAATAAGGTTAAACGTGTGCAGGTAGATTTTCCTGGAAAATTTTCCCAGGGAAAGTATGCACATATTTTTACTTTAAAATTTAGTGTAAAATATGTGGGTAAAACATATCAACAAATTTTGCACCAATGTGATCAGGTTTCAAATTACCCCCAAAAGGCTTACACTTCCTTATGCATTGTCCTCTTAATATGTGAATTCTCTGCATCTCGTTATCTTAGGGACCTGGCTACTAATGCCAATTTTAGCATGCACACTACATTTATTTTGTGTGCCTTTTAAAGAATTAGTCCATATAAAAGATTTTATAACATCTTTCTTATCTGTGTGCATACAGAATTTTTAGATGTGCTGTACCAAATGTCTTTCCAGTGTACAAATGAAATAGATTGCCAATAATCTCATTGCTAAACTTTCATGTAGTTTAAGAAAGCCGCATGTATTCAGTGGCACAACCGAGCCACTGAATATACCGTGCTAGTTAACCAGATATGGTTATTTTGACTAAATAGCCAAGCTGCTCAGTGGCTGGATATTGCCCCCTTCATGTTTAAAAATGCATCTACTTTGCAATTTTGAGCATTATTAGTCCTTTCAAGTCCCCTTATGCAGGTTTTATTCCTTTTTAAAAGAAAAAATCAATAATGCAAACCAATCAAAAATTCCTTTGAAGTGTAATAATGACATCAAAGTTATAACTTTAGGAAAAGTGTTGCAGTACAGTATCAGTTTTAGCCTTTCAAATGAATTTATACCATCCATGTGACTTAGGAGTAGATGTATGTATTTCAGGGGGATAAAATATCAGGATATTGTAAATAATAGAACATGCTTTCTGTGCACTTGTTGCCCAATTCAGACTTGACATCTAGCATGCATCTCCCTAGGTAGCATAGACAAACTGGCCAATGTGAAAGATTCCAGCTTTCCTGTCACATGAAACTAAAACTCCCCTATGAAGGCCCTGCACGCTGAAACTGGATTTGCATTGGTGTCCATCTGAGCTTCAGATTCCTGGGCCCTGTACCCTCTGGCGTGACTAGGTTCAGATAAGGCAAGTGGCTCACGCCATACAAGAAAAAAAAATGTATGGGCTATGAAAAGAATTCTAAAACTCTGCAAGCAGTTGTATAAGATCTTGGCTAAACTAGCAGGAGTTTTAGGTTTTGTTTTTTTTTTCTCTATCTGCTATTTATGGTTTGCCTGATCAGAGGGTAGTAACTGGGATAGCAGCCTTATTTTGTGGAAGGTTCTTTCCTAGTAATAGTAGTAATAATAATGAGTTGTGCATTAAGGACCTGGAGGAAAAAAATCACAAATTGTTTAGTCTCTTATACAGAGTATAGACATTGTCTTCACAATTTGTGAAAAAGTAAGATTATAGGGCCTGGCATTGGATGAGGAACACTTAATGCTTCTCAGGGTAGGGAATAAGAAACAGTAGTAGTATATACTAGGAGGTCAAGAGTTGTGAGGCAAGAGCAGCATATTATATCATAATTAGTATGGGTTACTAGACAGGAGATCTTTAAAGTCCCAAAGGTATGGAGGGATATTTTAAGGCTGATGATTACTGTGTTGATGGTTTTTTTTAAAGATTCGAGTCTGATTTTATGTACTCAAGACCTTTTTATGTTAGAAGCAGGAATTGTTTTTAATGTGTTAATAATACGTATAGAAATAGTACAAGTGTATGTCTGCTAAAGTTCATCTAGCCAGAGTAAGGAGAATGATGTGTTTATTATAATATGGTAACAACTGATACTAGTTTCTGTATGAATTGAATATCTCGTGAGGATTAATTTGCAAGATGTATGTACATGAACAGTGTATACATATCTATATATATATATACACCCCACACCCACACATATATTTAATATTTATGTTTTATAAACAATGACTATGGCTTCCAGCTGGGCTGAAGGAAGTGATCTATAAACCTCTCTCTCTCTCTCTCTCTACACACACAGTGTGTTTGTAGATATAGATACAAAAAATATAGATAGGTTGAAATGGAAATTGAACTGATTTGTCTATGTAAAAAAGAATCCTTATTGAATAAGGACCAGAGCTGTTAGAAGCAGGAATTGTTTTTAATGTGTTAATAATACGTATAGAAATAGTACAAGTGTATGTCTGCTAAAGTTCATCTAGCCAGAGTAAGGAGAATGATGTGTTTATTATAATATGGTAACAACTGATACTAGTTTCTGTATGAATTGAATATCTCGTGAGGATTAATTTGCAAGATGTATGTACATGAACAGTGTATACATATCTATATATATATATACACCCCACACCCACACATATATTTAATATTTATGTTTTATAAACAATGACTATGGCTTCCAGCTGGGCTGAAGGAAGTGATCTATAAACCTCTCTCTCTCTCTCTCTCTACACACACAGTGTGTTTGTAGATATAGATACAAAAAATATAGATAGGTTGAAATGGAAATTGAACTGATTTGTCTATGTAAAAAAGAATCCTTATTGAATAAGGACCAGAGCTGTTAGAAGCAGGAATTGTTTTTAATGTGTTAATAATACGTATAGAAATAGTACAAGTGTATGTCTGCTAAAGTTCATCTAGCCAGAGTAAGGAGAATGATGTGTTTATTATAATATGGTAACAACTGATACTAGTTTCTGTATGAATTGAATATCTCGTGAGGATTAATTTGCAAGATGTATGTACATGAACAGTGTATACATATCTATATATATATATACACCCCACACACACACACATATATTTAATATTTATGTTTTATAAACAATGACTATGGCTTCCAGCTGGGCTGAAGGAAGTGATCTAAAAACCTCTCTCTCTCTCTCTCTCTACACACACACAGTGTGTTTGTAGATATAGATACATACATATAGATAGGTTGAAATGGAAATTGAACTGATTTGTCTATGTAAAAAAGAATCCTTATTGAATAAGGACGAGAGCTAGTCTTGCTGCTTAAACATTCTTCTTGCTGGGCTCCTGCTCGAATACTTGGGCACAGGCCAGCAGCAGCTCACTGAGCGGCAGAGGCACCATGCAGACCTGGAAGAGATCCTTCATGACAAACAATAATTGTAACTATACCATGGTAAAACTGTTTAAACACGAAGGAGGAATATTCTATTTTCCTGTATGAGTACAGGTCATTTCTCTATTTTGTACAAAAGCACAGTGCATCTCTACCTGGACATTATAAACCCAAGTATGGATATTGTGCTATCGTCTGTGCCAAAGATGTAATTTAATTCTAGGTTGTTGAAAAAAATGTCAACACCTTGTGATATATCTATAAACAGGTTATTATCATGATTGCCTCACAATAAGCATCCCTTTCAACATTAAGAATTAAAGATACTCTGTTCTGGTGCAAACTAGGGATGTGAATCGTTTTTCAACGATTAAAATTATCGTCCGATAATGTTTATATCGTCTTAAATCGTTATAGAACACGATACAATAGAAATTCTAACGATTTATCGTTAAAAATCGTTAAATCGTGTTAGTGCGCACTAACTCGAGTTAGTGCGCACTAACTCCCCGTTAGTGCGCACTAACTCGATTTAGTGCGCACTAACTGAAAATGATACAAATAAACACTTTCCAGGTCACTGAAGGTCAGTTAGGAATGAATATGTGTTCCTATTGGCTGGCTGCCCTCTTATCTATTGATGTTACCAAGGTTACCACTGAGGTGATGGTTGGGGGGATGGGAAATGGAACTGGAAACTAACGAACACCAACAGAAAATGAAACAAAATGTTCACACTTCCCAGGTCAGTAAAGGTCACTTAGGAATGAATATGTATGTATGTATTCCTATTGGCTGGCTGTGCTCTTATCTATTGATGTTACCAATATGGTTGGGGGGATGTGAAATGGAAACAGTTGGAAGCTTGACAAAAAAAGTAATGTAATGATCAGCACTCACGTGACTAGAACTTGTTTGTTTATTATTTTTGTTAGCAGGCACCTGAAATGCTAGTGCATGTTGAATTTGCCAATCACTGTGCATTTTAGAAAGGTGGTCCTGGCTGGAACTGTACACAGTTCAAATATATGTAATTGATTGTTGGTAAGTGTATTTTTTAAGTAGCCACACTGGCACCAGTATGTTTACTTTTCCTCCTACTTAACTCACTAGCTCAGCTTTGTAAGAAGGGCTTCTCTGCTTGTGTGTTGTTTTTGTTTGGTGTGAGGAGAGCAGAAACATCAGATCTTTATTCAATCTACTACAGTCATCTCTTACAGTGCCCTATCCCTATTAATACCAGGAGTGTTGTGATCTTCCTGCACACAGTGCCCTAACCCTGATACCAGTCTGAGACAGCTCCCTCCCTGCATTACTAGTGAGAGGCTGGCTTCACAGACAGGGGGGAGCTGCCTGACCCTCACTCCTGACTTCCCCCATGTCCCAGCTAGTGAATGGTGTGTGGGTGAGGGGGGGGGGGAGGATGGTGAAGTCTGAGACAGCTCCCTCCCTGCATTACTAGTGAGAGGCTGGCTTCACAGACAGGGGGGAGCTGCCTGACCCTCACTCCTGACTTCCCCCATGTCCCAGCTAGTGAATGGTGTGTGGGTGAGGGGGGGG
Source organism: Rhinatrema bivittatum (assembly GCF_901001135.1). NCBI lineage: Eukaryota > Metazoa > Chordata > Amphibia > Gymnophiona > Rhinatrematidae > Rhinatrema > Rhinatrema bivittatum. The sequence goes on along the minus strand of NC_042617.1, from coordinate 96,774,860 downwards.
GGAGGATGGTGAAGTCTGAGACAGCTCCCTCCCTGCATTACTAGTGAGAGGCTGGCTTCACAGACAGGGGGGAGCTGCCTGACCCTCACTCCTGACTTCCCCCATGTCCCAGCTAGTGAATGGTGGGTGAGGGGGGGGGGGGGGGAGGGTGAAGTCTGAGACAGCTCCCTCCCTGCATTACTAGTGAGAGGCTGGCTTCGCAGACAGGGGGGAGCTGCCTGACCCTCACTCCTGACTTCCCCCATGTCCCAGCTAGTGAATGGTGTGTGGGTGAGGGGGGGGGGGGGGAGGATGGTGAAGTCTGAGACAGCTCCCTCCCTGCATTACTAGTGAGAGGCTGGCTTCACAGACAGGGGGGAGCTGCCTGACCCTCACTCCTGACTTCCCCCATGTCCCAGCTAGTGAATGGTGTGTGGGTGAGGGGGGGGGAGGATGGTGAAGTCTGAGACAGCTCCCTCCCTGCATTACTAGTGAGAGGCTGGCTTCACAGACAGGGGGGAGCTGCCTGTCCCTCACTCCTGACTTCCCCCATGTCCCAGCTAGTGAATGGTGTGTGGGTGAGGGGGGGGGTGGATGGTGAAGTCTGAGACAGCTCCCTCCCTGCATTACTAGTGAGAGGCTGGCTTCACAGACAGGGGGGAGCTGCCTGACCCTCACTCCTGACTTCCCCCATGTCCCAGCTAGTGAATGGTGTGTGGGTAAGGGGGGGGGGGGAGGATGGTGAAGTCTGAGACAGCTCCCTCCCTGCATTACTAGTGAGAGGCTGGCTTCACAGACAGGGGGGAGCTGCCTGACCCTCACTCCTCCGGGGTATTGTGATCTTCCTGCACACAGTGCCCTATCCCTGATACCAGGGGTGTTGTGATCTTCCTGCATGCAGTGCCCTATCCCTATTAATACCAGGAGTGTTGTGATCTTCCTGCATGCAGTGCCCTATCCCTATTAATACCAGGAGTGTTGTGATCTTCCTGCATGCAGTGCCCTATCCCTGATATCGGGATGTGTGCAAGAAGATCACAACACCCCCGGTATCAGGAATAGGGCACTGTGTGCAGGAAGATCACAGCACCCCCAGTATCAGGAATAGGGCACTGTGTGCAGGAAGATCACAACACCCCTGGTATTAGGGATAGGGCACTGTGTGCAGGAAGATCACAACACTCCTGGTATTAATAGGGATAGGGCACTGTGTGCAGGAAGATCACAATACCCCTGGTATCAGGGTTAGGGCACAAGTTCTAGTCACATTGACTGATCACATTACTTGTTTTGTCAAGCTACCAACTGTTTCCATTTCCCATCCCCCATATACTGTCAGTAGGAAACTTGGTAACATGAATAAATAAGAGGGCAGCCAATAGGAATACATATTCATTCCTAAACTGACCTTAACTGACCTGAAAAGTGTCAAATTGTATCATTTTCAGTTAGTGCGCACTAACTCCCAGTTAGTGCGCACTAACTCGAGTTAGTGCGCACTAATCGGAAAAAACGATTTTTAACGATTTTTTAACTAAAAAATCGTGCCTAAGACGATTTTCTTGCCCTGGCACACGATTTCTATCGTTAAGACGATATGGAAAACGATTCACATCCCTAGTGCAAACGTGGTGTGTTTTGCACAGGTACTTTCCCTACTGAAAATAACAACTCCTTGTTGATAAATCTAGTGCAGGTTTTGCTCCAGTGCAAAACTAGTACAGTCGTTTAATAAATCAGCCCTCATGTGTGAACTATTGTATAGATGGCAGCCAGTTTACTCTTTCGTTCCAGCTAAGGAAAGTCCAGGTAAATGTTCATCTGGGAGAATTGGCAATTTGAAAACATTGTGGAAATGCTAAGATTATGCAAAGAAAATCTTTGAAAACATTGTTTGCTGTATTCAGTGTTCTGTTACACCATTTCAAAGCGGTATTTCATTGATCTGAGTTGAATGTTGCAGAAACAAACAGAAATATTTATTTATTTAAGTGATGTATTTTCCACTCATATGAGAAAATATCCATTCTTGGTGGATTTACAGAGTTTACATAATAAATTAAAACTACATTCAGGATACACATAAGACTAAAACACATGCATACATAAAACTAACGTGCATCCCTCAAACCCATATCAGATAAACCTTCTGGAACAGGGAGTCTTTAATTTTTTAACCTGTCAGACACAGTTATTTTATTTTAAGTTACACCTCTTCTATAGCAGAAGTAAACTTATGCAGTACTGGATCTGGGAGCACCCCCAGGGCAAAAGTATTTACACACACATCTCTTGGTCATGCTCTGCCCTGACCAGTCCCATACCCCACCCCTTTTGGAATCTCAGTGATATGTGAGCACAGCCCGAGGTGCGCGTCTCAGAGCTGGGTGCGTTTAAGCCTGACTTGTGCGCACATCCCCAAATTTTGGCATGCGCCAGGCTTCTAAAATTATTGTGTAGTATGTCTGGGTAGGAGGTTTGGGGGAACTGGAGGGAGTTCAGGCTGAAGAACCAGGAAGGTCTTGATGACCTGGTTAAGGACTGGGTGATATGCTCAAAAAGTATCAAATGAAAGTAGATATCTAGATGGCTAACTGAACAGACCAAAGGAGCAGAATGTGCTACAAGTAAAACACAGGTAGAATAAAATTCCAAGGGAGACGCACTAATGGCCTGACAAATTGACTCATCAATGTATTTTAGCTAGGAGAGTCACATTCCTATTTCAGAACAGAGAACTGTAAAACTTAGCATTTTAGAAATAACTACAGATTATAAATGATTAACGTGCCTGTATGTAAACCATTGTGATGGTATATAACTTAACGATGATACAGAAAAGATTTTAAATAAATTAATTAATTATTGTACAACTGTATCCTAGGCTATTTACTAGGGAAGAAGAAAAATTCCAATTTTATAGGTCATTTGACATGACAACAGGAGCAAAAACGTCTTCTGCAGCCATGTAATCTTCATGTGGTTTATTAGCCTTGAACGATAATATAGGGAATGTAATACAGCATATTGACTGATCAGAATAAATATAATAATTAAGACAGAGGAACAATCAGTGACTCTTAAAGCAGAAATGCACTGTATTTAATTATATGTTTTAATCAGCTTGTCTAAGACCATTTAGACACATATTTAATCACTGTCTTCCTATGCTGTAATTTACTGTTAAATGTTTGAGAATCCAAGAAAAAGAACTACGCTTAACTCCTAATATTGGGCAATAAATAGAAGCTTATTTTTAAGCAGAACAACAAAAGGAGTTGTGGTATAATGCTATGTGTTATTTAAAAGTAACTCTGCTTACCAAGGTACTGTTATTACGGTGACACCTAGAATACAGAGGTTAAAGCAGTACAACAAATCTGTCATCGTTCTACAAAGTTAAGCAAATTGATGTCATCTATTCCCCCTCTGCAGTTTTGCACCTCCTGGAGGGTGAACATTTCTGGAAATTCAACTTTTCCCAAATGACATGTTTCATAGGAAGGTCTAGTCAGATTTATATGGGACTGAGAAAAAAAAACTATTCAGCACAACTCCAAAAACAAGAGGGCAAGCACAGGAGGTGAACTTAGATATTACATTAACGTGTTATTAACGTTAATGGTTTGTTATTAATCTCCTACAATCCTCAATTCCAAAATGTAGTTACTTTTGCCCAGCACTGAGGTATGTCCTAAAGGTCCTTGCTACATGTGTATATCTTTCATTTTAGTCTATGGAAGCAAATTTTAATTTCATTTCATCCCATGCGTGGGATATTTTCAATGAAGCGGCGAGGCAGCTGGAGCATAGCCAAATGATATTGGCCTCGTGGTCTTAGACTGCACTGACGTCATGCCATGAGCACATTCTATACCCTTTCTCCTCCCTGTTCCAGATGTTGCTGACATTAAGAGAGCAGCTTTGCATTTCTGAAAAGGGTTAATGAGGGTTTGGCATACCATAATGAAGACGATTAATGTAGTATGTATCATAGGGTGGGAGCAGGCTTAAAATCCTGCATGTAGGGGGTTTAATTGGGATTGCGAAGAATGTGAGAGGCCTCTCAGCAGCCTTTTATAAGGATATGATTATTTTCTTCCTAAGGGGGTCATTTACAAAGCGGATCGTACGCGATATGGGATGTTTCGCACGCAAAAAGTCCCTTATTGCATGCGATACCAAGATGGGGGCGGAATTGGGGTGGCATCAGTCCCGGAAGAGGAGGAGTCAGGGTTGCACCAGGTTTGACGCTGCGAAGACTTCGCCAACAGTGAAAGGTATACTTAGTTTTCGCTGCCAGTTTCGCGCCGAATAACTACACCTTTTATGGTGTAGATATTTGGTGCGACGCCGGCAGCGATCGCACTGCGGAGGTGTGATCACTGCCGGCTATCGCAGGACCGCCCCCTGTTGCTGCCAAATTCACGGTGCCTTGCGGCATTAGTAAATCCAGCCCTAAGTGAGGTAGGATCAACCCTTGTGATTTTGTTTATATATATAGCAGGGTAGCATTTGACCAAATGAGGACCTGTTAGACAGGGAGGGAGAGAGTGTGAGTGAATAGGAAGCTCGGCCATATCTAGAATTCCAGGTTCCATGAATATAATGCTTTTCACCCCAATTCCAAAACTACAATGACACTGGCAGTTCATGCTTTTATATTACTTTTTTCCATGTTAAAAACTGTATTAATATTTGCACTGTCATCTTTTACTGAAGCAAACAGATGTGTGGCAGGAGCTTTCAAAGCCATGTAGGTCTCTTCAGATACAAGCCTTTTCATTATAAAGATCTGCATTTATTCTAAAACTAATTGAGAACCCTATCTACAGTTTGTTTAATCTAGGGATAATTTTGTTTTTATGCATCATAGACCGTAAGTATTTTGAGAAGTTATTTCTGATATCGCATAACATCACCCTATATTTCCACTGTCTGACTTTTACACACCTCATTCTCCCGTCGTTGACACGTAACCAAACCCACCAGTAAGGAGAGTTTAAAACTTTCCATAGACCCCCCCTTTGCCTTAAATTTAGAAAGGAAAAGGAGACCTGTAAAAGTGAAATCCATGACCAGCCAGGTGGCTCAGTGGCAGTGATGTCCCTGGAGCAGCTGGGGATGCTGTAGAAAGTTTTCACAATCCTGGGGGGAGAGGGAGAGGGATGGAATCCTCAGTCACTGCTCAGCAGCGACACCTAGTGGCTAGGCAGGGACCACAAACACACAGGCCAAAGGCAGCTTGGGTGCCTGACCCTCACCAAGGCCTGGCATTATGATGGCAGCTGGATCTGCACCCTGGTTCTGACTGAGGTGGAAGCATACGCAGAGAAGAAATAAAATAACCAGCCCTTCCAAAAATTTGAAATCCATGTGTTAAAATGTATGGCAGCTATCAAAAGAAAAAGCTTCTTCCTTTCAAATAAAGATGAAAAAATTTTTTTATTGCAGTTCTTTTTTTTTTTCTTCGCCTTTCAGAAAAACAAACATAAACTTTTTTCTCAGGAAGTCTAACTGCAGCAAAAATGACTGCAATCCTCCTTACTGTATATGTAAATGTAGGTGCAATTAAATCTCTGCTTTTGGGTAATATATTAAACAAAACAGTTTCCATTTAGAAGAGTAGTCTGAAATGCTTCCAAAACATCAAATGATTTTACACTCTTACATATATGGAAAAAGCAAACATATTTTCTCTCTTGCAGGGAAATGCAGCTAGAACTTCACAGTTGAAGTGACAGTTGAATTTAAAAATTGATTTTTTTTTTTTAATTTCCATTTTCTATAAGTAATACCTCCTTTGGTGGAGAACTCTTTGACCAATGTGCAGCCAGCAGCTGACTGCATCTCTCAGGTCTGTCATGGACTACCATGGCAATTTGTCACTTTTCTGAGAGCACTGGAACTGCTAATAGGTTGCTAGGCATAAGCATCGCCATGGGGTTGTAATTACCACCCCAAAAACATGGCTTGCCACCCCAGTTTTATATATTGGATTGGGCAGAAATAAACCATACCCCCTGACTGATCCAAAGCAAAGACGGAGTGCCATCAGCTGCGCAATCCACCTCTGTGTCCCCAGCCGTCAGCAGGAGTCTCATTTAAGGGAACATCATCCCCTGCTGCAATGGGGCCAATCTTGACATGAGACCGGCCGGAGATGATGTTTCTTAAATGTGACTCCTGCCATGACAAAGAGTGGAGTTTGAGAGAGGCATTGCCCTCTACCAAACATAAGAAGAGCCAGCAGGCTACCATAGAAGCTATCCCACAGTGGCCGAAAAACAAATAGAGGGGACCCAGCGGCTCCCAGCAAACCCTATCTTGAAGGGGCCCAGAAAAGAGGGGGAGGCCCTGAGAGTGAATATGTGAGAGAGCCTGTGTGTTTGTGAGCAAGTATATGAGAGAAAGAAAAAGGCTGTGTGTTTGTGTGAGAGAGGGTATATTAGTGAGAGAGTATATGTGTGTGTGAGAGAGAAAGAGAGAGAGTGGGTTTATAAGTGAGAGGAGAAATTTGTGTGCTATCCTCTGCTAGTTCAAATGCATCAAATGGGATTGTCAGAAATCCAGGACTCGCCTAAAGTCTCCCTCCCGGAACTGGGTAACTTGGCAGCTCTGAGGGTCCCATGTGTTTCTCTATAAGAGTACAGTATATATTATCCAGTGCAGTCAGTGGAAAGAGGGGTGAATCTGAAACCTTTACAGGCGCAAGGTAACACATCACAGACCTGAGCAAGTTGATACATGAACTTTTATCCAGGCCAGGCCACTGCATCGGAAATCTTGAAATCAGGATGCTATAAAGAACATAAGAACATAAGAACATAAGAACATAAGAAAATGCCATACTGGGTCAGACCAAGGGTCCATCAAGCCCAGCATCCTGTTTCCAACAGTGGCCAATCCAGGCCATAAGAACCTGGCAAGTACCCAAAAACTAAGTCTATTCCATGTTACCATTGCTAATGGTAAAGGAATTTCAAAACCATTGAACAACATTAAATACTAAAATATTTTGGGTACATGCCAGGTACCTGTGACTTGGATTGGCCACTGTTGGAGACAGGATACCGGGCTTGATGGACCCTTGGTCTGACCCAGTATGGAAAGACTTATGTTCTTATGTTCTTGATTTTATAGTTTGATATTTTATGAGGAATGGTAATATTTCTGGTTTTCCATTGTTGCAATGCATACAGAGTCTGGCTTGTTGTGGTTTCCAGTTCAGTTTGTTCACATTTCTGTTTTAAACTTTATGGTGACATTTTTCTGTATTTTGGTGAGGGTCTGTCTGTGTTCTGCATGTGTGAGGGTCTGTCTGTGACCAAAGCAAAAGATTCTGCTAATGTGTAGTTTCTGTAAGAATCTGTTGTAGTACAGCTTGTTATGTTTTTCACATAGTGTAATAATGCTGTGCTGTCTTTTCCTAGGTAGGGTTGCTGTTGTTTGGATTCTGGGAGTTAGTTCTATTATAGGGCTGGTATAACAAGAGCCGCCCTGAAATCCACGCTGATTTTTCTGTGAGGCATGTGTGACAAAAACCAGCAGTAGCACGGAATGTAAAAACGGCCGCGTGTGCTAAATAAAAATATGCATAAAATCCGTACACAAGCATGTGTGCCATAATGTGTATAGTCAACATATAAAAATTAGAGAGACAACAATTTCCAACACATCAATGTTAAATTTATTTGTTTATATAGAAAACCCCCACAAAACCCTACATAGACAAATTTAAAACTAAGCTAGCACATTCATACACACACACCACAATAAAATCACATGAAGTTTGAAATATTCATAGACCAAATTTTCAGTTATAAATATAATTATACATTTGACTCATCGAAAATAATGCAATCATGTATTCATTGACGAATGTACATAAAGTTATTACTCCATTAATATTGTAAACAAAAATCCATTATTCAATAAGTCCGACAAAAGATATCTTCGTTTCGCCTCACTATTTGGAGGCTTCCTCAGGGACTGTATTTATAACATTTCACTTGCAGTCATGCACTACAAAAAATCAAAATATCGTTAAAAGCTTTCTGACGTAATCAATTCATACAAAAACTTCAATCAATAGTATTTCCCGACAAAATTCAAAAATTATATTATATTATAAGCAAACCTCTACACTGGCCCGGCCCCACAAAACTCACTAATTTATCTTCCTAACCCGATCTTCCTGACCCAACTCACTCTAAATTCAAAGCGCATACTGTGCATAAATTACCCTCGCCTGTACAACCAAACTAAAACCCACGCTTTGTACCCGTAAGAAACCCCAAATGCGTAACTCAAATTGACTGAAAAAAATGAGTACACTCACATTATTATATTACATTTCATGCTAACCGCACTCAGGCGTCCAAATATTCCGGCATATCTCCAAAGGTATCATCAACTGAGCTTAACTATTCACCATGCTGTGTAAGTGGCATACGTATCACGACTCTATATGAGCTTACGAAAAAAAGTTTTTAGCCACAACAGCCAACCCGCGTACTCAAACTTTCATGATTCTGCAATGATAAAAAACAAGAAAGTCATTAAAACGAACTTAAATAAGCTTTTGCCTGTAAAACTTACTACAAAGCAGTCCCATTAAAGTTCTCCAGTACTCACGTTTCCTCGGAAGTGACGTCACACGGCGTCACCCATAGCGATGTAAATTTCAAAGCGCTAACAACAACTTTATATAGAAGGCACAATTCCATCCTGACAAATCACCAGCCTAACAGAACTGCCCCTTTATTGATTGAAACCCGTGCAAACACCCACAATTGATTCTCTGAGTGAAAGCCTTTCTTTTTCAAAAAAATGAATAAATTAGTGGTCCGGAAGTTGATGTGAAGGTCAGTAGAGCAATATCTAACCCCTTCATGATCGGACTCAGACTGCCAGCGGGAGCATGAAATGCAGATTAGCAAATCTGCCTCATCGAGAAGCTGCCTTCTCTCTACCAGCTCCAGCTGCCAATTGGCTGAACCGCAAAAATATCAAAAAAATGATCTCCACAACAGTGCTTTCACTAAACATCTACCCTGACCCAGGTGCTAAAAACCTGTAGTAAAAAATATGCACTAACTTGATCTCTCTGCTAGTGCGGCTCCCTGCTTTGTACATGACTAGAAATTCATTCCTTTGTATGCCATTAGCATGCACTCATGCAGATCCTGCCGTGGGTTTTTTAAACTGGTTTATGTGCATGTTTTTTCCATGCTGAATTCGTTATTACATACCCGTATAAGACTAGCTTGGGAAAAACGCACACAGAAACCTATGCGCAAAAAACCCATGGCAGCTTTAGCGCTACTTATTTTGGCCCCATAGTATGGCAGGGCTGCTACACAGGTTCTGAGTGTCTTTTCTGCAGGGTTTTATGTTACTTCGCAAAGCATCTTACGGTGTTTCTGTTTCTGTTACTAAGGCAGAATTAAGAAAAAAAATGTTCCATGGTGAGTTGTAAGAGGAAACATCCAACGTCTACTATAGAGGAAATTTCTGTGGATGCAGAGTATTACAGAACTGGAGGTATAGGGTTTATATTAAGATTCTATCCCTTTCTGCATAGACTCCAGACTTCACTCTTATATCCATATTGAAGAACTGGTTGAATGAGGATATCAATGAATTATAATCGTAGTTCTACTGGAAAGATGAAACTGGCCAGATTTGTGAAAACTGCTCAGACAGCTGTTGGGACTTTATCTTCTTGTGTCTTTGACAGCCATTTTAAAGGTAGGGCATCCTGCTGTGGAGATAGGCGTGATTTCTGGAAATATCACTTTGGCTTGTTCCCCATGCCATACTAAGAGGATAACTTTCAAACAGCTGCACGAAGAAGCAGATATGCATGTATATGGTTGAGCATAGTTTTACCATAGTATTTCATAGCATGTGCATATTATAAAATACGCATATGTTTACCCCAAAACATTCATGCATATGTAGGCCAACACGCAAATATATGTAATGCACTGAAACCATGCATTTCAATGCATTGAACGTGCATACTTTATCCACTCATTTTTAAATATACATACATATATTTTATATGCAAATGTATCTTTTTACAACCGTAAGTCGGCCAATTTTAAAACATGCATGAGTTGAGGAAATTAACCAAGCAGTCCACCAGTTTGCCCAGTCCTTCTCCTGGTCATTGAGACCAGCCCGAACTCCCCCAGACCTCCCAGTCAATACTAAACAATAAACACTTTTTATTATCACTTAACGCCAGATAATGAACAGATGTAAAATTACGCAAGTAAACTGGAAAATGTACTCATGTAAGTCTCTTTTAAAATAACATTAGCTCATAATTGTTGGCCTTCCCTCGAACGCCCCAGACCACCCCTTCTTTGCACGCGTATATGTGCACATGAAAGTGAAAATGCGTGTATATTTGTGATGTTTTTAAAACGGGGAATAAGCATGTAGTGGCTACTTGTGCGCATATATGCTAATTTTTACACGCATAATGTTTTGAAAATTCACCTTTTAGCTTGTCCCTCTCATCGTGGCCCCAAATAATTTTGTCTACAATTATGACATGTAACCTAGATCACAGGGAATTATCTGTTTCAAGCCCTCTTTTGTGAAGACTTAATTTTTCTATACTATTTATTAACTTGGGTAGCTCTTTTCAGTTTCGTGACTTATTTTACATTTATTTATTTAATGATATTTCCAGTCTGAACCCTGAACACCAAAACCCTGAACACCACCACCCATATTAAAACCCAAATAATAAAAATCCATAACTAAATAAAAATGATGAAATCCATAACACATCAAATACCACCTAATCCAGCTCACTCCCAATGAACATGTGAACCTGAAAAACAGGATAAAAAATGAAACCCCACCTTATTTTCTTGTATACAAGCCATTCAGGATTAAACAATCATGTCTTTAAAGCATGGCGAAACGAAAACAACTTATCAAAAACATGAATTTCATGAGGTGCTGATTCCACAGCCGTGGAACTGTGGAAGAAAATGCCTGGTCTCTTAGTAGTCATTCTTGTTGTGAGAGAGCAGAACATGCTTGAATATATCCCTTGTAAATATCTCTTGTAACGTTTTAAAAGCTAAAATCAATATTTTAAATGACTCAATGTAGCTCTACTAATATAGGTAGCATATGTTGCCTCCAGTTACTATTGACCAGTAAACATGCTGCTGCATGGAGCTAGGAATTCAGAATATAGTTTATAAATACCTTTACATAAACAAATATTTAAATACTTTTTGTACCACCTGAAATTGCTTAATCAATTTGCTTGGCAACCCTAAATATAGCACATTGTACTAATCCAATCTTGCTGTTACTGTGGCATTTACAACACAAGCAAAATATATTTGACTTAATAATAGGTGCAATTGACGGAGCTGTGATCGTTGATAAAGCAGCTTCTTACCGCTGAAGAAACCTGCAGCTCTAAAGATAGCTCTGAATCAATTATGACCCCTAGATTATAGACCTGATCCTTAACTGAAATAACTACTTCATCCATCCACTTTATTACTGGGACTACACTGATAGGATTCCTCCTTCTGACCCAGAATAGTTCCAGCTTTGAAGAATTTGGTTGCAATTAATTGGCATGCATTCAGATTGAAATGGCCACTAAATGCGATCAAATGTATCTGGATATACAATATGATTATCACCTAATGGAATATGCAGCTGGATATTATCTGCGAAATACTGATAGCATAAGCCAAATCCAGAAATAGCCTTAGGTAAGGGTTGTAAGTGTAGGATAAACAAAAGGGGCAACAGCAAAGACTACTTTGGGGCTCCACAGGCAGTGGCAATCTGAACCCATCTACTAGATAAATGAGGCTTGACTGACGTGCCGCAAATGCGCAGTAGAGAGCAGCTCTACTGTGCATGCGCAAGAGCACGTCGGTCAGAGGGCAGCAACATGGTGCTGGGAAGCTGCGGGGAGGAGCAGCGGCGATGGCGGCAGTACAGAAGGTCTCCGGGGGTGTCTCTCTCACGCGGGGAGAAGCGGTGTCACAGACAGAAATTTGAGGTCTCTGGGAGTCTCTCTCTCTCGCGCGCCTCATCACCGAGGGTTGGGCGGGCCAGCAACGAGTCCGGTGGAGAGGTGCGTGCGAGAGACCCCCGGTGGTGAGACGCGCGTCCCGGATAAGAGAAGAAGAGGGAGTGGAGGAGAGCTGAGGGAGAGGGATGGGGTTGTGGAGGAGGTGGGAGGGGAAGGAAGAGGATGTGAGTAAGTGGGGAGGGGAAAGTTGTGGAGTACAGAAAAAGGGAGTGGAGGAGGGCTGAGGGAGAAGGGGAAGGAAAGGGAAGGTGAGATGGGAAGGAAGGAAGAGGATGTAAGTGGGAAGGGTAAAGTAGAGAAAAAGAGGGAGTGGAGGAGGGCTGAGGGAGAGGGACGGGGTGTGGAGGAGGTGGGAGGGGAAGGAAGAGGATGTGAGTAAGTGGGGAGGGGAAAGTTGTGGAGTACAGAAAAAGGGAGTGGAGGAGGGCTGAGGGAGAAGGGGAAGGAAAGGGAAGGTGAGATGGGAAGGAAGGAAGAGGATGTAAGTGGGAAGGGTAAAGTAGAGAAAAAGAGGGAGTGGAGGAGGGCTGAGGGAGAGGGACGGGGTTGTGGAGGAGGTGGGAGGGGAAGGAAGAGGATGTGAGTAAGTGGGAGGGGAAAGTTGTGGAGTACAGAAAAAGGGAGTGGAGGAGGCTGAGGAGGGGAAGGGGAAGGAAAGGGAAGATGAGAAGGGATGGAAGGAAGAGGATGTGAGTAAGTGGGAAGAGTAAAGTAGAGTAGAGAAAGAGGGAGTGGAGGAGGGCTGAGGGAGAAGGGGAAGGAAAGGGAAGGTGAGATGGGAAGGAAAAGGGAAGAGGATATGACTGAACAAGTGAGAAGGGTCAGAAGTTCTGGAGCAGAGAAAAAAGAGTTGAGGAGGGCTGGGAGAGGGAAGGGGTTTTTGTAGATGAGGTGAGAGGGGAAGGAAAGGAAAGATGAGAGGGGATGGAAGGAAAAGGGAAGTTGTGGAGAACAGAGCGGGTCTAACCATGCCGGTCTGACTGATGGAATCTCGCCCGTTTTAACGGGCTTAACTGCTAGTAGATATATATTGGGAACCATCAGAAAGAAAATAACAGAGCCAATGTAGGAAGAAGCTGCAAGGCAAGAACTGTATGATCTACTGTGTCAAAAGTGTCACTTAGGTCCAAAACATCTAAAACTGAATAATATATCTATTTCTCCAAATTCAGCCACAGATCATCTTGAAAATGTTCTTCTAGGATGCCTTCCAGAATAAAAGAATTAGGGGCCGATGCAATACAGTGTGTTCAGCCGAGCGCACTGTTTAACCCGCTGTCGAACACAGGTTAAATAGGCGCTAATCACCCCCTAATGCAATAAGGGGATTAGCGCCTATTTAACGCACATCCGACCCAGAGTGAACGAGCTAGCGCTCATCACATGCAAATGCATGTGAATGAGGCTATTACTCATTCACTCCAAACGCAAAAAAATAAATGTGCGTCTGGAGCAGGCATTAATAGCTGAGCGCACTGAAAAAAAACTGCTTTTTTGTACTTTTTTAAAAGTAAAAAAAAAAAAGAAACAAAAATCTCTGCTGGCCGTTTTGAAGACCAATGCCAATATGCTCGGTGTCGGTTTTCATAACCGGTTGACTGCAATTATGAAAACCGACGCTGAGTTTGTCAGTGTTCATAACCGGCAGACCGCCGGTAACCGCGGGGTCATGTTAGTGCTTCCTTGCTAGCGTGGCCCCCTAATTTGCGTATTGCATGGTGCCCCCCCTGCAGTCGCCATGTGTGCGTGAACAATATTGCATCGGCCCCTTAGATTGCCCAAAGGTAAAACCATAAGGCCAAATTTTCAAACCCCCCCACGTGTAAAATCTGGGGGTTACGCGCGCGGCTGGGCCTTGCGCGCGCCACGCACATTTTAGAAGGGGTCCGGCCCATGCGTAACCCCCTTACGTGCACAAGAGCCAGGCCTCACAAAAGGGGTGGTCCGGGGAGCGGTAGTCCAGGGGGCAGGGAAGAGCGGAACTGGCGGCGGCCAGTACAGCGGCCATTTGCCGCTGTGCCGGGGGATCCCGCGCCGGCAGCCTGCCGGCACGTGCATCTTACGCCAGCTCAGGAGCTGGCATAAGTTCTGAAATAAAGAAAAAAAAAAAAAAAAAAGGTAGGCCGGCGTGCACTTGTTATAAAAACGCGCATCCATGTGTTTTTAAAATGTACCCCATAATGGTGATGTATAACTATATCTGCTGAAGTTATCCTGGGGTGTTTCACCGTATTGGTGTTTCCTGATACAGGATTACCATAAAGCAATAACCTTTGTGCTAAAATTCTTACTGGTTAATTTTGTTCCCTAGTCTAGGCCAGTTGTACCAAAGCATTATTGAAAAGGGAATGTCCAGCATAACAAAATGTGTGTTAGAATGCCCTGTCTTTGTACTGTGTATAATGTCTTCATTCTTTCAGGACTGAAAGAGTGTGCCTTCTCTCTCCCCCTCGCCTCCCACACACACACATTTCCCTGGACAATCACATCCACCTACAAATTGTTCACCAATTGATATTTAAATTTTGCAAGGCAACGTCTTATGAGTTTCAGCCTGCAATGCTGCCCAGCCATTTCTGATGCAGGCATGAATACACTCTGTTATACCCTCCACTTCTGATAGATTTTTAAAAAGCTCTTTTTAAAATGAATTATGAATGTATATGAAAGATATGCAAATGACAGTGGCCAGGGTTGAAGCCTTGAGGCTTGGCAATACTGCTCACAAGTTTCAAGCTTGTACTAATTTACCTCCCGTTCTTTGTCAGGATTAAAGAGTAATTGTTTCCTGGTTTCAGTTGTAAGAACAAACCCACAACACCGCTATGACTGTCCTTTTAAATGTCTCTTTATCTTTGAAAGAAGTTTTTAGTGGATTTTGTTTTTTCAGTTTTTGTTCTTTTTTCTGTGTTGCCCTTTGTTTGTCTATATGTATAGGTCATGGGGTATTTGAGTGATAAAATTGTGCATTCGTAATTGAGGGATGTTTTGGGAGAATTTTTATAGATTTTCCATTAAGAGATTTTTGACAACATACTTAAATTTAATAAAGTTTTTGTACAAAATACAGAATTGAGTGTAAATTTGTGAGCATACATTGAGGGACTGTCCTTTTGGTGTTTTTGGTTCCTGGTTTTATTTGTCATAGAAGTAATTATGTTGATTATCAGTAGATCTCATTCCCTCCAAGGAAAAAGACTTGGTCTTAGTGGTTTGCTAAATTGTCCATCATTTTCTTGTACTGATGGATGAGTGCTAGGAGTAAAGATGGTGGGGGTAATTCAATTCAATTAGATTGGGTGGCAAAGTATATATTCACTTGATGAATTATTAGGGTAGCCATAAGTTGCTGGTGATTTCCTAGGAGAAAACTCTGAGATATTACTGTGCCATACAAGCTCTGATAGATGAGTAATTATGAAAGGGAAATGTAAATGAACGTTACATACTATCATAGAAATTTTCAAAGCCCATTTATCTGTGTTAATTGCACTTAATGCAGTTAAAAGCTATTGACAAATCAATAACATATATTGTAGTGATTTGTAGATGTTAACCTACAGTTCTTATTTTTTTCTCATAGTCCTCCCATTTTTTATTATGCTTTTATATTTTTAGTGTTTGAAGTCATTTTTTAACTTAGCCTCTCCAACAATAGACGGAAAATGAGTCACTCCATGCTGTTCATAGTACACATGATATAGCGTTGAATGCTGTGAAATCCAGTGGATTCTAGAAATGCTGTATCATTGGTTGAAAAATCTATGAAGTACAACTGTGTTCAATGTTTGAAATAATTTTTGAACTCAGTCAGCCTTTCCAACAATAGATGGAAATGTCACTCCATGCAGTCATAACACAAATGAGATTGTCATGTGATTATATCACTGTATGCTGTGAAATCCAATTGATTGTATAAGATAAGAGCTGTATTACTGATTGAAACATCTTTGAAGAAGTCATATTCCTGGTTTAATTACAATCCCCCTGAAGAAGCCAATTTTGGTGAAATGGAGGCCTTTGGGACTTTCCAGGAATATTAGGCCTTGACTAAGAATAGGCTAAACACTGTAATTTTTTTTTAAGTTTTCTACATCATTAATACTTTAGTGGCTGTTCACATATCTTCAGTTTTATGGATATTTTTTATGCCAGCAATGATCAAAAAACAACTCTTTGCCTGAATGGCAATTTTATAATTCCTTAAAAGCTGAATTTTTCATCCATATTTAGGACATTATAAGGCTTTTCATTTTATCTATTTTTGTTTTATTTTCATATAGTAAAAATGTTTTTTCATATATATATATATAGCAAATATCTCATTAATTTCAATTAACATAATATTGATATAAACTACATAGTAAGAAGCCAATTTAATAAAGATAGCTAGATAGATATATAAGTAGTCATAAATATGCTGGCTTTTATTGTATATAAAATATGAATACTCAATATTATATAAATGAAATCGAGTATTACTATCGTTTTTATATAAAAATAGTACAAATGTTTTTATTGTATATAATGAAAGCCTGGTATATAGAACAATAATAAAACCTGAAAGATAAGAACCTATAAACCGGTGTGATATTTTGAATCAAATATTGGTATAGAAAAATAAATAAATAAACATAATAAATTGCCATACTGGGTCAGACCATGGCTCCATCAAGCCCAGCATCCTGTTTCCAACAGTGGCCAATCCAGGCTTCAAGTACCTGGCAAGTACACAATAAATACTTATCCAGCTAAATGGCAGTCACTGAATATAGCTGAATATTGAAACAGAACCCCTTAGCCAGATAAGTCCAAACATATCCGGCTAAGGAGCACGGAATATCGGCCTCAATGTGTAACTATGAAGAATTGCAAAGAACAAATTATTCAAAAAATATAGTTATGCTTGATGCAAATCCTAATTGACTCCTGGGGTTCATTTTTCAGAAATTGTCTAATAAGAAATTAGTCCCTGGAAATGTACAAGAGGGAACTGTAGAGCAGAGACGGGAATAAAATATGTAGCACTTCATCACTGTCTCTACTGTGTGCAAAGTGGGTTCATCCAAAGAGAATCTGATTTTTGATGGCTTGCATCTCCCTTGTGCAGCAGGTGGGAATTTCTGGGCATTACGCTTTCAGGAAAAAAAAAAACAGTGAAAACGACTGAGATCTCTTTATTGCTTTTTGCAATGCTATGCAATACCTTGTAAATACCTTTTACTGAGTAATACTGAAGCCATGGGTCCCTCTTGTCAACCTGCCATTAAAACACACTGAACTGAAGGCATTCTGCCGCCAGCTCATTTTGAAGGAACGGAAGGAAATCAGAATATGGGAAGGAAAGCATGGCAAGGAGTTTGAATGGATCAGCACAGGAACACTGGCCTTGGATTTATTCTATTTTAGTTTTGTTTGTTTATTCAAAGGATTATATTCCGCTCCCTCTACTTCACAGAGTGTTCGGTGTGGATTCTGACAATATAAAAATAATGCAGCAAATCACATAGGTAACACCTCAAAATGACACAAACATGCAAACTTGACCATGACTCAGATGCTTCCCTGAAGAATACTGACTGCATCCTGAAGTCCTTTACATCGGTTTGGGACACAGTACTCGGTGGTGCTAAATCAAGGGTCTGCATTCAAATCCAAAACAGGATTCCTCCCTGGCGCCCTTTTCCTTCCATAGAGAGATCTGCAGTCATGGTTTCCGTAGCAGCATAAGACCTACAGTATAAGTCCATGCACTCAGTGGGGTAATAAACAGATGTAGTCCAAAGCACGTGCCCGCATGCCAATTAGTCAAGGATGCAGAACCGATGCCACTATTAAAAAACAAATAAGCCACCTAGTCTGGGTTCCTCCTCCTGCCCATCAAATCCTATTTAGCAAAAGCGCCCTCCCCCAGATTTTATCATACATCATAATGATGCCAACTAGCAGTATGCAGTGTTTTTATTTTGTGTCATTTTTTTTTTTTTTGCAAGATTTTATTATTTAAGTGGTTCATTGGGACTTATTTTCCAATATCGCATTAGGGGGCGTTACCAATGCAAATGAGGCTTCTTTCGTGCAGTGAGGAAACATAGCGTGCGGCGATGTTTTCGCCATTCGCGAAAACATTAGCGCCGCACGTGATGTTTTCCCAGTGCACGGTGATTCTTTCATTGCGGTGCACAATATTTGCCTGTTGAGAGAGAAAGAGCGAGAGAGAGAGACTTGCTATAGTGCCTATACCCTAGACAGGTATTTGAATCCCTATGGGAGGGCTACCTACTAACTCGGGGTGGGGATTAGGTATGAGCGTCGGGGGGTTGGGGGCCACTTTCGCATTCCACATGAGACCTACGGACAGAACAGTGGTCTCTAGTGCAGATTTGCTGGCCGTCGGAGTGAGGACGCTCACTCCAAGCGGAGATTTGGCCAACGTTCTCTCCACCTAGCATGTTGTTGCCCAGGTAGAGTGTCCATCAAGCTAGGTGGAGAGAACGTTGCCCAAATCTCTTCTTGGAGTGAGTGTCCTCACTCCGACGGCCAGCAAATCTTCACTAGAGACCACTGTTCTTTCCGTAGGTCTCATGTTGAATGTGAAAGTGGCCCCCAACCCCCTACGCTCATACCTACCCCCCACCTCGAGTTACTAGGTGGCCCTCCCATAGAGATACAAATACCTGTCTAGGGCTTAGGCACCATAGTCTCTCTCTCTCTCTCTCCCCCTCCCCCCATATGCCATTCGGAATTGTCGTGGACCACGATAACCTTTACTGACAGGTATCGCACATGAAAGTGTTGTAGCTATGAGAACATAAGAAAATGCCATACTGGGTCAAACCAAGGGTCCATCAAGCCCAGCATCCTGTTTCCAACAGTGGCCAATCCAGGCCATAAGAACCTGGCAAGTACCCAAAAACTAAGTCTATTCCATGTAACCATTGCTAATGGCAGTGGCTATTCTCTAAGTGAACTTAATAGCAGGTAATGGACTTCTCCAAGAACTTATCCAATCCTTTTTTAAACACAGCTACACTTACTGCACGAACCACATTCTCTGGCAACAAATTCCAGAGTTTAATTGTGCGTTGAGTAAAAAAGAACTTTCTCCGATTAGTTTTAAATGTTCCCCATGCTAACTTCATGGAGTGTCCCCTAGTCTTTCTACTATCCGAAAGAGTAAATAACCGATTCACATCTACCCGTTCTAGACCTCTCATGATTTTAAACACCTCTATCATATCCCCCCTCAGTCATCTCTTCTCCAAGCTGAAAAGTCCTAACCTCTTTAGTCTTTCCTCATAGGGGAGTTGTTCCATTCCCCTTATCATTTTGGTAGCCCTTCTCTGTACCTTCTCCATCGCAATTATATCTTTTTTGAGATGCGGCGACCAGAATTGTACACAGTATTCAAGGTGCGGTCTCACCATGGAGCGATACAGAGGCATTATGACATTTTCCGTTTTATTCATCATTCCTTTTCTAATAATTCCCAACATTCTGTTTGCTTTTTTGACTGCCGCAGCACACTGAACCGACGATTTCAATGTGTTATCCACTATGACACCTAGATCTCTTTCTTGGGTTGTAGCACCTAATATGGAACCCAACATCGTGTTATTATAGCATGGGTTATTTTTCCCTATATGCATCACCTTGCACTTATCCACATTAAATTTCATCTGCCATTTGGATGCCCAATTTTCCAGTCTCACAAGGTCTTCCTGCAATTTATCACAATCTGCTTGTGATTTAACTACTCTGAACAATTTTGTGTCATCTGCAAATTTGATTATCTCACTCGTCGTATTTCTTTCCAGATCATTTATAAATATATTGAACAGTAAGGGTCCCAATACAGATCCCTGAGGCACTCCACTGTCCACTCCCTTCCACTGAGAAAATTGCCCATTCAATCCCACTCTCCGTTTCCTGTCCTTTAGCCAGCCTGCAATCCACGAAAGGACATCGCCACCTATCCCATGACCCCTTACCTTTCCTAGAAGCCTCTCATGAGGAACCCCGTCAAACGCCTTCTGAAAATCCAAGTACACTATATCTACCGGTTCACCCCTATCCACATGTTTATCAACTCCTTCAAAAAAGTGAAGCAGATTTGTGAGGCAAGACTTGCCCTGGGTAAAGCCATGCTGACTTTGTTCCATTAAACCATGTCTTTCTATATGTTCTGTGATTTTGATGTTTAGAACACCCTCCACTACTTTTCCTGGCACTGAAGTCGGGCTAACCGGTCTGTAGTTTCCCGGATCGCCCCTGGAGCCCTTTTTAAATATTGGGGTTACATTTGCTATCCTCCGGTCTTCAGGTACAATGGATGATTTTAATGATAAGTTACAAATTTTTACTAATAGGTCTGAAATTTCATTTTTTAGTTCCTTCAGAACTCTGGGGTGTATACCATCCGGTCCAGGTGATTTACTACTCTTCAGTTTGTCAATCAGGCCTAGCACATCTTCTAGGTTCACCGTGATTTGATTCAGTCCATCTGAATCATTACCCATGAAAACCTTCTCCATTACGGGTACCTCCCCAAAATCCTCTTCAGTAAACACCGAAGCAAAGAAATCATTTAATCTTTCCGCGATGGCCTTATCTTCTCTAAGTGCCCCTTTAACCCCTCGATCATCTAACGGTCCAACTGACTCCCTCACGGGCTTTCTGCTTCGGATATATTTAAAAAAAGTTTTTACTGTGAGTTTTTGCCTCTACAGCCAACTTCTTTTCAAATTCTCTCTTAGCCTGTCTTATCAATGTCTTACATTTAACTTGCCAATGTTTATGCTTTATCCTATTTTCTTCTGTTGGATCCTTCTTCCAATTTTTGAATGAAGATCTTTTGGCTAAAATAGCTTCTTTCACCTCCCCTTTTAACG
This sequence comes from Rhinatrema bivittatum, assembly GCF_901001135.1. Lineage (NCBI taxonomy): Eukaryota > Metazoa > Chordata > Amphibia > Gymnophiona > Rhinatrematidae > Rhinatrema > Rhinatrema bivittatum. The sequence goes on along the minus strand of NC_042617.1, from coordinate 96,753,899 downwards.
ATGCCGGTAATCGTTTTGCCTTCTTTCCACCTTTCTTAATGTGTGGAATACATCTGGACTGTGCTTCTAGAATGGTATTTTTTAACAATGACTTTTTTAACAATGACTTTTGTAGCTGCTCCTTTCAGTTTTTTTAACAATGACTTTTGTAGCTGCTCCTTTCAGTTTTTTTCTAACAATTTTTCTCATTTTATCAAAGTTTCCCTTTTGAAAGTTTAGCACGAGAGCCTTGGATTTGCACACTGTTCCTTTTCCAGTCATTAAATCAAATTTGATCATATTATGATCACTATTGCCAAGCGGCCCCACCACCGTTACCTCTCTCACCAAGTCCTGTGCTCCACTGAGAATTAGATCTAAAATTGCTCCCTCTCTCGTCGGTTCCTGAACCAATTGCTCCATAAAGCTATCATTTATTCCATCCAGGAACGTTATCTCTCTAGCGAGACCCGATGATACATTTACCCAGTCTATATTGGGGTAATTGAAGTCTCCCATTATTACTGCACTACCAATTTGGTTAGCTTCCCTAATTTCTCTTAGCATTTCACTGTCCATCTCACCATCTTGACCAGGTGGACGGTAATATACCCCTATCACTGTAGTCTTCCCTGATACACAAGGGATTTCTACCCATAAAGATTCAATTTTGTATTTAGTCTCATGCAGGATGTTTATCCTGTTGGACTCTATGCCATCCCGGACATAAAGCGCCACACCTCCTCCTGACTGCTCCTCTCTGTCATTGCGATATAATTTGTACCCCGGTATAGCACTGTCCCATTGGTTTTGTCCTCTTTCCACCATGTCTCTGAGATGCCAATTAAGTCTATGTCATCATTTACTGCTATACATTCTAATTCTCCCATCTTACTTCTTAGACTTCTGGCATTAGCATACAAACATTTCAAAGTTTGTTTTTTGTTTGTATTGTTATTCTGCTTTTTAATTGATAGGGATAAGTTAGAATTTTTTAGCTCAGGTGAGTTTTTAGTTACAGGCACTTGGACTACTTTTCTAATTATTGGAACCTCACTGTCGGGATGCCCTAATTCTAATGCATCATTAGTATCCTTTAAAGATACATCTCTCCGAACCATGCGCTGCTGAGCGACTGTCGGCTTTCCCCTTTGTTCTAGTTTAAAAGCTGCTCTATCTCCTTTTTAAAGGTTAGCGCCAGCAGTCTGGTTCCACCCTGGTTAAGGTGGAGCCCATCCCTTCGGAAGAGACTCCCCCTTCCCCAAAAGGTTCCCCAGTTCCTAACAAAACTGAATCCCTCTTCCTTGCACCATCGTCTCATCCACGCATTGAGACTCCGGAGCTCTGCCTGCCTCTGGTGACCTGCGCGTGGAACAGGGAGCATTTCAGAGAATGCTACCCTGGAGGTTCTGGATTTAATCTTTCTACCTAAGAGCCTAAATTTGGCTTCCAGAACCTCCCTCCCACATTTTCCTATGTCGTTGGTGCCCACGTGTACCACGACAGCCGGCTCCTCCCCAGCACTGTCTAAAATTCTATCTAGGTGACGCGTGAGGTCCGCCACCTTCGCACCAGGTAGGCATGTTACCAGGCGATCCTCACGCCCACCCGCCACCCAGCTATCTACATTCCTAATAATCGAATCACCAACTATGACGGCCGACCTAACCCTTCCCTCCTGGGCAGTAGGCCTTGGGGAGATATCCTCAGTGCGAAAGGACAATGCATCACCTAGAGAGCAGGTCCTTGCTACAGGATCCTTTCCTGCTACACCTGGTTGGTGCTCTCCCATTATGAGACCTTCTTCCTCCAAGGCAGCACCAGGGCTGCCAGTCTGAAGTTGGGACTGGACTACTATGTCCCTGAAGGTCTCATCTATATACCTCTCTGTCTCCCTCAGCTCCTCCAGGTCTGCCACTCTAGCCTGCAGAGATCGGACTCGTTCTCTGAGAGCCAGGAGCTCTTTGCATCGCATGCACATGTACAACTTCTCACCAGTGGGTAAAAAATCATACATGAGCCGCGCTAACACTGCGGCACACGATAACTTTACATATGCTTCGCCCCCCTGAATATATAATTATGAATTTGCATTCGCAAATCACGTTAACGGCTGTTAGCGTGATTTGCAAATTTATCTCCCGCGATAACACCTTGGAAAATGACCCCCTAAGGGCCTCATTTTCTAAAGTATCGCAGGCCTGTGATACTTTAGAAGATGAGGGGCGGGGGGCCGAAACAGGGGCGGGCCTGCGCTAGCTGGCAGCAATCGCTGCCGGTTTCGCACCCAATAGCACCACCATAGGAGGTGTAGCTATTGGGAGTGAAATAGCGAAAAGGCACTTACCTTTTTGCTGTGCACGCCGTCGTCGCAGAGTCGGCCCCTGTGATGCCCCGACTCCTCCTCTTCCGGGGTCGACTCCGCCCCCATTTTGGTATCACATGCAAAAAAGGGACATTTCGTGTGCGAAACGTCCCTTACCACGTGCGATATGGTTGGAAAATAAGGCCCTAAGTGATTTTAATGTGCACTAAGTCCAATCTAAAACAGCTCTAAAGTTATCCGGCTAACTTAGGGCCTCATTTACTAAGCATTTTTCCCCAGAGATACAGAGTGGGAGAAAAATCTTAGGGCCGGATTTTAAAAGGGTTACGCGCGTGAATGGTCATACGCGCGCCGGGCCTATTTTCAAAAGGCCCGGCGATGCGTGTAAAGCCCCAGGACGCGTGTAAGTCCCGGGGCTTGCAAAAGGGGTGATCCAGGGGTGGGGAGGGGTGGCCCAGGGGCGGGGCTTGGAAATAAAACAAAAACAAAGAAAAAGGTAGGGAGGAAAGGGCGAGGGAGGTAGGGGAAGGGAAGGTGGGGTGGGGGGGGGGGGGGGGTAGGGAAGTTCCCGTCAAGGCCCATCTGATTTCGGAGCAGCCTGGGAGGGAATAGGGGAAGGCAGTGCAGCTTGGCACGGGCTCAGTGCTCGCAAGGTGCACATGCCGAACCCCGATTTTATAACTTGCGTGCGCATGTACGCCCACGCGCAGGTTTGAAAATCTACCCCTTAGTAAATCAGGAACTTAGCCAGTTACAACTGAAAACTGGCTAAGTTAGCTTGATAACTTAGACCCACTCCAGAACATCTTTTTTTTTTTTTCTTACCTGGTTAATGACATATCTGGCTATAGGGAATAGCCACTGCTATTAATTGCATCAGTAGCATGGGATCTTCTTAGTATTTGGGTAATTGCCAGGTTCTTGTGGCCTGGTTTGGCCTCTGTTGGAAACAGGATGCTGGGCTTGATGGACCCTTGGTCGGACCCAGCATGGCAATTTCTTATGTTCTTGTAAGTGGCTCAATATTGAAATAGTTGCCATTGAGATGAATAACCTTTGGCTATGAATATGGACCTCCATTATATCTAAATATATACACCCTAAAAGAGAGGCGAGATGGGAGATAAGATTGAGACATTCATATAGCTTAAAGGCATTAATGGTGCACAAGAAAAAAACTTTTTGAGAGGAAGTCTAAGAGAAAGAAGGGTCATAATATGATGCTCCAAGAAGGTAGACCCAGGAATAAGGTCCAGAAGTATTGGTCTTTTAGTTGGAATAAACTCCTGTAGTAGGTGGTGGAGGGAAACATGGTAACAAGTCTTCAAGAAGATTTGGGATAAGCACAGATGATCCTTAGTTGCACAAAAGTGGACAGATAGCAGAAAAACGTATTAGCAGCTTGCTCTGTCTGGCAGGCTGCCAGTAAATTAATGCTAGTATTAAAAGTCCTAGCGAAAATACAGGCGCTCATGTAGCTGGATGGTAGCGATTTAGAACAGGCTCCGATGGAGAATTAATGAGCAGCTGGGTCTGCCTGCCAGGCTGCCAGTACAATAACCACTGAAAGGCCAACGGTGATGACAAGTAGAGACTTCTAAAAAGCATAGGATAAGCACAACACAGAGGCTCTCACAGTGACAAGAAGCCCTGGTCAACCTTCACTGACAGCTGCAGCTCAAGGCAGCAGCGATACGGCTGCACTGCCCTTCCTGGAAGGCATGGGATAACCTGCATTGAGCAGCAGCTGCAACCCTAAAGGGGACACAAGGAAATTGGGGATTGGATTCTACTTTGATGCACATAAAATCGCTGCTAAGCAGATTAGTTGGGCCTATTTTGTCTTTATTTGCCATCGTTTACTATGTTACTATTTTAATGTTGAGAAAGTTGACCTTTTACAAAATTGCCTGCCTTATTAGATGTGGGTAAATCTTAAAAGCCTGACACGCTCCAAAATTGGAGGATGCACGAGTATGCTGGGCCGGCATGCACCAAGCGGATTTGCCGCTGCGTGCATTAATGAAAGTTTCCAAAAAGGCACAGAGCATGGCCGTTGTCTGGATGGGGCATGGGCGCTCCATGATTTTAACGTGAAATCTGCGCATAAATCTGAGCACTGGTGTGCACTGGGGTCACCTGACGCGTAACATTACATTTACTACGGATGATGTGTAAGTTTTATAACAAAAAATTCTAAGCAGATCAGCGAGGTTTTAAAAGTCGGGATTAACAGAGGGGAAGGGAAGCTATTAGAGGGCTTTGGAAGTCCTATATTTTAACTGGTAAACTTGAAACGAACTGGGAAAATTGGCAATGGTGTCAATGCATGTGCCTTTGAAAATCGCCCCACTTACGTGATGTGGCAGACAGCATTTGCCCGCACAGGTGTGCGGCTACTTAAAATTGCACACATATGTGCATGTGGTCAGGCTATTTTATAGCATGCACACATATACCTGCGTACGTTGTAAAATAGCCACATTCCTGGGTGCAGGCTGACCAATGTGTTCACATATTCGATTGCATGCCACTTTGAAAGTTAGCATCATAGTTAACTGTGTGTAAATGTATCCAGAGTAGAGGTATTCCTGGGGGGCATAGTACTGGGGAGGAGTTACACACATATGTTTGCATTTTTAAATGCATGTGTGTACATTTTCTGGAGAGATTTACAAACACATAAATGCAGGAGTAGTTGTGTGCAGGTAAATTTGGTGAGATCATTTTCAAAGTGGACTTATGCATACAAATCTGCTTTGAAAACTGGTGCGTGCATGTGTTTTTGCTTCTCAATTTAGGCAGGCTAATATAAAATTATCTCCCATATGTGCTCACCTATTCCAGTCACCACTCAGGAAAAGGATTTAGGCTGATATCATTGAAAATAATTTGAAATCTACATCCTGATTTGGTTCCAAAAGTATCGAGGTGGAGGAAATCTTTGCAGAAAATCAACGTCGGAAATATTTATTTTCCTGCACAGAAACAAAATAGCTATCAACTTGCAAGGTCTAAACAAGATTTCATAATCTTGCCTTTGTTTTTTTTCACCCATTAAGCCTATCTTGTACAGATTGCTGCATGGGCGCCTTTCTTCCTGTCAAGGAACTTACAGTGCCCCAGGACATTATGACGGGACAGAAATAGTATCAATTACATGATAAATCCTACAATGAGTACAGTTTCTTGCTCAGAACTAAATTAGGTAGTGTTGTTCAGTGCTGAACATGTAATGTCATCAGTGAGTAACCTGGCTCTATATGACAGCTCTGAAATATGTATTTTCCTACAGTACAAATTGCAAACAAAACTTTTCACTTCAGTATGTGTAGCGTTCAGCACGTGACTGTCATCACTTTTTATAATATCTGGACCTACACTGAATTGGCATCAGGACTGAGGGCTAAATTTTCAATAGGATACCTAAACTGTAAAGTTGCATGTGTATATTTAAGCCTGCACAAGCAATCTGATTTTAAAATACATGGTACCCTCCTAAATTAAATTTGAAAATTTGGTATTTATGTGGCTAAACATACACATGTTTAGGTACTGCAGAACAGAGATGAAAAAGTGAGAAATGTTAGTGGCATGCATCTATGCATGGATCTTTTGAAAACGTCAAGTGTACATGTAAATCAAATACGTGTGCCAAGAACACCTATTTTATTATACAGCTAAGTTCATTAGCATTAAGGAAATATTATTGTATATTCTGTTTTTTGTATTTATGTTGGGCATTTTTGGAAAAAGGACTAAATGAATGAATAAATGAATGAAATGCAGCATATTTTCAGGCAGCTGAAACGCCACATATTATCTGTGACTGACGTGCACATTAACCCATGTAAAAAGTGACAGACATTATGCATAAAAGCTTAGCATGTACACAAAAGTTATTGTGGGGCACTAAACAAAGCTGTCCATATTGGGGAAAATATCGCAGGTACTTTACCTATGGAGTTTGCTCCAATTATCAAAGCACAAGCCCACACAGACTTATTGCACCCAGAAAAATGACCCTCAGGCGTGTGTACTTTTGTTCGCGCACCAGGTGCAAACAAAAGTACGCTGGATTTTATAAGATACACGTGTAGCCACGTGTTTCTTACAAAATCCGGGGTCGGCGCGCGCAAGGGGATGAACATTTGTGCAACTTGCGTGCGCCGAGCCCTGCGCGCGCTGCCCGTTCCCTCAGAAGGAACTTTACTTCCCCCCCCCCCCCCCCGCACCTTCCCCTCCCTTCCCCTACCTAACCCCCCCCCCCGGCCCTATCTAAACCCCCCCTTATCCTTATTGTAAAAGTTACGCCTGCCTCTGTAGCCGGAACATTGCTGGCACCCTTGTATAACGTATTACCCAATTCAACTAAACATTAATATATGTTCTTATTTGTAAACCGTTGTGATGGTATATAACTTAATGACAGTATATAAAAAGTTTTAAATAAATAAATAAATAAAATGTTATTTAATACATATATAATACATCTCCCGACCCGGGGGCTGTTCCAAAGGCCTCGGCCGTGCCCCCAGAACGCCCCTGGGCCGGTACCACGTCCCCCGGATCACCCCGAACGTTGTGCCGCCTACCCGACACGCCCCCGATTACCCCCCCTAGCAAAGCCCCGGGACTTACGCGCGTCCCAGGGCTTGCGTGCGCTGCCGAGCCTATGCAAAATGGGCTCGGCGCGCGCAGGGGCATTTTAAAAGGTTTATGTGCGTACCTTATGCGCATAACCCTTTTAAAATCTACCCATAAGCCAGCTTTCTCTGGGGTAGATTTTAAAAAGCATTTACTCGAGCAAAACTGGTTTTTGCTCGAGTAAATACACTTTACTCAAGTAAGTGGGCTTTTCAAAATTGCTACAATATATGCCATTGAATTGTCCATAGGATTTACTCAAGTAAGTGCACTTTACTCGAGTAAATAGCTTTTGAAAATTGCTACGATAGTATGTCACATTTACATGCGTAACTCCTTTGAAAATGACCCCCATTGTGCATAATTTTCTTTTTGAAAACTACATGGGTAGGTTTGAATAATCAAACCTGCACATGTAGTCCCTTCTCTGCTCCCAGGAACATCTAATAAGATATGTGCTCTGTTTAACAGCATACATACTTTTATCTGCTGTCAGGTTGGATAATATTCAAATCACCCACTTTTGCAGATTAGATGTGTTTTTTACCCAAATGAAAGATTATGAATATTGCTCTCCGTGCATTTGAGAAAGTATACTATGCATGAAAGTCCTAGCATGCATGATAAACCATTCAGAGATGTTAGCAGATACATGCTAAAATCAGAAATGTTAAATAAAATGAAGCTTTAGTACATCCATGATAAATAATGCTCTATTCTCTCCTCTATGCACTATTTAACACATATTCGCTAAGGCTTAAAATGTAGTGCCTGCCTCAGACTAGATTATATATGTATTAAATAAAATTTTTATTTATTTATTTATTTATTTATTTAAAAAGTTTTATATACTGTCATTAAGTTATATACTATCACAACGGTTTACAAATAGGCACACATATTAATGTTTAGTTGAATTGGGTAATATGTTATACAAGGGTGCCAGCAATGTTCCAGCTACATAGTTTCAAAAAAAGACTATTTGATGAATGTCAAAAATCTTGTCCTTTTATACATGTAAGTCTTAATTTACATGTAAAACTCTTTTTTTATTATATATTATCTAATGTTATCAGTGAAAATAAAATAACAACAATGCACAAATTAAATTAAGTGCTGTGTGCTGGTGTTCTGATGCCTGCTTTATTTACTTTCCTATTCTCCGTTCTCTTTGTAAAATGCTTGTTTAAAAAGCCAGGTTTTTAAACTTTTTTTGAAAAGTTTGAAATTTTTCTGTAATCTGATTTCAAGGGGCATAGTGTTCCATAGAATGGGTCTTGCTAAGGATAGAGCCCGTTCTCTGACTTGGGTAAGTCTTGCTGTTTATTTGTTGTTATAATGTGTTGGTCTACATAGTTTAATTTTAACAGTTAAGGCAAATTATTGCATTATATTTATAATGAGGTCCATATTCAATAGCATGGTGAAGGGAAATTTAACTGAGTAAAATTACCTGGCTATCTTTAACCAGGATGTTCAGCAGGACTTACCTGGTTAAATCTGCCTTTGAATATACCTGGCTAACTGGGCAGACAAATTCCATGCTTAAGCAAAGTGATAGAAAACTTCTGTTATAATTAGTGGCCCTAGCCTTCCATGATTTTGCAGCTGTGGAAGAAAGGACATAATTAGCTTGTTACTGCATATTTTACTAGGGATGGGCATTCAGGAGAAACAAAATAGGAAATGAGATGAAATTTCCTATTTCATTTCATTTCGTTCTCAAAGTGAAATGATTGAAAATCCCACAAAATTTCATTGGTTTTCATGTTTTGTTTAGAAAATAAAAAAATGTAATCCATCGACATAAGCCTAGGGCAAAGCTGGGGCCTCACCTAGGGAATAGACCGAGGCCCAAAGAAGGGGCCTCAGCCTATGTCCGAGCACTATGCTGGAGCCTGGGCCTAGGCTTGAGGCCTGGGCCTTGCTAGGCATAGGCCACAGCCCGATGCGGGAACCATGGACTAGGGTGGAGCGTAATGCTGGGGCCTCAGCCAAGACCCCAAAAATTGAAAAAGCGTACTTGCTCCATTGGGGATCCATTGGCCCAGAGGCCAGGTCTGTACCACAAGGCCTTGGCCCAGGGTTTTCCCAGGCCTTGGAGGTCTTCTGTCTTCCTTCTTCTTCGACAAAATGTTGCTGTCCATTTGGGAGGTGGTAGAATTAACTCTGCCGCATCCTCCCCAACAGAGGGTATCATTTTGATGTATGGCAGCACGTCGGGCCTAGCTACTGGCCGAGGCCCCTGTATCAAGTCTGGTCCTGGACCTTGATTCTGTATCTCAAATGGAGCAGGCATTGAAACCTGGGCCTTGCTTAGGGCCTAGGCTGAAATCCAGTCAACCTACCACAGCTTAGGCCTACACAAGACTGAGGCTTCGGTCTGGGTCTAGGCATCAGGTTCAGGCCTCAAAGCTTGGTCCTGAAACCTAGGCCCAGCCTGAAGCCATGGCCTTACCTAGGACTAGGCCACAGTAGGTGTCTGCGATCTCAGCCTGGACCTAGGCCTCAGCATTGGATCCCGCTCGGACTGGGTAATTGGGGGCCAGGGAGGATCTTCGCCCTGGCATTATTTTTGAAGGGAAGGATGGGTCGGGGGCATGGGAGGACTCAGAGAAGCCCTGTTTTCTTTTTTTGTTTGTTTGTTTTGATTTTTTGTGGGGGATTATATTTATTTCATTTTTTTAACTAAATAAACAAAATAAACATTAAATGAAATGAAATTCATGGGAAACCAAACTCCTGAAAATGAAATGGAAAACAAAATGAAATACAAAATGAAATGTTTTCTTCTCTCATCCCTATATTTTACAATCTGACATAGAATCTACATTCCTGAAAGCTTTCACACCTCTTAATTCAATCTTTTGAACAATCTCTCTTTCTGTTCCTGCTCCTGCTCCAGCCCCTTCCCTCAAAAACAGCCTGCAGGGAACCTTCTTCAATTCTCCCCACCCCTCTTTTCTCCTGAACTGAAGTGAAGTTGGAGTAGGCAGAGAAAACAATTGTTTGATCATTCAAAATTCTCTGAAATCCTGATCAAATCAAAGATGATTTGGATGTAATTCCTGGATAGATTGATGTCCCTATAGAATTTTCATCTTTATAAAAAGGTTATTGCACCTGCCTATGTGATCAATCATATACCATTTACAAAGTCCTGAATGTGCTTTGGAAATCTGCAGCTGCTGGTGTTTCACAGCTGGCAGAGAGGGCATTAATTTCAATTCATAGAAGCCTCGATGACTGACACTACTGTTGATCATTTCAACTTGTTCTAATTCAAATCTTTTTTGTAACTGTTACCATGTGTCCAATATATGTGCACACATCTTTCTCTGTAATTAATAGCATGACAAAGAGCTGATGCTGAGGACATTTTTAGCACACAGAAGCTCATATACTTGGAAAGATGACAAGGAGTTCCTCAAGAAAATATAAAAAGGATGGTTGTACTATTTCAATTCAAAAGTGACATTTTACAATGAAAGGTTTGTAAATTATGCCTTAACTTGATAAATTGTTGATTTTTGTACTTAGCACATATTTTATTTGTATATAGCTTACATATTATTTACAACAAACAGTATGAATGGTTTACCATAAAAAAAAAATTGACTTTTTTGCACAGTAACAGGTATAAATCTTTATGCAAAATTTTGCAAATTTGCTACATAATTGCCACAGATTTTGCTGACTCTTGCCACAGAATCTTTAAAAATCTGCTGCGGGAAACCAAGGCATTGTTATAATTAAATTCTAATTATGTAGAAGAATAAAATCAATTGCATGGTAATCAATCTGGTATTGGTCAAAGTATCCCATAAGTATGGTGGCCACCATCAGAAGGCAGGTGAATGATGGGAGTGAATGGTACTCATCCTCCTGGATCTATCAGTCACATCTGTAATACTGGACCGTGAGTTATTATTAAAAGACTGACTGTGGTTGGCTAAGGAGAATACGCCATTGATTTTCTGTATTTCTGAAGAGATCATTTAGGGTCTATTGGACAGGTTCTATCTCCGAGGCCATTTCAATCACCTGTAGAGTTCCACATGAGTCAATATTCTCCCCATTACTATTCAATCTTTATATGACCCCATTAATAGATATAATCAATCAGCATGGGTTGGAATGTCATTTATTTGGAGCCGTACTAAAGTAACTTGTGTCCTCAAAAGGCAGAGCAAATTGCAACACTTACTAAGAACTCTTATATATATTTTTTATGTGAAAGTGAAGATCATAATAGGCACTACTGGCTGACTCAAGCTAAAGCTTTAATTGTCTTATTAATAATTATTGGTCTATTTAATACCATATTATATCATCATAAAAGTTGTTATCTGTTAACACTCTCTGGTTTTTGTTTTTTTTAGGATTTTTATGATTGCAAACACAATTATTTATCTTAAAATTGTAGCTTCTGCTCATCAATGACAAAGCTTCTTATTGTGTACCAGACATGGCACTGTGTTTCAAAAAGAAATTTGTATCCTCTTACTGTACACACCAGTAAGAGCTTTGACGCACATTCTTACTCTGGATCCCATTTATATGTTTATATAAAAATTTAAAGTTTGATGTTGTGGTGGAAGGTTCTTAGCAAGTATTTATTTGTAGATGAAATGCCGATTCTTGCACGGGTTCGTGTCTATCAGATGGAAGATATAGGAAATGTCAATGTATGTTTAAAGGAAGAACCCTAACAGTTACAGCAAAAACCTTAGACGTTAAATCCAGCTAAAAAAGAGGCTTTGTGGATAAATAGATGCAGGCCATTAGTAGTATAACTAAAGATTTCAGGAATGATGGTAGTACCTGAGGAGGTTGTTACAAGTTTAGGACTCAAATTGGATAAAGATCTGTTGATGAAAAACAAATATTCTCAGTAGTTTATGCATCTTTCTTGGGCCTAAAATTGATAAGACAATTATGCTATCATTTAACATCTAAGCCCTGGATTTATCAAAATGCACTAAATATCAGATGTGATAGGAAAAAGGGCATGTTTTATGGTAATAGGCTGTTTATCGCAAAGTGCGCTATCTTAGCGCTTCACATAGGTATTACTTGGGAAGTTCTCTCTCAGACCGCTCTGAAATCGGAGAGGCCTGGGAGGGAACGGGGGACGGCCACGGGCGTCGGCGCGCGCAAGTTGCAATAATGTGCACCCCCTTGTGCACACCGACCCCCTATTTTAGAACATGCGCACGCTGGCACGTGCATGTTATAAAATTGGACGTCCATGTGCGCGCACCGGGTAGCGCGTGCACATGGACGCCCACGCGTACCTTTTAAAATCTAACCCATTATTTTTTAGCAGCCATATGCTATTTGGCATACATGCTTATATTAATCCTCACTAAGTTGGTTTTAGAGGGATGGGGGTGACTTAACCAGCTAAGAAAAAGAAAAGTACTACTTAGATGGATATCTAGCATTTTGAGAGAACCTCTATAACATGCAAATTTTCTCTCATGCGTATTCATTGTGGATATCCTGAAAACCTAACTGGATGGGGGTTCCCAGGACAGGGTTGGGAACCACTGCTCAATAGAGACCAATATGTCACTCTACTACTAGGGGTGTGCATTTGGTCCCTACGTATTGGCAGTCCGCAACGGATGTGCCAATATTCGTTGTATTCATGGGGAAGCGAACTGTATCGCGATTCCCCACGAATACAACAAATTTTCCCCGAATTATTCGGCCGCCAATTTAAACAACCCTCCCACCCTCCTGATCCCCCCAAGACTTACCAAAAGTCCCTGGTGGTCCAGCGGGGGGGTCCGAGATCCATCCCCTGCATTCACACCCTCGGTACGTTTCAAAATGGCGCCGGTAGCCCCTGTGACATAGTAAGGGCAAGGATATCGGCGCCATTTTGATTCCTGGCACCCGACGGCACGAGTGCAGGAGATCGTTCCCGGACCCCTGCTGGACCCCCAGGGACTTTTGGCTAGCTTGGGGGGGCCTCCTGACCCCCACAAGCCTTGCCAAAAGTCCAGCGGGGGTCCGGGAGGGACCTCCTGCACTCGGGCCGTATTGCTAGTATTCAAAATGGCGCCGGCTCTACCTTCGCCCTCACATAGTGACATAGTGAGGGCGAAGGCTAGCGCTGGCGCCATTTTGAGTATTGGCAGCTGCTAGCCTTTGCCCTCACTATGTCACAGGGGCTGACCGTCGGCCCCTGTGACATAGTGAGGGCAAAGGTAGCGCCGGCGCCATTTTGAATACTGGCAATATGGCCTGAGAGCAGGAGTTCATTCCAGACCCCCGCTGGACATTTGGCAAGTCTTATGGGGGTTGGGAGGCCCCCCCCAAGCTGGCCAAAAGTCCCTGGGGGTCCAGCGGGGGTCTGGGAGCGATCTCCTGCACTCGTGCCGTCGGGTGCCAGGAATCAAAATGGTGCCGATAGCCTTGCCCTTACTATGTCACAGGGGCTACCGGTGCCATTGGTCAGCCCCTGTCACATGGTAGGAGCACAAGATGGCGCCGATGGCCATGTGACAGCGGCTGACCAATAGCAGTGGTAGCCCCTGTGACATGGTAGGTCAAAGGCTATCGGCGCCATTTTGAAACTGGTTCGAGGGTGTGAGAGTGCAGGATGGGTCCCGGACCCCCCGCTGAACCACTAGGGAGTTTTGGTAAGTCTTGGGGGGGTTCAGGAGGGTGGGGGGATGTAGTAAATTTAATTTTAGTCGGGTACCAAATAGGATTAGACGTAAAACCATATCGGGGCGCCATACGGACGTATGCAACGTATTTGCCCCCCGACGAATACGTATCCCGAAAGCAACGTATGGCGTCCCTCTGCACATCCCTATCTACTACTACTGTAAGAGGGGACACTTTTAACTCAGTGTGGGGCTTGGGGGGGAGGGTAGTTTGGGGGGGTTACATTCACAATAGGAGGTACAAACAGCAAAGTTGGAATCACTGAAGATTTTCTGCTGTACAATGCACTCTCTACTTGAAGCTAGGTAGAGAGTGCATTTTGCAAATCAGCTCATCTTGTACCTTTTCATCACACAGCAGAAAATCTTCAGTGATGTCAACTTTGCTGTTTGTACTACTTTCTACTGTGTATGTAAACCTCCCCCCCACCCCGAGTTGAAAGTGCCCCCTCCTACAATGGTATAAATAGTAGAGTGACACATTGTTCCCTATAGAGTCAGTCTCTCTCTCTCTCTCTCTCTCTCTCTCTCTCTCTCTCTCTCTCTCTTCCCCCAATTGGCATGTGCAATAAATTTATTGCACCTTGTGGAAAATTACTGATGCGGAAGCAGAGAAATTATACTACTCACACCCTGTTTTTTTTTAATCACAGGTGCTATTTCTGTTTTATAGCATTTTGATAAATCTAGGGGTTAGCTGGATAAGTAGAGCTTTTGAAGACTTATCTGAAGTCAAAACTAATCCGGATAAATGGCGCGCATCTGCTGTGCTTCTATATTTGTGCTCCTGATTTCAAACATTTAAGTGTGGAGATTAGACCTGCACATTTTCCTTAGCACTTGTCGTCTTTTATACATGCAAGTCTGCAAATTTTAAAACATACGTGCATGAAGGAAATTACAGGTTTACCAATTTCGCCATGAGACTGCCCAGTCCATTTATAGGTCATCGATGCCCGCCTGATTCTTCAGCCTGAACTCCCCTCTGTTTACCCACATCCCTCACCCAGTCAGCTTTTGTAATAAAGACTTTATTCCCACATGCCAGATAATTACCAGGTGTAAATATATACAAGTAACAGCATCACTTTGGCGGGTTCTACAAATGTTTCCCTTCCCAGGAAGGGCCCGCTCATTTTTCACACGTGCTATTTTGCTCTCGCACGCACTTATGGACATGAATATGAACCCTTTCTAAAATACATAGTATGGGCTGGATTTTAAAACCTGTGTGTGCGGGGTACATTTGTGCGCACTACCTGGCGCGCACAAATGTACGCCTGATTTTATAACATGAGCACGCAGCCACGCGCATTTATAAAATCCGGGGTCGGCGAGCGCAAGGGGGTGCACACTAGTGCACCTTGCACACGCCGAGCCCTAGGGGAGCCCTGATGGCTTTCCCCGTTCTCTCCAAGGCCGCTCCAAAATCGGAGCGTCCTCTGAGGGAACTTTCCTCCTGCCCCCAGCCCTACCTAAATCCCCCCCTACCTTTATTTTGTTATTTAGGCAGGCGTAACTTGTGCGCGCCGGCCAGCTACCGGCGCACGATCCCCCGCTACAGCCGCTGTGTCGAAGACCTCGGTCCACCCCGCCCCACCCCTTTCACAAAGCCCAGGGACATAAATGCATGTCTCAGGGCTTGGGCCTATGCAAAATAGGCTCGGCACGCGTAACCCTTTTAAAATCTGCCCCTATGTGTGCACAAGTCACATACACGCATATGTGGCCCTTGTTGCGCAAATTTTCTCTTCTAATTTCATCTTTAAAATGCAATGAGCATTAAGTGAGGTTTCAGCTTGCATGTTAAATGTTAGCATGCGCATGCTCCAATATGTTTTGCATGAGCCTGTTAGTTTTTTGAAAAATTGTCAGCACATATACAGTTTATAAGATGTTTTTATAGAAAAGAATATCAAAGCGAAAAATATTGAAATGACCATTAGCATGCTAATGAATGACCAGAATGTGGACATCAACCATCTATTCTGAGAAACAGAAAAAAAAAAATAAAGGTTTAGACTATAACAGCAGGAAACAAGTTTATCAAAACATGATTCTGTAGTGACAACTGTCAGTGTTAAAGTGTAATGAAATCTGAACAGTCAGTAAGCTGCAAAGCCAGCAGGAGCCAATTTCTGATATACTGTCTGATAAAATAGCCTAGCACCTCATATTTAGTAGTTTTACTTTGGGAAATTTGATTACTCTCCAATCCATAAAGGGTTAAACAGAGCAATGGGGAGGTTATATTATGCAGAGTTAACTCACACCCCTATGCAACCAAATTTAAACATCAATGCAATTAAAGACTTCTCATGCTAAGAGCAACTCAAGCTCTTTTCAGTAAATTTCATGTTGGGCAGAAAAATCAGCACATGAATTGAATGTTATATTTTCAATCAAATTATTTTGGAAACTCCTGAATTCATTCCTCTCTAGTTGAATTGTTATGAATACATTTACAAAATAAAGAAAACACATTTCAAAGAGATTTACCTGGGTAAATAGGTATTTACTTGGCTAGTTTGTCCTCACCTTGGTCACATATGCACAACACAGACACAACTTCACCAAACACAGAATAAACAGGCCAATACAGAAAGGTGCGCTTGGCCGAACACACCATTAGCCCCTGTTTGGATGCGCGTTTTTGACGCACTATTATTACCCCTTATACAGTAAGGGGTAGTAATAGTGCGTGGAAAACGCACAGGCAACCCCTCCCCCCCCCCCCCGAAACTAATAGTGCTCATCACATGCAAATGCATGTTGATGAGCCTATTAGGAATTCACCCGCAATACAGTAAGCAAAATGCGTGGCCAAGTCGCACATTTTACTCTCAGAAATTAACTCCTGCCAAAGGTAGGAGTTAATTTCAGATGGCACCGGGCAAGTGTACAGAAAAGCAGAAAAAACTGAGAGCAGAAAGTATAAATAGAAACGTACAGACAAAAAGTGAATTAGAAACCACAACAAGCCACACTCTGTATGCAGTGCAACAATGGATAAACTGAAACATCACCATGCCATATAAAACATCAAACAATAAAATCAAGAAATATAAAAATGTCATTTTGATAAAACCATACTTGTAGAACAAATATATTGAAACAGCTGACAAAAAGAATATCCAATAAGTAAAAACTCATTACAAAATTATTAACATTTTCCAAACAACAAAAAATATTTCAAAACAACAAACACATCAAATAACATGCAATAATTAAAATAAGGATAAAGAAAAAAATCACCCACACTCCATACCTGAGAACATTTGATTTCGAGTCATCCTGAGATTTTTGTAGATTAATGGGAGGAATGGAAGAGAAGCATGGAGACCTTTTCCTTACATGCATTCACACACTTATCTACTCACACATCTCACACAATTTTTCTCTCTCTCTCTCATATGCTCTTTCACACACATACACACTCTCTCTTTCCCATATGTTCTCTCATGCTCACTCTCACATGCTCTCTTCCTCACACACACATGCACAAACAGATGTTTTCTCTTTCCCTCTAACAGAGGCAGCAGCAGCTTCTTACTTGGGCCTGTGCAGCATTTCACACACATACACATGCTGTCTCTCTCTCACACATACAAGCTCTCATGTGTTCTCTCACTCACACACACACAAGCTCTCACACATACTAATGTTCACACTCAAGCTCTCACACATGGTATTTCTCACACTCACACACACACAGTCATATATATTATTGCTCACACTTACACACATACACGTGCATTTTCTCACACACACAAGCTCTCATACATGCTATTGCTTACACATACATATGCTCTCACATTCTCTCTATGTCCTTGGAATGTGCATGGTACAAGCAGACATTCTTCAGCTGTCGTAACCCAGCCCGATGCAGCAGCCTTCTCCCTTAGGCAGCACAGCCCAGACCAAAGCAGCAGCGGGTGTTGGGCCAATGCCAGTCTCTCTCTCTCTCTCTCTCTGGATCTCTTCATCGGCTGCAGCAACACAGCAGGGCCCTTCTTCTGCTGCCAGTTGCATGGGAAATGCTAGTGGCCTTGCTGTATCCTCCTATTGCTGGCAGGGAGTAGGAACCTTGCCAGCAGTAATATTGCAGCACAATGGGGGAATTTTGTTAGAAACACGCGGCGACACGTGTGTACCTTTCCCCAGTTCCCTCACAGTCTGATCCAATAAAGGAGTGAACTAGGAGGGAACTTACTAAACCCCTACCTACCCTGCCTGCCTTTTCCCCTCTCCTCCTCGACCCCTAAAACCTGCCTAACTACCCTTTTTTTTTTCCTTTCTCAATTTACCTGTTCTACGGAGGAGCAGTAAGTTGTGTGTGCCGGCCGGCTACTGGTGTGTGCTTCAGCGGGACAGTACCATTAGGCTCTGTCGCGGTCCTGTTTGTATAGATGATCCAGAACATTATGGAAGGCTTGCATTAAAAAAAAAAAAAAATCAAACTCTCTCATGTAGAGGCACATATAAATAAGTAAATAAATCCCAGAGAGACAAGGTGTCTCTTCCTTCTCTGAAGCCAAGCATTTAGCCTGAAAGCCTCCTCGGTTGGTCTTGCTACAGTTTCTCTGCATGTTTAGGGCCTGATTTTCAAAGCCACTTATGTGCATGAAACTCGGTTTTATGCATGTAAATGGCAACTACAAAAGAGCCTGGGGCTCGCTGCACATAAAAGCGGTCGCATAACCCTATTTTGTGTGTACATTTAAATATACTGGGAAGAGGCCTTTAGGGAGCAAAGCTGGGGCAGATTTGGAACTATGTATTTTACAAAGTTAACCCTCAATAGAGAGGGCATAACTTCCTGTGGGTTAGTTTGAATCCATTGCAGGCCAATGACCTAAAAGCTTTTGAAACTAATTTATGTATTTCAATTGCTTTGAAAATGTGGGGTAAAATCTGTAAGTAAAAAGCACATGTAGACTGTATCAAATACAAAAATGTATAAAATAACCTTTTGAATCATCTCTGGGGGCAATATTCAGCCTCTGAGTGGCTCAGCTATTTAGTGCTACTGAATATACCCAGCTATCTTAGGCCTAGATTCATCATTTTGCTATCATTTTCGCATGAATATTGACCGCGATAAAAAAGGGTCTTGGTTAGGGTAATATTTCTTCACGGAGAGGGTGGTGGATGCCTGGAAAGCCCTTCCGGAGGAAGTGGTGACGACCAGAACTGTGAAGGACTTCAAAGGGGCATGGGATAAACACTGTGGATCCATAAAGTCTAGAGAGCGTGAATGAAGAGTGGGTGGCTCGCGGGAATGACATAACATAAGAAATTGCCATGCTGGGTCAGACCAAGGGTCCATCAAGCCCAGCATCCTGTTTCCAACAGAGGCCACAACCAGGCCACAAGAACCTGGCAATTACCCAAACACTAAGAAGAACCCATGCTACTGATGAAATTAATAGCAGTGGCTATTCCCTAAGTATAATTGATTAATAGCCATTAATGGACGGCTACTACCTGGAGATAATACCCTTATTCAATAAACATACACATGGTTAATGCGACTCCAACATTGCTCTAAGCTTCAAAGGCAAGAGGAAATGTGGAAAAAAGGATTTGCATTCACAAAAAAGCGGGGAGTAGCTTGCTTGTTATGGCGGTTACTACCCCAAACCAAATAAGCCTGATACTTCACTTTCAATGCATATCCAGCATAGCTCTCTGCTTCAACGGCAGGGGAGAAATACTGATACTTCACGCATATCCAGCATAGCTCTCTGCTTCAATGGCAGGAGAGAAAGTCTGATACTTCACTTTCAATGCATATCCAGCAAAACTCTCTGCTTCAACGGCAGGGGAGAAAGTCTGATACTTCACTTTCAATGCATATCCAGCATAACTCTCTGCTTCAATGGCAGGGGGAATGAAGAAAAGTGCATCTATATACAGACAACAACCAACAAGGACTGAATTATTTAGGCTGGGTAAACAAATAAGCTTGGGTGTAGCTTGCTTATTGCGGCAATTACTACCCCTAACTAATTAAGCTAGATATTTCACTTAGATGCAGCTCCAACACTGTTCTCTACATTAATGGTGGGGGTGGAAAGGAAATAGAACCAAAAGGTTACTAAAAGCCAAGAGTAACAGATAAGTATGAGAAAAAAGTGCAAAACTTGCTGGGCAGACTGGATGGGCCGTTTGGTCTTCTTCTGCCGTCATTTCTATGTTTCTATGTTTCAATGTTTCTATGTTAATATTTTAGCTACCACAACTGTATAATTCTGACTGCTGGACTGCTGTATTAGGCCTTACTAAGCCTGAGCCAGCATATATCAAATACATGCTGTGCTGTTTGCTGTAAGGAAAGCAGCTCTTTACAACTACAGGATGTGGGCCTAAGGCAGCGAGAAGTGAAGGACATCTCACAGGACATGTGTGTGTGTGTGTGTGTGTGTGTGTGTGTGTGTGTGTGGGCTTTATGAGAACCAGCTACAAAGGAGAATACAGAGACTGATAAGAGATGATCTATGTCTTCCTACAAAGTATTGTGGGGAGATGAAAATAGAATGGAAAATTGGACCCGAAAGGAAGAAGGAGAACAGATGTTTGGGTGCAGATGGTCTAGGGTAAGAAAGCCAAGCCAGAAAGACAAATTTAGAAATGATCAATACTTGGTAAAGGTAACTAGAAAAAAAATGTATATAAGACTTGTAAGATTGTGACATAGGCAAGGAGGGATCTTATACAAACATTTTACTAAATTATCACTGAGTCTTGTACATGGGGGCTAAAACATGCATTAAGTTTATCACACCTGCAATATTTCCATGTTTTGGGCAGAGAGAAAGAGAGACTCTTTAGAAGGCTTGCATATAAGTCAACTATTTATACCACTATAGGAGGGTCATCTTGTAACTCGAGGTGTGGTTTTGGTGGTGGTCTAGGGTTTGGGGACAGTTTTACATGCACAGTCACAAAGGTACACAAGATGAGATTTCTACAGTGTTCTCTTGCCCTAGCTTGATGTACTCTCTACCTGGGTGCTATCAAGCTAAGGCGAGAGAACACTGTAGAAATCTCATCTTTGTGTAGCTTTCCTCATTCCAAATCACATCAAATCTTCACTGATGTGTACTGTGCTGTTCGTATGTCTGACTGTGCATGTAAAACTGCCCCCCAAACCTTAGAGCACCGCCAAAATCTCACCTTGAGTTACTAGATGACCCTCCTATAGTGGTATAAATAGATGACAAATATGTGTGCTACCCCAAAGGCTCTCGCTCTCTCCTCTCCACTCCACTTCCCTCTCCAAGTAAAAAAAAGGTGTAGTTATTTCCAGCATTAAAATGTGCAATAACATGCATTACCCTATCATACACAATGTTAAACACCCCTCATTTTCATAAACCCCACCCCAAACCCCTCCCCTTTGACTACATTTTCAGAATTTGCATACACATTGCATTATCGCAGGCGTTAGACCCCTAACACCCGCGATAATACCCTAAAGCATTTTGATGAATGACCCTGTTAGTTAGCCACATACTTATGCAGCTAACTTTAGGACAGGTTAGTGGCACAACCAGAGATAGCTGCTTAATTTATGTGGCTAACTCCAGTCCTCCACAAAACGCCATCCGCTTTCCACTGGAACTCCCCCGATGCATGTGCCTAATATGCTGGTTTAGCCATTTAGACTGAAAACTATTGAATATGGACCTCTGAGTTTTCTTGTTGAGTCCTGTCAGTCCTCCTTCAAACAGTAAAGAGATTTTGAGCATAAAAAGGATTTTGTGTTTTGAGACTGAGAAGCCATTTTAGCTCTCAACCTCACCCCTTAAAGGATCTATCCTCTCACTTTTCCTCTCTGCCGTAGTGGCATTATGCATATATACCGGATGATGGGTATTACACTGCATACATACAAATATCTGGGAAATTTAGACTTATGGTCACTCTGAGATTCTTGTCATTAGCTGAATAGGGCAGGGAGTGTGAGAAATACGTATCAAATTTATTCTTTTTCAGTCCTCCGACCTGGCTAATCCACTCTCTCTTTCTCACTCATACATTCCCCTTCCCCTCTTTCTGACCCCAGCTCTGTCCTTCCCCCATCCCCCTATAAATCACTCACAGCTCCCTGGGTTTTGCTCCAGGGTATTTCCTTCCTCTTCTTCCATTCTGACCCCCTTCTGAGACCTGGGATTACAGAGAGCTGCAGGCTGAATAGTGTCTGCTCCAGCTCCCACTCTCCTCCTGTTTCTCCGTATATGCTTCCTGAAGTGTCTGCTCCAGCCTCACTCCCTCCCCTTCTATGGAGACAACAGGGGAGAGGGTGAGGTTGAACTACAAGGCAGAAAACAATTGCTCTGCTCCTGCCCTCCTGATTGTTTCTTTTTTATTTATTATTTATAAAACTTATATCCTGGGAAGTGAGGCTAGTAACTGTTCTAGGTGGGTTAAAATGAACCTGTCTGGTATGAGAGAAGACTTAGATATCTTGGGCAACTATTAAAAGGAGATACATTTAAATCTTTTGCAGTTATTAGAGAAGTCAAAAATATAGAATTGCTCTCATTTTAAGGGTCATTTTAAAAGAGGTTACACATGTAAATGCAGCATTCTATTGAAGCAATTTCAAAAAGCTGTGCAACTAAAGTGCACATACATGTGAATATCCTATGGACAATTCAATGGCATATATTGTAGCAATTTTCAAAAACCCACTTACATGGGTAAAGTGAAATTACACATGTAAAACCCAATTTTATGTATGTAAATGCTTTTAAAATTACCCTCTTTTACAGTAACTTTCAGAGAGACACATGGGCACACATTGACTACCTACTGCAATCATCGATTTCTGCACACACAATGCAAACAGCTTACAACTAGGATGCACATTACAACTGTTACATTTGGCAAATTACGGGACTACCCTGCATGCTGCCTCACTCTATCCCAATGCTGAACAATGATGCTGGAGGCCTCCTGTCACAGCAGAATACCGCCGTTGCCGTCTGCTGCTGACGCCGCTGACACTACCAGGCCACTGCCTTCACTTAGGTGCATGCATAATATAGGCTCCGCAGTGGGAAACACTGAACGGCTCCTCTCGATGACGTCAGCACAACTGGGCTATTTTAGCAGGCACTTTACAGCATTACCTCTCCTCAGCATCGGGTCTCCTCCCTAGGAACAGTGCATGCTGCTCCTGCATTCCTGCTTATTCCTGAGTTCTTAGTTGTTTCTTTGTTCCTGTGCTCCAGCCTTGCCTTGCCCAGCCCAGCCTGTCTCATCCAGCTTTGCCTTGCCCTGCAGTCTCATCTAGTGTCTCCTATATGTCTTCGTCTGTCCTTGGCCTGATCTCCTGGACCTGATTTTCTTGCCTTGGACCTGACCATGCTTGCTTGCTGCCTGGACCTAACCTCTTGCAATGTACACTGCCTACGCTTGCCTGCTGCCTGTTCCAACCATTGGTCTGTTGCTCATCTCTCCAGTCTGCTGCCTGTCTTGAACTCAGCATGCCACTGCCCTAGGGACCTACCTAAGTCCTGCCGGTTGCCAGAACCCAAGAGCTCAACCTGCAGGGAAGGCAGCTGGTGTAGGCGAAGATCCAGTCTGTCCTGCATCAGGGGCATTCTCCAGCTCACTGCGTAGGTCCCATACCTTTGCCTACAAGGCTGCGTCAACTAAGCCACAGCAACAAGGGATCACTCACACCGCTCATTCCAACAATAACTGCTAGTCTAAGTGAAATGACTCACTATGGGGTAGATTTTTAAAAATGGCGCGTTCGCGTACTTTTGTTCGCGCTCCAGGCGCAAACAAAAGTACGCTGGATTTTAGTAGATACGCGTGTAGCCGCGCGTATCTGCTAAAATTCAGGATCAGCGCACACAAGGCTGCCGATTTTGGGCAGCCGGCGTGCGCCGAGCCGCGCAGCCTGCCTCCGTTCCCTCCGAGGCCGCTCCGAAATCGGAGCGACCTCGGAGGGAACTCTCTTTCGCCCTCCCCTCACCTTCCCCTCCCTTCCTCTACCTAACCCACCCCCCCAGCCCTATCTAAACCCCCTCCCTACCTTTGTCCGGGGATTTACGCCTCCCAGAGGAAGAAGTAAATCCCCGCGCGCCAGCGGGCCGCTGGCGCGCCGAGACGCAACCTGGGGGCAGTTCCGGAGGGCGCGGCCACGCCCCCTGACCGCCCCGGGCCGAAACCACGCCCCTGGGCCTGCCCCCAAAACGCCGCGCCCCGCCCCCAAAACGCCCCGCCGATCGGCCCCGCCCCCGACACGCCCCCGACAAAAAACCCCGGGACTTACGCGAGTCCCGGGGCTCTGCGCGCGCTGGCAGGCCTATGGAAAATAGGCGCGCCGGCGCGCAAGGCCCTGCTCGCGTAAACCCGCCCGGATTTACGCAAACAGGGCTTTTAAAATCCGCCCCTATGTGTGTATGAGACCGGCTTCCACACATCTCACCAATTCTTCCCCCTCCCCAAGGACTCCTTCCTTTTCCCCCTCTCTTTCAATTTGTTTTTTTTTTAATTTTTTTTAAATGCTTATATTAATCCTCACTAAGTTGGTTTTAGAGGGATGGGGGTGAGGGGTGGAGGGTACAAACAGGGCAAATATCTGGGGTTCCAGCACAAGGGACCTGCTTGGTGAAGCTGAGTGATGTCACTGAGGCAGAACTTCAGTGCTCCTGGCATTGGCTGGGCCTAATTCTCAGTTTCTGCCCTGGACCCCGATGTGTCCAATGCGTTGCAGGTTTTGCTCTTTTTTCATTTTTTCCGACATACTCTAGCCATGTCTCATTCCCACTCAATCTCAACTCACACAAAGCTGCTCAGTCCAGTGTTCCCACCTGAGAGATGTTTTAAAATGTTAGGTAAGCGTTATCATCTGAAATCTATTAGGAGGATAATTTGCAAAGGTATCTTACCAGCAGGCCGATACAGTAAAGCGCGGCCGCGGTTACCCTGCTTCTAACCCGCTTCTAACTCACAATTTGGCCGCGAAAGTCCAACCCGCATTCACTATCCCTTTTAACTCATCCTTACCGCTTCTTTAAATCAACCGGTAACCCTTTCCGCCCGCGACATGATTATAAGATGTAAACGCTCCGATTAGCTATTCCCTCCCATACAGCAATGTGCGCCCCGATTATCTCCTTTTTAACCTATAGTTTTGCCGCGTGTTTAACCTGCTAACTTACCGCCTACCCTTACCCCTGTGTTAGTGTGGAGCGTCAGGTCAGAGAGACGATATTTCATGGGCAAACGACCCCCTCACCCCCCGGGACCCTTACCCTGGTGTTAGTGTGGTGTGACAGCAATAGGCAGGCTCCGGTCAAAATCCCCCCTCCCGAAGCAAGGCGCAGGGCGAAAATCGGCTCGACATGTCATTAAAACAAAAGTAAATAAAGTGTAATAAAAGTAAACTTACTGCATGTGAATTTTCTTTGAACAGTCCTCTCTCCCCTCCTCCCAAGGCGCGCACTGCGGCTCCCCTGCCTCCCGGGGGCAGCCGGCGGCGAAAACGGCTTCCAGCAGTCCCCGCCGGCAAAGGTGGATGAATGGGCGCCCGTACGCCTGGATGAATGCACGCCCGCTGGCGAAGGTGAGTGAATGAATGCATGCCTGTACGCGCTGGCGGGCATGCATTCATCTAGGCAGGAGCCGGCGGGCGTGCATTCATTCACTCACCTTCGCCGGCGGGCATGCATTCATCCAGGTGGAGGGAGCCGGCAGGCGTGCATTCATCCAGGCAGAGGGAGCCGGTGGGTGTGCATTCATCCAGGTGGAGGGAGCCGGCAGGCGTGCATTCATCCAGGCGGAGGGAGCCGGCGGCGAAAGCGGCTTCCAGCAGCCCCCACCGGCGGTGAATGAATGCACGCCTGTGTATGCCTGTGCATGCAATTTGGCACTCAAGGCGTGACGTCACGATTTTTGACGTCACGGCGTGTGACGTCGGCATTCGCTAATGCACTGCC
Source organism: Rhinatrema bivittatum (assembly GCF_901001135.1). Taxonomy (NCBI): domain Eukaryota; kingdom Metazoa; phylum Chordata; class Amphibia; order Gymnophiona; family Rhinatrematidae; genus Rhinatrema; species Rhinatrema bivittatum. Next base: position 96,728,301 of record NC_042617.1, on the reverse strand, counting down.
TTGAGCGCCCAAATTGCACGCACGGGCGTACACAGGCGTGCATTCATTCACCTTCGCCGGCGGGGCAGGAGAGCCAAAGCGGCTTCCAGCAGCCCCTGCAGCGAAGGTGAATGAATGCAATTTGGGTGCTCAAGGCAGTGCATTAGCGAACGCCGACGTCACACGACGTCGGCGTGATGCCAAACGTCGTGACATCACGCGTTGAGGGCCCAAATTGCACGCACAGGCACACATTCATTCACCTTCGCCGACGTGCATTCACCTTCGCACACAGGCGTGCATTCATTCACCTTCACCTTTTGCCTCCGGCTGCCCCCGGGAGGCAGGGGATCTGTAGTGCGTGCCTCGGGAGGAGGAGAGAGAGAGAGGACTGTTCAAAGAAAATTCACATGCAGTAAGTTTACTTTTATTACACTTTATTCACTTTATTCACTTTTGTTTTAATTTTTGCCCTGCACCTTGCTTCGGGAGGGAGGGAGAGAGGACTCGCAATCCCCCCTGGTACCTGTCATTTCAAACGTCATTTGAAATGACAGGTACCAGTGCACCCAGGATACTGTATAGGTGCTGTATAGCGCTCTATACAGTAAAATGGATTGCGCAGGCCTAACACTTCACGGACGCTTCTTGGATGCGGCTTGCATTTGCATGCTATTTAAATACAGTATCGAGCGGTAGATGATCCAAACTGTGCGTGCGGCAAACGCGGGTGCGCCCGGCACTAACACACCTCTTCCTGCCGCTCCTTACTGTATCGGCCTGCAAGTAATTAAGGAGTTACCCGGCTAGATCCCCTGGAGTGAAAATTGCACCTAGCAGCTAGATTTAGCCACAGCAGAAATGGTCCATCCTGGAGCAGAGATGATTTGGGGGATGTAAAATAAGTGCATAGATTTGATTTTCAGTTGCTATGCAGGTACTGCAGGTGCAAAGTCTGTGATCAAATGTATTTATTTATAATCAAAATACAGAAAATATGAAACTAATATAAAAACAAAAATCTAAAATCTCCTAACACATAAGAAGTCTATCCTAGAGTCCATTAACCATTTAACACCAACCTATCCATTCTTTGTTCCCTGGAAAATAATGAAAATTCTTTTTCATTCTTAATCAAACATATCCTAATCTTTGCCTGGGCCCTGCCTAAGAATGTAAATACCAGCTCATCCAATAATGAATCCAAGGTCAGGCTAAACAACCAAACCTTGACTTGTTTATAAAATTTGAAATAATTCTGTTCTTCTTTAACAGCCAAGAGCAGTTTGCTCTGTAGATCTAGGTCCATCACAAGGAAAAGCCGTGTTCCAACCAGTGTCAACATCACTTTAGTAGAAGGCACATCTTGCAACTGCTGCTGTGATGACCTCAAAGTTCAAGTGGGCACATACTGCGAAGACAACTTGGCCTGAAGCCCCATATGGCCTAAAGGTAGCCCATTCCACTGAGGTGGGGTGAATGGGTCACCCAGGCATTGGATGTGGAAGTTTCCTAGTTTATCTTGACTAACTTGGGTTTTGTCTTAGGTGTAACATTCAGTAAAGCTGTGGCCCTTGTCAGTTCACTCAGAGATGTGTTGTTCATGCTATGTGCAAGAGGGTGAACGAGTGAGTGCATTGGGTCTTCCCAGTTGCCCATATTATCTATACCTTAGTGTGAGATACAGGGGGCTGTTTGCCATTTGATTTTGTGTTGGAGTGAAAGAGATTAACAGAAAACAATCAATCTCTTTTACAAACCGATGATAAAGGGCTGCCTGCAAGAGGTAACAAAATCATTTAGGCCCAACAGGTAGGCCACACAATGCAATTTACAGTAAGAAATTGTATTTTCTAGCCTTCTTTGCCTTCCAAATATACTGAGTCTGAAAACCAGGCACAAGAGGAGTGACAAAAGTCTTTAAATATGTTCTCTCTTTTGAAACAAAGTGTGGAGATTTACCTTATCAAACAATTTGGAAAGGTTTTGTAGGCGTTCCATCTTTTTAGAAATTGTTGGGGGTGGGGGGTAGGTTGGTTGGGTGGGAGGAACAATCCTCAGCACAGCAGCAGAGGACAATATGGGGGAAACAGCACTCAAATTATATGCACATCACTACATCGCCTGCCTTGTGAATGGTCACTTTTAAACGTTTAATACTCAACCTATTGTGGACTGTCCCAGCCCTAATTTTCTAAACAATTATTTTGTATAAAATATACCTCAGCTCAGCTTAACTGGTGCTGTGTGTTTCCCTTTACATTCTGTATCTATTTTAGTAATAATCAACTGTGATTATTAACTAAAAAGCTAGAAAAATAGAATTTCATTGCCCTGGTGCCTGCCGATGTGTGTGCTATGATTATTAAAGTCATAATGATTACTTGGATCATGAAGGACTACCAAGGTCAAGTGCAAGCGAAGAGCAGATAAGCAGTCATCTACTTCAAATGATTATAGAATACAGTCTCAGTAAAAGCAATACATGTTTGTCACAGAAATATGTTTTAAAGCAAAACAATAAATGAATGTCTTTCAAACTATTGCAATAAAATTAAAAAGAAAAAAAAATTAAAATCTTGCCATTCATTTATTTGCTTGAGACAAAATCTAACAGTCTGTAATAAATAACATGTTCTTAGCCTTGTTCCAGTTTAGATCAGTTTAGATCAAATATATCTGCAACAGACAATCCGATGCCCTTTGGGCCTAGTGATGGCTCTACCGAATAATGGTATATAAAACTCTACAAATAAATAAAATAAATAAATAATGATAGCACCCTCCAGTCTACTTTTGGCATGATAAAAAATATTTGCTTTTTTTTTTGTTTTACTGTCTCCAAAATGCACGTGACAGATATACAAATACAAACATAGCTATTAGGCTGAAGTCTTGCACTACAAGCAATGGAAATCGGGAATCCACATCGCTCCTATTTTCCTGTGTATTCTTCATTCATGACCATATTTCTTGCCACTGACTCTTTTTGCATAACTGATAAACTACAGATCTCTGAGCGTGCAACAATAGTACTTCATATTTTACACAGCAAATCTACTTCTCTCTTACTAGATCATAATGAAAAGATTAAATCCACATACATTGCAGTTTTTGTTGATTCTGCTATTGCAATAACTGCTGTCGCTTAATAGCTACCCAATTCAATTGATGCGCTACAATGTTTCTAAAGCTGAATTTGCTCATCCTAGACCAAAAAAAGAAGCATCCTCTAGATGCAGGCAGAGACACAAAAGCAGGATGCTTATGACATACTGAAATTTAAAAATGGGAAAACAATGCAGGGAAAATTAGAATGTGTATGGGCAAAATCAATTGTAAGCTTTCCAGAGGTTATAGTTAAATGCATACTGCATGAATCAAATGCCTAGAAACCATTGGTCGACCAAGCAGCTGCCTAGCAACTGAACATTATACATGTTTTGGTTTTAAATAAGGAAAATTCTGCAGTGGATGTGTATTTAGTAAAACCCAACAAGAACAATGATTTGCTTGTCATTGCAAAAAGTTGCTATAAAATAAATTCCTAAGCATGTTTTTGATAATAAAAGATGATTTAAAAACAAATGTATTGGTTCTTTTCATCTTTCATGTCTATCAATCGAAGGCAGTTTACTTAAGAGCATGCTGGTGTCCTTCATGCAATCTGTTTGCAGAACTAGCTTACTTTCTATAAATAGGGTTACCCACCACAGTATGAGGCACAAGTACACCTAATCCTAACTATTGTGCAGAATGTCACTTAACTTGGAGCAATAACAGCTGAAGCTGTTTGCAGAACTATAATTTTGAGTTTGGCATTATATATTTATATTCTAGATTGAAAATACCATCTCATGCCTTTCTCTTTTATCCTTTTTGCAGTTAATAAAGCAATAAGAGGGACATCATCATTGCTGATGACCTGGTCTTACAACATGCATACCTGCTGGTCAGCCATCATCCCTGCCACCTCTGGAGACATCATGGTTTATGGAGTCAGTGTTTAAGGAAAGCGAACAGGCACATCAGATTATGGATTGAGCACCTCATTCCAGTCAAATTAGGCATGAATGGACTAGCGCAGATCATAGAAAACTGAGAAGGGGAGACAATTTCATTTTTCAGCTATAGGACAGGACTCATTTAACACTTCCCTTCAGAAGGCACTGGAGGTGATTTTCACTTTCGTTTGAGGGGCAGTGCTGCAGCACTAATAGGGTGGCCTGGAGCAATTCTATGGTTGCCTCATGCCAGCGGCAGGGTCCCTGGGTCCTAGAGGCATCGAAATGATCGATACCAGCAATGACCAGAGAATAGAAGCAAAGACCATCTGGTGGGGAGATTGCTCCCCCAAGGAGGGGGGGAAACACTGATGGAAACAATTAATGAGGGTACAACGCTGCTCGACCATATCTAGCAAGTTCTGCAACTGTGAGACATTGGGTGGCTGCCTGGCCTTGAGCCGGGCTGAGGGCTCATGCCCTAGGAGAGGGCAGTCTAGCTGCAAACATTGTGAGGGCTTGAAAGGGACAATGGAGGCAGAAGCCCAGCTGATCCTGTGGTGGGCAGGGCCAAAGCAAGCAGAAATGGCCCAGCTGGTTACGTGGTACTGGCAGGCAGTTACTCAGTGGAAGGGATTTGGGGAGCAGAAAGGGTATATGATTTGTCTATGTGAATAGGTTGTTAAAAGTTATAAATAATAACTTCTTCCCTTCTTTATCAATTAAATTCTTTCTTGTAATTATTATTGTGTGATGCATTTTTGCATTGGTATTCAGCTAAGAGGTGAGAGGGATGGGGGAAAGAGGTCTGGGCTGGAGAGGGGGAGGACATTCTGGGATAGGTAATGGCTGCCCATGCTATGTACTTTTCGTTTACAGTATAAATAAATCAATGCTTTGAATTTGTTCCATCATGCAGTAATGTGACTGGTACAAATTAAGCACGATTTTCAACTTGTTCTCAAAGGGTATGCATGATCCCTATTCTTGCAAAGAAAGAGGCAAGGGGAGAAGGCAGAACTCCTGTTCCCATTACGTTAAACAAAAATGTCTAGATTGCAAGAACACCTTTAAATAACCTGTGACTGGCAAGATAGCATTTGTAAAATACTACTTCAACAGAAGTGATTTAATGACTGAAACAATGCCGCATCAATCCTAAAAGAACTTCACTAAGTGAATCGTTTAAATAAGCTCTCTTTTGTTCCTGAAAGTCAGTGCAGTGTTTTGAGCTGAAAATTCTTCAGATTTTTTCCTCTTTTGAATACAATTTATTGCTGAAGCATACTTTTTGGTCCCTTGGAGCATACACTCAAAACTGCTGACAATCTAAGGCAGGAATCTACCAAGGTTTTTATACAAACCCAACATTTTATTTTCTTTGTAAGAGATGTTTACTTAAAAGTTAAATGCCATAGAGAAACAAAAATGTTAAGTGGTAGTTTAAGACTCATATGATGCTGCTTGTACTAAAAACAATCAGATTAACTAAGAAAATTATTCCATTTTATTTTCTATTGTAAATGAAAGCTCATTTAGCAATTAATGTAGTACAATTTTTAGATCCTGATAAAAGGGGAGAATGGCACAACCAAATGAAAACACCCCTGGAAAAAGCATTCAGAGGGCCATCAGACGTACCAAGGTCTTGGCCATAAAATGCCTATTGACCACAGGCAACAATCATTTATTCCTTAAAGCAGATGTCATTTTTTATATTGTCAGTGCAGCTGATAAAAATGGGAATTCTCAATAGTAAAGTGTCCAAAATATACATAAATAGTGAGTTACAAAATCAATCCCCAAATGTAAAAGATGACTTGATATGAGTAATGAATTCACAAAATGATCCCCAAAGATTACAGGTCCATTCCAATACCAGCTGATGTTTTGGTTTTCATATAAGCCTTCATCTGGGGATTATGAAAGTCAATTTTATATGTGGCATGTCATAGCCATAACATAATAAGCATAGAAACATAGAAATATGATGGCAAAAAAGACTATGCACCTATCTAACCTGCCTATCCACCCAACTGCTCAGCTCCACAATCCCTACCACTCCCCTCAGAGATTCCCCGTGATTGATCCATGCTTTCTTGAATTCAGACCTCCACTGGGAGGCTGTTCCATGTATTCAACACCCTTCATGTAAAGAAATACTTCCTTCGGCTATTTCCTTTCACCCTCATCCCATGACTCCTTATAGTAGTCTTCTTTCCATTGAAATGGACCCACATCCTTTGCATTGATACCTTGGAGGTATTTTAATGTCTCTATCACATTTCACCCCCTTCCTCCTTTCCTTTAGGGTTTACATGTTTATAAAGTCTGTCCACATATGCTTTACAATGAAGATCACTGAATGAAAAAAGCTTATAGGGGTTCCTACTTTTTCTTTTGAAAGAGTTATATTTACTTTTATATGATGACTGGAATACATTTTTTAGACATAAAAAATGAACTCCAGTCATGCACACACACACCTACACATACACCTCTGACCACAAATGTGCACGGCCTTGCATGGATGACAGAACTGGCAAACTGCAGCATAATATTGATGATTACAGGTACATCAGTGGAGCCCAAGTCAAAAGTAAACTTCTCCCATGCAATGCAGGTTGTCCCTTTTTGCCATGACCCAGCAGGTCCAGTTCATGGCAAAAAGGAGACACTTTCAATGTAGCAGAGGTTTCACTTTTACAAGCAGGGCTCCTCAAACAGTGTGACTGCTCACCTCCCTAAGATCATAACCACACCGCCATTTTCCAGTGCATCAGCCAGCTCAGTCATACCAAATAGTTTATCAGAGTCTCTCAATATGAACCATTGCCAACTGGGCTCCACACTGCTTCAAAATAATAACTGGTTGGGCAACCTGCACCCCTCCCTTCCCCCAACAAAGCTATTTGACAACCAACAATTTGGAACAAATCCTGGACAACACTGAAAATAAGAAGGTGGGTGGGAGGGATGCCGAAGCTATTAGGAGCAAACAAGGTAGAACTGAGTGCTATGCTTATGTACTCGAGTATAAGCCATTCCCATTTCCCAACTAGTTTGCATCCAACTTGATGCAGGCAATCACCTACCACATAATTCAGACTGTATGGAGGCTCAGGACCTATGGCCATTCACCAGTTGCCAGCCCCCTTTCCAAAATGAATCCTGGGTGAAGAAGTATATGGCCAGATCCAGCACAATATTATCAACCAGAACCGCAGACCTGCCCTTCCATGTTTTCATAGGTCAAAATATATAATTTACAAACAAGTCTTTGCTCTTTTACCAACTTCTTACTTTCTCAGTACTAGCGTCCTGAACACCACATTTATTTAAATGTTATCCTTTCCCAGAGGACATTCTCTCAGGACAAGTCCCTTATCTTTAGTGTCCTGAAATCTGAAACTCCTCCAAAAGCAGTTACTAAAAGGTTCAATTTCTAGAAAAAACTCAAAAGTAGTAGGCTTATATAACATCACTCACATTAAGTCTGTGCGATAACACTTCGCAGAGTGGCAAACCCAGCCCACTCCTCCTCTTTTTCAGATTTGCATCGCACCATACGATATGGTGCTATCGCATGCGTTAAAGGCGTTTTCACATGCGTTAAGGGCCTATCGCATGCGTTAACGGGGCTTTTTGCATGTGAAAATGCCTTACCGCATTTTGATAAATGACCCCCTATGTTACTGAACCTTAATGGTACCTGTGTAATTTGATATATTTTAGCATCATTTTTATGTGCCTCACTGTAAACCGTTGTGATGGTATCCATCTGAACGACGGTATAGAAAAAAGTTAATAAATAAATAAATAAATAAATGATTCTGAAGTGTTTTTTAGAAATGTATTTTGTTTGTATTTATGAACAGTGTTGTATTAATTTGTTTATTTATTTGAATATTTGATCAATTGCAAATTAAATACTAAACACAAATTAAATATCTAGTACAAAATTACAATAATAAAAGCCAAAGATCCATCTCAGAGCACTAATTTATAATCTAAAATTCTATATCAACAATAAAATACATAACCATAATAAAACATTAAAAAAGACATTTTTTAAAAAACCAAAAAGATAACATAAAAGAGATCAACTTAAAGGAGAGAAGGGCTCTCATAAATAAAAAAAAAATGGCTTTAAAGTCTTACTGAATTTAAAATAATCCTTTTCTAGATGTAAATCTAAGGGAAAATAATTCCAAAGACATGGTGCAAGAAACAGATTTCTCTGGTAGTTTCTAATCTGATTTCTTGAGAAGAACACAATAAATGAATAGGACAATGACGAACAATTAGACTTGAAAGATATGTTGGCGTACCCTAATGCAATGATTTTAAAGTCAGACACCCTGTTTTTAATTGAATTCTCAAGGATATTGGAAGCTATTGTGGTTCATACAGTAAGGGAGTGACATGGTCATATTTTTTCTTTCCAATAAATAGTATCCTGTATTTAACTTAATCATTCATTTTATTTTAAGCAAGCTGCAAACTGCTTTGGGCAGTCCTATGGGACTGAAAAGGTGGGATATAAACCTAAGATTAGATTGGATTATCAACCAGTGTTATCTAATTCTTATTAATGATATAAAAGTAAGCATTTAGATGGAGGTCATATTCAAAGGTATTTCTGTGGGTAAAACTGCATTACCTGTGGAACTTTCTGTTATAAAATTGCCTGCCCAATATGCAGGTGAACTGACATGCGGATGTCCTGTATGTGTGAAAATTTACCCATAGCAAACAGGTTTGCTCTTGTGCGCATACTTTTGAATTTTCAAAATGAAGGCCTGTCAAGTTCCTTGGAAAAACTCTGCACATAAATTAACAGGTATAATTGTGTGTGGGTAGATTTTTGAAGTGACAGCATATACGTACTTTCCCTTTGAAAAGTGCTGCAACTTAAGCACGTGCTGATTTAAAATGCAGGAGGGCTGTTGCAAAATTACCCACAAGAAAATCAAATGAAATTAATCTGAAAATTAATGTTTGCCTTTCAAATATTTTGATTTTCAACATCTTACTTTCTGTGCTACTTTTCATTTTACAATTGGCTGATTTGTACCATTGCTAATGCTTACAAATAATGGTCCTAATTTACCAAGAGTTTTCTCCCATTCTGTGCCTATGGGAAACAAGTTTAGTAAATGAGGGCATGTATCTTTAAAAGCATTTAAATTGCTTTCATTCTGTGCCATTGTTTACTTGACCAGCTGATTATTATGAAAGCTTGATTCCTGCCATAGCCTGCTGGTCTGACCATGGATTTCTCATTTTCTGGAAAACATTTTACTACAGAAGGCACAAACTCTTTGTACAGGACCCACAATCCTTTTCAAGAGCTGAAATTAATTGCCGTTGCAGTAGCAGGTTAACCTTTTTCTTACAATAATGAGATTTTCCCTTTCTCTTTGATGTTCATACTCTTTGAATTATGGCATTTGTTATCTGAAATCCTATCACTTGCCGTAAAGCAAGGGAGCACTTAGTGGTGCCTTTGAAAGTGCAACTGAAAGGAGATGAAGAATTATTATTATTTATTAAAATTTAATATCCCTCTTCTAAACCATGTTACCCAAGCAGGTATATCTTACTTTGTCTTTTAAAGCTGCATTTTGGAAAAGAACTTTCTTATCAATATATTAGTGCAAGAGTGGCTAATGCCAATTGTTTGTCAATAGCAGTTTCTCGAAGATGGTCTACATACACATATGAACTGATTCAAAAACAAATTAGCCATATAACTACTCTAACTAGATGACTGCATGATAATTTATATCATATCGAGGAGAACTTTTGGTGTGTGCTGACATATACACTTTTACAAGGCCGCAAGAAGATCTACACTAGTATTTTATAAACCGCACATATGATATATGTGCATTTTATAAAATATGTGTATATCTACCCCACAACATATGCATGTAAGATTACGCATGAATATATGCAATACATTGAAAGAATATATAATCAATGAATTGAACATATGTACTTTTCCTATCTATTTTAAATATTTTACATGCGAAAATAAAGTAAGACTTAGTTGCTTGAATCAGGATGTAGGTGCATAAATTGGTATATTTTAAAACATGCGTATGTCAAGGAAATTACCAGTTTTACCAATTAATCTACCAGTTTGCCCCATCCTTCTCCAGGTCATCGAGAACCTCCTGGTTCTTCAGCCTTAATTGCCCCCAGTTCACACAGACCTCCCATCCAGTCATACTACATAATAAATACATTCAATATCATTTATGGCAAATAATTATCAAGTGTAAAATTACAAGAGTAATTGTGCAAATCTTCATGCATGACATTTAAAATAGCAACTTAACGGGGTTGTTTTCTAAAGGCTTATCATACGTGAAACGGCTGTATCGCGTGCGATAGCATGCAAATTCGAGTCGGGGTGGAGTCGGGGCGGCAAGGGGGCAGACTTGGCAGTGTTTTTGCTGGCGGCAATAATGTTAGTAACGTTATCATCGCCAGTAGCGCGCCCAATAGCACCACCTTTCACGGTGGCGCTATTCGGTGCGAAAGCTGGCAGTGAAGACACCGTGGTGATGCGAAGGCTGCGGGCTTTCGCAGGCCCGCCCCCCCCCCTTTGCCCCCAACCCCATTTTTGCTGGGGTTGGGGGCAACCCAGTTTTCCCAGTTCGTTCCCAGTTTGCCCACGTAAAGAATAGGACTTCCAAACCTCCCTAGTTTAATAGCCCTCTTTCTCCAATGTTAGCCCTAAACCTTAAAACCCTGCTGATCTGTTTTAGTTTTTTTTTTGTTTTATGACTTACACGCCATCCATTACTACCTAGGCTATACACAGGCTCTGGTGCTTTATATATATATATATATATATATATATATATATATATATATATATATATATATATATATATACAAGAGTAATTGGGCAAATATATATATATATATATATATATATATTTATCCTGATTTTATTAATTATAACCCGCCCTGAACTTTGGAGGGTGCGGGCAACAAATCCACATGGCAGGGGACCCTGGCATACACCCGTGTACGCAAGTATTTACGAGCAGATTTCAATAGGGGTGTGCATTTGTTTTAGACGCATTGGCAATCCGCAACGTAAATGTCCCTATTCGTTATATATGTGGGGAAACAAAACGTATCGCGATTCCCCACGAATATAATGTATCATCCGTTTCATCCGTTGCATGGCGCACAGCACGCACTTTTCTTCGCCACCACTTGCAATTGGAGCACGCCATTAGGGTGTATCCAGAGCCAAAAACCAGCCCTTTCCTGTGAGTCATCAGGGACCTCACAGCCCTGTCAGAGTGGGTCGGACAGGTTAGCATGGATACCAGAATGCAGCGTATCAGTGATAACATTTTGTGAAATGCACTGAATTCAGTGCTCGGTGATGATTTTCTTGATGACCCAGCACTATCTATATTTAAGCACGCGGCGTGCCACGCACTTTCTTTGCAGGGGTGTTCTGGGGAGGTGGTCTCTGCGGAAGGTGGCTGCACTCTGAGCTAATCTGAGTTCAGAAATCTCTATTCAATTGCTAGCTAGGCTAGTTACTTAAGAGGAAAAGATATTTCTTTATTTTGCTGCAGTGCAAAATAGTCCTGTTTATTTTTTCAGCAGTTTATTTAGGTGATCTGAGACGGTCTTTCTGTGCCAGGGAGAGAAGCTGCAAGCAGTGCCATTTTGTTTAATTCACCCTCTGGGCTAGGCTGCAAGCATGGGTGTTGTGGCTGGGAAAGATATATTCCATTTTTAGTTAGTTTTCTAGAATTTCCATTGGAAAACATCAATTTTCCTGCTGTGCCAACAATTCCAGCTTTTTTAAACTGAGTTTGTTTAATTCAACTCAGTCTCTCTGTGTACTGGGCTTCAGTGGGCTGGCAGTTTAGCAGACTGAACTTTATTATTGGGACAGTCTGTGCAGTGAAATCCCCAGTCTGCCTCTTTTGTGCTCACATGCAAGCTGCGTGTGTGTGCACACCACATGCGTTACATTAGTGCATAGCAAGGCACTGTGACAGGGGGCAGCCAGTAGGCACTAGGCAGTGACATTAAATCCATAATGTCAGGGAAAACTGGATGTAGTCGAGTGATTGGGACTGGCAGAGGAGGCACTTCAAAAGGCATTACTGCCACTCCCTCATTAAAGTTAAAAAGGGACCTGTCGCAATCTAAACTCTTTGGAGGGGCAGGCAGTTCCATCCAGAAAAAAATGAAATCTGACCATGATGCATCTCATCGCCACCACCTGTTTCTGACCCTGTAGTTTTGGAGGTGAGGGAAGGAGAGGCTGAGTCATGCCAGACAAAATGTCAACACCCAAAAGCAGCAGGGGGACAGAAGTCTCGACTAACACTTAGCGTTGACAATGTTGTGCAGTCACTGTTTGCTTCTGATTCAGATGAAGAATCATCTTGTGTGGGATTCTCATCAGAAACGGAAGAAGTAATAGCTGACGAAACTTTAGGAGGATCAGTTAGTCCTGTCTTAGCCTCCACTTCAGTGCAGCAGGGGAGAGATGAAACTGATGAGGAGAAGGAGGAAGAGCAGTCAGTGCAGGCACAAAGGGTGACTGAGATCCCTGGCATTGCTTCTCAGGATGCACCCACTCTTCAGCTCCAGTGCCAACATCCACCCCCAAGGCTTTAGAGAACGGAGGATCATGAAAGACATCTGCGATCTGGAGCCACTTTAAAGTGACAGTAGACCAGCATTTTGCTCGGTGTAATTACTGTGGCAGGGATATTAGAAGAGGCAAGCAAATGGGACATCTGTCTAATTTTGGCATGATGCACCATATGAAGAGGCAACACCCAACAAGAGTACTGCCATCTGGGGATGGTGGCAGTACCAGTCAGGGGACCCCTTCCAAGCAGTGTAAAGTGGTTCAAAAGCAGCAGAGTTAGCCCACGGCCTCATCCCCTTCTAGCAGTCAGGTGGCAGGCCAGCAACCCCCTGACATGTGGCAGAAGCGACAACCCACCATGGAGGAAATGGGGTGGAGTGCGGTAACACTATCCCGGGGTAGGAGGCATGCAGCCTCAAAAGTTGTAATCAGGAGCATTGGGGAAATGATTGCCCTTGATGACCAGCCCTTGCAGTTAGTAGAGAATGTGGGTTTCAAATGTTTTCTGAAGGTCGTAGTTCCAAATTACAAAGTCCCCTCCAGAACCACATTTAGCAGAAAGGTCATCCCCAGCCTGTACAAGCAGTGTCGCAGTCGCATGCAAGCGCTGCTAGCTAAGGCAGAGGGGAGAGTGCATTTCACCTGCAATATCTGGACCACCATGAATGCTGCACACTCTTACCTCTCCCTGACAGCACACTGGTGGATCCTGGCTGAGGCAGGGGCAGGCAGCAGCTCTATTACTGAACAACTATCAGGGTGGAGGTGGGCTTTACTGCACACCCACCTGATGGACCAGGTCCATACCTCAGCCAATATTCTAGCCAGCATCAGACAGATACTGGAGGGCTGGCAACTACACCAGTGAGACAGGAATACTCAGGCAGGGTTCTTTGTCACAGACAATGGTGCAAACATGGTTAAGGCAATAAACGACGGGCACTTTAAGAACATCTGATGTTTTGCACACACTCTGCACCTGGTAGTGAAGTCAGCTCTGGGGTTGGATTCCAATGACAAAGAGAATGAATACCTGCATAGGTTAATACAGAAGTGCTGGAACATAGCAGTGCACTTCCACAGAAGTGTGAAGGCGGGGCAGATTCTCCGACAAAAGCAGACTGATTTGGAGATGTCTCACAAGCATCTCATTCAAGACATTGCCACCCGGTAGAATTCCACCTTTATGATGCTCGAGAGGTTAGTGGAGCTGCAGATACCCCTTCATAAATGTTCTGGTACAATGGACATAGGTGTGCAGAATCTCCTAGGGCATCATGACTGGTTAGTCATGAGTCAGCTGGTAAAAATCCTGCAGCCCTTAAAAGATGTCACGGAGGAGCTGAGTTCCAGAAGTGCCACCTTGGCTGACATCATCCCAATAGTTAATTTCCTGGATGAACATTTGGAGGCCTTTAAACAGAAAGCGGGAATGACAGTTGAGGTGCTGTATTGTCTGGACATTTTGCAGCAGCAGGTAGAAGAGAGATTAAGGCCTTTAACAGAACAGAACACATACATGCTCACCGCAATCTGTGATCCCAGTGTGAAAGGGAAACTCACCCTACAGTATGATTGTCTCTTATTGGTGAAGGACCTGCTGTTAGCAAAAGTCCGTGAACAGGAGTGCCATAGGCAGAGACAGATTAGGCTTGAAGCAGAGGTAGAAACAGCAAGTACTTCAGAGAGTTGTGCTGCTAGCCCAAGCAGTAGCAGCACTCTGTCAGCGACAGATAGCACCTCCTCCTCCACTTCAGAATGCCAAAGGCATGCTGCCCATAAAGATTCATCTGTTGTGCGACGGGCGAGATAGAAAGCAGCTGGCATGAGTGACTCTCAGCCCACCCAAGCAAAGGAGACACCAGAACAGCAGTCAGTGACACTGTATCTCTCAGATCCGACAGAGAACATGCAGACAGATCCGCTGGCATATTGGGCACACAAGTCCACTGTCTGGCCACACCTAGCCAAAGTGGCCCAGCGATATCTGTCATGTCCACCAACCAGTGTGCCCAGTGAACGTATCTTTTCAATGACAGGGGATATCATGAGCCCTCACCGCTCAAGGCTGGCACCAGAGTTGATGGAAATGCTAGTGTTTTTGAAAGTAAACATGCCTATGCTTAGGTTTCTAAATTTTCCCTGTGAATGGCAAGATGAATAAAAGCAATTGAAAGCCTTGCAGCAGCTCCAACTGCCTCCTATGTGCCAGATAATAAAAGCACTGCAGTACATGTACTTGACCTGAAACGCTGTGACTGACCGTCCACTGTCAGGCCGTATGTCCCTACACGGGCCTGACCTGAAACGCTGTGCCTAACTGTCCACTGACCAGGCCGTACGTACCTACAATGGCCTGACCTCAAATGCTGTGCCTGTCCATCCACTGTCTAGGCCTTATGTCCCTACAAGGGTTTGACCTCTGTCCTCGACTGCTGTGCCTGTCCGTCCAGGCCTTATGTCCCTAGGTGGGATTGACTCTGTCCTGAATTGCTGTGCAGTCCATCCATGCCTTATGTCCCTAGGTGGGATATACTTCTGTCCTCGACTGCTGTGCCTGTCCACCCAGGCCTTGTGTTCCAAGGTGGGATTGACTCTGTCCTCGACTGCTGTGCCTGTCCGTCCGTGGTAATGTCCCTACGTGGGCTTGAGTTAGATTGTAAGCCCTCTGGGGATAGGGAAATAACTACAGTACCTGAGTGTAATCCACTACGAAGTGCTGGAAAAGCATGAAAAGCATAATATAAATATATTTAAAAAAAAAACATTGCTGTGCCTGTCCGTCCAGACCTTATGTCCCTACGTGGGCGACCTCTGCCCTCGACTGCTGTGCCTGTCCATCCAGGCCTTATGTCCCTACGTGAGCTTGACCTCTGTCCTCGACTGCTGTGTCTGTCCATCCAGGCCTTATGTCCCTACAAGGGTTTGACCTCTGTCCTTGACTGCTGTGCCTGTTCGTCCAAGCCTTATGTCCCTGTGTGGGCTTGACCTCTGTCCTCGACTGCTGTGCCTGTCCATCTAGCCCTTATGTCCCTAGGTGGAATTGACTCTGTCCTGTATTGCTGTACCTGTCAATCCAGGCCTTATGTCCCTAGGTGGGATTGACTCTGTCCTGTATTGCTGTGCCTGTCCATCCAGGCCTTATGTCCCTAGGTGGGATTGACTCTGTCCTCGATTGCTGTGCCTGTCCATTCAGGCCTTATGTCCCTAGGTGGGATTGAACCTGTCCTGTATTGCTGTGCCTGTCCGTTCAGGTCTTATGTCCCTAGGTGGGATTAACTCAGTCCTGTATTGCTGTGCCTGTCCATCCAGGCCTTATGTCCCTAGGTGGGCTTGACCTCTGTCCTCGACTGCTGTGCCTGTCCGTCCTGGCATTATGTCCCTACAAGGGTTTGATCGCAATTGCTTTGCCTGTTCGTCCAGGCCTTATGTCCCTAGTCGGGATTCACCTCTTTCCTCGACTTCTGTACCTGTACATCCAGGCCTTATGTCTCTAGGTGGGATTCACCTCTGTCCTCGACTGCTGTGCCTGTCTGTCCAGGCCTTATGTCCCTAGTTGGGATTGACTCTGTCCTGTATTGCTGTGCCTGTCCGTCCAGGCCTTATGTCTCTACGTGGGCTTTACCTTTGTCCTCGACTGCTGTGTCTGTCCTTCCAGGCCTTATGTCCCTACAAGGATTTGACCTCAATTGCTTTGCCTGTTCGTCCAGGCCTTACGTCCCTACAAGGGTTTGACCTCAATTTCTTTGCCTGTTCGTCCAGGCCTTATGTCACTACAAGGGTTTGACCTTGATTGCTTTGCCTATCTGTCCAGGCCTTATGTCCCTAGAAGGGTTTGATCTCAATTGCTTTGCCTGTTCGTCGAGGCCTTATGTCCCTACAAGGGTTTGATCTCTGTCCTCGACTGCTGTGCCTGTTCATCCAGGCCTTATTTGAAGAAGAAGAAGAAGAGTTTTTATATACCGTTATTCGGAAAGCCATCATAACGGTTTACAAAGAGAATAAATTTTAACAAAGAGGTTTTTAGATATAAAAAAAAAACATGTTGTAATTACAATAATGATAAACATAACCAAGTAAGTCTCTGCAGATATAAGGTTGAATGTGGAGGGAGGTTAGTAATGTTGAGAATTAAGGTTATGAGTTCATTTGAGAGTTGGTCTGTGTAGATGATTGTGGATCCAAGAAAATCCCTAGGTGGGATTCACCTCTGTCCTCGACTGCTGTGCCTGTCCGTCCAGGCCTTATGTCCCTACGTGGGCTTGACTTAGATTGTAAGCCCTCTGGGGATAGGGAAATAGCTACAGTACCTGAGTGTAATCCACTATGAAGTGCTGGAAAAGCGTGAAAAGCGGAATATAAATAAATTTTAAAAAAAAATTGCTGTGCCTGTCTGTCCAGACCTTATGTCCCTACAAGGGTTTGACCTCTGTCCTTGACTGCTGTGCCTGTTCGTCCTGCCCTTATGTCCCTATGTGGGATTCACCTCTGTCCTCGACTGCTGTGCCTCTCCGTCCATGCCTTATATCCCTAGGTGGGATTGACTCTGTCCTGTATTGCTGTGCCTGTCCGTCCAGGCCTTATTTCCTTACTTGGGTTTGACCTCTGTCCTCGACTGCTGTGCCTGTCTATCCAGGCCTTATGTCCCTACAAGGGTTTGACCTCGATTGATTTGCCTGTTCGTCCAGGCCTTATGTCCCTACAAGGGTTTGACCTCTGTCCTTGACTGCTGTGCCTGTTCGTCCAGGCCTTATGTCCCTAGGTGGGATTCACCTCTGTCCTCGACTGCTATGCCTTCCGTCCAGGCCTTATGTCTCTACGTGAGCTTGACTTAGATTATAAGCCCTCTGGGGATAGGAAATACCTTCAGTACCTGAGTGTAGTCCACTATGAAGTGCTGGAAAAGCGTGAAAAGCAGAATATAAATACATTTTAAAAAAAGACCATTGCTGTGCCTGTCCGTTCAGGCCTTATGTCCCCATGTGGGCTTTACCTCTGTCCTCGACTGCTGTGTCTGTCCTTCCAGGCCTTATGTCCCTACAAGGATTTGACCTCGATTGCTTTGCCTGTTCGTCTAGGCCTTATGTCCCTACAAGGATTTGACCTCGAT
The DNA here is from genome assembly GCF_901001135.1 of Rhinatrema bivittatum. Lineage (NCBI taxonomy): Eukaryota > Metazoa > Chordata > Amphibia > Gymnophiona > Rhinatrematidae > Rhinatrema > Rhinatrema bivittatum. The sequence goes on along the minus strand of NC_042617.1, from coordinate 96,710,558 downwards.
TGCTTTGCCTATCTGTCCAGGCCATACGTCCCCAGAAGGATTTAACCTCGATTGCTTTGCCTGTTCGTCCAGGCCTTATGTCCCTACAAGGGTTTGATCTCTGTCCTCGACTGCTGTGCCTGTTCGTCCAGGCCTTATGTCCCTAGGTGGGATTCACCTCTGTCCTCCACTGCAGTGCCTGTTCGTCCAGGCCTTATGTCCCTAGGTGGGATTCACCTCTGTCCTCGATTGCTGTGCCTGTTCATCCAGGCCTTATGTCCCTAGGTGGGATTCACCTCTGTCCTCGGCTGCTGTGCCTGTCCGTCCAGGCCTTAAGTCCCTAATGGGCTTGACCTCTGTCCTCAACTGCTGTGCCTGTTCGTCCAGGCCTTAATTCCAGTCCTAACAGCTGAACCCTCATTGCAAAGGGAAACCTCAGTCTCGGGCAATTCAAACTAGTAATCCTTCACAGCATGGATCCTTAAATAAAACAAACATTTTTCTTTAGTTTCAGGGCAGAGAAGAGAACTTCCTCTGTCTTGCTTATGAAGCCATGATCTATTTGCAAATGCTTAAATCCTAACAATTTGTACCATTATACACTCTATGGGCCAACCCATTCCAGGGAGCTCTTTCCTGCTCAAAGGAACGGGAACTCTCCCCGTTGTTGCAGCCTATTTCTTACCACCTGTTGACCCATGTTCAGAACAAGAAAAGATCTCCAAGGTACTTAGACTGTGGCAAACACAACACAGTGAGACCATGCTCACAGTGAGACCCTGCTCCAGGTCACCACGCTTTGAAGGCTCGTGCTCCACTCTAAAGGCCAACCCATTCCGGGGAGCCCTTCCCAGCTCAAAGGAAAGGGAACTCTCCCCGGGTGTAGCCAGGCTGTATCTACCCTCTGACCCATGTTGAACCATTGTTTACATGGTAACCTCCTCCGCCTCAGCCTTGAAAATTATCTTTTGTATATCTGCTAACTCTACCAGATTTTAAAAGACCAGCGAGAGCTCACTAGATGCCAACAGAAACACCCCACTCTAGGGGCCAACCCATTCTTGGGAGCCCTTTCCTGCACAAAGGAACGGGAACTCTCCCCGGGTGTAGCCAGCCTGTATCTACCCTCTGCCTCTCTGCCTTGCTGCCATACACCAGATGACTCACTCAACTCCTTGTGGTGTTCTGGCCACTATCATGGTTGCTCAGTGTGTTGGTGCTAGTTTTTCTGCTTGCTGTGTTCCTCCTTCATTGTGCTGTAGGATGTCGATGCCACTTGCTTGCTGCTTTGCCTGTTGTGCTGCCTTCGAGGGTTCATGCATCTCTTATCGGTGCTCTCTTTTGAAGCTGTGGTGTGTTTTTGACACTCTCGCTGCTGCTTTGTGCCTCTATTAAAGCACTCTTCTTGCCACTCCTGGTACCCCTTTGCCACTTTAAAGTACCTTAGGCTATTCATGCCACTTTGGTGCACTTTGCCACAGTCTAAGTACCTTGGAGCTGTTTTGTTGTTCTGATGATTGCTCCCCAGAAGTTTCATCAAAATTAATAATAAAACCCCAATTCTGCAGCTAAAAATAGGCTGCAAATACTTCCCCCATTGACTTTAATGGGAACTGGAAAATGAATGTACATATCAATGTATTGTGGCGCCATTGAATGATTGCAACGTATCTGTGCCCCGACGAATAGGTATCCCGAATCCAACGAATACTTTCTGGCTGCACATCCCTAGACTTCAATGCAAAATCCAGGGACACCCTGTTGCAGTTCTGGCTGTGAGCACCGCGGCCAGGCCCTTAACTCCACGCTCCTGGACCTGCTCTCGCTTCCTGAGGCCTGGTTTGCGGCCTGTTTGACGGCGTCTCCACTGGGGCTGCGCCGCCGCGAAGTCTCACACGGACGCCCTGCTTCTAGGCGCGCGAGCGCGCCACTTGGGCGCTTTTCTAGGCCGTTACCCGCCAGTGGTGACTCCGCCCAACTCCTGACGTCAGACGCCGCGGCCTTGTTAAGCTGGCCGCGGCCATCCAGTCTTTGCCTTGCAACGGGTTTGCCTCCCGCTTCCCTGTTGCGCTGTGCCCCGGCGTGACCTGCCTTGCTTCGTCGCTCCGTTCCTGCTACAGTACCTGCCTGGTTCCTGGTTCCTGTACCTGCTTGGTTCCTGCCTGCCTGCCTGCTACAGTACCTGCTTATGACTTAAACTTTAATAAAAATTGGAATCTAGGGAAAGGCAGTTAGAAAAACCAAGCAGACAAGCTTAATATTTCTGATGACAGGTGAGCAATGTAACACTATTGTCCATCATTTTGGATGTGCATCTATTTATATTAGACTGAATTTTCAATGGCCTGCGTTTGTAGAATCCGAGGGATACGCGCTTGGCCGGGCCATGCACGTGTCGAGTGCATTTTAAAAACGGCCCGGCCATGCGCATATCTCTCAGTACATGCAGAAGTGCTGGCCTGTCTCAAAGGGGCGGACAAGGGTGCATGGTCTGGATGGGGAAGGGGCAGGGGCCGGCTGGGACAGCGGCCATTAGGTCCTGACCCAGGGAAGTGCACACCATTAGCCAGCCAGTGTGCATAGCTTACTTCTGCACCGAAGGAGCAGGTAAGTTATAAAACAAAAAAAATTAGGGTAGGTAGGTAGGGGTTAGGGGTTGGGGAGGAGAGGAGAGGAGAGGAGAGAGGAAATGGTAGGAAGGATAATTAAAGGGGATAGGAAGGGAAGGCCTACTTGCATCGTTGGTTTTTAAAATCCCCCTCCTGCGTGAGCGAGTCCCGACCCGCTCACACATGCATACGCGGATATTAAACTTTGGCACACATGTGTGCACGGGAACCATATTTTATAACATGTGCATGTAAAGTCGCCACGTCCATGTGTGCACACCGGGAACCGCGAGCATGTGGACACCCACACACTTGTTTTAAAATCGACCCCATTGTGTTTTGCTCCCATACTACAAAAACAAAATCATTCCTGCTGACCGCAGTAATGGCACAACGTATAAAATAGAAGACATCTGTCATTTGGCAGCCAGTACTGTTAGATCAGCAAAAGAAATAAACAACCTACTTAACATATGAAACACTTGAAGTGCTGTTCAATTATTGGCACATTGCCCTTTCTGGACACATATGGTGGAGGAGATAATGACAATGATCCATTAGTTCTGAGAAAATGCTCTGCAGATTTAACAGCTTCCCGCTGTCTTACACCCTCAGTGTGCACCAAGCACTGTGCAGAATGCCTACTAGGAGCCATAAATTGTAATCACCCCTGGCTATATCAGTTGATAATCATTCTCATAAACCAATTCAGAAAAGAAAAACAAATTTACACAAAGGCCGCAAAAAATAAAGTAGATGGTATGGTCTTTTCAGCCATAGTAGGTTATTTAAATGGATCAATGCAGCAACGGTATTAGTGGGTATTCATGTAGAAAATAGGCGATTTCTCCTGAATTTTCATACACAGGGGCTCAAATGGAATGAACTTTGCCTGACTCACTTTTATCTAAACCTTTACTTATCAATCCTGACATCCATGATTTTTAATATTATCAAAGAACAATGTGATAAATTACAAAGAAAGATTTGCTCAAAGGAATATTTCTTTTTTAAATAAAACTAGAATCTTAATGCCATATTCAGTTGGACATGATTTACCTGGATTTCAGCAATGCTTTTGATATGGTCCCACATAGCAGGCTCACAAACAAAATGAAAAGCCAAGGTGGTGGAAAGGATTCTAAATCAGTTGATGGCCAGATGATAGACAATGGTGATAAATGGAACCTCCAACAGCCATCAGTACTGTCAGCTGTACTATATACAGTAGCAATTCATGTACTATAGCTCTTTCCAGTTTCTTCAAAACTCCTTATTTGATAGAGATGTGAATTGTTTTCCATATCGTCTTAACAATAGAAATCATGTGGCAGGGCAAGAAAATCGTGTTAGGCACGATTTTTTAGTTAAAAAATCGTTAAAAATCGTTTTTTTTCCGATTAGTGCGCACTAACTGGGAGTTAGTGCGCACTAACTGAAAATGATACAATTTGACACTTTTCAGGTCAGTTAAGGTCAGTTTAGGAATGAATATGTATTCCTATTGGCTGCCCTCTTATTTATTCATGTTACCAAGCTTCCCACTGACAGTATATGGGGGATGGGAAATGGAAACAGTTGGTAGCTTGACAAAACAAGTAATGTGATCAGTCAATGTGACTAGAACTTGTGCCCTAACCCTGATACCAGGGGTATTGTGATCTTCCTGCACACAGTGCCCTATCCCTATTAATACCAGGAGTGTTGTGATCTTCCTGCACACAGTGCCCTATCCCTATTAATACCAGGAGTGTTGTGATCTTTCTGCACACAGTGCCCTATCCATGGCACCAGGGGTGTTGTGATCTTCCTGCACACAGTGCCCTATCCCTATTAATACCAGGAGTGTTGTGATCTTCCTGCACACAGTGCCCTAACCCTGGCACCAGGGGTGTTGTGATCTTCCTGCACACAGTGCCCTATCCCTATTAATACCAGGAGTGTTGTGATCTTCCTGCACACAGTGCCCTAACCCTGGCACCAGGGTTGTTGTGATCTTCCTGCACACAGTGCCCTATCCCTATTAATACCAGGAGTGTTGTGATCTTCCTGCACACAGTGCCCTAACCCTGGCACCAGGGGTGTTGTGATCTTCCTGCACACAGTGCCCTATCCCTATTAATACCAGGAGTGTTGTGATCTTCCTGCACACAGTGCCCTAACCCTGGCACCAGGGGTGTTGTGATCTTCCTGCACACAGTGCCCTATCCCTATTAATACCAGGAGTGTTGTGATCTTCTTGCACACAGTGCCCTAACCCTGGCACCAGGGGTGTTGTGATCTTCCTGCACACAGTGCCCTATCCCTATTAATACCAGGAGTGTTGTGATCTTCCTGCACACAGTGCCCTAACCCTGGCACCAGGGTTGTTGTGATCTTCCTGCACACAGTGCCCTATCCCTATTAATACCAGGAGTGTTGTGATCTTCCTGCACACAGTGCCCTAACCCTGGCACCAGGGGTGTTGTGATCTTCCTGCACACAGTGCCCTATCCCTATTAATACCAGGAGTGTTGTGATCTTCCTGCACACAGTGCCCTAACCCTGACACCAGGGGTGTTGTGATCTTCCTGCACACAGTGCCCTATCCCTGGCACCAGGGGTGTTGTGATCTTCATGTACACAGTGCCCTATCCCTATTAATACCAGGAGTGTTGTGATCTTCCTGCACACAGTGCCCTATCCCTATTAATACCAGGAGTGTTGTGATCTTCCTGCACACAGTGCCCTATTCCTGATACCGGGGGTGTTGGGATCTTCTTGCACACATCCCGGTATCAGGGATAGGGCACTGCATGCAGGAAGATCACAACACTCCTGGTATCAGGAATAGGGCACTGTGTGCAGGAAGATCACAACACCGCTGGTATCAGGGATAGGGCACTGTGTGCAGGAAGATCACAATACCCCGGAGGAGTGAGGGTCAGGCAGCTCCCCCCTGTCTGTGAAGCCAGCCTCTCACTAGTAATGCAGGGAGGGAGCTGTCTCAGACTTCACCATCCTCCCCCCCCCCCCTCACCCACACACCATTCACTAGCTGGGACATGGGGGAAGTCAGGAGTGAGGGTCAGGCAGCTCCCCCCGTCTGTGAAGCCAGCCTCTCACTAGTAATGCAGGGAGGGAGCTGTCTCAGACTTCACCATCCTCCCCCCCCCTCACCCACACACCATTCACTAGCTGGGACATGGGGGAAGTCAGGAGTGAGGGTCAGGCAGCTCCCCCCTGTCTGTGAAGCCAGCCTCTCACTAGTAATGCAGGGAGGGAGCTGTCTCAGCCTTCACCATCCTCCTCCCCCCCCCCCTCACCCACACACCATTCACTAGCTGGGACATGGGGGAAGTCAGGAGTGAGGGTCAGGCAGCTCCCCCCTGTCTGTGATGCCAGCCTCTCACTAGTAATGCAGGGAGGGAGCTGTCTCAGACTTCACCATCCTCCCCCCCCCCCTCACCCACACACCATTCACTAGCTGGGACATGGGGGAAGTCAGGAGTGAGGGTCAGGCAGCTCCCCCCTGTCTGTGAAGCCAGTCTCTCACTAGTAATGCAGGGAGGGAACTGTCTCACTCTTCACCATCCTCCCCCCCCCCCCCCTCACCCACACACCATTCACTAGCTGGGACATGGGGGAGTCAGGAGTGAGGGTCAGGCAGCTCCCCCCTGTCTGTGAAGCCAGCATCTCACTAGTAATGCAGGGAGGGAGCTGTCTCAGACTTCACCATCCTCCCCCCCCCCCTCACCCACACACCATTCACTAGCTGGGACATGGGGGAAGTCAGGAGTGAGGGTCAGGCAGCTCCCCCCTGTCTGTGAAGCCAGCCTCTCACTAGTAATGCAGGGAGAGAGCTGTCTCAGACTTCACCATCCTCCCCCCCCCCTCACCCACACACCATTCACTAGCTGGGACATGGGGGAAGTCAGGAGTGAGGGTCAGGCAGCTCCCCCCTGTCTTTGAAGCCAGCCTCTCACTAGTAATGCAGGGAGGGAGCTGTCTCAGACTTCACCATCCTCCCCCCCCCCCTCACCCACACACCATTCACTAGCTGGGACATGGGGGAAGTCAGGAGTGAGGGTCAGGCAGCTCCCCCCTGTCTGTGAAGCCAGCCTCTCACTAGTAATGCAGGGAGGGAGCTGTCTCAGACTTCACCATCCTCCCCCCCCCCCCCCACCCACACACCATTCACTAGCTGGGACATGGGGGAAGTCAGGAGTGAGGGTCAGGCAGCTCCACCCTGTCTGTGAAGCCAGGCTCTCACTAGTAATGCAGGGAGGGAGCTGTCTCAGACTTCACCATCCTCCCCCCCCCCCTCACCCACACACCATTCAGTAGCTGGGACATGGGGGAAGTCAGGAGTGAGGGTCAGGCAGCTCCCCCCTGTCTGTGAAGCCAGCCTCTCACTAGTAATGCAGGGAGGGAGCTGTCTCAGACTTCACCATCCTCCCCCCCCCTCACCCACACACCATTCACTAGCTGGGACATGGGGGAAGTCAGGAGTGAGGGTCAGGTAGCTCCCCCCTGTCTGTGAAGCCAGCCTCTCACTAGTAATGCAGGGAGGGAGCTGTCTCAGACTTCACCATCCTCCCCCCCCCCTCACCCACACACCATTCACTAGCTGGGACATGGGGGAAGTCAGGAGTGAGGGTCAGGCAGCTCCCCCCTGTCTGTGAAGCCAGCCTCTCACTAGTAATGCAGGGAGGGAGCTGACTCAGACTTCACCATCCTCCCCCCCCCCCCCCTCACCCACACACCATTCACTAGCTGGGACATGGGGGAAGTCAGGAGTGAGGGTCAGGCAGCTTCCCCCTGTCTGTGAAGCCAGCCTCTCACTAGTAATGCAGGGAGGGAGCTGTCTCAGACTTCACCATCCTCCCCCCCCCCCCCTCACCCACACACCATTCACTAGCTGGGACATGGGGGAAGTCAGGAGTGAGGGTCAGGCAGCTCCCCCCTGTCTGTGAAGCCAGCCTCTCACTAGTAATGCAGGGAGAGAGCTGTCTCAGATTGGTATCAGGGATAGGGCACTGAGTGCAGGAAGATCACAACACCCCGGTATCAGGAATAGGGCACAGGTTCTAGTCATATTGACTGATCACATTACTTTTTTTGTCAACTACCAACAGTTTTCATTTCCCATCCCCCCAACCATCACCTCAGTTGGAACCTTGGTAACATCAATAGATAAGAGGGCAGCCAGCCAATAGGAATACATATTCATTCCTAACTGACCTTTACTGACCTGGATAGTGTCAATAATTTGTATCATTTTCTGTTAGTGTTCCTGAGTTTCCATTTCCATTTCCCATCCCCCCAACCATCACCTCAGTGGGAACCTGGTTAACATCAATAGATAAGAGGGCAGCCAGCCAATAGGAACACATATTCATTCCTAACTGACCTTTACTGACCTGGAAAGTGTCAATTTGTATCATTTTCAGTTAGTGCGCACTAACTCCCGTTAGTGCGCACTAACACGATTTAACGATTTTTAACGATAAATCGTTAGAATTTCTATTGTATCGTGTTCTATAACGATTTAAGACGATATTAAAATTATCGGACGATAATTTTAATCGTTAAAAAATGATTCACATCCCTATTATTTGAATGGTCTTTTAATGAAGCCAGTTGTGTGGCTGCTTTATACCTATCATAATGCTCCTGGGTCTTCATGCACTCCTTTACTTGATTTGACTATCACTGCCTTGGAGGGTTTTCTGCCTCTGTTGGTGTTTTGGTCACTCATTATGGTACCTTGAATTGTTTCTGCTACACTTGGTGCTGCTTTTCCTATCTCATGATGCTGCTCATACCATTGTTGCAAGTGCCCTTTGCCCCACTTTTGGAACCTTGGAATGTTCTGGCCACTCTTGCTGCTGCTGCTTTGCCTTGGAGAACTGCTGCCACTGCTGATACCATTTTGCCCCATTGTGGGTAATTAGGCTCCTCATGCCACGCTTGGTTCTCATGCCACACCCACCACTAGACGTCTCACCAAAATTCACCCCAACCCTAACATACCCTATACCACAATCACACTCATTACTCTACTCCTCATTAATGCACAGTCAATCACCAAAAAAATCCCAATCATCCATGACATACTCACAGATGACCAACCAGACATATTCTGTATAACCGAATCTTGGCTGAAACATTCTGACACAGTCCTACTCAATCAACTGCCCAAAAACACATACAATATTTTCTCCATACCCAGAAACAAAAGAAAGGGAGGTGGCCTACTATTCCTAGCTCACAAAAAACTTAAATTCTCTTCCCACTCCCTAAACTTACCACCCCCTATCGAGACCAAACTATTCAAATCAAAACATCTCCAAATTCTCCTCCTATATGCACCTCCTGGTTGCCTACAGCACAACCTTTCCCCCCTGATTGAATCCATCACAACCCACATAAACTTACAAGAACCAGCTATAATACTAGGAGACTTTAACCTCCACATCGACACCCACCCTCCATCCCCCACAAGCGAACTGCTCCTATCCACCATGTCTGCCATCGGATTCACCCAAATCATCAACTCACCCACCCAAAAATCAGGACACACCCTGGACTTAATATTCATAAACAACAAAATATCTGCAACTGAACCACCATCTACAACCCCCACCCCATGGTCTGATCACAGCCTCATCCAAGCCAAGCTTCAACTCCAATCAATCCCACTACAAACAAACAACCGAATCATCGAATTCACCAAACCATGCTCCAGTGAAGACATCGCCAAACTGTTACCTGAGGCACTAAAAACAATCAACTTAAATGACGCCAACACAGCCACAAACTCCTGGATATCTATCAACGCAGACATAGCCAATACATTATGCCCCATGATAAAAAAGGAAATAAAACAATCCACAAAGCAAAGAGCACCTTGGTACACCCCAGAACTGAAAACCTCAAAGCGAACACTGAGACAGACTGAGAAACAGTGGAGACGAACCCCCACCTCAAACCTGAAAGACAAATACAGAACACTACTACTCAACTATACAACTGACCTTAACACAGCAAAGCGTAATTTACACACATCAAGAATTCACGATTACCAATTTAACCCAAGGACCCTCTTCGCCTATGTCAAAGACCTTACCAACCCCATCCAAAATGACAATACGCCAAACCCCAGCAACATCTCCAGTGAAAAACTAGCACATTTCTTCAAGGATAAAGTCAACAACATCATTGCCAAGATTCCGCAAACCCACAATGACTTAATTGACACCCCCCCTCCTATCCACTCATGGTCACAATTCACTCCTGTTGCTACCACAGAAATTGAACCTATCATCAGAAAAACCAACCCTGCATCCCATCCCTTAGACCCCATCCCCATCAAAACCCTAAAACTCATCAGAGAGATTATTGTCAAACCAATAACCTACATCATCAACCTATCCCTAGAACAAGGAATCTTCCCAGAAAAACTCAAAAACGCCATCATCAAACCAATCATCAAAAAGCCTCAACTCGACAAATCCGACCCAGCAAACTACAGACCAGTCTCCAACCTCCCATTCCTAGCAAAAATCATCGAAAAAACAGTCAACAATCAACTCACAGACCACCTTGAAACCTTTAATGTTCTTCAGCCTGCACAACATGGTTTCAGAAAACTCTTCAGCACTGAAACCCTCCTCCTCTCCCTCACCGATACCATCCTCAAAGGCCGCGACAAAGGCAAATCGTTCCTCCTGATACTTCTTGATATATCAGCCGCCTTCGACACCATCAATCACAGAACACTCCTCACCAGACTTAAAGAAATTGGTCTCCAAGACACCACAATCAAGTGGTTCAAATCCTACCTCTCAAACAGATCTTACATCGTCAAGATGAACTCATCTGAATCCTCACAAGTGCCCCTCACTCATGGAGTCCCACAAGGTTCTTCCCTATCATCAACCCTCTTCAACATATATCTCATCCCACTATGCAAATACCTATCAGAGGCAAACCTCACCTACTTTGTCTATGCAGACGACATACAAATATTACTCCCCATAAACAACTCCATTCAACTCACTATGGAAAAATGGAACAAACTCAGCTCAAACTTATCCCATTTACTATCTCAATTATCACTATGTCTCAACCAAGCCAAAACAGAAATCATTCACATCCACGATGACCATCCCTCCTATCCACTCAAGTGCACCCCCTCTGACCACCCAGGAAACTCAATCAACCCGGGAGTGCCACAAATCTCACAAACCTCACTCACGCCGTCCACAAGAAACCTAGGCGTAACAATTGACAGCCAACTCAACTTTAAACGACACATCTCCAATACAATCAAAGATGGATTCTTCAAACTGCAGACACTAAAAAAACTCAAACCCCTTCTCCAAGAGCACGATTTCAGAACAGTCCTCCAATCAATTATCTTGTCAAGACTCGACTACTGCAACTCCCTCCTCCTCGGACTACCAGAAATACACATCAAACCCCTCCAAGTTCTACAGAACGCTGCCGCCAGAATCATCTCTAACAACAAAAAATCCCCTCACATCACACCCACGCTCAAAGAACTCCACTGGCTACCCATTACACAAAGAATCCAGTATAAAACCCTCACCCTCATGCACAAAAAAATAAACAACAACAAAATGGACTGGCTAAACAACGGAATACAACCTTACCCTACTCAAAGAACTCTCAGATCCACCAACACTGGACTCCTAGCCGTCCCCAATCTCAAAGCTGCACACCTCAACGTCACCCGCAAACGAGCCATAACAATAGCGGGCCCCACCTTATGGAACACCCTCCCCACCTGTCTCAGAAACGAACCTTCACTGCAAGTCTTCAAAAAACACCTCAAAACATGGCTATTTTTAAAAGCTTTCCCACCCGACACATAACCCGCCCAATTCGCACCATCCACTCCATGCCCCCTCCACAAGCATCTCGCCCCACACCTTTCCCTCCCTACACAAGCATCTCCCACCACCCTTTCCCTCCCTATCACTACCTTCCTCCCACTCACCCCTTCCTCTCCCCTACCCCCTCTACACTCCCTGCTCTCCTTACCATAATTTATCCTCATCAACAAGCCAGTTATGTATATATGTCTATAGTCTACTGTTCCATGTACTCCTGTTAGTTCTGTTACAACTTGTTATATTTATTACCATGTTATAATGTAAAATATTCTTGTTATATTTATTACCATGTTATAATGTAAAATATTCTTATATCTATTTAATACCATGTTATAATGTAAAATAGGGCTGTTACCACCCTATTCCTTTAGTTATCTGGAAACCGATGTGATATCTCGATCGAATGTCGGTATACAAAAGAAATAAATAAATAAATAAAATAAAATGTTAGCATAGTCTTAATGTGTTGGTATGCCTTCACTCTTATGATGATGTCGACCCACCAATTTCATAAGACTTTATTAGAAAAAGACCAATTTGGGAGCCCAAAAGAGGCTGCATTGTTTCTCCCATTGACTGTAATGGGAAATGAAATAAAATGAAAAAAAAAAAGAATAAATTAAAAAATTGTAAGGCGGTATAGTGAGGCCGTTAAGCGCAGCCTGCCCTAGAACTTTTCTGTTTCCTGCTCTTATTTTTCCCTTTACATGCCGACTAAGAGAAAGGGGAAGGTTAGGATTTTCCCTTTAGAAACTATACCCTCTCCTGGGCAGCTTGATATCCTGCGTTTCATGAGCCAGCCGGTGCATGAAGGAGCTGATGAATTTGGTGTGATTCTCAGCAAGGGAGAGCTAGGATCTCTGGTGAATGAGGCATCCCTCAGCTCTGACCTCCATCCGCCCCCGGTGCAGCATGACCCCGACGAGGATGCCCTGCAGGCGCCGACCGATGATGCATTAGGAGCAACTGAGCTGGAGGGGGCACTCCCTTGTCCAGCGCTGGAAGCAGAGAGAACTTCATTCCCCCAAGTGGAATCGAACTTCGGTGTCGGAGGTTAGGTGATGGCCCGACCTGGGGATCCTCCACAAAGGGGAGCAGAGGAGGATACCGAGGACAGACATCAGCCAGCAAGTTTGGTGAGTCCCTGCAAATTCCATCAAGACTGGAGGCGGTGACCCTTGAGGCGTTATGGAACTTGGTGGCAGACTATGAGATTTCTTTGAGACTTTTAAGGGTAAATTTTAAAAGGGTGCGCGCGGGCATACACGTGCGCGTGCTACTCAGCGTGCGCACATGTGCACCCGATTTTATAACTTGCGAGTGCAAGTTATAAAATCAGGGGTCGGCGAACGCAAGGGGGTGCACAATTGTGCACCTTGCGCGCGCTGAGCCGCACTGCCTTCCCCTGTTCCCTTCCCCCTAGCTTGACCTTCCCACCCCTTCCCTTAACCTTTCCCCCCCAGCCCTACTCTAACCCCCCCAAAAGTTTTATCATACCTTTTTCACCTGCCTCCATTCAGGCACAATTGCGCGCGCCGGCAGCCTGCCGGCACGTGATCATTCAACACAGCGGCAATGGCTTGAATAATGCAGTAGAGTGGTATTCATTATTATAAATACTTTCTTGACTTTATTATACAGCATGGAGTCTGGCACTTGATCCGACCAAATGTGATATTCTTGTCTGATCAATAAGAAGACTTGACAGGTGTGTGACGTCCTAAGAGTGACAGTTTTGTTTGTTTAAAGAGACAGATTAGGTGTCCCCTCAGTCGTCACTTCCGGTAAAAGTTTAAAGTTTAAAGACCTGGCTCCTTAAACAAGTGTTTCAAAAAGAGAAGGGAGAATAAAAGCCAGGGAAGGGCAAAGTACGTACAATCTAACACCCACATACACACTATGGTAATCACTAAGGGGTAGATCTTAAAAAAATATGCGATCGCACCAGGCGCGAACAAAAGTACGCTGGATTTTATAAGATACGCGCGTAGCCGCGCGTATCTTATAAAATCCGGGGTCGGCGCACGCAAGGGGGTGCACAATTGTGCAACCTGCGCGCACCGAGCCCAGCGGCGCTGCCTGTTCCCTCCGAGGCCGGAAAGGGAAAGGGAAAGGGAAAGGGAAAGGGAAAGGGAAAGGAAAGGAAAGGGAAAGGGAAAGGAAAGGAAAGGAAAGGGAAAGGGAAAGGGAAAGGGAAAGGGATTTCGGAGCGGCCTCGGAGGGAACTTTCCTTCACCCTCCCCCCACCTTCCCCTCCCTTCCCCTACCTAACCCACCCCCCCGGCCCTATCTAAACCCCCCCCCTACCTTTGTCGGCAAAGTTACGCAGTGTGTTTAGATTAACCTCAAACCTGATGCTATCAATCTGACACTGGAAATTTACTTGAAACCATTTACTGGTGGCAAAAAAAGCTGTTTCTAGGTGCTAGAGAAGAAATTCTTCAATAAGGATTGAGTGTTAAACCATAATAATGATGATATTCAATGTATAATCTATAATGAAAAAGGTATTAATAAATACATTTCTATTTTTTGTACTTGATGAGAATATCCTGAATGTTAGACTCTCTAACTTACTACTTTTTGATATTTAAATTCTCATCCGCTATTAGAGATGTGCAAACTTGTTAAAAAAAAAAAATAAAACAAGTTTGCGAACTAGTTTGTTGAACTCACAAGAAGTTTGAGGGTTTCTCAAACTTATTCATAAAGGGGGTAATTTTCAAAAGGAGTTACATGCGTAAATGTAGCTACTATTGTAGCAATTTTCAAAAGCCATTTACTCAAGTAAAGTGCACTTATGTGAGTAAATCCTATAGACAAGTCAATGGCATATATTGTAGCAATTTTCAAAAACCCACTTACTCAAGTAAAGTGAATTTACCCCAGTAAACCTGGTTTTTACTCGAGTAAATGCTTTTTAAAATCAGGCCCATACCTTACAATAAAAAAAATCAGATATGAAGTCCTCAAAGCTGCTTTATCTGCACTAGAGTTTAAGGAGATTTGTTCAATTTCTGGGGTCCACAACAGGAAGATTTGATGCACATTTCCATATAACAGCAAGCTCATGGCGAATCTCCATTGAATCTGGTTGCATATATGCCAAATTCACTGAGAAATAGAAAAATCTGAAGATTCCATCAACTTTAATATTTGCCGTATTTAATTTTGATCTCAGATGTTTCACACATTCCTTGCACTTCCACCAGATTTTACAGCAAAATGAAATTGAACTTTTTAAAAGTTCTTTTAAAATACAAATCCGTTCCTGTCTGCTTCTTTTCATCTAATCCTATGTTCAATTCTTTCTTTTTTCCCTTCGTCTAATACATGCATTAAAAGATTAATTTTCAAAGAGTTATGTGTTGACAAATTAGCAGATGTGCGCACAATTAGCATATATTCATAAAATTTCTATTTTATAAACCTGAAACATACATTTTCAAGTCATGGTGCATGAATAAATTTGCTCATATAAAAAAAGAGGCAGGCGCATTACAGGGCAGAGCAAATAAGTTGCTATTTTATAACCTGGAAAAGCAATGATGGAATAAAATTCTTTATAGCCAAATACTGACTGGGTGAAGGGTCAGGGTAAAGTGGGGGAAGTTCAGGCTGAAGAACCAGGGGGTCTTTACTCTTTATGACTTAGAGAGAGACTGGGCAAACTGGTGGACTAATTGGTAAAACTGGTAATTTCTTCCACATGAGCATGTTACAAAATTTGATGAATTATGTGCATAAAAGCCACCAAGTGCACATAAATTTTGACTTCAGCCAGATAAGTCTCAAAGAGAGAGAGAGAGAGAGAGAGAGAGAGAGAGAGAGAGAGAGAGAGAGAGAGAGAGAGAGAGAGAGAGACTCTATAAGACCATCATAGTATTCAACTATTTATATCACTATAGGAGGGCCAACAAGTAACTTGAGGTGAGGTTTTGGTGGTGGAGTAGGGTTCTGGAGCCAGTTTTCATGCAGAGTGGGACATACGAACAACACAGTAGACCTCATTGAAGATCTGATGTCATTTGGCGTGAGGAAATTCAGACTAAGATGAGATTACGTCAATGTTCTCTCGCCCTAGCTAGATAGTACCATGGTAGGGAGTCCATCAAGCTAGGGCGAGAGAACATTGTAGAAATCTCATCTTTGGGAGACTTTCCTCACGCCAAATGATATCAAATCTTCACTGAGGTCTACTGTGCGGTTCGTATGTCTCACTCTGCATGTAAAACTGGCCCCAAAACCCTACACCACCACCAAAACCTCACCTCGAGTTCCCAGATGGCTCTCCTATAGCAGTATAAATTGTTGACTACTATGTGTGCCACCCCAGAGCCTCCCTCTCCCTCTCCCCTCTCCCTCACCCCATGCCCAAAAAGGAATTTGCAATATTTATCACAAATTGCAATACGGCTGTTTCAGGCATATCGCACAGCTTAATGCCAGGAGAAAAGGTGCAGTTATTTTTGGCATTAAAAGTGTGCAATAGTGTGTGTTACACTATTGCACGGTGCAATAATGCCCCTCATTTGCATTAATCCCACCCAAACTCCTCCCCAATCCCGTGCCTTTGAATAAATTTGTTATTGCGCTGTGCTATCATATGCTTTATGGCATTATTGCTGGCGTTAACACCATAACACACTTTGATGAATGACTCTGTAAGACAGTAACTTTTAAACAGCTGAGCAGGCATGCATGTACGCACATAGGCCAGCTCATGCTAAAGGATGCAGCCATTTTATAACATACGCATGTATATGCACACAATTGTATATGCACATGTGCATGTGCACACAAAGACCATGTTACTTCATAAATGGGGCATTTTAGTAACCACTCACACTGACGCAATTACCAGTTTCCCCAGTTCGTTCCTAATTTGCCCAGATAAAGAATAGGACTTCCTAACCTCCTAGTTAATTATCTCCCTTTTATCCTGTTAGTCCCTACCCATAAAACCCCACTGATTAGCACAGATTTTTTTGTTTTAGGACATACACGCCATCCATACCAGAAGTAAGGTTATGCGGTAGGGATGTAAGTCTTTACATGCTTGTACATGCTGGTTTCATTCATAATTCCTGGAATGCCCATGTCCCGCTCAGACCACACCCATTCCCTGCCCCTTTTTCAGAAATAAATTTTTGTTTGCGTACCGGGAAACACATGTGTATGCAGGCACCTTTTAAAATCTGCATGTATCTCCTGGCTTTGGTGCATGCCAGGCTTTTTAAATTTACCCCAACTGCACAGTAAAATTTTCATGACTGGTGGCTCTGATGTAGATGTTTTTCAAATAACAATTTAGAGTTTTTCCTTTGCTCGGGTATCAGCCCCTTTGGGCACATTATCCTCAGTAATTCCATTATCTAAGGGGAGGAACCATTCGGTACAGTCCCTCTCTTTGAGAATGCTCGAATGGCCAGCCTCCTGCGAGTTAGCAAACACAGCTTTCTCCTGAGAGCTATGGAGGCAGTTGTTGAGTAGAAGAAGCTCTGGAAATTTTTCCTTCATTGGTTTTTGGGCCTGCCCTTGGACTCAGGTATTATCTGCCTGCAGTTCCTGGGCAGGGTCGAGGGAGCATCCCTTTCAGTCCACTAACTGACTGGCTGGGTTGTTCTTGAGTATTTTGGGGATTTTGAAAGTTCTGCTTTGTAAGAAGTCTGTGAGACTGCTGGGTATTGCTTGGGGAGAGGGCACAGGGATCCCTCTCCCTGGAGGGCTCAGGATAGGGAAGACCTTTCAAGTAAGAAGAGGAATGGTGGTTACCCGCTGCAGTACCTTCCGGTGTTTGGACTATGTTTTTGGGGACAGATATATTTTGGTTAGAAGATCTAGGAGGAAGAGTTTTGCTGCCCCTTCCTGAGAAATGATGTTACATGGTCTGAAAAGGGTTAAGCTTCATACCAGATATTGAGGATAAAACTATCAGCAAAGTTGTCTTAAGAAAACTTCAACATATTATTTAGTGTGGGGGAAGATTGAACTGTGGAAAGTACAACTGGTTGGTACTGTTTGATTTTTGGTGATGGTGCACAGGGTGTGTATACCTGTAATGTATAGATGATATTTATTTGAATTGTTATTGAATTTTATTTTTTGGATTATAGAGTCCAGTGCTATGTGCGTATGCCATTTTTATAATATGCAAGCATCAATGACAGCAAAGTCCTCTAACTGATGTATGTATATGAAGATAATTGTATCATGGAGATGCCAGTATGAATATATAATTCGTGGAAGTCATCAATTTTCCCTGAAGAAGCCCTGCAGTACGGGCGAAACGAGTATCTCGTCGGGAGTCACACTATGTCATGGAAGTCATATCATCATACTGTTGACGTGATATTATAAGTTCTAAAATCTTTGTAGGTACATGTTATAACATGTTGTAATGAAACCATTATAATTATATTTTGGATTATATCCATGTTAACATTAGGTGTGAGGCATAAAGATGCAGGTTGTTAGTATATAGGGGGTGTTGATTTTAGTGAGTTTAACTGGGATGTGTGGTAAGAGTAGTATGAATGGTATGTATGTAGGGTGAAATATGTTTATGATGGTCTTAATCTGGGAGTTCTTGTAGCACATAGTGGAACTTATGTAACATGAATATCTGAAATAATCGTTTAAATAAAATTGAATATATAATTAACTTTTGGCAGTATAATTTGCCGAGATCCTCTGGTTTAGTATCATGTGTACGTAAGGAACAGAGGTAATGCACAAGTGTATATGTCCTTCCTGAGAAGGAACATCAAGAGCTTTGTATTCTAGGGCAGTGGTTCTTAACCTTTTTCCCATTGTGACACACCAAACAGACCTCGCTCACATGTGCGACACACTGCTCATTGCAATATATGGTGGAAATAAAAAATAAAGGTCCAGTATTACTTTTATTGTTAAGAATGACACAAGGGAAAGATAAGTACTCTGTCTGAACAGGAGTTGCATAAATAGTATACACCCCACACCAAAACGCCAATTTCCAGCACTCAAACAGTGTCTTAAGACACCAATACACCTCCTCAAACCAGGCTGGAATATCCAATAATTTAAAAACTCATATCAGAATTTCTAGATACCAATAAAATATTTCAAAATAGCAGACACAAAGACAAAATAATGAAAAATAAGGATTAAAAAATGCTTTGCTCTGCATTTCTGGAAACATTTGATATCCAGGTGTCCTAACATTGTTTTGAATTTGCAGGAGGAGGGATGTTGCTTGCAAGTTTCTCCTCTTTTTGCCACATACAAGCGCACTCCCTCACACACTCAGTCACACACATATACACATGCTCTCTCTCACTTCCATAGGGTCTCAGTCATGCCCATATACATGTTTTTTCTTTCTCACTTATATAGGCTCTTAATCACACATTTACACACATGCTGTCTATCTGTCTTTTCACACTTACACAAACACAGGCTTTCAATCACACACTTACATATATGCTGTCTCTTTCACTTTCACCCAGGCTCTCAATTACATACTCACATGCTCTCTCATCTACACTGGCTCTCATTCACACAGACACACACATGCTTTCTCTCTTGCTTATACACACAGGCTGTTAATCATACATACATAAGATCTCTCTCACTTACACATACATGTTCTCAATCATACACTTACATTCATGCTATCTCTCTCGCACACAAAGGATCTCAATCATACACACATACTCTCTTTCACACAGATTTTCAATCACACACTTACACATACAGGCTCTCAATCACTCATTTACATACATGTCTCTCTCTCACACACACACACACACAGGATCTCAAACACATATGCTTGCTCATTCACCCACTCTCTCTCTCTCTTCCCCCACCAAACTAGTGACAGCAACAGCTTCCTCCACTTCCAGCCTTAACAGCAGCATCAGCCTCCTCCACTTCCAGCCCTTACGGCCTCGAGAAAGGACTCCTATCCGTTGCAGGGGCTGATGTTGCTCCTCTTTTGCTCCGTGCCACGCTGCTCTTCTTCAGGCTGATGTTGCATGCACCTAGCATGGTCTCTTCTTCCTGTGTGTGCAGTCGCTGCATACCACTTCCTCTTCTGGGCCGTGGGCGTTGGGAAGAAGAGACCAAGCTGGTGCCACTGACTCCAGCTCTCCTGCCGCGTTCCGCCTGGGTTATCATCATTTTAAGCCCGGTAGAGGATGAATTCCTATTTCACTGGGGCAGGGGGAGCAGATGGGTCAGCGGGGGACCAGGAAGTGTGGAGACACATCTGCATGTGCTTGGTGACACACTGTGTGTTGCGACGCACTGGTTGAGAACCGCTGTTCTAGGGGATCCCTTTTCAACTTGGGATTCAAATATAGTGAGTGAGATCAAAGAAAACTGTGAATACAACTAAATTTGAGTTGTATTCACAGACCTCTTCTGTTCTGGCTCAATAAAAACTTCCCAAGTTTCCTCATCCAGACAGCTAACTTTCCTCCCAATCAGTCTCCAAAACAAAGATCCTTTAAGTTTGAAATCATTTATTGTGCAGGTAATTTTCTATTACTCACAATTGTTGAATTCAGTGTAGCCCCAGGTGAAGATCTTTGGAGATGGAAATAGGCAGGAGAAGGAAGAACGGGAGTTTCTTGGGATGCAGGGTAAGAAGACGAGGGTTTGAAGCTGATTAGTCTTTTAGGATTAAAGTGGTAGGAGGAATGTAAAAAGCTATTCATGTAACACAGGTTACAAGCACATGTGGCTTCTACAGGGCGTGGCTGAGACTGGTTCACAGTCTTGGAGAGTGATTACAGGAAGCGTCCCCACAGGCTGGGGCCAGGGGCGAGATCCAATGGTGGCGAGCCTAGGATCTATGTGACACAGGGGGGAATGTGAAGGGCAGTCCCTTCAGCCAATAAGGCACTTAAGAAGACCCAAGTTAGATTGAGAGAGCATGCACACCCTTTCCCAATGGGAGGAGCAGAGGGGAGTGGCTTCTGTTAAAGGCAAACTCCCTTTAAAGGCAAGGCTCCCAGACTTTTATCCTGGGTTACAGAAAGTGTCACAGTGTCAAGAGTTCTCAGAAGGGAGGGGCTGTAGTAAACACAGGTGGGCTGCAATGTATACAGACACAAACATGTACCCTTTACTGGGGCAGAACATCTTCATTTGGAGTCTTCACACCTGGGAGAAAGATATTTGGGTTTCTGTGCAGAAACTATGTAATAGATTTTTGGCCAGGTAGAAGGGCTTTTTCCATCCCATCAAGGATGCCCTTATCCATCTGGGAACCCCATTAATTCAAGCCCTGGATGGTGATTGTTTCCCTTGCCCCTGGAAACTGATAAAGACTGAAAGACCCTTGCATAGATGGAGAGAGAAAGAGAACTGTAACAGCCACCTGAGGAAACCAAAGGAATTAAGTAGAATTGTGCTATTATTTCACCTGATTACCCATCAGTAAAGACTTTAATGTTGGACACTCAACCCAAAGTCTCCAGTGTGATCATTGGCACATACACTACACAGAGTGGGAAAAAGAGTACCTCTCCCAAGGAACTAAAATTAAAATCACCCCTGTCACATCTGGGCTTTGAAAGGAAACCCTTTCCCCACAGCTACAAAGAATCCAGACCCTGGGGAAAGGAACAGTAACAGAGCTAGCCGGGAAGGGTTCCAGCCCTGAAAAAGAGATTCCAAATTTTTATAGCACCATCAGCGTACGGTCCTCACCCAGGGATGGGGTTACACACATTATTTTCTTTTATCCTTCCTCTGGTTAGTTTCAGAAGATAAAAAATGTAACTCCAAACCCCTTGTTTCATGTAGTTTGCATTAACTGCATTTTTGTGATATCAAATATTTGATTCAATAGAATACAGATTACGAAAAAGAATTCAATTAAAATATGCAGATTAGCCCTAAATCCGATATAACAATACTTGTTTTTTTCTTTATAAAAGTATAGTGCTTTTAATGCAATATCTAAGTATTAATCAATTATGCAATTTTTTTTCTTTGAATATTTCCAGTGGCCCCAGTTACAGATGAGTAGTTAAGAAAGCCAGGTGTGCCTAATTACACTCCAAGGAGAAGCTAAAATTGCTTAGACTGATTCATGATGGGAATGTCACACTGTTCTGTACCTTAGTGCATGGATCACTGGGAGCCCACAAATGAAATTTTTCTGAATTTCTAGACAGATGCAATGCTCTGTACCTGTAGAAAAATGTCATAGACATGACAGATTGGAGCAGAAATAGAAAACTGTAGTCTGGAGAAGCCTGAAGGTAAGAGAAAATAATTGAATCTGAAGTCAGCGAACTGAGTACATAAACAAAATTGTCTTAAAAAATTGACACACAAACAAAATATTTGCATCCTCCTCGCTGTACCGCTAGTGGAGGAATTAATACTCTCTGAGACAACAAAAGGAAGGCGGATTGGTAAATCCATTCATTTCAGCCATAGTCCATGACTATGATCAATTTTAAACCGACACAAGCAGTTTATTTACATAAAATTAATCTGCATGCAGTTACTTTGCAAGCATAAATTATTTGGAGATGTTCAGTTTGACTTCCACAGACACACTCAGCTTTTTTCTTTTCAGTGATGTTATGAACCAATCAAGATATTTAAAAAATTGACAGTGGGTAAATGTAGAGAAACTCTAGTGAATGCATATTGTCTTGTATAGAAAAACTGCATCATAAAACTTTTAAAAAAAGAATAAAACTCCTTAATCTCTAACATTTTTTCCAGGACATAGTAGTGAGTTGGTGCTGCTACAAACTCCAAATGGTGAATGACCAAATATGGCTTTCAAGAGCTGACCTATCTCCCGATGGGGTGGGTGCTCTGCCTCCAGATCCCGAGGAGGTGTGGCTTATGGCAAACAGTGGAGGATGGGGGTGGACCAGCAACCCTAGATATAAGTGTGGTTTGGTCCACCCATCTGCCTCTTCTTTTGATGGCTTTCTGAACAACATACTTCATGGCTCTGTTCTTCTCCTCCTCCCCTCTTTGCTGTGGACCTGCAGTCCTGGCTCCACTTTCACAGTTTCTCTCCTTTCCCATTACTCTGGTTGCCGTGTCAATGGTGTTTTTCTGTGGTGGGGGCCCATGTTTGGACGGATGGGGATGTGTGGTGCCAATCCTCTTGACGGGAGCTGCAGTATGGGTGTAACAAGGACCCATTATGGGTAAACTGTTCATGTATCTGCAAATTAAACAAACAAAAAAAAACAACCTTTGCCACCTTCAGGAATATGACAAGGTGATAGCTAATGCTAGAAGAATGTTGGGCTGCATAGAGAGAGGAATAACCACTAAGAAAAAGGAGGTGATAACCTCCTTGTACAGGTCCTTGGTGAGGCTTCACTTGGAGTACCGTGTTCAATTCTGGAGACCGTATTTCAAAAGGGAAAGAGCAGCATGGAAGTGGTCCAGAGAAAGGTGACCAAAATGTGGGTGTTCTCCATCAAAAGACTTATGAGGAGAGGTTGAAGGACCTAAATATGTACACCCTGGAGGAGAGGAGGTGCAGGGGAAATATGATACAGACCTTCAGATACCTGAAAGGTTCTAATGATGCACAATCAACAACAAACCATTTCCGTTGGAAAGGAATCAGTAGAACTAGGGGGTCACAAAATGAAACTCCAGGGACGATGATTCAGAATCAAGGCCAGGAAATATTTCTTCACAGAGAAGGTAGTGGATGCCTGGAATGTCCTTCCGGAGGAAGTGGAGAAGACAAAAACAGTAAAAAATTTCTAAGGGGCATGAGATCTCTGTGGATCTCTAAAGGGTAGAGGATGAGAATGAAGAAAAGAGTGAATAGGGGTCACATGGAGGTGTGGCAGTTACTACCCTTAACCATTGATGCAACTCCATAATTGCTCTCTGCTTCAATGGCAGGGGGAAAAGGGGAATTAGATTCAGACAGTAACCAAGAAGGACAATGAATTTATAGCCTGGAAAAACAAATAAGAATGGGGGTAATTTACTGATGCGGCTGTTACTACCATTAACCAATAAGCCTGATACTTTAGATGCAACTCCAACATTGTTCTCTCCTTCAACGGCAAGGGGTAACGAGAAATTGGACAAAACAGCAACCAACAAGGGCCCTGACTTTCACGGTCTGGGAAACTGATAAGTATAGGGGTGACTTGCATGGTGCAGTACATACTTGTATGGCACAGCAGATAGTACCATAAGCTTGCTGGGCAGACTGGATGGGCCATTTGGTCCTTTTCTGCCGTCATTTCTAAGTTTCTTTGTTAAGTCTCTGCCTGAGTTTTTACACCTCAAGAGCCAGCCTGCTGAAATAAGAAATTGGCCTACATGAGTACAAGTAGGAGAGAGACCGTTTGATGAGAGAGGCTGTACAAGGTACCTACCCCGAGGATTTAGGGCCCCAAGGCTTGACCTCCTCCCCGCCAGTTAAACTCTGTCGCCCTTGGTGATTTACTGCAGTGTTGTGGATGGTGTGAGTGATAGAGATAGTGGCCCCAGGGATTTCTGCTGTGACCCATGTATTAGGGACCTCTAAACCAAGAGGGGTTTACATACCCTAATTATTTAATCTGTGCTGGTATTTCTCCAGCCTCGTTCGCTGTAGACCAGCTATGTGCCCACGCGGTAACGTCCACCATTCTATACATAATTTGCATGTGGGTACCCCATAGCTGTCCATGAAGCATGTGAGTGAATAACTCTGGTGTTTTTGCATCTGTGTTCTGCATGGGAGTCTTCAGACTGGTTTACTATTTCTCCATATAGAACTCATTCAGAAATTTATACAAGTCAAGAAGCAATGACATTGATCAGTAATTATTTTACCTCACATAGATTAGGACCCCCACCCAGCCAGTTGGGTTTTCAGGATATCCACAAGGAATATGCATGAGAGAAAATTTGCAGGTTATGGAGGCAGCACAGCCAGGGTTGGGAATCACTGGATTAGGTGGTTAAACAGGATGGTACGGTCTGTTTTGTTTCTTTTTGAATTACTGATCTGGCCTAATTTTTTCCTAGAGTTTTGCCAGTTTTTCAATTTGGTGTCTTAAGGGTACTTATTTTGAGTTGTCATCAGTAGAAGACAAAAGATATGTTTTCAAGAGTGGTTACTATTTATGTTAGTCCATACAGATCACTGTGGATTAGCGATAGTTTCCTTTGGTGGTGCTTGTATCTCCCATTCTTTCTGACTGCACACGTTTATCAGTTTTTTTGTGCATGGGTATAATTTTAAATCTGCCACAATCTGGTTTTTTATTCACCAAATTATTTTTTCCTATCAAGCATCTGTTCTCTGCTGTGGCTTGTCTAAGGTAACGGTATACGTGTCACCTCGCCATTCAGACAGCACATCCACATCAGTGACTCAGTTCGTAGATATATTTTAAAATACGTGGTCATCTGTTTTTTGGGGTTTTTTTTTTTGTTTGGCAAGTCTCCTATCACATCTGGTCATCTGCTTCTAGATGCCTGTGCCACATGAGTGCAACTATTTCAAATTTCTGGGGGTTATTCAATTCAAAACAAATTACCCTTCTGTGGACACAGTGAAGGAGTTTGCTCAATACTAGAGTGCTCAAGCACCCACCGCACTTATAAAGTTGGTACCTATGCCATGCCATACATGTCTGCAATTCTTTCCACTCAGTTCATTTATGCTTTTATGCAGGCCTTGCAGCTGAATGTCCATAATTGACACAAGAAAGTCTTCTGCTCATTACTGTCACATTTATTTGTTTCTATTGTCTCAGCTAAGGTCCAATTGTTTCCAGGATGGGCAGTCTTGCCTCAAATGCCCCATCTCTCTAATGTGGTATCACAGCATGGGTTGTGCCATCAAGCTTATGCATTCCTGATTTCAAGTCTTCTTCAGTCTCATATTTCTGTGGACAAATTCAGGTAGGAGTATTCCTTTTCACATAGTGCTATGTTAAAACATAAGACCATAAGAATTTGCCATACCGGGTCAGACCGAAGGTCCATCAAGCCCAGTATCCTGTTTCCATCAGTGACCAATCTAGGTCACAAGTTCCTGGCAACATCCCAAACAGTAAATGGATCATATACTGCTATTGCACAGTAATAAGTAGTGGCTATTTCTTAAGTCTGCTTGGTTAATAACCCAACTATGCTAACAACCTTAACCACATCCTCTGGCAATGAATTCCAGAACTTATGTACACTGAGTGAAAAATAATTTTCTCTGATTTGTTTTGAATGTGCTACTTACTAACGTCATGGAATGTCCTCTAGTCTTTGTATTTTTTGAAAGAGTATATAACCAATTTACATTTACCTGTTCTATTCTTTTCATGATATTATAGACCTCTATCATATCTCCCCTCATCTGTCTCTTCTCCAAGTTGAACAGCCCTAACCTCTTTAGCCTTTCCTCATAGGAGAACCATTCCATCCCCTTTATCATTTTGGTTGCCCTTCTCTGTAACTTTTCCAATGCAACTATATCTTTTTTGAGATGTGGTGACATGATACTCTAAGTGCATCCTAACCATGTAGCAATACAGAAGCATTATGATATTTGCCATTTTATGCTCCATTTTTTTCCTAATAATTCTGAATATTCGGTTTGCTTTTTAGACAGCTACCACAGACTGAACTGAGGATTTCAAAGTATTGTCCACTATGATGCCCAGCTCCTTATCCTGGGCAGTATCTCCTAATATGGAACCTAACATCCTGTATAGTCTCTGGTGCATTTCTGAAGGCAAACAGTACAGTAATATTGCAGATACATGACATTCTTCACACATTTCATTCATTCTGATTTCCTAACACAGTACTAGCATGTTCCTGAATTTCCTGTGACTTTCCTAATTTTCAATCTATAATTTAGGAAAATGAAATAATCTCTTCAAACCTCTCTGTGGCCAAGCTAACTTGAGGTTGAATTCTTAAGTTCTTTCAGCCCCTTCATTTATGTAGACAAACTACAAATATGAGTACTCCCCTTGAATACAGTCCTATGTTAGTTCACATCCTTATATAGTTTCTAGTGCAGGTTAGAAAGCACGGTGGAGTAATATTGCAGATGCATGACCATCCCTGAGGTCTTGCCATTAATTTCAACCACACTGTGATTGCTAACCCAGTATTTATATGTTCCTGCATTTTCCTGTGACATTTGTAGTCTTACAATCTATGATTTGCGAGGATGGCATCTCTCTTCCAACTTTTCCGTATTTTTCACAGAGACTCACCCGTGGATTCATTTATAGTTTACTCTCTAGTTAATGATTTACTTGTCTCAATTCTGAGGTTCCAATGCTCTGCTTTTTGGTAGATCTATCTTATATATCACAATTTATTGTTAATACCTTGCATTCCATATCTGATAATTTTGGATTTAACTTGGGTATAGCTGTCCTGAGCTATGCTTGAGGCCATGCTGTCTGAGTTAATTGTAATTCTTTTGTTGGGGTGCTAGGAAGGCAGGGCATCTAACACCGTGCTCGATGCCTCATTCCAGGAGTGTGGTCTTTTCTTTGGGTTACACGATCTGCCTGGTTCTCTCTTCCTACTACATCATCCTTTGTGGAAGCACAATGTGTTTTGAGGTTTAACCCCTTATTTTGTTTTGTTCATTTGCTCTACTTCGTACTGCTGGTCCATATGTGTCAGAGCTGGTTTCTTTTTCCCTGCCTCTCTCACTTTGTATCAATAAAGGTCAGGGAATAGTGGTCTCTGTCTTCATTAGTTTGCACAGAGTGCTGGGATGAGTTCCACAGCTCTGCTGTGGCTTGACTCTTAATGCAGTATACACATTTCAGTGCTTTTGTGCATTCCAGGGTAATTAAGCCATTTAATTTTGGCTTGGGTGGGCAACTGTTTTGGCTTTTATTTCATCTGGACAGGTAACTCTTCACAAGTTGTCACCAGCAGCCTCGTGCCACTGGGCTTAAATTGTTCAGGTTTTATTGCAAAGGAGCAAAGTAAACACCTTGGCAGATCCCCTTCAGATCTGAAGTGTGCAGCATATCCTGCAGGATAATCCCATGGCTATGCCCAACTAGTGGCCTGTTCATCTCCCTTCACGTGTAGGAACAACTTCACCTCAAATGCACTACAGAGGTTGCCAGTGAGGGGAAGAAGTTGCCAAATTTGGGCCTTGATATGTTAAATGGCACCATAGAGAATGTATTACTGAATTTAGGATATGGGGGAAGCAGTTGGCAGTGGTGGGCCTTTGGCCTTGGCCTTTATAGTTAGTTTATTTAATTTGATAGATCACCTTTCCTGTTCAAGAACCAAGGCAGTGTACAAGCAAAAACAAAACAAAATAGAGAAAACAAAGTAAACATATAAAATCAACAATAAATTCCAAGAGTATATATAGATAAACATCATTAAAACATACAGACAGTGACAGCAAATAAAATAATTAAGAAAAAATAACAGAATTAAAATCAAATTAAATCACAGTTTAAAATATAATTGATTAAAGCTGTCATAAAGGATCATGATTATCAAGAGTTATTCTTCAAAGGCCTTATTAAAAAGAAAAAAGTGAAAGTGTAAGGGGGGAGTGAATTCCAGAAAGACAGGTCTAGAAAAGAGAAAGCTATTTTTCTTGTATGTTCTAATCTAAGTGTGTACTTTTAAGAGCTCCTGTTGGAATGAGTGCAAACTACAGGTAAGAGTGTAGGGGATTATCATATTAGCAAGACAGGCATGGCTATACCATCGAACTGCCTTGAATGTGAGGCAATTGATCTTAAATTGGCTTCATGATGCCCCTACCTGGAATCAGTTAGGAGGAAGGAGTTGGCGGACCATCCCTTGCAGGCACCTCCTGTGAGGATGCCTTGGATTAATCAGTAAGTCTGCCTAAAAGCAGGCAGAGCATGAGGAGTAGTGTGGCAGTTTTTTATGGAGTTTGAGGAAGTAGGAGAGTTGCTAGAAGCGAGCCCCTGTTCTGAACCCACAGTCTTGTGCCACGGGAGAGTGGCATATTCCTACCGCAGCACCCCATGGTCTGGCAAGAAGTGCTTCTGGGGAAGGGAAACATTTTGAGAGAGTCTGGTTTTTTTTTCATTTGGATTTTTGTGTGAAGCCTGTTTTTGCCTCAGGAGAATTTTCCCCCTGCCTCAAGGAGGTCAGGAAAAAAGAGCTGATTCCCTGCCTGCCATACTCATTTTACAGGTGATATATAAAGATCAGTTATTATTATTAATAATAAGGCCTAGTAGGGGAAAATACAGTTTTTCTCGCTTTCTTTCTCAAGCGTCCTTGCTTTAGGGGCAACTTTGACTCTCCAAGAAGACAGTGGACACTCTGATGGAGTGTTCCAAAAATAAATTCACTGCAACCAAAAATATCTTAAATCCAATTTGCACAAAATCTTCAATCAGTGTTCACAACAATCAAATCCAGAAAGTTCTGGTGGTCTCAGATCTGCCAGCGGAGCCAGTGTTCCTTTTGCTGGCAAGCACCAGGAAAATAATTTGGCCCTTCAGATGTTGGAAAGTGGGTTCCTAGTGTGGGCTGGGATTTTCTGATCTGATTCTAGGATGGCACTGGACCTCTGGGCAGAGAGTCCCAAAACTGCAAAAAACAAAGTCTTTCTCTTTTACCCGGGCAGGAACTAGTGGCAAAAATTCCTCACAACAAAACTAGAACAAACTCTTCTCAAAAATGGCAACTCAGTTCTCCCCTGGCAAGACATTGCTATCCCTCCTTTGTATTAATATTATTATTATTATTATTATTATTATTATTATTAATAATAATAATAATTGATCTTTATATATCACCTGTTTTCCATGGGCGGGAACCAGGAGGGGTAGTGCCAGCAGTCCAGCGGGGCCTTTTATTGTTAGTCCATGAGCAGCAGGGTAAGTCCTGGCAGGCCATCTGGGCCTTTTCTTGTTGAGCTGCATATAGTAGGGGAGGTGCCAGTGGCCTTTACTAATTGCCCTGTGGGAAGGAGGAGAGGTGCTGGCAGCTGCACTTCCTGTTATGCTGCGACCAAAAAGGGAGGTGCCGTGTGCGGAAGATGAGGTGAGATGAGATGAAGCAAGGCATTGGTGTTGCATAGGTAGATGAGAACTGTGATGAATCACCTGTCAAGTCTTTAGCTTTGATGGCTAGGATTGGCCTGCTCACCACCCAAATTGTGTTGCATATTCATGAGTGACTCCTGTTCTTTTACAGACCAGGACACTGCAAAGCAGAGAATGTTTTACCCGGTAATCAAGGATCGGATTGCAGGATAACTTTAGGGGCAAGGCTTTGACAGCCCTGTGTCCCAGACAGGAAAAGTTGTAAGGGGGTTGGCTGTACAGCAAGCCCTGTGGCATTGCAATGCTTATTTAGTGCAATGCTGATTGAGTGTTTTGTGAATTGAAATTTTGCAGGTGAGGGCCTAGTCATCCCATGGGCATTTGGGAAGTTAGTTGACGTAATTGTCTATATTTAGAGATTGATTTGTGGTATGTAAAAATGCTGTGGCCATATGCATCCAATAAAGATGTTCTCTCTCAAATAGCAGTGTGAATACAGTGTTCTTTCGCAGGTCAAGACAAAGGGGAGGCAGTGTGGAAGGAGAGGGTGGAAAAGAAATAGACTGGGAAGGGGGAGGTAAACTGCACCTGTCACGATTGAGAAATCAGCACAAAATTAATTTTATTGAGTACAAACAGACCCTTTCACAAAATTACTAAGCCATGTGTACCAGCACTGAGCTGTTTTTAGACTATGCGGTATAAAAATGGAATAAATAAATAACTTTGTTTTATGTGTGTAAGTTGTGCTTTGAATATC
Organism: Rhinatrema bivittatum; assembly: GCF_901001135.1. NCBI lineage: Eukaryota > Metazoa > Chordata > Amphibia > Gymnophiona > Rhinatrematidae > Rhinatrema > Rhinatrema bivittatum. Next base: position 96,680,293 of record NC_042617.1, on the reverse strand, counting down.
AACTGTGTGGGAGACTGTGTGGTTAAAAGTACCCGTGAAATTTGATTTTGCATGATCCACACTCAGTTGAAACCTTTATGGGGGAGGCAAAGTCAGGGTAGAAAAAGGATTTACATAAATACTTTATATTTTTTAAAGTATGCGAGTAAATGTACAGGCAGAAAGTTGCAACTGGTCTGGGTTTTCTGCATGGATGTTTGCACACATATTGGGGATAATCCAGGAATTTTCAAAATGGCCTTACGCACATAAGTAAACTTTGAAATTTTTGGCTAAAATTTGAAGTTCAGCCCTATGTGGGCACTCTGAAAATTACCCTAAAAGGGGGAAATTTTGTAACAGCCCTCACAAATTGTAAATCAGAGACATGGCCATTTTATAACATGCACGCACATATACATGCATATTATAAAATAGCCTAGCCACGCATATGTGCGATCCTAATTTTAAACTTGTAAGCACCCAGCAGTGCGAATCAACTTACGAATGCGCAACTGCCTGTATTTTAAAACAGACACATGTCCAGCTGAAGAACAGGTTCACCAGTTCATCCACCAGTTCAACCAGTGTTCTCCTAGGACCTCCCAAACCCTCTGTTTATACAGCCTACACTTCTCCCAGTTACCCCAGACCCTTCAAACCCCTCACAGATGCCTGTATTTTTTTTAACTTACACCACCTCCATAGCAAAAGTAAAGTAATGTGGCACTGGAACTGGGTGCCTATCTGTTGGCCCCGCCCCAGAACTCCCCTGCCCCTCCCACACCATGCCCCTTTTTCTTCCAATGTGAAATTTGAGCGCATTATCACTTGTGCACACATCTGTCCACTTTATAAAATGGGGTGGACACATGCTAGTGCTAGATGCGCAATCATCCAGCTTTTCAAATTTACCACAAAGTACACCGTTGCATTACCTTCCATGATTCTTTTTAAAATGGGACAAAAAACTTCATATGAAAAGAGCCTCCACAGACATTTTTCACACTGAAAATTCATTTTTAGATTTATTCTGTCATACATAATCAGAATAATTTTAGAAGAATTAACCACTACCTCAGTATACACACTGCATCAGCTATCATGATGAACCTTTTATCTCAATTCTGCAAATGTTCAAACACTGCATCACACCTAATAAAATGCAACACAGAAAAATATGTGATAAAAATATTTCACTGTGCTAGATACATGCCAGCCTCAAAATGCATGTTCAAAATGCCACCCATTTGTAGCTCACTGTGTGAGCTTTCTCCATTAATGTGCCATTTTGTGTTGAGACAAATCCCTAATCTAATATAATAATACTTATTTCTTTATAAAAGCACAGTGTTTTCTTAAAAAATAAGTAAAGGCTGGGAGGGTGGAGGTCTGACCTGCTGTTATTATCATGGTGGTAGGCCTGGCTCTCATCCCGTCTGGCCCCTTTATCTTGATGGCTTAGACCTCTGGGGTTAAGTGGTAGCTCAGGGAGGTGATAGGGCAGTGGCTTCCATGGTTTCTCGTGGGTATTTTTTTGGATCTGAACAGGGGTCTGAGAGAGAGCTCTGATTGGCAGGGACCTGCAGGGTTTGCCAGGGTTGGGAAGGGAGTTCCCTCACCTTTGAAGTAGCCTGAAAGATTTTCCATTCATCTTTCCATTCTGCTCTTAGCGTCATCTCCTACCCTTCCGCCCCTGTTTTTTACGTTATGTGAATTGTAAATATGTGATTTTGTCACAGTGGTGGGGTAACCCAAGCCCAGGTTAATTTAGATGTATAAAATGGTTAGACTGATATGTTTTGTGTGCCAGGAATTGATACTCCAAGTTTTGTTGAGGAGGGGATGGGGAGGAGCGGGGCTGCTACAAAATGCAGCGTCAGGATGCTGTGGTCATTATCGGGGCTGTGAGGGCCTTTCCTACTGGGATCTGACAGGGAGTGTTTGGCACTTGGCGGTTGACTGCTGGAATAGTATCGGTGGGCTATAGATGGTCTGCTTCTAGGGGAGAGATTTGGGGTATAGGTTGATGTTGTAGGTTGAGCTCCAAATTCTAAGTTGATGATAATAACAAACTGTGGCCTTTTATAAATCTATTCTTATGTGCAGTTGTATTTATTGGGGAGAGGGAACATGAGAAGAGGGACTGGGAAAGTTCTGCCTGCCAATGCTACTAGTTATTAATCATTATGCAACATTAGATAGTTCTTTTAGTATTAATCATTATTTTTATTATCATTGACCATCTTGATGATACTGTGAGACATCAAAGAAACATAGAATATGAGTAATACAATCCTATGAAAATCAGGTTTCCAATGTGAATGCAAAGAACACAGGAAGATGACAGGATAGGTAAGTCATACTATACATGACAGAAAAGCCCCAAAAGCAGAATTGATACAGTTTACAACATAATTATTCCCACTTATAAAAAGAACCTAGGGATATTTTGGCAAATCTAGAATACTATTTGCACTGGATAAAAACTGGAACTTTGATGATTCATTTTCCTTATTTGTCTTTAAAATGCTGTTCTAAAATAAATTGTTCCCTCACCCTTTGAAAACAAAAGCCACAGATAATTAAGAATATAATAAAAGTAGGCAATCATAAAATCACAGAAATTATTTTAACAAAGGGCTCACAATGACAAGACAAATTAAGAATCCTGTAAAATTTCCTGTGAATGTAGTCATTTATTCATTAACAAAATTACCATCATTATTTACAGGTGGTTTAAAAAATAAGGGACTGATATATCAAAATGCTATAAATATAATTGCACCATTTTTGTTTCACATGCTGATGTGTGTGTGTGTGTGTGTGTGAGAGAGAGAGACTCTGTAGATGCGGATAAAACAGTTAACTATTTATACCACTGAAAGAGGGGGCACTAGTAACTCAGGGTGAGGTTTGTGGGGGTGGGGTGGGTTCTGATGGGCAATTTAACATAGTAACCTAGTAATGACGGCAGAAAAAGTCCAAAATGGTCCATCTAGTCTGCCCAGCAAGCTTCCCAAGGTAGTAACTGCCGCTCCATGCAGGTTACCCCAAAGTCATATGTACGAACAGCATAGTTACCATCAGTGAAGATTTAATGTGATTTGAAGGGATGAAAGGAGACAGAAAAGTAGATTTGTTCCATGTTTTCTCTACCAAGCTTGATACACTATCTACCTAGCTGCAATCAAGCTAGGTAGAAAGAACATGGTACAAATCTACTCTTCTTTCACCTTTCATCCCTCCAAATCACATTAAATCTTCACTGATGGTAACTGTGCTGTTCGTACATATGATTGTGCATGTAAAATTGCCCCCAGAACCCACCCCACCTCACAATCCTCACCCCGAGTTACTAGTGCCCCTCTTGCAGTGGTATAAAATGTTCAAAAAAACAGTGGGCTCCACAGAAGTGCACTCTATCTCTCTCTCTTCCCCCTGCGATAAATTTCATTTCGGCCATAACGCACAGCTATTGCAGGCATAATGCTAAGAAAAAAGGTGTAGTTATTTCTGGCATGAAATCCCGTGATAGTGTGTGTTATGTTATCACACGTAATGTTAATCAGGCCTCATTTCTATTTATAACTCCCCCCACTTGAATAAAATTTGCATATGCATTTTACGATGTGGTGTTTATCGCATGCCCTACACTGTTATAGTGGGCATTAAGGTCTTAACACATTTTGATAAATGACCCCCTAATTTAGCTGGATAACTTTAGACCTGCCTCAAAGCAGCTTTAATCCCATTTTGGGATAGCAGTTAACTACTCACAGGGCCATAAAAGAATGTATAGTTCTTGAAGCTGACTCCATTTCCACTCTCTCTCACACAAGTCTCTTTCCCCAGGACCCGGGTTCATTACTGCTGGTGGGGGGTGAGGAATTTCTCCTGCCACGGGAGATGCTGTTTCTTTTATCTGGGGAGGTATACCTTCTTTTACCAGTTAGATGGATGTGAATGCCAACAAACCACACTGGAGACTCTGAAGGAGTGTTCAAAAATAAACTTTACTGACCGGGTTGATTGAAAAATCAGTGGCGTGGTTCACATCAGTTCTTAATTCCCAGATGTCCATTACAGTATTCAGTTATTAATGTATATCTGATTATCTGTGCAAGGGTCTCTTCCTACCAGGCCAAGGGAAAACACTCACCCTCCAGGACATGGATGAACGAGGTTCCCAGGGGGTCAGGGCATCCTTGTGTGGACAGGAAAAACCCTCCAAGTGGTAAATAAACAATGTTAGCACAGTCTCTGCACAGAGTCCCAATTTATCTCTTTCCCAGGATGAAGACTTCAATTGGGGGTCCTCTAATGATTTAAAAATGGTCTTACTCCCAGTTCTCCAAATGTCTCTCTCAATCACTCTCCAGATCCCTAGATGGAAGGGATCTACACAGGAACACCCAGCTCTCAGATATTCCTATTTAGGGCAGGAAGAGGTAGCAAAATTCTTCTTCTTAGCTATTTCAACCAAAAGCTCTCTTCCCAAACTGAGTCCCAAAATCACCAGAAGGTCCTTGCTTTGAGTCACCACCATACTTCTGTCCTCCAGGAGGTCACAGAGGGGCAGGTCTTCCCTGTCCTGGATCCCCCAGTGAAAGGTTTCCCCATGACCGCTCTCTAGGTGACATCCAGTGGTTTCACAAGACTTCTTAACAAAGAAAAAAATGTTAAAAATCCCAAATCAACCTGGGATGCAAAGCCTACCAGCCAGTGAATGGGAGCTGGAAGACCAGCTCCCATACCTGGCCTAAGGACCCCAGCCTGGATTGCTTGAGCCTCTAAGGTAGGCCCAAAAATTAAAATTGTATTTATTTATGTATTTACAGTTCCTTATATACTGCTAAATCATAACACATCAATGCAGTTTACAAACTTAAAATACAAACATAAAAACCTAAAGAAACATATAAGTACAAAATAAAAGACAAACAATTCAAAATGCCATTCTGAAATTAACTGGAAAAATCAGGGCCAAATATCTCTTCCATTCCACTCATTACTTCTGCCTACAAAATCCAAATCAGGCAAAGCTCCAACACTTCCTCTAACTTCCAAAACTTAGACTGCGCTGCACAAGTTCTCAGGGATAGAACTGCTTTTATTACCTCACAAGGGGGTGTCCATTCCAGCATCCTCAAAATCAGGGGCTGTACCAAACGGTGCCTCCCCTAACAGAAGGCGTTAACCAGGGCCTTTGTGGTCATTACACTGGTCTAAAATTATCTGGCTCACTGTGGCCAGATAACCTGCCGCTTAACCGGAAATCTTCGAAAGATTTCTGGCTAAGTGGAAATCCTGTGGTCAAAGAAAGAAAACAATCACTGGGCCTCCTGGAACAATTCCTACTCCGACCCCCACCATAAATCTTTAAAACTGTTGCTGGTCAGACGCCCTCCCAAAACCCCTCCAAACAGGAAGTAAAGGTAATATTTCCACTGGCCCTCCCCATACCCCAGCTCGCTGTTAAACAGTTCGCACATGTGGGCTTCTTACTCCTCTTCCCCCCAAACCCTCTCAAGCACCCAGTACCTGAATTATGCCCGCATGCGCAGGCCTGGAATCGCAGTATTTTGCTATCCCTGATGCTTCCAATGTTGCTCTTGGCAGCCACATGGGAAAGATAAGCTGTCAGTATAGCTATCCGGTGGCTGGGCTGGACAGTTATGCCGACAGCTTACACTTGCAGTGCGGCTGCCCCGAGCAATGCTGGAAGTGCCTGGGATTGCATGGTACTGCAATCCCTGATACGCAAACAGGAGCATGATTCAGGTACTGGGTGGGTAAGAGGACTTTATTTATGTATTTATTTACCTGATTTTTATATTCCACTTTTCGGCATTTCAAAGCGGATTACATTCAGGTGGAATAGCACCAGCTTAGAGGTAAATTTTAAGAGCCACGCATGGTCACACATGTATGTGCGCTTGCCAGCGCACACCAATGTCTGCGGAAATTTTATAACAATCACACATATATGCTTGCATGTTATAAAATAGCCTGGACACACGTACATATGCGGCCCAGTTTATATTCCCATGCACATGTGCACACAAATGCCACCTGGGCCACGTAAGTGAGGGGATTTCATTGGATACATCCGCTGATGCTAGAGCCCATTTTCTCAGTTCATTCCCAGTTTGCCCAGTTAACCAATCATCCTTCTTAACTCCCCCCCTCCCGTTAGTTTGCTTGCCTTTTACCATATTAGGCCAGCAGCCGTGAACCTCGCTAAGTGGCCTATACTTTTTATTTCCTTACTTACTCGCATCCGCAGCAGAAGCAAAGTTATGTGCTATAGGACCCCGACGCTCGCTTGGCGTGTAAATATGTTCGCACAGAATTCATGCCTCAGCCCCTCCTGCCCATGTCCTGCCCAGACCATGCCCACACCATGGCCCTTTTCCAGAAAACATTTTTGTTCGCGTAACGGGAGATTATGCGCATTGTCATGGGCCTTTTAAAATCCCCACAGCGCACTCACATCCGAGACACACACACGCACGTATCTCCCAGTTTTGACGTGCGCAAGCCTTTTAAAATTGACCAGTGATTGAATGTTGGACCATAAAAGACTATCACATGAGTAGGAGTTTTTATCAACAGTAACGTGAATGAAATAAATGGAAAATCAATATCTGAAATCAGGTGGACCGCCTTCTATTAATCCTATTAAAAGCCCCTGAGTAACTGTATATTTGCAAAATTTAAATCATAAAGGTCTATTTGAGCAATTCATATTCAAATATAGGACACATTTAAATGAAGTTATATCAAGTATTCAGCCATAGTTAGAGACCCACTATTATAAACGAGCTTATAAGATTTCATTAAACTGACCCAGATCATTATAGCAGCTCCTTCAGCTGTGCAGCAATTGTTGCAATACTAATAATAAATAATATCAAACAAGGCAGCAAATAATGGCATACATTTATCATATAATTGGATAAATCTGACAAAACAACAAATTAAAATAGATGTTAAATCATTAGACAGGAACATTTTAATTAACCTGGTGATTTGCCAGCTGTGACTTCCCAACACATCACATCTCCTTACAAAAAAAAAAAACAGCAATTTTTTAACTCTTTATTTATCATTTCAACATAACAAGTATAACATGCTACAAGAATAAAGCAATAGAGAAGAGAAAAACTAACATAATATCAAAATAAGGAAAATTACGTATCAAATAGCTAACTCAAACCACTATCAATTATGGAGGCCCGAAATATCAGGGCGCGAATAACAAAAGAGAAAAAAGAAAAAGGAAATCTATTCCCAACATAAAACAATAATCCAGGAATGACCCCACTTCACCACTTTCACGCTCTATCATCAGACAACAGGAGGACTCTCACTAGGACATCTCGAATTTATAAAAATATGTAGCTGTGAGGGTGCAAACAAAACACATTTCTCAGTAGAAAAAATGACCAAGCATTTGCAAGCAGTGGTGAAACCAGAATTGATTTTTTGGCTGGGTCCAAGGGTAACACAGGGTAACACAGGTTAAGGCATAGAGTTGTCAGCCAGGTTAATTGTACTTTAATTGATAAACAGTGCTTTACAATGCAGCTGACAACAGATTTCTAAATATTATTTATCTTATTACCTGCTCCCCGACAAAGTCGTTTGAGGCTTCAGCTGTTACACTTAATATTTTAAACTCAGTGACTTCAAGCACTTACTAATGCTAAACCATGTATAGGTCCCACTGAAAATAGAGCCTGCACTAAATAGTGCTGACACTTAACACACCTTTGTGAATAGGGGCTGTAGTTTTTTTTTGTGATTCTAGTGGTACGCAGGAATCTAAAAATCCTTGAAGGGGTAGTCATGAAATGTTGAGAAATATTGCCCTAGAACACAATACACCCTCCTGTTGCAAAGCAGACTGGAAAATAGAATAAATTGGACTGCAATAAATCCCTACAAAGAAAGAAAATGCTAGCAGATTACATCATCTTGGCTGCATATGCAAACACAGATAGACCCTCACTAAATACAGAATAAGTGACAACAAATTAGAAACAGAAATATGCAGTCAAAAGCTGAACTGGAAACCCCCCAAAAGCCAAACTCTGCCTGCAGTTCAACACCAGAAAAACAGAAACAGAAAAGCATGCACTGTGCAAAATATAAAGCATTTCCAAACGCTGAAAGAGAAAATCAAACACTTCCACAAAAGTATGAGCAGGACGTGCTCCTGGGAGAATATAGTATTCACTATTATATACTGCCTTCCTCTCCTGAAGGATGCCCAAGGGATGGACTCCACCTTAACCAGGGTGGAACCAGGATGCTGGCACTAACCTTTTAAAAGGAGATAGAGTAGCTTTTAAACTATATCAAAGGGGAAAAACGACAGTTGCTCAGCAGCACATGGTTGAGAGGGAGGTATCTTCGAAGGATACTAATGAAGCATTAGAGTTAGCGCATCCAAACAAAGAGGTTCCAATAATAAGAAAAGTAGTGCAGGTGCCTATAATTAAAAACTCCTCTGAGCTAAAAGATTCCAATTTATCCCTGTCAACTGAAAAGCAGAATGTAAATACAAACAAAAAACACACTTTGAAATGTTTGTATGCTAATGCCAGAAGTCTAAGAAGTAAGATGGGAGAATTAGAGTGTATAGCAGTGAATGATGAGAGACTTAATTGGCATCTCAGAGACATGGTGAAAAGAGGATAACCAATAGGATTTGTGCTATACCGGGGTACAAATTATATTGCAATGACAGAGAGGAGCATCTTGGTGGCGGGGTGGCGCTTTATGTCCAGGATGGCACAGAGTCCAACAGGATAAAGATCCCGCATGAGACTAAATGCACAATCAAATGTTTATGGGTAGAAATCCCTTGTGTCTTGGGGAAGACTATAGTGATAGGAATATACTACCGTCCACCTGGCCAAGATGGTGAGATGGACAGTGAAATGCTAAGAGAAATTAGGGAAGCTAACCAAACTGGATAGTGAAGTAATAATGGGAGATTTCAATTACCCCAATATTGACTGGGTAAGTGAAATATCAGGACACGCTAGAGAGATAAAGTTCCTGGATGGAATAAATGACAGTTTTATGGAGCAATTGGTTCAGGAACCAATGAGAGAGGGAGTAATTTTAGACCTAATTCTCAGTGGAGCGCAGGATTTTGTGAGAGAGGGCCGCTTGGAAATACTGGTCATAATATGATCAAATTTGAATTAATGACTAGAAGGGGGACAGTAAGTAAATCCACGACTCTAGTACTAAACTTTCAAAAGGGAAACTTTGATAAAATGTGAAAAATAATTAAAAAAAAAAAACCTGAAAGGTGCAACTACAAAGGTTAAGGGTGTGCAAGTGGCATGAACATTGTTAAAAAATACCATCCTAGAAGCACAATCCATAAGTATTCCATGCATAAAGAAAGGTAGATGAAGGTCAAACGATTGCCAGCATGGCTAAAAAGTGAGGTGAAAAATGTTAGTTTAGCCAAAAGATTTTCACTCAAAAATTAGAAGGATCCATCAGAAGAAAATAGGATAACGTATAAGCATTGGCATGTTAAATGTAAGACATTCATAAGACAGGCTACGAGAGAATTTGAAAAGAAGTTGGCCGCAGAGGTAAAAACTCATAATAAAAACTTTAAAAATATAGCCGAAGCAGAAAGCCTGCAAGGGAGTCAGTTGGACCATTAGATGATCAAGGGGTTAAAAGGGCACTTAGGGAAGATAAGGCCATCATGGAAAGATTAAACAACTTCTTTGCTTTGGTGTTTACTGAAGAGGATTTTGGCAAGATACCCATTCTGGAGATGGTTTTCAAGGATGATGATTCAGATGAACTGAACCTGGAAGATGTGGTAGGCCATATTGAAAAACAGTAAATCACCTGGACTGGATGGAATACACCCCAGGGTTCTGAAAGAACTAAAAAATGAAATTTCAGACCTATTTCAATTAATTTGTAACCTATCATTAACATCATCCATTCTACCTGAAGATTGGAAGATGGCCAATGTAACCCTGATATTTAAAAAAGGCTCCAGGATTGAACCATGAAACTATAGACATGGTTTAATGGAACACAGCCAGCATTGCCTCACAAATCTCTTACATTTTTTTTGAAGGGGTGAATAAACAACATATGGATAAAGGTGAACTAGTAGATGTGGTGTATTTGGATTTTCAGAAGGCGTTTGACAAAGTTCCACATCAGAGTCTTCTAAGAAAACTAAAAAGTCATGGGATAGTGTACAATGTACTTTTGTGGATTGCAAACTGGTTAAAAGACAGGAAACAGAGAGGAGGATTAAATGGTCTGTTTTCACAGTGAAAAAAGGTAAACAGTGGAGTGCCTCAGGGATCTGTACTTGGACTGGGGCTTTTTAATATATTTATAAATGATCTGGAAAGGGGTACGAGAGTGAGGTCATCAAGTTTGTGAATGACACAAAATTATGCGGATTGTGATAAATTGCAGGAGGACCTTGCGAGACTGGAAAATTGGGCTTCCAAATGGCAGATGAAATTTAATATGGACAAGTGCAAGGTAATGCATATAGGAAAAAATAACCTTTGCTGTAGTTACACAATGTTAGGTTCTATCTTAGGAGTTAGCGGATAATATATTGAAATCGTCAGCTCAGTGTACTGTGGCGATCAAAAAAGCAAACAGAATGTTAGGAATTATTAAGAAGGGAAGGCAAATAAAATGATGGATGTCATAATGCCTCTATATCGCTCCATGGTGAGATCGCATCTTGAATTCTGTGTGCAGTTCTGGTCGCTGCATCTCAAAAAAGATACAGTTGCACTGGAGAAAGTGCAGAGAAGGGTGACCAAAATAAGTGGCATGGAACGGCTGTCCTATGAGGAAAGGCTAAGGAAGTTAGGGCTGTTCAGTTTGGAGAAGAGAAGACTGAGGAGGGGATATGATAGAGGTCTACAAAATCATGAAAGGACTTGAACAAGTTAATGAAAATCAGTTATTTACTCTCTCAGATAATAGAAGGACTAGGGGGCATGCCATGAAGTTAGCAAGTAGCTCATCTAAAGCAAATTAAAGAAAATTATTTTTCACTCAGCACATAGTTAAGCTTTGGAATTCATTGCCAGCGACGTGGTTACAGCAATTAGTGTAACTGGATTTAAAAATGGTTTGGATAATTTCCTAGAGGTAAAATCCATAAACTAATATTAATTAATAAGCAATAGCAGCTTGAGATTTATTTAATGTTTGGGTAGTTGCCAGATGCTTGTGACTTGGATTGGCCACTGTTGGAAATAGGATACATCAGCAGGGAGGCTCAGGCAGGTAGGCAGGCAGATGGTCTCCCGTGAATCCAATGGTCTCTCAGGGTCTCCACCAGACAGTAGCTTGCCTCACGCTCTCACTCCTTCTGGACATCAGGCAGGGGTGCTGCTTTTGTGCAACCCAGTCACTTGATGACATCAACAGGGAAGCCCAGGCAACTACGGTGGTCTCTCAGGGCCTCCTCCTAGCAGTGGCTCATCTCATTCCAGCAGCCCTTTCTATGGATTTGCTGCTGGAGACTAGGGAGCAGGACAGAGAAATATATTGGCCACTGCTGCTGCTTATCTACCTTTTCTTCTTGCGCCAATCCCAGCTTCCCTAAATCAGAGTGCTGCAACAGCAGCACAGCACCTCATGCTGCTTCCTCTTCCTGTGCAGCCCAGGGACGGAGTGTTACACTGTAAACCACACTGCACCATAGCAGCTCCCACGGTTCAAACTGCTACAGTCCTGTTCCAGACTGCTTACTGCGGCTGATTTATGCAAGCTGGGATTGGCGTATGTGGGTGAGGAGGGAGAGAGGGAGAGAGGGTCCAGAGGGGACCAGAGGGCACATGGAGCTGAAAGTTTTAGAGGGGTTGTGGGTGGAATAAGGGGGATCAAAGGAGGGTAGAATATGTAAAATTGAGTGAGGGATTTGTGGGAGGGAGGCAACTGTGGTGGTGGGTATGGAGTGAATATATGAACGAGGGGGATTGTGTGTGGGTGGGTGGGAATGGTAGGGGTGTGTGTGTGTGTGGAATAAGGAGGGGGAATAGAAGTGGTGTTGAGTATATATATGTGAGAGAATGAGGAGTTGTGGGAGGGAGGGTAGGAACAATAGAGGGATGTGGAAGAAAGGATAGATCAGAGAGGGTGTGGCATGTGTGTGTGAGTGAGGGAACTGGAAGTGGTTTGGAGTGTATGTGTAAGAGTGAGTGAGGGTGTGTGGGGTATAGGGAGTGAGAGAGAAAGAGGGTCCTTCTGAAGGAAGTGTTAGAGTGGATTCATCCTCCCTCCCTTTCCTGATCCAGGATTTCCTCTTTTTTCCTCTCCCACTCTTTGAATGCCTTTTTTTCCCCTCCTCCTTTTATATCCTATCCCTCTGCCTGATTCCTTGAGATCCTACATCCCTCTCAGATCCCCTCCCCTAGAGTGAAAGGAGCTGTGGAGACTGCATGAGGGAATCTGGATGGCGAGAGAGAGAGTGAGGGGACTGAGGAGCTGTGAGGTGTAAGTGAGGCAATTGGAAGGCTGTGCCGTGTGAGTGAAGAGATTGGATGGAAGCATGTGGAGAAACACTGAACGAGAGGATTGAAGGGAGTATGGCTGGAAAGGGAGAGGGAGAATCACTATCAGAAAGTAGCGTGACTCACCTCTTCCTCTTCACCTCCCCCATCCCTGATCCTTCTTTCCGCTCCTCTCACCTTCCTTCTTCCTCAGGTCCTCTCTTCTTCTCCTCCTCCGCCTCATCTCTTTACCTCCTCTACTGAGATCCGTTCTTCATTTCCTTCCTCTGAGATCCCTTCTCGCCACATCACCGGAAAAGTTAGACCTGCTAACTAGCGATTATTATGGGGATATTAAGCAGCATTTTGAAAAATCTGCCCCGGAATTTTCTTATTCCTGCTGCAGAATCTTGAAAAATCTTCCGCAGGAGATGGGAGATACTGCATGAAGAGCAGTGATGAATGACTGCCAACACGTGAAAGGGACATGGGGAATCCTAGGCTGTACTACACAAAAACAGGAAGTAGCACAAGTAAACTGCAGTTTGGCATTCTGCCGGTCTACCGGTTAGATAATAGGGTAGGAGAAAAGTCCGCTGCTTCTATAGAAAAACAGGAAAAAGCAATGAATGGACAGATGCATGTCCATTTGCAGCTACGAAGAGATGAGCCTGGAAATAATGACAGAACAGCAGACTGAAAAATGATTAAACTGATAGAATAAATAGATAAAGAGGCTTTCCACATCGATAATTTACAAATACACAAAATCCAATGTTAGTAAGACTGAAAGTAAGTTTTAAATTGAAAGGTTTTCTTAGGTAATGATTTTTACTTATGCCTGCTTCATTTCATTTTCTTTTCCCATCTCTACGGTCTCTATCCTGCAAAACATGAATATTTGGAAAAATTCATCTCACAGCATCGTTTTTCCTCATAATTCAGACCAACTCTAGGGATATTGGACTCTGTCCTATGGGGATTTGCTTTTCTCCCTAATTTTTTGTAAATTTCCAATTTTCCTAGATTCAGAGCCCCCTCATTTTGGAGCTTTACAAATGAATAATCTGAAACCAAAAACTGAGAAAATAAAAGGCATAAAATTAGAAACCATAGGAAGATGATGCACTTTTAAATGATCCAAAAACTCAACAGTCATAGGAGAAGGCAAACAGGCTTATGTTCTAAAGGCACACAATATTATTCTACGCATACTAGTGAGCCCTGTAGAAAAATAATCACACAGACCTTTTCTATAGGAAACTTCCCATAAACATTGACTACACAGAGTAGAGAATGATTTTGTGAAATCAGCCTTGCAAAGATTATTTTGCAAGTAGTTTAACTATGTGTTAATAGTTAAAGAGCTGTTTTGCAAAACTGAAGCTGATTTTTAAAAAAATTTAAGTAAACAGTGAGATGTAAAAGTTTTCAAGATATTTTCTATAAAAAAAGTGCATGAGATATTTTTCTATCAAGCTCGTTTACATGCATAGAAAAATATGCACAAAATGCTGTAGTGCGCTTAAAAACACATACTTTAGTACGAAAAGCTTCTTAGTCTGAAAATGTTGACAACTTCGGTTTCATCACTATTAATGTTCACATCTACATTTTTGTCATTAACAGAACTGCAGCACTCAGAAGATAACATCCTCAAGTTGTGCCCACATTGCAAATGCTTCTTATTGACATCTCATGTCTGTCATAGTAACATAGAAAAAGGTCAAGCTAGTGCTACTAATTTTCAAAAAATTTCTTTTTCACATGCTGAATGGCAAAGAGTGGGCATAATTTAGGGTAGTGTGCACTATTTTGCCTTTTAGCTCCCTGTGAGGGAGTATATAAGAAACTGCCTCAGAACACGGCTATCTGGCCTGGTCCACCTTAAGACCCAAGCCAGCAAGGGATTCTGGGTCCAGGAAGAAAGTAGGGCACAGAAGGGTGGAGGAGGCCCTAGGGAAAAGGCAGGAAGCCAGCCTATGCCCAAACTACTTATACTTGATTGTTTGTTAGCACAAGGGACTGATGAGGTAAATGGCTTTTATGCTGTTTTGTTTTTCCTGTAAATATAGCCTTTTGTTTGTGTGGAACCAACCAGAGTTTGGCCTCACTTTTGTAATCCCGGCTGTTTCCCCATCCGCCTCCAGTCCTGAGAGACCACACAAAGTGGCCTTTGCAAAGGTTTTCAGTTTCACAAATAATATTTCGCACGTACTTTTATGCTTGTGAAATTCAATCTAAGATGGTAACTTTTAAACAGCCGCGCGGGCACACATGTGCGTGCGTTTGCTGACTCACACCCAGGGACGCGGCCATTTTCTAACACGCGCGTATATAAGTGCATGGATTCAAATAGGCTGCACGCGCACACCTGTGCATGCAATTTTAAGTACGCATGCGCGTATGTGCACAAATGCCGCTTGTACCGTGTAAGTGGGGGGATTTTAGTAGACACGAGCGCCGACGCCATTACCAGTTTTCCCAGGTCGTTCCCAGTTCACCCAGATAAGGGATAGGACTTCCTAACTCCCCTAGTTAAATAGCCCCCCTTTTACCCTGTAAACCCCGGCCTTTAGACCCCTGCTCACCTTTTTATTTTTTTTTTTAATTTCTAAATTACACGCCATCCGTAGCAGAAGTAAAGTTACGCGGTAGGGGACCCCAGCAAGCGCCTGTGCGCATAAGTATTTACACACATAACTCTTGGCCTTCCCTCGAATTGCCCATACCCAGCCCAGATCATGCACACACCCCACCCCTTTTTAAAAACTTTGTACTTGTGCACGTAGCGGGAGATACATGCGTACATGAGCGGCTTATAAAATCCACTCGGCGAGCATCCACTCGGCGAGCGGAACATACGGCATGTTCCGGCTTTGGCGTATGTAGTAGGCCTTTTAAAATTTCCCTGCAAATATATAGTTAATGAGTGGCTGAAATGCAAATTAGCTCATTAACTATTATGGCAAAGTAAAAAAGCATGTAAAATTGACTTAGCAAAGCTGATTTCACAAAAAAAAGAAAAAGAACTTCACCTCAGTAAAGTGTAGTAATTTTTTTTTTGTAACGTTTCCTATAGTAAATGAAATGCATATATTTGCATATAAGTCCTGATAGAAATAAAGCATGTGGAAAATTGCAAATAGTGCATAACGTTTTGCATATCTTAGTAGATCGGCCTCGAAAAGCATGCAAATTGCAGGCATAATCATATTTGTGAACTTTAACACAAGCTATTTGCCGTTTTAATGCATGTAATTTCACATTTGAGAAGCCGTACACTAAAAATATGCTAACTCTCTAACTAGCTGAAAAATCATACAAAGCTCATTAGCGATTCGGCATTAGTTAGTTAATACCACAATTCCTTGTTACATCAACGTGGTGAACAATACATTAAAATTAACATATCAAAATCAGCTATTACAGCATTCTCTCAAATACAAAACATGTAACTAGGAGGATGCCTGCTTTTCTGGTCCCCACATCTTTCAGTTTTCATTTATAAAGAACACAGACAAAATCACAAATGTTGGAATAAACATATAGGTGCAGATTTTTTAAAAAGTACGCCAGATTTTAAAAGATACGCACGTATCTTTTAAAATCTGGGGTCGGCGCGCGTAAGACTGAGCAAAATCGGCAGCCTGTGTGCGCCAAGCTGCGCAGCCTGCCTCCGTTCCCTCCGAGGCTGCTCCGATTTCGGAGCGACCTCGGAGGGAACTTTTTTTTGTCGTTCCCCCCACCTTTCCCCACCTTTCCCTCCCTTAATTTATAAAATGGCCACGTCTCGGGGCATGGGCCGACGCACATGCACCAAGTTGCAGCCACGCCCCAGTTTGAAAATTACCATCAAAGTTATATTTTCGTAAGAGAATACTTTATTTCAGAATTTAAAAGTTGCCACGTTTCCTGATGTTGCCAGGGCCACTCAGCTTAGGAGGAAGCAATTTCTTTTGTTAAGGTCTAGGATTCAACAGATTGATGGTATTTTTTGGTTAAATTTTCCTTGCAAGTGTGTTGTAAAATTAGCTGCTTTGAAATAAGTATTTTATGATCCAATGAATTTAACTCAGTTTATTACTGAAAAACAGGCCCTCTGTGTGGTGGGATTGACATTGTTGCCATTAGAAACTCCCTGATCTGCTACATAATCTCTGTGATTCTCATGATTGTATTAGATGCAGAACTGCAACATGTTTTGCCTTTATTCTTATTGTAATTATTTTTTCCCTTCGCTCTTTGTTTGTTTCCTCCCCTCTTTTAGTGGATTTAAGTATTATATATTTTCCTGAGAACATTGTTTTTGTAATTTTACCTCTGCCATTGTTTATTTTTCTGAATGCTATCAGTAAACATACAAATAAAAATATGAAATATATAAATATGAAATTTATACACATAAAACCCTGATTTATACAGAGAAGTAGGAGGATTTTAAAATATGTGCATGTACTTAAAATCACCAGTTTGCCAATACCTCCACCAGTTCACACACTCTTTCTCCAGTTCATTGAGAACATCCTAGTACTTCACCCTGAACTAGGGGTGTGCATTCATTTGCAACGTTTTGGCAATCCGCAACATATATGCCATATTCGTTGTATTCATGGGGTCACAAAACGTATGGCGAACCCCTACGAATACAACGTATCACTAACGAATAAACCCCCACCCTCCTGACCCCCCCCCCCCCCCAAGACTTGCCAAAAGTCCCTGGTGGTCCAGCGGGGGTCCAGGAGTGATCTCCTGCACTCGGGCTGTCGGCTGCCAGTATTCAAAATGGCACCGATAGCCTTTGCCCTTACTATGTCACAGGGGCTACCGGTGCCATTGGTCAGCCCCTGTCACATGGTAGGAGCAATGGACGACCGGCACCGTCTTGTGGTCCTACCATGTGACAGGGGCCGAGCAATGGCACCGGTAGCCCCTGTGACATAGTAAGGGCAAAGGCTATCGGCACCATTTTGAATACTAAGAGCCGACAGCCCGAGTGCAGGATATTGCTCCAGGACCCCCGCTGGACCACCAGGGACTTTTGGAAAGTCTTGGGGGGGTCAGGAGGGTGGGGGATTGTAGTTAATTAAATTTAAAGGGTTGGGATGGGGGTTTTTTTTGGGAAACAAATACATATGTAACTAATGAACGGATCGGGGTCCCCTGAGAACGGATGCAACAAATCCGTCCCTACTGCACATCCCTACCCTGAACTCCCACCCACAAGTAGTATGCAGCAGACAAGTCCGATATCAAGTGCACTAGTAAATTAGCAGGTTTCAAATTGGGTGACTAGGTTCCCTAATGTATTTGCATACATCTCTGATAAGAAAGAAACCTTCACGCAAACTTATGGGCAGCGCCCCAGACAGTCCTTTTTTTGAACAGGTAAAATTTGTGTGAAACCGAAACCGGCGTAAGTTCCTGTTCACTGTACACCGACGTGATATCTCTGATGAGCGACGGTATATAAAAAAAAATTATAAATAAATAAATAAGCGTGGACATTTGCTGTTTATAAATAGCATACACGCGATCGTAAGCTACTTACATGCATATAAGCTCATTTTACGTGTGAAACCCCTTTGAAAATGTTCTTCTGTATGCACTGCCAAAGACTTTCCAAAAGCCCTCTGGGCTCTCATCATTCCCCCATCCCCCATTTCTCCCGACCCTGTGTCTTAGCCCATCTGCGGCATTCAAAAGGAGCAAGAACAATCCTTAGTTGCTCCTTTCCTGCCGGTGTTGAAATCCAAAATGAAACCAGATGATTTGAGGCCTTCCATTTTTTATTATGGTACTGGATGGGCAAGAGTAACGGGGGACTGCTCCTGTCCCTTTTTGAATACATGGAGCAAAGGCGGGGGGTATAGTTTCCGTGGAAATGGGGGAAAGCCTTGGGGTGGGGGCATTTATTTAAAGTTTAATTATTGAAGAGGGCAGGGCCTAGATCCTACAACATGTTTTGTTTCCTTTTCTTTCCTTTTGTTTTGTTTGCTTATTTCATTTTAAAAAAGGAAAAAAAAAAACCCTGGAACATAAAAACAATCAAAATGAAACAGAAGATTTTGCAGTGCATGCCCCTAGGTTGCAGTACTCAGCATAACTGAGACAAAATAAGAAATTGCCATGCTGGGTCAGACCAAGGGTCCATCAAGCCCAGCATCCTGTTTCCAACAGTGGCCAATCCAGGCTGCAAGTACCTGGCAAGTACCCAAACACTAAATAGATCCCAAGCTATTAATGCCAGCAATAAGCAGAGGCTATTCACTAAATCAACTTTATTAATAGCAGTTAATGGATTTCTCCTCCAGGAACTCATCCAAATCTTTTTTTAAACTGAGCTACACTACCTTAACCACATCCTCTGGCAATGAATTCCATATCTTCATTGTGTGTTGAGTGAAAAAGAAATTTCTCCTGTTTGTTGTAAACGTGCTACTTGCAAAACTTCATGGAGTGCCGCCTAGTCCTTGCATTATCCGAAATAGTAAATAACCGATTCACATTTACCCATTCAAGTCCTTTCATGATATTGTAGACCTCTATCATATCCCCTCTTAGCTGTCTCTTCTCCAAGCTGAACAGTTGTAACCTCTTTGCCCTTTCCTTATAAGGAAGCGATTTCATGCCTAAACTGATTGTATAGCAATACAAGGTAACCACTGAGGAAATAGACAGGGATAATTAGGGTTTATAATGAACACAGATGAACACATATTTACCGTGAACACAGTGCTGAGAAAAATAATATGCATGTTACAATGTCCTTATGCAATAAAGATTAAAATCCAAGTTTTAAAAGTTCTGAGGATCTTCCAATGATCTGAATAGGATTCTTCCAAATTTGCATTTCTGTATTGTAAGGGCAAGATTTAAATTTTATGCAGAAAAAAAGTATAATAAACCTGCAAATCAGTTTTGAAAGAGCACTTTTTCCACATCTTCAGGAAGGATATATGTACCAAATGTATCAAAATGTACGCATCTTTTCTAGCAATAAACTCTCATTGAATCTAAAAAAACTGAGTTAATCATATTTGGTCACCCTTTTCCATTTCAGATTCCCACTACTTTCCTCTCTGAGGGGTACTCCATTTTACTATCCAAAACCGTTTGCGGCTTAACTGTCATTATCAACCCCAAATTATCCATGGTACTCCAGGTTATGCCACTTAAAACCTCTTTTGGACCCTGTTATCTTCTATACAACTCTTCAAGTTTTAATTCTTCCATGTATCAGCGACTACTGTAATTCTCTGTACTCCAGTTTACCACAAAAAAAAAATCTATGGCCTCTGCAAGTTATCCAGAATGCTGCCGCATGCCTACTCACCGGGTCTCCAATCCACAGACATATTTGTCCTATACTTAAATCATTAAACTGGCTTCCAATACACTGGTGAATCCAGTATGAATGTTGGCGATCATACACATTCTCATCTTCAAAGTCTTCTCCCCCAGGATCAGCTTAACTTTAAGGATTCACACACCGGTTCGGGCGCTTCGCTGTTCATATCAGTGTTTGCTTGGTCTACCTTCTCCAAGACTAACCTGATTTTGCGAAGTACATGAATGCTCATTTTCCTTCTTTGGCACTAACCTCTGGAACTCATTGCCAACCTCCTTGAGTCTCACCAAAGAATCCAAGTCTTTAAAAAAAAACAAAAAAAAAACCTACTAAAAAGAAACCTATTTACTGAGGCTTTAAATCAATCTGTTGATCTCCAGACAACTCTGCTAAGCTTGCATAATCATTGTAACTTTATACAACTCCTTGGTCTGTAGAACCCCAATTGTGTTTTATTTTTATGTTTTAAAACTGTGTATGTTTTGTGGTACCCTGCCCCAAACTTGTATTGGAGAAGCGGTTAATAAATACTTTTAAATAAAAAATGAATAAATAATCTTTTCAAGGTTGATGAATGCTTTACAAATAGAAGATAGTAGTTTAGTTCAGTGGAACTGATGTCTTAAGGCTATGACCATAACCTCCTTATAATTATAATCACCAAAATGAAAATGAAAACAACAACAACAAAAAAAAAAAAATCAGTTTTCACCTTTGGGTAGAAAACAAAATCAAACCTAGTCTAGTCATCGCAAAAGTTTTGGTTCTTTCAAAATAACTGAACAAGGTCAGCAGTGATAAAAGTACAAAGTTCAATTAGTTTGTCATTAGCTATCTTTGCTTCTCATTTGACATTGGGTGTCACATATAATTGTAATTATTACAAAACTGAACACAATATAATATGCTAACATGGTACTATATTATTATGAAGAGCTTTTGATAAGAAATCATTGAGCAGGGAGCTCTTTGAATTGCAATTCATAGAGCAATTACAATTTAGAAGGATTCATTGATTCAAAATATGGGTGGCATACAAATACCAGACATTACAGATCCTTGCTTATGCAAGACAAAGGTCATTCATCTAAGTTAGCAGCAGCTGCCACCATACATAAGCAATTAATAGAATGCTGTTCTCTGCTGGCGAAGGTCATTTCAGTCATAAATGACAAACGTACTTCAATACAACCCCATGGTAAAAATAAAATACAGGCACACTGAAATAGTGTGATCAGTACTACTTTTTTCATTTTTAAAATATTTTTTTATATTTCCATCTTTCTGTGTTGCACCTTAGTTTCTGCATTACTAGCGAGGTTTTAACATAAGAACATAGTAGCATAAGATATGCCATACTGGGTCAGACTAAGAGTCCATTAAGCTCAGTATCCTATCTCCAACAGTGGTCAATCCAAGTCATAATTACCTGGCAAGACCCAAACATTAAATAGATCTCATTCTACTAATGCTGGCAACAAGCTGTGGCTATTCTCTATTGATTAATAACAGTTTATGGACTTCTTTTCCAGGAACATATCCAAACCTTTTTTAAACCCAGCTACACTAACTGCCTTAACCACAAACTCTAGCAACAAATTCCACAGCTTAATTGTACATTGAAAGGTAGATTTTAAAAACATACGCGTGCGCATACTTTTGTTCGCGCCAGTGGCGCGAACAAAAGTACACCAGATTTTATAACATATGCGCATAGCCGTGCGTATCTTATAAAATCCGGGGTCGGCGCACGCAAGGCTTCGCAAAATCGGCAGCTGCGCGCGCCAAGCCGCACAGCCTGCCTCCGTTCCCTCCAAGGCCGCACCGAAATTGGAGTGGCCTCGGAGGGAACTTTCCTTTCGCATCCCCCCACCTTCCCCTCCCTTCCCCTATCTACCCCACCCCCCCAGCCCTACCTAAATCCCCCCCTTACCTTTGTTGGGCAAATTACGCCTGCTTGAAGCAGGCGTAACTTGCGCGTGCCGCCCCAGCATAGGCCGCAGTGCCGGGGGACTCGGGACCGCCCTCCCGGCCCGCCCCCGAACAATCGCCACGCCCCCTGACCCACCCTGGACCACCCCCTCCATCCGGACATGCCCCTGGACACTCCCCCTCCCGCCCCTTTTATGTAAAATAGGCACGCCGGCGCGCGAGTGCCCTGCGTGCGTAAATCCGGGAGGATTTACGCGCGCAGGGGTTTTAAAATCTACCCCGAGTGAAAAAGAATTTTCTCCGATTTGTTTTAAATTTGTATTTGCTAACTTCATGGAGTGCATTCTAGTCCTTGTATTATCTGAAAAATTAAATAACCGTTTCACATGTACCCATTCAAGTCCTTTCATGATTTTGTAGACCTCTATCATATTCCCCTTCAGCCGTCTCTTCTCCAAGCTGAACAGCCCTAACCTCTTTAGCCTTTCCTCATAGGGGAGCCATTCCGTGCCCTTTATTATTTTGGTTGCCCTTCTCTGTACTTTCTCCAGTGCAACTATATCTTTTTTGAGATGTGGTAAGGGTTTTCTACATGCCATCAATCCAAAATGCTTCTTTGACATCCTGTCATCAAAAGAATAGAATGGGGAAAGACATTTCTTTTTTATCCATTCTCCATTTTTAGAATTTTATGAGCACTGTGCTAGTGATGCCATCGATGAAATACATATCGTCTTATTCAGAACTGAATTGCTATCATGATGGTGAGGTCATTTTCTAGGGCGATAATTATGTTCCAAACATGGACAATCATAAACAAAAGTAGGAAAAACTCTGTTAACTGATGGCATGTCAGCATTACATACACTTGAACAATATAAATTTAATTATATTATTATATTCACCTTGCCTTCTACATTGTGCATGCTTGAAGCTTGGCATAATGACAGTTTGGGTAAAAGCAGACTGGTTCAGTCTGGGTTACTGGTTTGAATGAGGCCTCTCAGCCCGCAGCAAGCCTTCCTTTCCCCCTATTCCTTTTGTTCTTGCTGCTCTTCATTGGTGTCTTGGTGGAGGGAAGCTGTGAAGGCTGTCCGTGCTTCACCTCCCACCGCTCCCTTCCCTTTTTTGGGTAGCTCTCATGGAGATTTGCAAGAGGCAGAGAGTAAGACCCACCATGGATTGGGGAGAAGTATGTCACGCGCATGTTATAAAATACAGGGTCGGTGCGCGCAAGGCTGCGCAAAATCGGCAGCCTGTGCGCGCCAAGGCGCGTAGCCATCCTCCGTTCCCTCCGGCCACCCCCACCTTCCCCTCCCTTCCCCTATCTAATGCACCCCCAGCACTAACTAATTCCTCCCCCTACCTTTATTTTACAAGTTACGCCTGCCTGAGGCAGGCGTAACTTGCACGCACCGGCCACCTGCCGGCGCGCCATGTTCCAGTCCAGGGGCTGGTCTGGAGGCCTCGGAAACGCCCCCCGGAACGCCCCTGGGCCGGAACCACACCTGCGGCCCCGCCCCGGAATGCCCCCGATGACGCGCCGGCTGCGACACGCCCCCGACATGACCGCCAGGAAAGCCCCGGGACTTACGCGTGTCCCGGGGCTTGCGCGCGCCACCGAGCTTATGCAAGATAGGCTCAGCGCGCGCAGGGGGTGGAAGGGGCAGCTTTTCGGGGGTTACGCGCGTATCCCTTTGAAAATCTGCCCCAATGCTTTGTAGATATTTTGGGGAGAAGCAGTCTATAAATATGACAATAAGAATAGTTAGCATGCATGTGATTGATTATCACATCTTCTATGCTCACCATCCAAAAGTGAAAAGGCCAGTTAGCACAAGGGTGTTATTCCCCACTCTCCATACTCAGGCCCCTTGCAGACAAACTCATCTGATCTCTCTCAATCTCCTCCACAGACAAAATGAAGGGGACTTGGTGGTCCTAATCCTGACCCACAATATACTTAATAATGGGGACTCAGCAGCACCAGCATCAGACTTCCCCAAGGTATGTGGCTTTGTGGCCTTAGCATTAGATTTTCCATCAACATGTGGGATGATGGAGGATCGATGATTTCAAAATTAGATCCGCCTTCCAGCACGCATGACAATGGGGGTTTGATGGCTCCAAGATGACATTGTACTCCTGAGCCCCACCCTGCATCTCTGTCTTTTGGTGTATTTTTATTTCTAATTACATGTTTATCCTTTTTAATTTGGCAGTCATTTCTATTAAGTTCACTAATTAACCAAATCTCTATTTCATCAAAACATTAAAACAGCTGCCAAGTAATTAATTTATATAATTCATATTACACTTCTTATATTTAGAGCTCCAACAGAGCAGTAATGAACTTTTCATTACCGTTACGCAATTCATCCAATTTCTTCCTTATTAAACGTTTTAGCATAGTTCCTGTAGACTAGACCAAGCAACCCCAGAAAGAGACCTCTTAATATCTCAATTATCTTCCTCTCTTTGGGCCTGATTTTCAAAAACGTTTACATGCTTCAAACTGGGTTTTACATGAGTAAATGCACTTTGGCTTGTGTACATGGGCTTTTGGAAAGTGCTACACTATGTGCCATTGAATTGTCAATAGGTTTTACCTGCATTAAGTACGCTTAACTCAGGTGAATGGCTTATGAAAATTGATGCCGGGTGCGTGGCAGAAAAGAAAGAGGCCCCTGTCAGCCGGGTGCACGGTAGAAAAGAAAGAGGCCCCTGTCAGCCAGGTGAGCGGCAGAAAAGAAAGAGGCCCCTGTCAGCCGGGCGCATCACAGAAAAGAAAGAGGCCCCTGTCAGCCAGGTGAGCGGCAGAAAAGAAAGAGGCCCCTGACAGTCGGGTGAGCGGCAGAAAAGAAAGAGGCCCCTGTCAGTCGGGTGAGCGGCAGAAAAGAAAGAGGCCCCCTGTCAGCCGGGTGCACGGCAGAAAAGAAAGAGGCCCCTGTCATCCGGGTGCGTGGCAGAAAAGAAAGAGGCCCCAACATTCATGTTGGGACTTTATTCTTAAGTTATAGTAAACTATTTTTTGTTGAACACTACTCCAAACCTCTGCCTGCTCTTTTACATCTCAAGAACCAGTCTGCTGAACTGAGAGATCTGCCTACATGGGAGAGAGATTGTTTGGCTGAGAGAGACTGTTTAAGAGAAAGAGAAGAGTTATCAAGGAGACAGTAGCCTCAGGGACTTCTGCTGTGACCCCTGTTTTAGGGACCAAAAGGGGATTGCATTAACAATAGCTATCACCATTTAACCTGTCACAGATATCAGGTTCACTGGTTTATAGATACATGGAACACCCCTGGAGTCTTTCGTGAAAATTGGTATTATATTTGCTACCCTCCAATTCTCAGCAATAGAGGCTAATTTGAATGATAGGTTACAGAATACTAGTAGCAGTTCTGCAATTTCATATTTGAATTCCTTTAGAACTCTGTGATGAATACCATCAAGTCCTGGTGATTTGCTTCTATTTAGTTTGTCAATTTGCTCTAGCACCTTCGGGCATGGTAGGATGAGCTCCATCATGGCCCCGCGGGCCTCCGATGTCTTCGGGCCCACTGGTCTTCCAGATTGGGGGGAGGGAGGGTGGAAGCTGTGTGCGAGCACGGGTGCACGCGCACAAGCAAACAGAACACGGGTTTCCAATGGCCGACGGCGGCTTAAGCACTGGTAGCTTGCAGCCACTCTCCTTCCTCAGCTGCCTGTGGCCCCACATTCTCTCCTACTGCTGCCTGCTTGCTGCCCCATGCAAATGCACGGTGTGCACACCCGGTCGCACCGGGCCTGGTCTTGGATTATATATGAATCACATTGATGGTTCTTCTTGTAAGTATGATGTATGAAAGATTCTATGCATTATGTTATGTGTTATAAACTTTGCAATAAAAAGATTTAAACATAAAAGCTGCTTTATCTCCTCTTTAAATTGTTAGCACCAACAGCTGAGTTCCATTTTGATTAAGATAGAACCCATCTGCTTGGATAGGACCCCTCTTCCCAAAAGGTTGCCCAGTCCCTTCCCTTTGAACATTTTTTTTTTTTTTTTTAATAAAAACAATATCACAGTTTTGCCACAACCTTTAACCCACATGTGCCGGATATAAACATTTTCCAGTTGAGGAAATGCTTCCAGACTAAGGGATCTAATTTCAACTCTGTCTTACTGCATTAAACTTTCAATTCAGTGCTTAACATGTGTGAACATATGATATCGCTAATTCCAGCTTAAATGTTACCAATATTCGGGAACGTCCCTGCAAGGAGCATTTCTTTGCATAATAATGTATATGGTCTTGCTAAGTGGCATACCTTCATTACCTTACCTCGCTATTGCAGAATAATTACTTTTTTAATCATAGGCATCTTTTCTGTCAATCCCCAGGCATTGTAGATAGTCCAATATTTCCCAGTCCTTGAGCCACATTTTATTTGTCCTGTCCTTGAAAATTTTCTATTGCAGCATAGTAAGATGAAAACTGACAAGGTCAATTTGGCCAACCCATTCTGCCCAATTGTCCCTGTATACTGCTCTAGTTCTGGGTCCTCTGTAGAGCAGGGTGGCATATAAATAATAAAGTTAAAAATATGACAACCTGAAAATTCTGAACCTATATGGCATTGCACGGAAGAGGTTTTTGAGGTTGTTGGTTACAAGGAGTTTTTCAGGTGACCTGGTTATTTTTAGCATGCTTTTAGAGAGCAAAAAGCTGTCTCGTTCTAGACTTGAACTAAAAAAGTATTTCTGTTTCAAAACAACGGTTTTAGTTCATAACCAACAGATTTGTCATTAAAAGCAACATTATCACAGTAGTCACAGTGCTGATGTCATTAGGAAATACTGGCAAGGCAAGAACAATCAGAAAATAGTAATTATCATAAAATAGTATCACAGCATACGTAGAAAAATAATTATTCAAACCGTTAACCAACATCACCTTCTCAGCAGTTGATTACAACTTATCAGTAGATAATAACAGAACATTTTTGCCTTACTACAACTTAAACATAAATAGTTTAGAATCATGTTGTAGATCATTTGTGCTATGGTTGTATTATGGAATATACAGGCCAATAATTTGTAAAAGGAATTTTTTAAATCTATTATTTATCAAGAAAGTATGGCAAAGTGAAATCACAGGACTATCCCAAATGCATTTCCCCCTATTGATCAGAATTCAAGCAACATATTCTTCTGCCAAATCATTCTACAGATTTGCCCTGTGCTACACTTTATGGGGGCAATTTCCACCCATAAAACCCTCCCTCCCACTTTTACAACTGCCCCAGCCCTTGGTGGGGAAAAGTAGGCAAGCTGTCAAAAGCACACACAATTTTCCGTGCAGGGAAAATGGGTGGAACAGAGAATGTGGCCAGGTAGGTCGGTGGCAGAACATGCAAAGATTTGATTTTGAAATCCCAGCACCTACGTCCTCCTGCTTTTCAACAGAAACTGTGCACCTGCAAAGAGTACGTGGAAAAATATGTCCTGTGGTGTCAGCTGACTGTTGAATATTTAAAGAGAAAGCTTGCGGGAATTTTCACTTTAAAAATGTATTTGCAACCCTGCAGGTATAAAATACCTATGTATCGGCTACTGAACATAAGAATATAAGAAATTGCCATGCTGGGTCAGATCAAGGGTCCATCAAGCCCAGCATCCTGTTTCTAACAGAGGCCAAAACCAGGCCTCAAGAACCTGACAATTACCCAGGGAGAGCCCTGCATGACCAAACGGGCAGCGGAATTTTGTAAAATCTACAATGCCTGGAGATGAGCAGCAGGAAGGCCTAAATAAAGGGCATTACAGGAGTCAACTGTCAATAAAACAAAAGATTAAACAATAGCTCTGAAATCACAGGAGTCTTAATACAGACTGAATATGACCTCTGAAATTAGGACGAGTGTCAAAATGAAATCAAAGATTCCTCACTGAACCTGAGAACTGGATCAGAGAACCATTCAATGTTAAACTACAGGGGGAGAAAAAGAAGGTCGATGAAAAAATATAGTCTCAAATTTAGTTAAATTTAATAGTAAATTATTTTTACACATCCATGTGTTAAATACAGATAAACAATGTGAAATATGCTCGATTACATTTGGAAAAGGACCTCTAACTGGAAAAAACAGCTGAATTTTGTCTGCATAGACTCTGAATTCAACTCCTAGTTGATTATTTAGAAAACACAAAGTTGCCAAGTAAACATTAAATAATGTAGGTGACAAGATTGACCCCTGGGGTATCCCTAACCCATCTTAACCCATTTTGAAACCTGCTGCTTTTGTTCAGATAAGTAAGACCTAAACCATTTGAGAACTATAACACTAAGCCTTAACTCTTTCAGACAACACATCAAAATTATATAATCAGCCTGGAGAGTATTAATAAAGGTCAACCTAGGCCACAGTTGAGCTCCTCACATTGCTAATTTGTTGTACCAAAAAGTCAACATATTCTTGAGAACTAATGTTAATTTCTAACTGGGAGGCCAGCTTCCTGTCAACTAGCTTGTTAATCATTGAAAATAGTTTCTGAGGCCGATTTATTGACTCTTCTAAATAACCTTTAAGGTACTGCTTTCCTTGCTAAGTCTAAAGCACATCGGTAATTTAGCGAAGGTACTTAAAAATAGCTTGAGATTTGTCTGAGTCTTTCTCCATCTGCACTCCACCTGCCACAGTTTTTTTCTTTTCTCTCAAAGCATTATTAAACCAAGGAAACCTCACAGCAGGTTGAGCAAAGGTTTTTTCCCTTATAGGAACAACATTTTGCTGAATATTAGAAAGGGATTCAAATAATGTCATACGGTCCGATTCAGTAAAGTCCGCGGGAGAGCGGGCAAACGCCCGCTCTTCCGGCGCGCGCACAGGCCACTCACCTGTGCGCGCAATTCAGTATTTAAATGAGGCCCGGTGGTAGAAACAAGCAAAAGGAGGCGCTAGGGACACTAGCACGTCCCTAGTGCCTCCTTTTGGCCCAGAGCGGCGGCTGTCAGCGGGTTTGACAGCCGACGCTCAATTTTGCCGGCATCGGTTCTCGAGCCCGCTGACAGCCACGGACTCGGAAACCAGACGCCGGCAAAATTGAGCATCCGGTTTTTGACCCGACAGCCGCGGGCCGACTTCAAATTTTTTTTTTTACTTTTTTTACCCTTCGGGACCTCCGACTTAATATCGCCATGATATTAAGTCGGAGGGTGCACAGAAAAGCACTTTCCCAGTGCCTGAAGAAATTAGCGCCTACCTTTGGGTAGGCGCTAATTTCTGAAAGCAAAATGTGCGGCTTGGCTGCACATTTTGTTTTCTGAATCGTGCAGGAATACCTAATAGGGCCATCAACATGCATTTGCCATCAACATATATTTGTATGTTGAGGGCGCTATTAGGTTTGGCAGGTTGGACGCACGTTTTCGGCCCCTTACTGAATAAGGGGTAAGGGAAAACGTGCATCCAATGGTGGGTTAACAGTGCGCTCCATTGGAGCACACTGTACTGTATCGGCCCGATAGAGAGGGAACTGGAGGAATAAAAAATTAAATTACTCGATACTCTCTTCCACTCCTCTTTAAAATTATGTATATATGGGTCGCAGCCTCATTCCCTGATACGTCCAGAGAATTAGGGGCTCTAAATGTCAAAGATATAAATGACTGATCAGACCACAAAACAGGCTGGGTGCTAATATCACTAACAACCGATGAACAGGCATTTTGATCTGAAAGAATTAGCCAATCCAACATATCACCTCCTTTATGAGAATGGGCATTATCTAATAAAACTAATGGTAAGCTTCTCAAGCGTTCCCGAAAGTCCAAATTTCTCAGAGGCCTACAATCGGGACGAATATAAAAATCCCCTTAATCAGTAACTTGTCACTACTTACTGTACCTGGAGGACAGTAACAAACAACTAATGTCCAGTCACAAAATTTCAAAACTATGGGGTAAATTTTAAAACCTGCACGTGGCGATTTTATAACATGCACGCATCGATGCACATATGTTATAAAATACGATTCCTGCGCGCACATGTGCGACCGATTTTTATATTGGCGCACGCATGTGCGGGCAGCTGGTGTCCCGCGCGCAGGGGGGGATTTTAAAAACATACACCAGTTCCCTCCCAGTCAGCTCCAATTAAGGTAGGAAAAGGGATTTTAGGGGTCGGCGAGGAGAGGGAAAAAGGGAGGTAAAGTAGGAGGGAGGCTGGGAGGGAACTTTCCTATCCCCCTTCCTACTCTGCCTCCCTTTTCCCCTCTCCTCCCCGACCCCTAAAACCCCTTTTCCTACGTTTTTTTTAAATTTTGGAACTTACTTCATTTGAATAGATGAAGTAAGTTCTGAGCGTTGGCCGGCTGCTGGCACACTTTTTCCCAGGACAGGGCCTAATGGCCAATGTCCCAGTCGGCCCCCGCCCAGACCCCCTTAAGGAGCCCGGCACTTCCGTGCGTATCGTTTTTAAAATAATGTGCTTGGTGTGCACTCGGCCCGGCCACGCACATATCCCCTGGCTTTTGCGCACGCTGAGCTTTTAAAATTTGGGCTTTAGTTCTCACATCCATGACCCAGAGACAACTGAACATTTTTTTAATTTAAAAAAAACACTTATAAGATACAAACACCCCTCCCTCTCTACAGTTATCTCTTATGTGCCGATACTAAGCGTAACCATTAGGGCACAATAAATTTAATAGTGAATTATCAGCTGAAGTCAACCAAGTCTCACTAAAAACAAGATATCTAAGTTATCCTCATTCAACAAAATAGACACCATGTCAGCTTTCTTACACAATGAAGCAATATTACTATAAATCACAGCCAAGGTAGCTTCATTCACATTTTGACCTGACCTTATGAGTGGACATCTTGAAGGATAACATAACATGCTGGGTCTAGGATGAAATGGTTTACACAGTTCCCCATCCGTGAATGCATACTTTCCCTTTCCACTAATAACAGCAATATTTCTATAGTCCTCCATATAACAACAATAAAGACTTCCCAGGGCAACACCCAGTAAAAACAAATAGCCTAATAAAGGACAAATCAAAGGTCCCAGTGAAAGAGCCAGCAAGGGGACAAGGCCCTTTGCCATGGCCACTTGCCAGTGGTCCATTGCCGGTAAGCATGCCAGCAGCAGGGCACTTTTGTTGTTCTGAGAGGCAGGGTAGGCAGGACCCCGAGTAGCCCCAGAGATTCCCGCATAGCAGGAAGCAGAAAGAAAGTGCAATTGCAGTTTAAAGTGCCAATGTGTTCAGAATAGCCACAGAGAGTAGGCAAGTAATGAGCCCACCAGCAGCAGGGCCCTTTTGTAGAGCTGAGAGGCACCTCATGATGAAGTCATCTTTCTGAGGAGGTAGTGTAGGCAGGCCCCAAGTAGTTACTACTACCACTTAACATTTCTATAGTGCTCTAGATAGCTCCAGCAATTCCCACTCAGCAGCAAGCAGAAAGAGCGTGCAATTGCAGTTTTAAGTGCCAATGCGTTCAAAATAGCCATAGAGGGCAGGCAAATAATGAGCCCGTCAGCAGCAGGGCCCTTTTGTAGAGCTGAGAGGTGCCTGATGATGACGTCATTTTTGTGGGGAGGTGGGGTAGGTAGGCCCCAAGTAGCTCCAGTGATTACCACGTTGCAGCATGCAGAGAGAAAGTTTAAAGTGCCAATGCATGCAGAATAGCCACTAAGTAGTAGTTGTAGTGCTCTCTAATATTGATTAGCATTCTTGGTAGCAGGTAAAAAAAAAAAAAAAAAGCCCTGTTGCTGGATGACAGTTAGTTGAGCTTTCTAGTTTGCTGAGTGCTGAATAATGGGCTTTTACCATACATAATTTTTTTTTTATTATCTGGTTTATTTGAACCTCAGAATATAAACTCAATAATGCTACAGGAAGTGGATTACATTTATTGATATATAGCTGTGGAGTACTGGTATTTGTTTACATTTCCTCAAAAATGAAACTATGGTGCGTCAAAATTCACACCCTGAATGTAATTAACTATTTGCTACTTCAATGGATGCTCAAAATCAATTTGACAGAGCATTTCCCAAAAATGCAGATTATAACAAAATGTTTAGATTTACTTCTAGAGGAAGCAAATCTACTGTATCCTTGGTCATCTTGAAAATCAGACTGGGTCAGCCAGTGGCTCAGTGTCAGTACTGTGTATTTTTATTATTACTATTATTAATCTATATACCGTCAATCTGAAATGCAATCTTGGCGGTTTACAATAAAATCAAACTTGCAAATACATAAAATAATTCTATTTATACATAAAAGCTAAATAAGATCACAGATCCCTAAAAAAGAAAAAAGAACAACTAGATCACTTTTCCAATAACTTTCTATCTGCGTTGAAGAATCACTGTTGATTGTTATTTGTGATCGCAGAGAGACCAGGGTTTGATTTCCAAACCAGTTCTTCTGCTTCCTGGGGTGGCCAGGCCTGGGGATGCTGCAGAGTCAGTGTTCATATCCCCAGGTGGGGAGAGGGAGGCAATCATTGTGGGTAGGAACCATTGTTCCCTCTACGCTGTGTATGTGTGTGCGTGCACAGAGATCGTGAACCCTATGCACACAGCAAAATATAGCACGCACGAGAAATCTCAGTATCACTTGCATTATACTGTCTTGCAGTGGACAAATTTGAACTTGGCGTATGAAAAGTTGCACAACAAGAACATTTTTGTACACACGGGCCAATATAATATTTTTGCGCAGAAAGTGTGAGCTGAACAGTCAACGCGTGCTTTTTAATGCGCCCCCAGGGGCGCCATGCAATAGTTAAATTAGGGGGTCGAGTTTATCGGCATCGGTTTTCCTAAATGCCACACAGCCAGGGGTTCAGGAAATGGATGCTTGTCAATTGAAGTTCGTTTCCTGCACCCGACTGCTGGCACTTTTTTAAAAACTTTTTTTTTGTGGGGGTTGATTTACTTTAGTATTTCCTCCTACTTAATATCGCAACGATATTAAATAAGAGACAGTACAGAAAAGCTATTAACGCCTGCTCCTAGACGCACATTTTTTTTTTGCATAGGGAGTGAATAGCTAATAGCCTCATTCACATGCATTTGCATGTGATGAGCGCTATTAGATTCACTCTGTGTTGGATGCGGGTTGTAGGGGATTAGCGCCTCTACAACCCGTGTCCAACTGCGGGTTAACAGTGCACTCAGCTGGGTGTACCGTATTACATCGGTCCCACAATCTTTCAAAATTTGAGGGGACATTAGCGGTGACATCTAGTGGTCAGATTTAAGCCCAATGGTTTAAGGGGTCCAGAAGAAGCCCTGGTAAATGGTCCCTGGTCGCTGGTCCCTGGTCCCTGGTCCCTGGTCGCTGCCATGATTGATCCCAGCCTTGTTTCTGACTGAGCTGGAAATCAAAAGAAGTAGGGGAAATGTTGAGTTAAAAACTCAAGGAAGCTTAATCAGAATGGGGTTTTTTTTCAGGGGGGGGGGCATTAGATATGGAAATTTAGTGTTGCGCTCGGGCATGGACCCCTGTCCTGTGGCAGTACAGGGACTGGCCACAGGGGGCGGAGCATGGAAGGAGACAGAGGCAGTGTAAGTCTTCACCACTGGAAGCCTGAAGTCCCCCTGGGAGGAGCCCGTAGGGACCCAGGCTGCTGGGGACTTAGATGGGCCTCGCAGGGTCTCCTGGGAGAGTCAGAGTCTGGCGTGCCCACAGACACTGGGAGAGCGCTATTGGGTTCGAAGCTGGAGACAAGTTGGAAGAGAGCGAACCAGAAAAGAGTTGGTGAGGACAAGGCTAGGGACAGAGCCAAAATCAAGCAAGGTCAGGCGAGAAGGGTCAAAGTCCAAGAATCAGTTCGAGGAGTAGTCAACGAAGAAAGGGTCAAAATCCAGAGGTCAGGCAAGGTCGAAGAGCAGGCTGAGGTCTTTGGCAGGCGGCAGGCAGGCAGGCAGGTCAGGAACAAGCGGAGGTCTTTGGCAGGCGGCAGGCAGGCAGGCAGGTCAGGAACAAGCTGAGGTCCTTGGCAGGCAGCAGGCAGGCAGGTCAGGAACAAGCTGAGGTCTTTTCCAGGCAGCAGGCAGGCAAGCAGGTCAGGAACAAGCTGAGGTCTTTACCAGAAAGTCAGTCTGAGGTAAGACCAGGGAGACGAACAATGAACACAGAATCAAGCAGGCAAGGAGCAGGAACCAGCAGGAACGGAACTGGAACAGAAGGATCCTGGAACGAGACTAGGAACAAGCAAGCAGGAACATGAACAAGGGCAATCTCAGGAACAAACCGACCCGATTGCCAAGGCAAGGAAGTGAGGCCAGGAACTTCCTTATAACATGAGTTTAATCAGGGTGTGCCACGGAACTAGGCTCTGCCCTGGAACCTAAATCAGGGCGGCTGGTCCGCGCACGCGTAGGGGTGTGGCTAGCTGCTGAGACGCCGAGGCCTGGCGTGAGGCTTGGCGTCAGTGGCGTAGCCACGGGTGGGCCTGGGTGGGCAGGTGCCCACCCAACTTAGACCCAGGCCCACCCAACTGGCACCGGAACTGCAAGGCTGTCGCGGGATCCCATCCCCGCGACAGCGAACAAGAGAACCCACGCCTCGCGCGCCATAACGGCACACATGGGGCAGCGCTGCTGTGGCCGTATGGCCAACCGGTCTTCCTGTTCGGGGGGGGGGGAGCGGAAGCGCCGCGGGCAGCTTCCGCTTCCTCCCCCCAATGCAGGAAGATCAGCTGCCTCTCCTGCTGCCACCCGTTCTCCTGCTATCTTCGGACCAAACGGCCCGCCGAACTTCCTGTTTGGGGGAGCGGAAGCGCTGCGCACAGCTTCCGCTTTCTCCCCCAGAGCAGGAAGATCAGCTGCCTCTCCTGCTGCCACCGGCCTCCTGCTATCTTCGGGCGTTGGGCCGTACTGCCCGCCGATCTTCCTGCTTGGGGGGGGGGGAGGGAGGAAGCGGACGTTGTGCGCTGCGCTTCCGCTCCCCCCACCCCCCCCGACAGGAAGTTTGACAGGAAGTTCGGCGGGCAGTACAGCCCGACGCCCGAAGATAGCAGGAGTCCGGTGGCAGCAGGAGAGGCAGCTGATCTTCCTGCTCTGGGGGAGAAAGCGGAAGCTGTGCACGTGCTTGAATGTGTATGTGTAGATGAGAATGGGAGTGTGTGTGTGGGTGAAAAACTGGAGCCTGGGTGTGTATGTGGGTGAGAATGGAAGCTTGAATATGTGGGTGAATGGGAGCTCGTATGTGTGGTTGAGAATGGGAGCCTGGGTTTGTGGGTGGATGAGAATGGGAGCTTGAATGTGTGTATATATGGGTGAGAATGAGAGCCTGGGTTTGTGTGGGTGGGTGAGAATGGAAGCTTGAATATGTGGATAAGAATGGGTGCTTGAATGTGTGTATGTGTGGGTGAGAATAGTACCTTAAATGTGTATATGTATGGATGAGAATGGGAGATTGAATATGTGTGGGTGAGACTGGGAGCATGGGTTTGTGGGTGAGAATGGGAGTCTGGGTTTATGTGTGTGGGTGAGAATGGGTGCCTGGATGTGCGTCTGTGTGTGCATAAGAATATAAGCCTGGGGAGGGGTGAGAAAGTGAGAACTTGAATTTGAGCTTGGGGGGGGGGAGAGCATATGAGAGTGAGAGCTTGAGTGTGTGAGAGGGAGTCTGTGAGAGAAAGCGTGTATGTGTGTGTGTGTGTGTGTGTGTGTGTGTGTGTGTGTGTGGAAGGGAAGAAGACAGTAATAGAAGAAAGACACTGAAAAGGAATTAGGAAATGAGCTATAAGGGAAAAAATGGGACAAAGAGACCAGGACCAACTGATTAGAAAAATACAAAGATCAGACAACAAAGGTAAAAATATATATCTATATTTTGAGATGTTAGCAATTTAAATATAAGCAACAAAACCGCTCTCTCAAAATTTATGGACAGGTAGGAGCCGTGTATAAAATCGTAATAATAAGAAGGCTAAAGTACCACAAATCACCGTGAATTATGTTTGTATCATTAAGTAAACCTCATACTTAGGCGTAGATGTGAATGCTATGCTGCATAATTTGGCATTATTTATCAGTAAAAAAACAACTAGTAGACCTGCATGCCTACAGCCCACCCATGTTAACCTTGTACCCACCCAAAAAATCAATTCTGGCTACGCCACTGCTTGGCGTGCGACTAAAGGCCCGGCGACCGCCGCCGCAGGATGCTGGGGCCTAGCTGGACTTGCAAGGACCACGAGGGAGACAGGACCAGGACCCGCTGTGTGACCCTGAAGGTGAGCGGGATGACAGCGGGTGGGGCGCGTAACATTTAGTACATGTGTTCAGTTTACAGTTAATTTTTTGTAAAGTAGGAATAATACAAAATTGTTTAACATATTCATGAATGATCTGGAAAAGGGAACAACTTGTGAGGTTATCAAATATGCAGATGACACAAAATAATTTTTGTTACGAAGTAGGGACATGTGTCAAAAACTTTTCATTTCTTCCTTTTTTTTAAATGTTGTTTTAGGTTTGTTTTTTTTTTCATGTGCACTGAAAGATTATCACTGCCGCAGGAAAGTGGGGGGGCTGTGCATATATAGTATCTCTTTTTACAGCTGCTTACATTCCCGAGATTTGGAATTTATGGCACACACTATACAAGGCCATGCATTATAAAGCTCCGTTTTCTCAAAGCTAACCCCAGATCACCGTGATATTCATTCGAAACAGTAGTTCAATTATTGTTAATGGATTCACCCTCGGGTCCTCTGTAGCACACTGTGAGCTTTGACAAACTTTACCCTTAAACAGGGAAATATGGTACCTGTAGTGGAAGCAGACCTTATTAGAGGTTAAGGGTTCTCTTAACCTCATTAAGATTATTCTGAAAGATTGTTTATTGTGAAAACTAATTAGGTGAGTCATTATATGTGGCAAGGTGCCAAGTCTACCTCTCTCTCCGCCTGCCGCCTGGTGTCTGAGCTGCTGATTGTCTGCAGAGTGCTGATGGGATGGCTGCACGGTGGCGGTGCTTGGCGGAGTACAAGGGCAGAGGCAGAAGTATACCTTCCATCAGAGAATTATAATTATTGAGTGAGGCAAGAGTTTGCACAGAGTTATCTAATTAAAAAAAAAAAAAAAAGTTTTCCGCTTTACTCTTCTGCCAACCTCTTCAAACCATCTCACTATTCGAACAGAAATCCCCTGTTGGAGGAGGATAGGAAACAGAACCTCTCCTGAGTCTTCAATGTCATCTTATGTTAGCAAAATTCAGTCCCACAGTTTAATTACTCTAAATAGGTGAATAGGAACCTCAAACCCAGGTACCCAGCTGACAAGTAAAAATATGGTATTGACCTGACCTATACATTTTCTTTATAGCAAACAATTTAAAAAATAAAGTATGAGTAATGCTATGTTTTATTGTTATACATACGAGAATAGTTTTTGTTTTTATTGTTTTTAAGAAAGTATTTTATTTCTTCTAAGCACTTTAATTATTTAATCCTACCTTGCACTTATTTTATTTTATAATTCTCTTGTAAATTATTTTAACTATTTTATTTATAGAATTATGAATCATTTATTAATGTATTTATTGATTGTTTATGTATTTTATTTCCTATTATTGTAAACCGCATGATGGTTTTCCGATACGACGGTATATAAACTCTAATAAACTAGAAACTAAACTTGTTTGTTAGATAATACATTTACAGTAATATGAATTGCTGATTTAATTTATTTTTCTGCATAAACAAATACAATTAGGGGTTACTAAGGCAAAAGCCATCACAGGTTCACAAGTGAAAAAAAGGAAGATGTTTAAATAATTGTACCACAGGAGAAGAGATACACATGGTATATACTCGCTAGTAAATACATGTGTTAACCTGAAAGTTAATGCAAGAACATGGTATCATAGTCTTTGATGTATTCCATTCACTAACTTTTTCAGGATCTGATTCACTCATTTGTGCAATTGTTAGTGTGTATACTAACTTTTATTAGCATGTGTGCTACTGATTGCACTAATCACTAATGGTTTGGGGGATAATGTATTGACAGGCATTAACGTTACCACCCTTATATGAATGTCAGTAATGTGGACAATTTTCATGTGCATTAGCATTGCTGTCAAAGATCCCAATAGTAACACTAATGGACAAGCAATTTTTAAAAAATAAAAGCAAATTATGCAAATAATTGGATTTATTATCCAGTCTTAATAGCTAAAGAGGTTGAACATGCCTTGCACCTCCTGAGGTGAGGTTAATTAGCTTGGGCTAATTCTCCCTTCTCAAACTCCATGAAATAAAATCATAATCAATCCCCCAGTTTCTTAATCTTTACGCATTCTCACATTCCCATAATCATATTCTGGTCTCTGGACCCTGATCTCCTCACCCCTCCAAAATATAATTCAGACTTCCAGGTCTTGAACCTCCCTAACCCAAAAAATGCCATGTGGGATGGTGAGCATGACCCTCCGACTGTCATGCTCACCATCCTATGGGATACAGCAAATCTTCACCCACAAGATGCCAAATTCAAAAGGCTACCTTTTGACCTGATGTCATACTCTAGTCCAGGGGTGGGCAAGTCCGGTCCTCGAGGGCTGCAAACTAGTCAGGTTTTCAGGATACCCCTAATGAATATGCATGAAATAGATTTGCATACAACTGAGGCAGTTTGTATGCAGGTCTCTCTCATGCATATTCATTAAGGATATCCTGAAAACCCGACTGGTTTGCAGCCCTCGAGGCCCGGAATTGCCCACCCCTGCCCCACAAATGCCTGCACATTAAAGCCCAGTTCCTGCTCATTTTTTTACTTTATTTTTATTGAAATTATAGATTATAACAGTCAAAAAAAATCTAAATATAATCACAATGAAATAATTCTATATCATACAAAACAGTACCACAATAATGGGGAAAGGAAAAAGAGAAGAAAATAACAAGGAAAAAAAATAATTTAAAAGTGAAATGAAGAACCCCAAACCTAATAGTCCAAACTGGATTTCAACAAACCAGAATCATAGGATCAACTATTGAGAGACCCTAACCTTCCCCTCCAAGAAGCCCTTTAACTGTTCAAGTTTAAAGAAAATACATTCCAAATTATCATATTTCACACTGCATTTACAGGGACACCTTAAAGGTAACCAGCTCCTATAGCTAAGGTATTAGGCTGAAAAGAGCTTCCTTTGTTCCTAGAAAAATCAGGATAAATCCATACTTTATGTCCCATAAAAAGCTCTTTGGCCCTACAAAATTATGACTGCAATACTAAGTTAACATCTTGCTGAAATTCAAAGGAAACTAATAAAACTGCTTTGAGAGTTGTCCAAAGACAATTGTCAGGTATCATTTGAAGACCCTTCAATTACATATGTCCTGCTACTGGTCATCTTAACCTTCTTATCTAAAGGCAAATATAATGTCTTTCTTATAGCAGGAAAAACCTCCTCAGAGATGAATAAAATCTCTGAGAAATATTGCTTAAGCAAATCATGATCTGAAAGCCCTTGAGAGGGACAAAGAAAATTCAAAATATATATATTTAAACAGAATGAATGGTTCTCCAGAGCTTCTAACTGTTTTTATAAAGAGACATAATATCCTTAACAATAGCAAGATTCAACTGCTTTAAATCTGTTTTCTCCTTAAGATATTGATTGCAGTGATTTTTAACCTATACTATGGTTTCATCTTGTCTGTCCAGTCAAGGCTTGCTATCATTGGAAAGAGCTAAAATGGAATTATTAAGAATCACCAATAGAGTGATGGAATCTAAAGTAGGGATATGAGGGTGTGGGTGTGGGTATGGGTATGGGAAGGGTTAAGCAGGAGAGAGTGGTGGGAGAAGTAGGGGAACATAGACACAGAGAAAGAGGGCAGAGGGGAAGGGAGTTGGTAGGCCAGGGTGGGGGGGGGGAGGGGAGAAAGATAGGGGAGAGGAGAGCAAGACGGAGACTGAGGGCAGGGAGGACACCTCTCCAGGAGAGGAAATGGCACCTGCTTCGGGCAGCCAGGCAGAACCACGGCAAAGACAGCAGGCCGTAAGATTCAGTGTGGCAGACAACGAGCTTCTCATCACTGTGTCCTACAACTCTCTGCAATGTTATTTGGAAACCTCGCAGCCAAGACCTCAAAGGCAGCAAAAGGACAAATATGCAGAAACATTGCCCAGGCCATCACCCACCACAGCGGAATGCAAAGAAGTGAAGAGCAGGTCACCCATTGTTACCGGGACGTGAAAGCCCAGAAGGCCAGGCTTGCAGTGAGATCCAAATATATGCGGCAGACTGGAGGAGGGACCCCAACTCCTCCCACTTGAATATATTAATGTTTCCATTCGCATACACAATTTGGGATAGACCGTTTTAACGCGTGGTGCGGTAGTATTGCACATGATACTGCTGTAACTTGTGTGATAATGGCCTATCACAATTTGATAAATGATCCTACAAGCTTTGATTTAATCTAGTTTGTGTTGTGTAAAGCCTTGAGCCACAGGCACAGAAGCTTGGCAAAATGTTGCCCATGTCCTGAAGTATCCAGAGCTATTTGTTAGCAACCGAGAAAGGCTTCTGGAGTTTTTAAACAGATGTTTCTTTTGGTTCCAGAAGGGCATCTATACCAACACTGGTGATGTGGGTGCTTGGAGTATCCTACTTGTTCAGAGGAGAAGCCAAAATTTGAGTTTGGAGGCTGAGATGGAACAGAGGTCACTTCTGAAAGATTTTGAAATTTTTTTAACCACTGTGGTTAGAAAAATGTGTGAAAAGTTATTGAGGGAGCAGGTGGAGGATTGTATTCGCTGGGTGGGGGATTCTGTAAGGGGAGATTTTAGTCATGGATGAATGGGAGACAGTGAATATAGTTTTTTAAATTCATTGCGGCATGGGAGGCTTTTGATGTGGGGCATTTTCCGTACACGAATCAGCCATGTTACTTTAGGTCAGTTATCACAGGGGAACTCAAAAAGGTAATGTTAGGCAGAGTGTAACTGCAGTAAGCTTTTAAAGAAGCTCCACAAGGACGAGGGGCAATTGTCAGAGCTATTTATGTGGATAGTTATTTATCCAAGCAATAAGGCTTGACTGAAATTCAAATCCTTCAGAGTTGATAATAACTATGCATAGGCTTCAACAG
Organism: Rhinatrema bivittatum; assembly: GCF_901001135.1. Taxonomy (NCBI): domain Eukaryota; kingdom Metazoa; phylum Chordata; class Amphibia; order Gymnophiona; family Rhinatrematidae; genus Rhinatrema; species Rhinatrema bivittatum. The sequence continues at coordinate 96,639,380 of NC_042617.1, read as the reverse complement.
TGCCAGGATATTTAGCTTGGGAAAAAGGTGCGGGCCTGTGGGCATGCTTATTTATTTATTTGATTTAGATTCTGCCTTTCAGGCACTCCAAAGCAGATGACATTCGAGTACTGTAGGTATTGCCTAGTTCCCAGAGAGTTCGTAAACTAAGGGGGTCAATTCACTAAGCCATGGTTGTTTTACCCAAGGGAAAAATACAGCGTGAATGACAAAGGCCTGCGAAATGACCCTATGGTGTTGTGACGCCTGTGAAATTTCTCCCCCAACCACATGTATTAAAATGCTAACGAGCTCATTAAGACCCTAAAAAATTTGCAAGCGGCATTATTTGAAATGAAATTAGCTACAACTCGAGAGTTGTGGCTAATTTTCCCGGATCCACCAAGATGTTAATGCATGCCCTGAATTGATGCACCTGAGGCCCCTCTATTAAAGAGTCCTCTTGACCCCAAGCCCCCACTCCATCCCAAGTAGTGAAAATCCCTGGGAGTCTACACAGACTCCTGGCCCATCAAGCCCCTCCCTACCATCCTTGCAGGCAACCTGTCCTTGTAAAAATAGAAAATAAATACTTTTAAAGAACAACTCAGTGCCAGGATTCATTTAATGTGAGATATTCCAAATGCCTCGCGTTATCTCCACATTAGGCCAAACAAGGTTTAGTGAATAACTCCTAAGTTTGTACCTGAGGGAATGAAGAGTGAAGTGACTTGCGCTTACATTGGGGAAGGAAAACAGTGCATGGACATTTGGTTTTCAAATCAAAGTAGGCTATTTTGCCGTCCTCGGCCATCTGCACAAATAGCAGGAGGAAAGTACACAGCCATTTTTAACTGGCACACGTTGCAATTCTTATTTTTGAAGTGAAATGATGTGGTAAAAGTAAGTATGTGTGTTGAAAGTGCCCATTTAGTTTGCGGCTGTGCCTGCTTTTTGAAAACTGCTCCTCATGAACTGGCCTCCTCAGCCAGTGAAGATCTCATAGTAAAGGTTTACAGTGTTTCACTTGTATTAACTCGTGCCACCATGACAGCACTGCAAAAGCACAAAGCTCCCCCCCTTCACACTTAGCCTTCAAGGACTTGTATGCACCTGTTCCTTAATGCACAAGCAGGGAATGCAAACAGAGAGATAGGCAAACAAATGCTCTTGGCTGCCTGCCTCTGTGACTCTTCTGTTGGAGACAAATGAAGACTGAAAGCTGCAAAGAAATAAATGATGCTTTGCTGGAAGCAAGAAGGCATTGGTAGACAAAAGGCTGGCATGAGTTTTTTTTTTTTACCTGCTGTTCTTGATAAACTGAGCTAGTAAAAGCTCAGCTACTTTCTTATAACCTGTGCTCTTCTGACTCTAGGCTTCTCCAGGCCTTAGTTTTACTTTTCAATCAATTCTCCCACCTCTAATATATTTCACATTAACTGCTCAGTTATAGTAGCTGAAGCCATGTATTAATCATGGCAAGTGGCGTTACACTTTGGCTGAATGTTCTGCAAAACGTAAACTATGATCGACATTTGACATTTATACTTCAAATCTCCTTCCGTTCAGATTTAGATGTCTGATTAGGACTAGGGATTACAATTTACATGTATAATTAATATTGTTGGTTTTAGTATAGTATACTCATGCATACTCCAAAGCACTGTAGGAGATAAGTAGCAGCATAGGTCGAGCGGATGATATCGGTGATTAATTATTGTACACTAAATTTACTTTTATTGCTCATCTCCAGGTTCCACACAGCTGCAGCTGAAAAAGACTATTGCTTTGACTTGGTGCTCCAGACCTGCAGAGAGAATCCTTAGCCGTGCACAGCGTGGCAGTAATTCATGCAGGAATGATTAGTTAACCAGATGGCAAATAAAGGCGTGCACAGTGACCAGCACAGAAACGGAGCATGAAATGTTCTGCTTCCACATTTTTCTCCACCCCCAGACTATTAGCTCCCTTGAACAAACCTGCATGCATGCATAGGAGCCAGGTTTTGCCCCCAGCAAAAAAGAAAAAACATTTGTGAATATGACTGACCAGGCTGTATTTACATATCCAGAGAGGGAGCAGGTAATGCGAACATGGAAAAGACTCGTGTGGCCAAACCAAAAGCCAGGGGAGCTCTCAAAGTCCTACAATTCATTTTTCTCTCCAATCCCAACTCATCCTCACCAGTCTCCTCCCTCCTGCTCCATTCCCGGCCCCACCAAAACCCAACCACATCACAGTCTCTTCTTCTACCTGCTCCTGCCACCACCAAACTCTCTCAAGCTCCTAATCTCCTCTTTCCACTCTCCTCCTTACTCCCATACTCCAAGTTTTATATTTGGGGGGAGAGGGTTTAATTCCCCTCTTCCAGCTCCTCCTCCTTTAGAACGCTCTGCTCCCCATTTCCCACTGACCTGTCCTCCTCTGTTCCCCTCCCAGCTCCTCTTCCCACCCCTGCACTCCCCAGCAGGGTCCTCCTTAGCCAGTTGCCCGCCTCTGCCCGCTTGGTTCATCCATCCTTTCACTGATTCCCACCCCTCATCAGCACATTAAGCTTCCTTTCATTGGCAGGCTTCACTCATCTGTCAATTTGTGATTCTCCTCCTCTACAAGCTTGGATCACCTCCCTGCTCTGCACGCCCTGAGCCCAAGTGCTATTTGTTTCTGGAACTATCCCTGTTTCCTCCCGGTACTCAGATTCCAGCCCAGAGCACTCCCAAGCCTTCAGAGTCTAACTGCATATCTTGAGCCCTAGCAGCTTAGTGGTTAGTATCTCCCCAGCTCCAGGACCACATGCTACATGCAGGTGTTTCCTGCCCTCAATTTGGCATCCCCAGAGATAACTGCTTTCTGCTGTGGGATATAACGGGAATGTTTTATTTACTTTTGTGGCAAGTGGAGCAATGCTCATCTCAGTTCAAGCCCTGACTACAAGCCCTTCTCAATACTGGAGCTGCCAAATTTTAAGAGAGATTTTAAGCCTATGATATCACATGCTTCCTAACCTTCTCCCCTTATTTACACTGGTGACTACAGGGCTAGAAGAAAAGGGCAGATACCACCTGTCAGGGCCGATGCAAGGGTATTAGGCACCCTAGGCAAACCTTACAGCCTGGCGCCCCCCCTCCCCATATACAATTTTAAATTATGCATTTATAACATATTTTACATGAAAAATGACATTCTGAGGTAAAATTAATATACACGTTGTGATAATTTCATGCACTGTTGTGATGCCAACAAGAAAACTTTGCATCTTGGAATTTGTATGGCATCATAACTATTGTGATATGTTTCGGCATGGTCCTCCCATATCAACACAGTATTATCTGCCAACACTCAAAGAATAACAACCCTACCCATGAAAAAGAATACCACAAATATTACACCAGAATCTAAAATATCAATACACCTCCTATCAGGAAAACAGGCCAAGCTACTACAGATCCCTACAGAGAAACCACATGCTAAAAGAATGCTTCATCTCAGTCTTTGCATGCAGAATACAAACTCTCACTAAATACAGAATAAAGCCACATAAAGTATAAATAGAAATGTGCAGATAAAAACTGAACTGTAAAACGCATTATGCCAGACTTTATACAGTGCAACAATGGAAAAACAAAAATTTCACCATTCCTCATGAAACAATCAATAAAATCAAGATATATAAATCATTAATCATAATAGTAAAATCATACTAATAAAATAATTTCAAAACAGCTGATAAATAGAATATCCAAGAATTAAAGCCTCATGCAAATTTTGAAAGCTTTACCAAACACCAATAAAATATTTCAAACAGCAGACATATCACATACTACCCAATAATTAAAATGGTAGTCAATCAAGAAAAATGAACTTAAAAAGCCACCTTTACTTACCCTCTACAGCAGTTCTCTTACTCTTTTCCCTTGCAGGCCACACCAGAAGCAGCAGTAGCTGCTGAAGCTGACCTCACGGTCCTCTTCCTTAGGGGCCACAACCAGTCTCTTCTCTCTCACACACACACACACACTAGTCACACCCTCAGGACCAGTTTCTGTCTCTCATACACCATTCATCTCCCCAGCCAGTCTCTCTCTCTCTCTCTCACACACACAGACACATACATACCAGTCATCTCCCTGATCAGTCTTTCTCACACATACACACGTCACTCTCTCTGGCCAGTCTCTCTCAATCACACAATGCTCTCGCTCTCTCTTACACACAACCTCTCAATCACACACATGTTCTATCTCACTTACAAACAGGCTCAATCACACACATGCCCCCTCTCTCTCACAGCCACAGCCAGCCAAAATCATGCTCCATCTCTCTCTCGCACACACACATTGACATACACAAGCACCCTCCCTGACTCACATATACACCACACACATACAGAAGCACCTTCCCTGTCTCACACACAGAAGCACTATTCCTTTCTCTCATTCACACCACATACACACACACAGAAGCACCATTCCTTTCTCACATATACATCACATACACACACACAGAAGCTCCATTCTTTTCTTACATATACCTCACATAAACACACACAGAAGCACCATTCCTTTCTCACATGCACATCACATACACACACACACACACAGAGAAGCACCATTCCTTTCTCACATATATACCACATACACACACACACACACACACACACACACACATACACACACACACAAACACACACAGAAACTCCATTCCTTTCTCACATACACACCACCCACACACAGATGTACCCTTCCGATCTCAAATAAACACACACAAAGGCCCCCAACTGAACAGCTCATCTTCGGCCTGCCGGCCTGGTCTACGGCGGCGGCTGGCAGTGCCGGTCTTCATTTCTTCGGCCCCCGCCAGCCTGGTGTCCAGCGGCAGCTGGCAGCGCCTGCCTTCATTTCTTCGGCCCCGCCGGCCTGGTCTCTGGTGGTGGCTAGCAGCGACGGTCTTCTTTTCTTCGGCCTCACCGGCTGCGAGTAGCACATGACATACCAGTTGAGAATCACTGGCCTAGATCCTGCAGCTGCCACCAGTGTTGGGAATCGGGACAAAATTTTTTCACAATTCTGAGCATGTCCGATGGAAGCAGTAGGTGACTGCTGGGTCGCCCCTAAACCTGTGGCATCCTAGGCAATCACCAAGTTTGCCTAGTGCTTCCACCAGCCCTGCCACCTGCCCCTCTCCCGTGATCCCACCCAGATAGCACAGAAATCTTCACCGAACTTTGAATAAACAAATTCCAACCTTTGTGTCTGAGGTTTGAATCTATCCTCTCTCTTCTGGCTCTTGGCTTCTTATCAGTTTCCTCTCTGCCTCAGAACTTCCTTTTTCTTTTAAAGCTTATTTTCTAGTCTTTCTCTCATTTCTTTATCACTTATTATTTTTACTCCATGTGTACAACTCTTTCTGAGCCTCAGCTGATTATCTTCCCTCACCCCGTCTTGCCACTTGCATTTCTCTCCTTTCCTCTTCCTTCCTTCATGATCCCCTCTCTTCTCACAACCCTTTTCTTGGTTTACCTCCCTTATCAGTTCCCCACCCCATCCACATAGCTCCTTTCCCAGTCCTCTTCATCTCTCTCTTAGTTTTAAAGTCCCCTTCACCTTTCATAGTCAATATCCTCTCCTCAGCTTGTATCGCCTTTTCCCTTCGCTCAGCTACTGTCCCCTTCTCACAGCCCAAATCCCCTCCCTGTCTGCCTTCTGCTGTTCTCCCAGCCTCTCTCACCTTAACAGCCTGTATCTACTCCTCTCCCTCTATCTTCCACAACTCTTCTCTCAGTCCCTTTTCCCCTCGCAGCTCCTCCCCTCCTCTCCCACCCAAACTTTCTTCTTTCAGTTCCTCTCCCAGCCAGTGTCCTCTTTTACAATCAACTCTCAGCCCCTCTCTCACCCTGCCTATAGTTCTTCCATCCCTCTTTTCTATCAGCAGCCCAACCCCATCTCCACTGCACCTCACCTAACCTGTCTGTCCTAGCCTGCTGCTCTCTGGTTATCCATTGGTCGGCTGCAGGGGGAGGAGGGAGCAGTAGTTAGGAGATAGAAATGCTTCCTTACTGCTTTCCCCCCACCTCAGTTCCTGATCCATAGGAGTACAGAAGACATCACTGGGGGTGCTCAAGCACTCACTGCACCCATAGAGCAGGCACCTATACATGCACAGTCCTGGGACTTCTGTTCTTGCCTTTCTGGTAAAGACAAGTGAGTAGTTGGCGCTGTCAAGCTGTCATATGACATCCTTGAAATTAAAGCAGTCAGTAGAGTAAGGTTCATATCAATTAAACCAGCTTTGTAACTGCATTAACACTGCACGCTTTTGTTTCTTCAGTCGAGAGGCCACCATATCGTAATTCAGCCTCGTTTGGACAGAAACCTAACAATGCAGCAATAAAAATATCGACAGGTCTTTAAACATTTGCAAGCATCTACATTGAAATCAGTGTGTGATAGCAGTAGTAAGGGCTGCACAATTGAGAGCAGATACAAAACAGATTGTCATGATTTATGAACAGAGCTCTGGGACTTGATAAAGAGAAAAACTCTCACCACGTATGAATAATTAATCAGATACTAAGTGCTTGAAGTAAGCCTCCTAGGCAGTCTATCAGGAAAGACATATTTCAATATTTTCCAGTGGAACCCTTGTAAAAATAATATGAAATTATATTGATGCTATTAGTGCAGTACTGTACATACAGTACGTTTTTGAGAATTATTTTGATCCTTGAACTCAAGCAATTCATTTTTCTTTTTTGGAGACCGGACGCTTTCTCCTGCTTCTTTGGGTTTAAAGCTCCTTCAGAACCAGGACCAGAATCTGGCGCCATGAGCCTTCACTCACAACCACCTGGGGATTTGGGTCTCTATTATATATCCACCTGCAAGCCGCAAGCAACTAACCCCTTCACTACAGCAACAGTCCTCAGCTGGAACTATGCAGCAGGGATCCTTGCAGTACCTTGCAATCATAGGCCCTGACTCCTGCCAGAAGGTGTTGGTTGAAGACCCGAGCCGAGAACATCAGGCAAGCCCAGTTAGGCATTTTCATTTCATTTCATATTACATTTATATATTCAAAAAAACAATAACAAAAAATGACTCCAAGCAGCCTAAAAAAATTACTATAGACTATGATAAATATCAGCATCATAAGCAACAGATTCTTCCACCCAACCTTCACGCTATGTCAATCTATATATATAATTTGCTATGTTTGTGTGTTACCTAACCTGCCAATCATATTCTAAAAAGTATATGTGTGCTACCTTTTCAGGTCTTTAAGGACTGATTTAATTTCCTTAAGATATAATTTTCATTATCCCCCCATAATTGTCTCTTTGGAATTATAATTAAAGAAGAAATACAATTAAAACGTGTTTTATCTTCTATGCATTTCCAACAGGTGCGCACATGTGCATAGCTGGGGAACTTGTGAGTTGTGTCACTGTGAGATTGCTGTTGATTAGCGGGGGATGGGGAGTTAACAGGAAGGAATGATGCATATCATACAGATGTGACGGCTCTTTTAATCTACCCATCCATACCAACTGCTCACCATGGGGCTTCCCAGATACCTGGAAAAAGAACATCTAAACCTAGAACCACACCTGTACCAACAGTTAGATGTAACTTCAATATTATGGATGGATGAACTTTAATTTATAAGTATTAATCAGAATAATTTTATTTAACACCCAGACCTGGTCCTCTCTAAGTTATTGCAGCCTCTCACCTCATGGGAAGCACCAATTCAGCACACACACACACACACACACACACGCACACACACACACACACACACACTGGGAACCTTTTAACATCATCTGGGCGATAAGCGAGAACTTCCCACCATAAAAAGAATGCCCACCCCAGGGATTGAGAGTCAAGTATGGGGTGGATTGGCTAGCTGGACTGCCTCCAGCCTCAATGCTGTGGACACTCTCGGGGAAGACTATAGTGATAGGGGTATACTACCGTCCACCTGGTCAAGGTGGTGAGACTGACAGTGAAATGCTAAGAGAAATTAGGGAAGCTAACCAAATTGGTAGTGCAGTAATAATGGGAGACTTCAATTACCCCAATATAGACTGGGTAAATGTATCATCGGGACACGCTAGAGAGATAACGTTCCTGGATGGAATAAATGATAGCTTTATGGAGCAATTGGTTCAGGAACCAACGAGAGAGGGAGCAATTTTAGATCTAATTCTCAGTGGAGCACAGGACTTGGTGAGAGAGGAAACGGTGGTGGGGCCGCTTGGCAATAGTGATCATAATATGATCAAATTTGATTTAATGACTGGAAGAGGAACAGTGTGCAAATCCAAGGCTCTCGTGCTAAACTTTCAAAAGGGAAACTTTGATAAAATGAGAACAATTGTTAGAAAAAAACTGAAAGGAGCAGCTACAAAAGTAAAAAAATGTCCCAAGAGGCGTGGTCATTGTTAAAAAATACCATTCTAGAAGCACAGTCCAGATGTATTCCACACATTAAGAAAGGTGGAAAGAAGGCAAAACGATTACCGGCATGGTTAAAAGGGGAGGTGAAAGAAGCTATTTTAGCCAAAAGATCTTCATTCAAAAATTGGAAGAAGGATCTAACAGAAGAAAATAGGATAAAGCATAAATGTTGGCAAGTTAAATGTAAGACATTGATAAGACAGGCTAAGAGAGAATTTGAAAAGAAGTTGACTTTAGAGGCAAAAACTCACAGTAAAAACTTTTTTAAATATATCCGAAGCAGAAAGCCTGTGAGGGAGTCAGTTGGACCGTTAGATGATCGAGGGGTTAAAGGGGCACTTAGAGAAGATAAGGCCATCGCAGAAAGATTAAATGATTTCTTTGCTTCGGTGTTTACTGAAGAGGATGTTGGGGAGGTGCCCGTAATGGAGAAGGTTTTCGTGGGTAATGATTCAGATGGACTGAATCAAATCACGGTGAACCTAGAAGATGTGGTAGGCCTGATTGAGAAACTGAAGAGTAGTAAATCACATGGACCGGATGGTATACACCCCAGAATTCTGAAGGAACTAAAAAATGAAATTTCAGATCTATTAGTAAAAATGTGTAACCTATCATTAAAATCATCCATTGTACCTGAAGACTGGAGGATAGCAAATGTAACCCCAATATTTAAAAAGGGCTCCAGGGGCGATCCAGGAAACTACAGACCAGTTAGCCTGACTTCAATGCCAGGAAAAATAGTGGAAAGTGTTCTAAACATCAAAATCACAGAACATATAGAAAGACATGGTTTAATGGAACAAAGTCAGCATGGCTTTACCCAGGGCAAGTCTTGCCTCACAAATCTGCTTCACTTTTTTGAAGGAGTTAATAAGCAGGTGGATAAAGGTGAAACGGTAGATGTAGTATACTTGGATTTTCAGAAGGTGTTTGACAAAGTTCCTCATGAGAGGCTTCTAGGAAAAGTAAAAAGTCATGGGATAGGAGGCAATGTCCTTTCATGGATTGCAAACTGGCTAAAAGACAGGAAACAGAGAGTAGGATTAAATAGACAATGTTCTCAGTGGAAGGGAGTGGACAGTGGAGTACCTCAGGGATCTGTATTGGGACCCTTACTTTTCAATATATTTATAAATGATCTGGAAAGAAATACGACGAGTGAGATAATCAAATTTGCAAATGACACAAAATTATTCAGAGTAGTTAAATCACAAGCAGATTGTGATAAATTGCAGGAAGACCTTGTGAGACTGGAAAATTGGGCATCCAAATGGCAGATGAAATTTAATGTGGATATGTGCAAAGTGATGTATATAGGGAAAAATAACCCATGCTATAATTACACAATGTTGGGTTTCATATTAGGTGCCAGAACCCAAGAAAGAGATCTAGGTGTCATAGTGGATAACACATTGTAATCGTCGGTTCAGTGTGCTGCAGCAGTCAAAAAAGCAAACAGAATGTTGGGAATTATTAGAAAGGGAATGGTGAATAAAACGGAAAATGTCATAATGCCTCTATATCGCTCCATGGTGAGACCGCACCTTGAATACTGTGTACAATTCTGGTCGCCGCATCTCAAAAAAGATATAATTGCGATGGAGAAGGTACAGAGAAGGGCTACCAAAATGATAAGGGGAATGGAACAGCTCCCCTAAGAGGAAAGACTAAAGAGGTTAGGATTTTTCAGCTTGGAGAAGAGACGGCTGAGGGGGCATATGATAGAGATGTTTAAAATCATGAGAGGTCTAGAAAGGGTAGATGTGAATCGTTATTTACTCTTTCGGATAGTAGAAAGACTAGGGGGCACTCCATGAAGTTAGCATGGGGCACATTTAAAACTAATCGTAGAAAGTTCTTTTTTTACTCAACGCACAATTAAACTCTGGAATTTGTTGCCAGAGGACGCAGTTAGAGCAGTCAGTATAGTTGTTTAAAAAAGGATTGGATAAGTTCTTGGAGAAGTCCATTGCCTGCTATTAAGTTCACTTAGGGGCAGATTTTAAATACTTGCGCGATCGCGTACTTTTGTTTGCACACCAGGCGCGAACAAAAGTACGCTGGATTTTATAAGATATGCGCGTAGCCGCGCGTATCTTATAAAATCCAGGGTCGGCGCGCGCAAGGGGGTGCACATTTGTGCAACCTGCGTGTGCCGAGCCCAGCGCAGCCTGCCTGTTCCCTCCGAGGCCGCTCCGATTTCGGCGTGGCCTCAAAGGGAACTTTTCTTCACCCTCCCCCCACCTTCCCCTCCCTTCCCATACCTAACCCACCCCTCCGGCCCTATCTAACCCCCCCTAACTTTGCGCGCGTCGGCCGGCAGCCCTGCTCGGTTCTCCGGTCCCGGGGGCTGGTCTGGAGGCCTCGACCATGCCCCCGGGCCGGCGCCACGCCCCCGGGCCCACCCCCGAAACACCGCGGCACGCCCCCGAAACGCCGCGTCATTTCGGGAATGCCCCCGGACACGCCCCCTCCCTCCCCTTTTCGAAAACCCCGGGACTTACGCGCGTCCCGGGGCTTTACGCGCACCGGCGGCCTATGCAAAATAGGCACGCTGGCGCGCGAGGGCCCTGCGTGCATAAATCCAGAAGGATTTACGCGTGCGGGCCTTTTAAAATCCGCCCCTTAGAGAATAGCCACTGCAATTAGCAATGGTAACATGGAATAGACTTAGTTTTTGGGTACTTGCCAGATTCTTATGGCCTGGATTGGCCACTGTTGGAAACAGGATGCTGGGCTTGATGGACCCTTGGTCTGACCCAGTATGGCATTTTCTTATGTTCTTATGTTTCCTATATATGCACCCATATTATGCAAACTTCCATCTTCTTTTGAAAATGTGATCCCAGGACCTAAAAACAAATCATGCACATAAGCAAAAACAAGTAGTCTCAGTGTGCTGTGGCAGTCAAAAAAGCAAATAGAATGTTAGGAATTATTAACAAGAGAATGGTGAATAAAATGGAAAATATTATAACACCTCTGTATCACTCCATGATGAGACCGCACCTTGAGCTGTGTACAGTTCTAGTCACCGCATCTCAAAAACGATAAAGTTGTGATGGAGAAGGTACAGAGAAGGGCAACCAATATGATAAAGGGGATGGAACTACTCCCCTATGAGGAAAGACTAAAGAGGTTAGGACTGTTCAAGCTTGGAGAAGAGATAGCTGAGCGGGGATATGATAGAGGTGTTTAAAGTCATAAGAGGTCTAGAACGGGTAAATGTGGATCGGTTATTTACTCTTTCGGATAATAGAAGGACTAGGGGGCACTCCATGAAGTTAGCATGCAACACATTTAAAACTAATTGGAGAAAGTTCTTTTTCACTCAATGCACAATTAAACTCTGGAATTTGTTGCCAGGGAATATGGTTAGTTTAGCTGTGCTTAAAAAAGGATTGGATAAGTTCTTGGAGGAAAAGTCCATTACCTGCTATTAATCAAGTTGACTTAGAAAATAGCAACTGCTATTACTAGCATCAGTAGCATGGGATAGACTTAATTTATAGGTACTTGCCAGGTATGTATAGCCTGGTTGGCCACTGTTGGAGACAGGATGCTGGGCTTGATAGACCCTTGGTCCAACCCAGGATGGCATGTTCTTTTGTTCTTATGGTATTATTTTCTCGGCCATTTCAGGAGTTAAAGGAATATGATCATTGGAGTGTCTGTATAACGACATTGCCTTCGACTTTTCAGGATTGTTTTCCCTGTTATCGCCAGTGTGTTTGCCTAGCTCTGTAACTCACCTTCTATGAGTGTCAAACCTATACACCGTTGTGAACTAGTGATTCCCACATGGAATGACTGCATATAAAACACTCAAATAATAATAATAATTTATCAGAGTAAAGCCAGTGTGCAACTTTATCCAAACAGTTGTTTAATGTTGCTAATGGGGATGTAGTACTGGGATTAATACTACAATACTCCAATTAATTACAATTTGTAGATCATCTGCATATAAATAAGGAATAAAACCTAAGCATTGCATCAAGGTGGCCAGTGGCAAATTAAAAAGAATAGGAGATAAAACAAAGCCACGTGGTTCTCCAAAAGAAAGTGAGTGAGATTTTGAGAAATTAGAATTCAAATTAACCTACAATCTTCGGTCAGAAAGAAAATAGTTAAACCGCTCAGTGCATTTTAAGCCAAAAAATTAACAGCTGATGGTCAATGGTGTCAAAGGCAGCAGTCATATCTAAAAACACCATCAAAACCTATTCACCTTTGTCAATAGATTGATGTCTGTGAGAAGTGCTATCAGCTCTGACTCAGTTCTGAAACCATGTCTGTATCCTGATTATTTTAGATGCAATATCAATGTTTTCTCTAAATAAACAGGTAAGTTGTGTAAAGACAACACTTTTAATGACTTTGAAAAGAGTAGTCAAGTTGGAGATAGATCTGTAATTTTCTGAGACTAAAGGGTCCAGATGAGATTTCTTTAGTATTGGGCGAACATGGGCAGTAGGGATGTGCAGAGCAAAATTTTATGTTCATATTTTTTATGTCAGAAAGGGGGTCCCACTTGCGGCCAATATGGACATAAAAAAAATCCAATGAGTTGGGTATATGTACATATGTGCAAAAAAAAAAATTAAACCCCCTCACCCTCCTTAATCCCCCCCCCAGACTTACCACAACTCCCTGGTGATCGAGCGAGGAGTGAGGACGTCATTTCTGCAATCCTTGGCGAGAAGCATGTGACGTCGGTGGCACGTCGAGTGACGCGGCGTCACGTGATTCCCGGCTCGTTCGCGCCGGACGGCTCGTTCGGCCCAAAAAGAACTTTTGGCCAGCTTGGGGGGGCCTCCTGACCCCCCCAAGCTGGCCAAAAGTTCTTTTTGGGCCGAAAGAGCCGTCTGGCGCGAACGAGCCGGGAATCACGTGGCGCCGCGTCACTCAGACGCGACGTCACGTGATTCCCGGCAAGTTCGCGCCGGACGGCTCGTTCGGCCCAAAAAGAACTTTTGGCCAGCTTGGGGGGGCCTCCTGACCCCCTCAAGCTGGCCAAAAGTTCTTTTTGGGCCGAACGAGCCGTCCGGCGCGAACTTGCCGGGAATCACGTGACGCATTCCCGGCTTGTTCGCGCCGAACGAGCCGTCCGGCGCGAACTTGCCGGGAATCACGTGACGTCGCATCTGAGTGATGCGGCGCCACGTGATTCCCGGCTCGTTCGCGCCGGACGGCTCGTTCGGCCCAAAAAGAACTTTTGGCCAGCTTGGGGGGGTCAGGAGGCCCCCCCAAGCTGGCCAAAAGTTCTTTTTGGGCCGAACGAGCCGTCCGGCGCGAACGAGCCGGGAATCACGTGACGCCGGCGTCACTCGACGTGCCGCCGACGTCACATGCTTCTCGCCAAGGATTGCAGAAATGGCGTCCTCACTCCTCGCTCCATCACCAGGGAGTTGTGGTAAGTCGGGGGGGGGGGATTAAGGAGGGTGAGGGGGTTTATATTTTTATTTTGGCTCAACAATCGCGATTTCCCACATATCGAACATATCTATGTTCGATATGTGGGAAATCCGATCGTTTATGTCGAATCAATTTTTTAAGTAAAAAAAAAATATGAGTTGCGTTTTACTAATGCGGTCAATCCGAATGCACACCCCTAATGGGCAGCTTTTAGTTCACTAGGATCAGAACACAAAGAAAGGCCGGTATTAATAATGCTAGCAAGATAAGGCAAAAGGTCTAAATTAAGGTGAGCTAATAATTTAAAAGGAAGATGTTCTTGTGCAGAGATAGAACTATTTGTTTGCTTCAATACGAAATGCAAGCCATTAGCAGTGACTTTATTAAAAGTTGATAACTTGCTGGTGGAAATTGTGAGAATACAAGACTCTGTCTCTAATGGGATTGAAAAAAGACAAGGAGGGGTTATAGATGCTTTTGTTGTATTTCATATGTATTTATATGATTTTATGGATTTTTTTTATGTAAACTACTTGATTAAAATTGTTTTACAGGTGGAATGTTAAGCCTGTTTTAAATTTCACCATCCAATTCCTGTTTACCACTCTCTGCTGTGAAGGTCTAGGGATAACACTATCCTAAATAGAGGGAAAAAAATAGATTAGTTCTTAAGAATCAGCTAATATATATTAGATCTATTTTATAAAAAAAATAGCAAAAGAAATTGAAAGGATGATAATGAATTTAGATTCACATTTTCTTTCAGGATTAAAGGGTAAATTTGCTTTAGGGCACCAAACTTAAAATTTACACATACACTTTCAGGTCCATACAAATCAATCTCTGTGGATTAAATCCATGCATGTGTTTTAAACTGTTTTAAATTTAGATGTGACGTCCACATACTAGTGGCATAATGATTACATGTATACAGTTTTGAAACCCTAAATATATATATATATATAATTTACAAACATACCTATAGAACACTCCCAGAATGCCTTTCAGGTAAAAATATGCGCACTATGGGGCCGATTTTAAATTTTGCGCGCGTGGGGCACATTTGTGCTCGCTACCCGGCGCGCACAAATCTACACCCGATGTTATAACATGCGCGCGCTGCCACGTGCATGTTATAAAATCTGGGGTAGGTGCGCCCAAGGGGCTGCACACTTGTGCACGCTGAGCCCTAGGGGAGGCCCGATGGCTTTCCCCGTTCCCTCCAAGGCCGCTCCAAAAAAAAACCAAAAACACCCCAACCCTTCAATTTCAATCGGAGCAGCCTTGGAGGGAACTTTTTTTTTGGTCCCCCCCACCTTTCCCTCCATTCCCTATCTAACCCACCGCCCAGCTCTACCTAAATCCCCCCCTACCTTGTTTCGTAGAGTTACGCCTGCCTCTGGCAGGCGTAACTTGCGCGCACCGGCTCACTGCCGGCACTCGGCCACGCCCCCCGGACCGCGGTCACACCCCCGGACCGCCCATTTTTCGAAGACCCAAGACATACATGCGTCCTGGGGATTGAGCGCACCGCCGAGCCTATGCAAAATAGGCTTGGCGCACGCAGGGGTAGGTTTTCGGGGGTTACGCATATGTATGTGCGCGCATGTTATAAAACAGCCTGACTGTATGCACATGTGCCTAATTTTAAGTGGGCGTACCACTGGGTGAGTAAATCCTGCTTCTACTGCATAAGTTGGAGATTTTAAAACAGGTACGTGCCCATGCCATTTCCAGTTTCACCAGTTCTTCCACCAGTTTTCTCAGTTAAGACCTAGGTCCTCCAAATCCCACTAGTTTAATAGCCTTCAGTCCCCCCAGTTAGCCCAGACCCTTAAACCCCTCAGATATGGCTATTTTTCTTTTTTTTTTTTTAACTTACACCTCCTCCATAGAGTCACTGGATCTGGGTGCATGCCCAGATGTGTAAGTATTTTCACGCACATCTCTCAGCCCCACCCTGTAGTACATGACCCACCCAGGCTCTGCCCAGACCATGCCCCTTTTTGAATCAGAGCAAGATGTGCATGCAGCAGGAGATATGTGCATATGTGGGTGACTTTTAAAATATGGTGGGCACACATGAGTCTGCTTGTGCACGCATCCCCTAATTGATGGACGTGCCGGGCATTTAAAATTCACCTTTGAGTCAGGTAATTGACTTTATATTGTAAGATGGGGAATGATGGGGGCATGGGAAGTTCCTTGATGATTGTGGCAGGGGAGGGGTTGGTTCAGGAGGGCATTGTGGCAGGGGAGGGGTTGGTTCAGGAGGGCAGTGTGTCAGGGATTCCCTGAGGGCACAGCATTCCCCAGTGTAAAATATGTGTATACTAGACTTGTAGTCAAGCCAATATATAAAACCAATTCCAAGCAGCTGTTAAATTTTAGGCCTTAACAAGCACACATAGAAACATACAAATGATGGCAGAAGAAGACCAAATGGTCCATCCAGTCTGCCCAGCAAGCTTGCACACTTATTTTTCCATACTTTTCTGTTACTCTTGTCCCTTTTAAGTAACTTTTTGGTTCTATTTCCCTTCCACCCCTGCCATCGATGTAGATAGCAGTGCTGGAGCTGCATGTAAGTGAAATATCCAGCTAATTGATTTGGGGTAGTAACCGCCGTAATAAGCAAGCTACTCCCACGCTTGTTTACCTATCCTTTGCAATTCAGTCCTTGTTGGTTGTTTGAATATAAATCCTTTTTCTTCATTCCCCCCTGCTGTTGAAGCAGTGAGCTGCACTGGATATGATTTCCAAGTAACAGGCTTGATTCGGGGTAGTAACCGCCGTAACAAGCAAGCTACACCCATGCTTATTTGTTTTACCCAGACTATTTTATTCAGTCCTTGTTGGTAGTTGTCTGAATATAAATCATCTTTTCTTCATTCACCTTGCCGTTGAAGCAGAGAGCTACACTGGATATGCATTGAAAGTGAAGTATCAGGCTTATTTGGTTTGGGGTAGTAACCGCCGTAACAAGCAAGCTACTCCCCTGCTTTTATGTGGATACAAATCCTTTTTTCCACATTTCCTCTTGCCATTGCAGCATGGAGCAATGTTGGAGTTGCGTTAACCATGTGAATGTTTATTGAATAAGGACATTAACCATGTGTATGTTTATCTTTTCTTCATTCCCCCTGCCGATGAGCAGAGAGCTATGCTGGATATGCATTGAAAGTGAAGTATCAGGCTTATTTGGTTTGGGGTAGTAACTGCCGTAACAAGCAAGCTACTCCCCTGCTTTTATGTGGATGCAAATCCTTTTTTCCACATTTCCTCTTGCCATTGAAACATAGAGCAATGTTGGAGTCGCATTAACCGTGTGTATGTTTATTGAATAAGGATATCAATCTCCAGGTAGTAGCCATCATTCCTGCAAGCCACCCCCATGCCTCTTCTCTTCATTCACATCCTCTAGACTTTATGGATGCACAGTATTTATCCCACGCCCCTTTGAAATTCTTCACAGTTTTGGTCTTCACTACTTCCTCCGGAAGGGCGTTCCAGGCATCCACCATCCTCTCCGTGAAGAAATACTTCCTGACATTGGTTCTGAGTCTTCCTCCCTGGAGTTTTAAATTGTGGCCCCTGGTTCTGCTGATTTGTTTGCAACGGAAAAGGTTTGTCGTTGTCTTTGGATCATTAAAACCTTTCAAGTATCTGACAGTCTGTATCATATCACCTCTGCTCCTCCTTTCCTCCAGGGTGTACATATTTAGATTCTTCAATCTCTCCTCATAAGTCATTCGATGAAGACCATCCACCTTTTTGGTCGCCCTTCTCTGGACCGCCTCCATCCTGTCTCTGTCCCTTCGGAAATACGGTCTCCAGAACTGAACACAGTACTCCAGGTGAGGCCTCACCAAGGACCTGTACAAGGCAGTGGCGTAGCCAGAATTGATTTTTTGGGTGGGCACAAGGTTAACATGGGTGGGCTGTAGGCATGCAGGTCTACTAGTTGTTTTTTTGCTGATAAATAATGCCAAATTATGCAGCATAGCATTCACATCTACGCCTAAGTATGAGGTTTACTTAATGATACAAACATAATTCACGGTGATTTGTGGTACTTTAGCCTTCTTATTATTACGATTTTATACACGGCTCCTACCTGTCCATAAATTTTGAGAGAGCGGTTGTGTTGCTTATTTTTAAATTGCTAACATCTCAAAATATAGATATATATTTTTACCTTTGTTGTCTGATCTTTGTATTTTTCTAATCAGTTGGTCCTGGTCTCTTTTTCCCATTTTTTCCCTTATAGCTCATTTCCTAATTCCTTTTCAGTGTCTTTCTTCTATTACTGTCTTCTTCCCTTCCACACACACACACACACACACACACACACACATACACACTTTCTCTCACAGACTCCCTCTCACACACTCAAGCTCTCACATGCTCTCCCCCCCGCCCCAAGCTCACATTCAAGTTCTCACTTTCTCACCCCTCCCCAGGCTTATATTCTTATGCACACACAGACGCACATCCAGGCACCCATTCTCACCCACACACATAAACCCAGACTCCCATTCTCACCCACAAACCCATGCTCCCAGTCTCACCCACACATATTCAAGCTCCCATTCTCATCCACACATATACACATTTAAGGTCCTATTCTCACCCACACATACACACATTTAAGGTCCTATTCTCACCCACACATACACAAATTCAAGCACCCATTCTTATCCACATATTCAAGCTTCCATTCTCACCCACCCACACAAACCCAGGCTCTCATTCTCACCCATATATACACACATTCAAGCTCCCATTCTCACCCACCCACAAACCCAGGCTCCCATTCTCAACCACACATACACACATTCGAGCTCCCATTCACCCACATATTCAAGCTTCCATTCTCACCCACATACACACCCAGGCTCCAGTTTTCACCCACACACACTCCCATTCTCATCCACACATACACATTCAAGCACGTGCACAGCTTCCGCTTTCTCCCCCAAAGCAGGAAGATCAGCTGCCTCTCCTGCTTTCACCGGACTCCTGCTATCTTCGGGCGTCGGGCGGTATGGCCCGCCGAACTTCCTGTCGGGGGGGGGAGCGGAAGCGCAGCGCACAACGTCCGCTTCCTCCCTCCCCCCCCCAAGCAGGAAGATCGGCGGGCAGTACAGCCCGACGCCCGAAGACAGCAGGAGGCCGGTGGCAGCAGGAGAGGCAGCTGATCTTCCTGCTTTGGGGGAGAAAGCGGAAGCTGTGCGCGGCGCTTCCGCTCCCCCAAACAGGAAGTTCGGCGGGCCGTTTGGTCCAAAGATAGCAGGAGAACGGGTGACAGCAGGAGAGGCAGCTGATCTTCCTGCATTGGGGGGAGGAAGCGGAAGCTGCACGCGGCGCTTCCGCTCCCCCCTGAACAGGAAGATCGGTCGGCCATACGGCCGCAGCAGCGCTTCCCCGTGTGCCGTGATGGCGCGCGAGGCGTGGGTTCTCTTGTTCGCTGTCGCGGGGATGGGATCCCGCGACAGCCTTGCAGTTCCGGTGCCAGTTGGGTGGGCCTGGATCTAAGTCGGGTGGGCACCTGCCCACCCAGGCCCACCCGTGGCTACGCCACTGGTACAAGGGGATAATCACTTCCCTTTTCTTAAATGATATTCCTCTCTCTATGCAGCCCAGCATTCTTCTGGCTTTAGCTATTGCCTTGTCACATTGTTTCGCTGACTTCAGATCATTAGACACTATCACCCCAAGGTCTCTCTCCTGCTCCATGCACATCAGCCCTTCTCCCCCATTGAATACAGTTCTTTTGGATTTCTACACCCCATATGCATGACTCTGCACTTCTTGGCATTGAATCTCAGCTGCCATATCTTCAACCACTCTTCCAGTTTTCTTAAATCCCGTCTCATTCTCTCCACTCCTTCCTGCGTGTCCACTCTGTTGCAGATCTTAGTGTCATCCGCAAAAAGACAAACCTTACCTTCTATCCTGTCCGCAATGTCGCTCACAAAGATATTGAACAGGACCAGTCCCAACACTGATCCTTGCGGCACTCCGCTCAACACCGCTCTCTCTTCGGAGTAAGTTCCATTGTCTTCTGTCCATCAACCAGTTTGCAATCCAGGCCACCACCTCGGCACTCACTCCTAAGTTTCTCATTTTATTCACCAATCTCCTGTGTGGAACTGTTTCAAAAGCTTTGCTGAAGTCCAAGTAGATGACATTGAGCGCTCGTCCTCGATCCAAATCCTTGGTTACCCAGTTACCTTGTCTGATAGGATCTTCCCCTGGTGAATCCATGCTGCCTCTGGACCAGCAGTTCTTCCGACTGTAGATAGTTCACTATGCTTTCTTTCAACAGCGACTCCATTACTTTTCCCACCACTGAGGTGAGGCTAACCGGTCTGTAGTTACCAGCCTCTTCTCTGTTTCCACTCTTGTGAAGCGGGACCACCACCGCTCTTCTCCAGTCACTCTGCACCACTCCCTTGGAGGAGAACATGGCACATTATTGCCTACATGCCTAGTAAAACCTAATTTGCATCTGATGTTCTTTCATATGCATGCATATATATGCTAATTGTAGTGGTCGTCCACTAATGTCCTCAGAGACCCATTTATTCGCATGCACTAGAATCAGTGCATATCACACTATTTTGTGTGCATACTAAACTTAAGTGTATAATCTCCTACGCCTTTGAAAATGTACCTGTGAAGGGTAGCAGGTCTGTGAGCCCTTTATGCTGTGGCATAATTGATGAAGCCTCGAGAGTGAACCCACAAGGCCTATGCCAGCAGCTGGCAAATGCACCCTGTAGTGGATAGTCTGGAGCTTCACCTTTACTAGTCGCCTTCTCCCACAGGTTTAGCCCTTGAGTTCTGGCATCTGGCAGGTCTTAGGTGAGACTCTAGGGTGGTGAAGTCAACTAAAGTCCAAAAGCTCACTGGGGACATGGCAGGCAATAGACTAATGGAGTCAGAGACAGGCCCAGGTTGGGGAAGGCAGCTAGCAAGAGTGTTCAGGTACAGGCAAAGGGTCAGATCTATGTGGTAGGCAATCATGGTCAGGTCCAAGCAAGGGGTTAAGGAGTGAGGCCAGGGAGTGAGGCCAAGGGTGGACAAAGACATACTGAAGATACTGGACAAGACAGGTAAGATAAAGCAAGGCTAGAGGAGGAAAGCTGGAGAAGACAAGGCTGAACAAGAAATAGGAATTCTAGGTAGCACATACTGCAAGGCTGGAAATCCGTTGCTGAGGAGAAGTAATGCTGCGAGATCCTAGATTATATAGGCACGTTGGCTTGATGTCATTGGAGGGCGCCACTCAGCATTTCCAGCTGCGGGGCCCAATTAATGTGCATGTAGCCCTTAGCGTGTTAATCCCAAGGGCACACAAACTAATTTATTTCTCTTCAGGGGCTACTCCAGCCAGCCATTCCACCCCACACTTATTTATTTTATTTATTTAACGTTTCTTTTATACCGATGACCGTTCGCACATCGCATCGGTTTACAGTGAACACAAAACCATTGGGCGGGGCCCTTACATAAAACAGATAATATACTGAACTAGGAAACATATAATTGAAATTAGGGGGGGAGCCCTTACATCAAAACTATTTACATCAAAACTATATACAGAATTAGTGCACAGTACCAAATCGCCAAGCATAGAGGTGGTCATAACAGGAAATCCGAGTAAGGGTAAGGGTCGGGGGGGAGTTATGTAATAGGGGGTGTGATGGAGTAAGCTTGTTGGAAGAGCCAGGTTTTAAGTTTCTTTTTGAAAGCGGGGGTATAGGTCTCAGTGCGAATATCATGGGGCATAGAGTTCCATATCGTGGGGCCGGCCAGAGAAAAGGCTCTGTTAATAGTGGAGGAAAGCTTAAAGGATTTGACTCTCAATCCCTGGGGTGGGGATTCTTTTTATGGGGGAAAGCTCTTACTTATTGCCGAGACGATGTTAAAAGGTTACCAGAGTGTGTGTGTGTGTGTGCTGTATTGGTGCTTCCCATGAGGTGAGAGGCTGCAATAACTTAGTTGACCAGGTCTGGGTGTTAAATAAAAGTATTCTGATTAATACTTATAAATTAAAGTTGATCCATCCATAATATTGAAGTTACATCTGACTGTTGGTACATGAGTGGTTCTATTATTTTTATTTTACTTATTTATTTATCATGTTTTGTAAACCGTCATTTGGTTTCGCCATCAGAACGGTTTACTGTAGTCAAGAAAGAATATATTGTCTATAAACATCATTGTAGCAAACTGTCATATTGAATGAAAGTTTGGGGTTTGAAAGTTAGTTAATTACTTATAAAATTATTATTACATATTATCAATCTTATATAGCAGCAGCGTTACTACATACATTAATGTTGATACATATATATAATAAAAGAAAGAGAAAACAAAAGACTGTTGTTACATATAGGCTAGGGGTAGTAAGTGAGGTCAGTTGCACAATCTCTTAAGTGTTCACATGGTGGGCGTTATTTAATTGATGGAGTGACGGATCGTTTTCCTTGGTGTTGGGTTGCGTGGTTGATTGGTGGTCTGGTTGATTGAGTGAGTTTGAATAGGGTCTGGTGAATAACCAGGTTTTCAGGTCTTATTTGAAAATTTTGATATCTGGTTGATTTCTTATTTCAATTGGTATTTAATTCCATAGAGTGGGGCTGGCGATGGATATGGCTCTCTCATGTGTTGAGTTCATTTGTGTGGTTTTGGCGTGAGGAATTTTGAGGAGGCCTTTGTTTGTTGATCGTAGGTTCCCT
The DNA here is from genome assembly GCF_901001135.1 of Rhinatrema bivittatum. Classification (NCBI taxonomy): domain Eukaryota; kingdom Metazoa; phylum Chordata; class Amphibia; order Gymnophiona; family Rhinatrematidae; genus Rhinatrema; species Rhinatrema bivittatum. The sequence goes on along the minus strand of NC_042617.1, from coordinate 96,616,771 downwards.
TTAGGAACGTGGATTACGATGAATTTGCTTAGCCAGTTGTTTTGCTGTCCTTGGATTATTTTATGAAGGATTGTAAGTACTTTATATTCTATATGGTATTTTATTGGGAGACAATGTAGGTGTGATGTGCTCATGTTTTTTTGATCCAGAAAGAATACTGGCGGCTGTGTTCTGGAGGCTCTGTAGAGGGTGGATGGTAGCAAGTGGCAGACCAAGGAGAAGAGCGTTGCAGTAGTCCAGGTTGGAGAAGATGAGTAGTTGCAGGACCGTTCTAATATCATTGTGTGTGAGGAAGGGATTGAGACGTCTGAGCATCAGTAGTTTGTGGTATCCTTCCTTAATCTTGTTAGTTATGTGGGTTTTGAATGAGAGATCTTTGTCTATGGTGATTCCTAGATTTCACGTATGAGTGACAGGAGAGATTAAGGTATTTGGGTTTTCTGTTTTGAGTGGTAAAATGGGGGTGGTGGTGTTTTTTCTTTCGAGGATGATTAACTCAGTTTTATCTATGTTTATTACGAGTTTCAGGTCAGTTAGATGCTGTTTGATTTCTGAAAGATAGGTAGTTGTTTTCTCGTATGTTTCTTCCATCGTATTCTGTATAGGGACTAGTATTTGTATATTGTCAGCGTATAGAAAGTGGGTCAACCCTAGGCATTCTAGTACGTGACATATAGGAAGTAGGTAAATGTTGAAAAGTGTAGCTGATAGGGCAGATCCTTGCGGCACTCCTGTGTTTAGTTTTACTTTATTTGAGAGATTGTTGTTGAATATTACTTGGAAATTTCTATGTGATAGGTAGGAGGAAAACCATTTTAATGTGATGTCCATGACTCCTATTTCAGCTAGCCTGTCAAGTAAGATTTCATGGTTTACTGTGTTGAAAGCGGCTGATAGGTCCAGGAGTTTTAGTAGGTAGCTTTGTCCTTTGTCAAATCCTTTGAGTACTGTGTCATTTAGTAAGAGAAGTAGGGATTCTGTGCTTAAATTTTTCCTGAATCTAAATTGAGATGGGTGAAGTATGTTGTTCGTGCCAAGGTATTCAGAGAGTCAAGGTATTCAGAGAGTTCTAGGTTTAGATGTTCTTTTTCCAGGTATCTGGGTAGCCCCATGGTGATTTTTTTTTTATAACTCTTTATTTATAACTTTTATAAGCAAACACATCCCACAGACTACACAAGGCACATGTCAGAGATTCAAGATGAAACAAAATTCCATAAGAGAGTGATGCATAGAGGAACAACCTCTCACCAAGATACAATATTTCAGCACAGAGAAAACATACAACTAAAACAGGTTGTCAAACAAGTAAGATACAGTCAACCATCCTGTTGGCGAGCATTCAGATACTCCCTGTACGGTCCCCAAATAGACATATATTTAGCATGTTCATTCTTTAGATCATAATGCAACTATTCAATATCAGCAATATTTTGCATTTGTTTACTCCAGTAAGTTAGCGTAGGACAGGTCTTCCAAAAGGTAGCAATGGTAAATCTTGCCGCAAGGAGCAACTGCCTCACCAGAACTCTATGCCTAATGGGAACCCCATGGTGATTTTTAATGAACGCAATGTAGCCAGCAACAGTGAGGGAATCCTAGTGGAGGGGTCCCTTACTTTACTGCAAAAATCCTACCTTTGGTCATCTTCTCCTAAGACACCCAACCTATCCTGGTCTCTTGGTGTGTGGAAATCCGATAGGAAATAGGAAATCTGATAGGAAATCCTGCTCTTGTTCTTCCTTCCTTAATGGTTCTTTCATCCTTTATTTATCAATATTTCTGGGGGGAGACTTGTCTTGGGGCAAAGTCAATGGGATCAGGCAAATTCTCAGCTCTGAAATCCCAGTTGAGAAGGGGGATCCCAAAACCTCCCCACTCTGCTAAAGTCCAAAACTTTAAAGTTAAACCTCTCTTCGCTGTCTTTCGCAGCAGGTTCCATCACTGGTGCTTGCCCACCTAGTGTTTAGAGTAGGCTCACAGGTCTTTGGTCCCCTGGTGAGAGCCCTTTTACCCCTAAAGGGTAACAAGCTTAAAATCTATCTCTCTGTAAATTAGAAGAAGAACCCTATGGTAGGGAGTGCACGGTGAGGCATCACTTCTAAAAGAAACTCCTTTTGAGTAAAGCTGGGAGGCCTCACCAGAGTGTAAAATTTAAACATCCTTACTCTTCCCTTGCTTCCTCAAAGTGAACCTAAAGTGTCTTAACATGGCTGGGGCTACATAGTCTTCAGTCATCTAATCCAGACTTTCCAGGGTGGAGGGACTGAGTAGTATGGATGGCTCCTTACCAGATAGAGAGTTATACTAGACAGTGAGATCTTGTGGCCAGACTGGGAGGGTCTGTCACATGTATACATGGGCTTGCACATGCCCAAGGAGGCTCCAGAACAGGAGCAGCATGACTATGTGTAGGGCCGCGCCCGGCAGCACTGAGGAGATGTCGGTGACCCAGCCACTGGTGTATGCCGATGGTGTCCTGGGCCAGTCTTGGTGATGTCATGGTGAGTAGAGCCCCTCGTGGGACCATCCCGCGAGCCGTGTTCCTAACAGTACCCTTCTGAGTTTACCTTGAACCATAACCACATTGGGCATTTTAAAAACTGCCCTGTCATTGGTTAGTGATCATAACCATATGTAACATGGTTGAGAAATATCAAGGAATCTTATTTGCTCAAAGGCATCATATGACTATGCATTTAATTCTGTTTCTATATAAATGGGATCTCATCACATATTATGTAGATGTACTGCATAGCATTGATTTAAAGGAAAATCAGACAAGCAATACATATTTAGGTTGTTTTTTTCATATTTAGACATACAAAATGGCATACAGGGTCAAAGAAGAGTTTCTGTTGATTGTATAAAATGTAAACAATGTAAACAATTAAAAAAATATATATATATGTATATATAAAATCATACCATTCAGTATCTATTTTATTAGGATAACATTCTAGAGAGCACAGTAAAGGATTTCCATGCTCATTCCAAGTATTGATGGCACAAGATTTTCTCTCAATGAACCCAGAAAGTACATAGTAATCCTTTTAATGTTGACTAATTTTGGGTTAACTAATACTTTGATGTGAACTTTTAAGGACTGCAATGTGTATTCTTGCATTTTTGGATCTCTGTTATGGAGAGAGATGGGGAAGGATGGAAGGGGGACAGGGGAGGGGTGATAATAACTGTAAAATACAAATTGCGTTGTGTGAATGTTTTGGTCCCTCGGGGGTGCAGCAGAAACCATTCTACCCAGGAGTGCTATTTATGTGTTTCTTTCTGGTTCAATAAACAGTTTCCTCATAAAAGGACTAAGAAGCAGTGTTCCATCGTGGTCCCTAAAATTCAGGGAATTGGCAAGAGTATCTGGCTGTTAGCACAACATCTGGTGGGAGGGACTGGGACTACCAAATGTCCCAAGAGCCTCAGTGCTGATGAGGAGAAACAGAGTTCTTGCTGTCTAAGACAGCGAACACTTCTCTCACATTCCCTGAGTTCCAGCAAAGAAAAAGATGTGTGCATGTTCATAATGCCCAGTTTCTTTGTTTAGTACAGAAATTTACATAGCATTATGATTACTAACCAATGGCAGGACAGTTTTCAGAATGCTCGGTATTAGCCAAGGGCAAGGATGCTTGTGAAATGCTCAGTGACATCACAATATTCTCTGACCTCTCCGAAGTTTCAGCTGAACTGAATTGGCCTGGTTCCCATTAGAAATAAAAAGAAGATGGAAGGAATCTAAGTCATCTGGGGTGTCAAAAGCACAAGAAAAGTGTGTGCTGGGGGCACTACTGGGTGCTCTACAGCCTGTGGCAGAAAGATGAATAAAACTGGATACATACACAGCTCTAAAGTAATGGGGGGAGCTGGGGAGGGGCTGGGAGAGAGGAGGCCTAGACAGACGGATCATTGACATGATGTTTTGAGGTCCATATTAAGTGGTGCAGCGGATGGGAAGTTACCTAGGAAAGTTCAGCCCAGATAGTCACTAGGATGTAGTGGGTAAGTCTGCCGCTGAATATAGCTGGCTAAAGTTACTCTAGTAAAATTACCCAGGTAGCTTGAGGGCAGAGATGTTTGTGGCCAAGCTTCCACAGCTAAATTTACCCATGTAGCACTCCATATCAGAGCTACCCGGCTTAAAGTTCTGGTTCCACCCCTGGAATGCACCCACCCCTGGTCCTATCTCTTTTTTTTTTTTTATCGGCCACATTTTACCCGGGCAAATGATAAATTTTCACTAGACTGCAATGCAGGAAATATAAAACTTGGGTTTTCTCTAGGGAACTCCAAATTTTACTTCTGAATATCGACATCTGTAAGTGCAGTTTCCCTGTAGGAAATTAGGATAAAAAATATAAATCAAATAAATAAATAAGTACATAAAAGATATTGGCATACACTGTAAGCTCTTTTTTTTAACCCAACTTGTTTATTCCACTGATCTTTAACCGTCTATGTACTACAAGTAAACATAATTCTGCTGTATATATTTCTTATGTGTCTCTTCTTTAACAGAAACACTTAATGCTATGAAGTATCAAGGGCTATGCTATTTTTATTTGTGTAATTGTTGTGATGCAGCATTTTTGTGTCATAATATTGTTTTCCTCCTCACTCGTTTTTTGTTTTTTTTTCTAAGACAGCTCTGCTTCTACACACACCAGCATTTCTGTTTTCCAACCCACAGTTCTCTCAAGTATTGAAAACTTGATTTCTCATAGTATTCCAAACAGGTAATTAGGCTGCCAGCGCTTACTCCTTCTTCTCGGCCTCAACACAATGCGTCTACAGACTTGCTCCGGAACACATCAGTCATTTAGCTACACAAAAGGTGGTTGGTGGTGGGGGGGGGGGGGGGGGGGGGGGTTATTTCCGAGAAGGAAAAGAGGTCAGATCTGTTGAATACTTGAGCAGGGGTGTAATTATCAAGTGTTAGAAGAAGATTCAGGGATGGCTAAAGACAAATGATCATTAATAGTTTCTCTAGTTGGCATTTTAAGGGAGGGTAAAACTAGCTGACAGGGCTGAAAAGCGCACAAAACACCTCAGGATTGGTTTATTGGTGCAGCATGTCATTGTCTTCTGGTTAGGGAAAGAAAAATCTGTGCCTTCCAAAGCAATCTATTTGAGAATGCTGGTCCTGGTCGAATAACAGCCTCCAAGAGCTGCTTGCAGTCTCCCCTGCACAATACCTCATTGTGCAGCACTGAATGGCTCTACTGGCAAACTTTTTCACTTCCTCCCGGCATTGAGAGGCAATGGTTACTCACTGCAAGCACAGGCATCAGGATTCAGAAAAGGGTGGCCACAATGGGTGTAATTTTGTAACACAGCGCATCAATAAGACGGCAGAAACGTACGTACATTACGCCGATTTTCAAAGTGAAACTAATCTGAATAGAAATGCAGAAGTATGCACATGTGAAAACCACCCCCAACCCTAACCCACTGGATCTGTTTTAAATTACCAACCTGTCTCTTCCTATCCATTTTTGACTAAAGTGATTGAGTCTGCTGTTTTAAAGCAGATGACTGACTTTTTGCATAAATATCAGATCCCTGATCGGTCTCAATTTGTTTTAGAAAGTCTTCGGGTTCAGCAGCCTTGTTAATTTTCAGCCTTGATGTTTTCAGAAGAGGGTGTGAAAAGGGAAGGAGGTTATATTCTGCTATTGCTGGCCCTTTCTGCAGGGTTGCACGTTCCGAATCATGAAATTTGGCTCTACAGATCAAGAGGGTAGTCTTAAACTGGTTTGAGTCTTGCTCAAGGCTGGTGGGACCATTAGGCGGACTAGGCAGTCACCTAGGGCAGTGGTCCCCAACCCTGTCCTGGGGGCTTACCATCCAGTCGTATTTTCAGGATATCCACAATGAATATGCATGAGAGAAAATTTACATGCACTGCCTCCATAACATGCAAATTTTCTCTCATGCATATTCATTGTGGATATCCTGAAAACCCAACTGGCTGGTGGGCCCCCAGGACAGGATTGGGGACCACTGACCTAGGGCACTGGAAGTGGGTGGGGCACCACAGCATGACATGAGGGCAGCATTTTTTAAAAGAAAGGGGTTTGGAGAGGTGGGCGCAGGAGAGATTGAGTATTTCGAAGATTTGGAGGTGTATTTTGCGTAATATGAGGTGAGTTCAGAGAGACATAGAGGCAGCAATGACCTCACTGCCTAGGACGACTGGACACTTTTGCACCGGCACTGGTCTTACTTTTCTAGGAGAGCTCATAGGGCTGACTGGACTGCTAAGTTCTGATGGCTGGGGTCCTACAAGGTTCTGCCTTATCGTCCTCTCTTTCAGAACTATATATATCTGGCCTATATTTGGACTGGGTAACGTGCTGGATACAGAATCTATGCAGATTATATTCAATTTTTCGTCTTTGTTTCTTCAGCTTGGTCAGGAATCTTTGATAAGGTTTTGATCTGCTTTTTGGCAGTAAAGCAATGGCTACTGCATAACAGGCTAGCTCTGAATCGGAGCTTTTGGTCTTGCAGCATTTAAACTCTGCTTCCATTCCTTTCTCGTTTTATTTTGAGAACCCTCCATTGTCTTGTGTACAAACTTAGGCCTGGATTCATCATTCCTCGCAGAATGATGAATCCTGCGAAAATGGGGGGCGGGGGCGAAGGGATGGCGGGCCTGGGAAAGCCTGCAGCCTTCGCACCACGGCGGTGTGCCGGCTGCTGGCTTTCGCATCGAATAGCGCCACTGTGAAAGGTGGTGCTATTCGGTGTGCTACTGCCGACGATAATGTTAGTAACATTATCGCCGGCAGCAAGACACCGCCGACTACGCGACATTCATCAAAGTGTGTTATGGTGTTAACATGGGGACAGGGAGGGAGGAAAAGAGGGAGAGAGAAAAAAGAAGAGAGAGAGAGAGAGTGCACCTCTGGAGTGGCACACAGAGTAGTCAACTATTTATACTGCTATAGGAGTGCCAGCTAGTAACTCAAGGTGAGGTTTTGGTGATGGTCTAGGGTTTTGGGGCCAGTTTTACATGCAGAGTGAGATCTGAACAGCACAGTAGACCTCAGTGAAGATTTGACATCATTTGGAGTGAGGAAAGTCACACAAATTTGAGATTTCAACAATGTTCTCTTGCCCTAACTTGATGGACTCTCTACCGGGGTACTATCAAGCCTGGGTAAGAGAATATTGAAGTGATCTCATCTTAGACTAACTTTCCTCACTCCTAATGACATTAAATCTTCACTGTGATGTTCATACATCTCACTCTGCATGCAAAACTGGCCCCAAAACCTTACAGCAACACTAAAACCTCACCTCGAGTTACTGTCTCTCGCTCTCTCATCTCTCTCTTATGCCTGGGTGGATACTTCTTATTAGCATTTTGAAGAATCTAGGCCTCAATTAGGGAGGTGCTTGAATTTTACCAAAGTCAAATCCAAAGCATGGTCTTGGATCTAAGTGGATTGGAGTGGTTTGCTTTGGGTTCAGGTCTGGTAAGTGGCCTTTCATTTTTCATTACACCCCTAAGTAGAATTTTGATCAATGTGTGTGTGTGTGTGGGGGGGGGGGGGGGGGGGGGGTGCGCACAGATCCTGTGTCTCGGGTTCTTCTAAGAGGATAAGGGAGGATTACTGCCCCGAGGAATACAGCCTGATATGCTGCTAAGAGAGGTGAATCATGTTCCATCCTGGTCCAAGATCATGACTTTAGTCACTGCAGGAGAAAAAGGGGAAGAGGCGACTGGGTTGTCTTGCCAGCTTGATCCTTATTCCTTTTCCACTTCGTCCTTGCCTGGCCAGTTCAATCTCATCCCATTCCAGTAAGGTATCAGATGCATTTTGTATCTCAGGTGGGCAAAAGTGGTGGTGGTGGGGGGGGGGGGTGTAGTTATTTGTAAGCAGATTTGCCACTTTCTCATCTTAAGTTGGAGTCGTGGGAAAGGTTCTGGAGGGTTTGTTGATACAATTGATGGGTGATATTAAAGTAGGTTTTTTGTTAAGGCATCAACCTCCTGTTGTGACACAAGCTAAAGTCATTGTATTATTAGGTTATATTTCACATCTTTCCATATTTAATGGTGTTGGGAGATTTTAATCTTCATTGTGTTGATATATCTTGCCCTTTAGTACAGATTTGGGTTTTTTTTTTTTAACTATATGCAAGATATTGAGTTGCAATTGTTAGTGAATTGTCCTACCCATAAAGGGGACATATGTTGGATCTTATTTTTGCCTCCACTAATCTGATGGAAAAATGTTGTTATGAATACGTTGCCCGCGGGGTTCCCCCCCCCCACCCCTGCGAGCAAGAACACTCACCGCAGCTGCTCTTCAGCCGACGCGGCAGGACGCCGCTGTCGGCCCTCCCATGCGGCCGGAGCCACGCTCTGCCTTCTTCCCACGCGGCCTGGAGGCCGCCCTGGACTTCCTTCCTCCGCGGGCGGAGCCGCAGCTGTCTTCGGGGCCTGGGATGCCCCCGACGTCATCTGGATCTTCGCGGCATTTAGGCCGCAGCCCCGGGCTCGATTAGCGGCAGGAGCCGCTCCCGGGGCCTCCCGCAGTGGCTGGAGCCGCTGCCGACGCTGGAGCCTGCGTCCAGGTCCTCCCCTGCTTCCTCTGATGTCGCCGGCGTGCTGACGCTGTGCAGGCTGCTGTCCACGGTCCTGCACAGCCCTGCTCCTGCCCTCTAGGCGCGCGGCCGTGGTTTCTTCCACTACTTAAAGGGCCAGACACAGGAAGTGTCTGGGCCCCACCTAGAGACTGTTTCCTGGTTCCAGCCCTATAAAGGGGCTGCTCCGTCAGTTCTTGTTTGCCTTGCATCGTCATTGGTCTTCACCCTGGAGGCTCCTGCCTGCCAGGGCCCATGTAAGGTCTTCTTTGTGGAGCTCCTCACCTTGATGTCGTCTCGTCATGCTATGCCATGTCCATGTCTTCGCCTGAGGTCCATGTCCAGGTTTCTTCGTCTTCGTCTTGGTGTTCCTGCCTTCCTGACATTCTTCCCTTCACTCCGCCTCGTCCTCGCTCTGGAGCCTTCTGGTACCGGTAGGCCGGGGGTTCCCCAGATGTAGTTCCTGGGTGGACTAGGCTACCGGTGGACGGTTGTCCTGTGCTCCTGAGCCGTGAAGCCTGATGTGTCTTCCTGCGCTGTCCCGCTCCCGTCGTGGTCCGCGACCAGCCTTGGGGCTGTGTAGGGCGCGTAACGGACAGGGTGGTCCGCGACTCAGTCCCGTGGGTGGCCTGAGTAGGGCACCCTGAGAGACAGTGCCAATGTCCATGCCTTGTGTCTTGCCTTGATGCCATGTGTTTTCATCTGCCTTATCCAGCCATGTGTCTTGCTTCGGATTCCGTTCGCATCATCCCAGCCATGAATACTCATCTTGGATGCCGTCTGCATCAACCTCGTCAAGTGTCTCGTCTGCGATGCCGTCCGCATCGATCCTGGTGTCTCGTATCCACAGCCCTGGTGTCACGTCTTCTGCCAAGTGTCTTCGTGCCATGTGATGCTGTTGCATCAACTCCAGTGTTTCTATGCCAAGGCCCGTCTGCCCTCAACCTCAGGCCAGGCCTGCTGCTCCATGCTGCTCGCAGCAGGTCCGAAAGGGCCCGGAATGGTCGGAGGACCATTCACCTTCCAACATCCTCAGATGTTTGGACATGGGAGCTTGCCGGCCTGGCAGAGGGTAGAGTGTCCAGCCACGCAGAGCCACCGTCAACCCTTGGTTCGGCCCTGGATGGCCGGGGTCGGGCTGAGGCCCATGGGCACACTAAAACCACCGATACATAACAAATGTATTGTTAATCTTTAAGAAGTGAGGCAGGTTTTATGGATTGATTATGTTTTACTCTGAATATGCCAGTGAAGTTAGAGTGGGATAATCTAATGGATAAACCAAAATTCAGAATGATGAGCAGTAAAGTTAACCAGGAGGGGTTTTTCCCCCCATTTTATTTTTTTTAATTGATTTTCAAAATTGACATCAAGAACATCTTAACTACAGAACCAGACTGATAGATCATATACAACATAAGCCTAACAATAATAGACTTTTTTTGGGTACTTGCCAGGTTCTTATGGCCTGGATTGGCCACTGTTGGAAACAGGATGCTGGGCTTGATGGACCCTTGGTCTGACCCAGTATGGCATTTTCTTATGTTCTTATGCAATCTCGATCCCCCTTCCTCTCTGTAATCATGCTTATTCCCACCTCCCTCTTCCTTTGTGATCCTATTCCTTCCCCTTTTCTCCAGCAGATTGATCCTTTCTGCCTCTGCTAGTTCCACTAGTTTGATTTGCAGAAAATTGGGGTCCCCTGGAATATGTGAAATGTAATTGTGAACACTGATATTTTAGAGCTGTTCAGCTTTGCTTAACAAACACATTCAGCCTGTTTGTTATCTAGAGGCACCACTCAAAATTCTGTCTAGCAAACTTGCTTCTTCATCCCAGGCTTATTTAAATGAAAAGTTCAGATAGCAAGAGATTTTATGAGTTTATTGCTGAAGGTAATAGAGAAAATGTAAATCTTGTCACAGGCAGGCTGTCTGCCTGCATCCTAGACAGTAAACATGCAGAACTATAACTCTTTGAGTGAATTTTAAAGCATTTAAATAAAACGATTTGCACAACTTGCAGTCAATTTATTTCATAGGAAATATCTTTTTAGCTACTTCATCTCTTATGTTCTTAAATGTTCCACCAGGTCTTCCATTAAAACAACTAAAAGCATATATAATTTCAATATTTTTATATAGCAAATAGAAGCACTGTGCATGGAATAGGTTGTATACAAATATACCTACCTGTATCTATATATCTCTATTGATATCCATCTATCCTTAAATCAGTTTGAAAAATACATTTGTCTCTACAATAATTAAATGCTGATTATAATCATAACTCTTTAAAGGGAAATATTTTACTACTAGCTGACACCCATGGAAATTCCCTAGAGGACCCTATAAAGTATCCTCTCCCCAGCTCCAGCAAGCCTGCCCTCCTACTCTGAGTCCCAGTTCAGCCTATTCATCACCATCACAACCTGCCCCCCACCCCCTGCCCCCACTACAGCCCCAGGAATAGCACAATCTGCCTCCTCCCTCAGCCCCAGATACACTTCCAACCCTATGTGGTACTCAGTGAAAAAGACAGGATATCCCCCTCTCACTGCTGGACAATTCTCTGCATTTTAATTTTGTTCAGTTGTTAGCAATTTAAAATTTCTAAGAGAGTAGGAATGTTCAAATTAATCTAAACTACTTTTAATTGATTGGTCAATCTTATTTTTGTCTGTCAGTGATTTTGCAAAGACAACAATTAACCTGCTTACAGCTACCCAGTAAACCACCTTATTTGCCCTTCTTTCGAATTAATTCCTTGTTATTGTATCAAATAAATAAATCTGTTGTTGAAAATGTATAAGAAGTAGTTTTGGCACACATCTTCCGATACTCTACTGCTGGAAAGAAGAGTGTATGTGGAAGCTGGGCTGTGGGAGCTGAAGCCCGATAGCTCACAATATCCTCTAGACTCCTCTGCTGGAGCTGCTGGGAGAAGTATGCAGATCATCCTTCTGGTTCTCTGCTGCCAGAAAAAGTGCAGGGGCTGTGAAAGCTGAAGCCTAGATGGATCACAGTGTATGCTAGAATTCTCTGCTATGGTGACTGAGAAAAGTATGCAAATGAACTTTACAGTTTTCTAGAAACATGTGAGGACTGTGAAAACTGAAATCTAGAAAACTGGGACTTCTGGGAGAAGAATGAAAATAAGACTTCAGGACCTTTACTGTTACAATGAGTGTAGGAGCTATGATAGCTGAAACCTAAAGACTTACAGTACCCTCTGGAGTCCTCCACTGGGGCTGCTGGGAATAGTACATAAATGAGCCTTCCAGTTCTATGGAGCTAGAAACAGTGTGGGGACTGTGAAAGCTGAAACCAGGAAAGCTTGTGGTGTCCTCTTAAATCCTTTGCTGCTGGGAGAAGTACGCAGATGAGCTTCCAGTCCTCTGCTGCAGACAGATACCATTTCCTCCTAAGTGCATTATATATATCGGTTTTCACTTTGCATAATTCTACAACAGAACAAGACAGAAACTGATCTATGTTTGGCTGGTACACAGCAAGCTATCCCGTTGCTGTTAGGAGATATACAGTTAATCCCAGGCTTCCTTCCATCATATCTCTGCTATATTTTTGTCACCCACACTTGATTGAGGATGACAGAAGGGTTATACAAGTTGAGCAATCAAGACATTTTCCTGTAAATTATAAGAGAGGTTCAGGAACACTGCTACATGAAACAAGGAAAATGATTAGCTGAGTAAGAGACACTCTTAAGCCTTTTAACTCAGAACTGCTGGAAAATGTGAAATAGTTATCACAGATATATTTGACTTTTCATGACAAGGTGCATTAGTAGGGATGTGCATGGGTGATCTGAATGTTAAAACTGATCTGAATGAGATAATTGTCGGTTGAATTTGGGTCCTTCAAAAAATCCAAATCCTTTTTGGCTTATTTGGTTCGGTTCCATTAAACACATATTTTTGTATCAGAGATGTGTTATCAGGGTTAATCAGTTAAAAACTAAAATCAGAAACCCTACTCATATGCCAGGGTATGTTGGATACAATCTCAGTCTCTCAAATTTACTTCTGTACTTGCATAGTTCAAAAGATAACCTCCTCCTACAGCTCATATTGTGTAATATTTGCAAGTAACATATCAAGGTGTCCTTGAGAGTTCTTTTAATCAGGCCTTTGGTGGTCAATTCAATTGAGACTGTTTCTGCCACATTTTCTTGGTCTCTGATCATGTGTTTTGTAAGTTGAGGATTTTCTCTCTCCCTATATGTTCCACAGAATAGTCACTTGATACTAACAATTTTTTGAGTACTGTATTCTTTTGCTTTTTTCCTTTACTACAATGTCCTGAATTCTTGTATTGAGCTTGGAGGTTGGAATAGAAATGTCCCAGGTGATCACAATTCTTTCATTCTCTACAGTTCTTTCAGGGTCATGATCCCAGTGCTTTTAATGTATATTGAAGCTATAATGTTTACACACTTTCCAGTGGATGAGCCATGCCACCTTATTAAGCCTTTCATTATACAGGCCTTCATCATCAGCATGTGACACCCAGTGACAAGATCTCTGTGAAAGAGTTACAGTAAATATCTTCAAGGTAGGGTTACCACTGCACCTGACACTGTGCCAGTTGCTGCAGAAACGATACAGAGACTGTGTTGTTTGCAGTCTAAGTAGTCTTTGTGAACTACAGTGATTTCAAAGCAGCTTCCTGCTTCCTCTCTGAAAAACTGTCAGTGTGACAGTATACTATACTAACTGTTGTACATGTGACTCTCATTGAATTTGACTAAGTATTTTCTTAATGTACATAGTCACTCAACAATCATCTTCAGTTCAATCATTGTTTGTACTGTCCTCTGCTCTGTGACAAAGTGACTGACTGGTCTGCTATTTGTGCATGTCTACACTAAGATAAACAAGAATTGTAACAAAAAAGCTGCTACCCTTACTCTATACCTTGGGGTATTAATGCAACTGTGGCTACAGTCATACCACTTATAAGAACATAAGATATGCCATACTGGGTCAGACCAAGAGTCCATCAAGCCCAGCATCCTGTTTCCAACAGTGGCCAATTCAAGCCAGAAGTCCCTGACAAGTACCCAAACATTAAATAGTTCTCAAGCAACTATTGCTTATTATTTAACATCAGTTTATGCATTTTTTCTCTAGGAACTTATACAAACCTTTTTTCTAAACCCAGCTACACTAACTGCCATAACCACATCCTCTGGCAATTAATTCTAGAGCTTAACTAACCACAGAGTGAAAAATAATTTTCTTCTGTTTGTTTTAAATGAGCTACTTGAAACCTCATGGCATTCCTTCTAGTCCTTCTATTATCTGAGAGAGTAAATAACCAATTTACATTAACTTGTTCAAGTCCTTTCATGATTTTGTAGATCTCTTTTATATCCCCCCTCAGTCGTCTCTTCTCCAAGCTGAACAGCCCTAACATCTTTAGCCTCTCCTCATAGTGGAGCTGTTCCATGCCCCTTATTATTTTGGTTGCTCTTCTTTGCACTTTCTCCAGTGCAACTATATCTTTTTCGAGATGTGGAGACCAGAACTGCACACAGTATTCAAGGTGTGGTCTCACCATGAAGCTATACAGAGGCATTTTGACATCCACAGTTTTATTTGACATTCCCTTCCTAATAAATCCTAACATTCTGTTTGCTTTTTTGACTGCTGCAGCACATTGAGCCAACGATCTTAATGTATTATCCACTGTGACGCCTAGATCTCTTTCCTGGCTGGTAACTCCTAAGATATAACCTAACATTGTGTAACTATAGCAAGGGTTATTTTTCCCTATAGGCATCACCTTGTACTTGTCCATGTGAAATTTAATCTGCCATTTGTAAGCTCTTACACTGCCACCCTGCTTGCTGCCATAACCATCAATTTATTCTTTCGCGTGTCAATTCCATTTTTTTTGTACGCTTTTGCCCCTCTTTTGGTGTCTTGGTTGTTCATGACCCTAATTGTGTTTTTGCCCTCTGTAAGACCTCTGTATAGATGCTTAATGGCACATATAGATGTATATTGGAATTGATGTTTTATAGAACCTTACAATAAATCAGCTCAATAATGGGAGTAGTGGTTTGGAGAACTGCTCTCATAATTGAAGTGATATACAAACCCCAGAAAGCCCCATGAGACTGCAGTGGTATTGTGAACTTCTACTTGACCAGTGGCCAGAGTTGATGCAAAGGCTGGAAAAAAAAGGTGACCACTTGGGATACCAAGGCAGAAAAGGATAGAGACCACTCCACCCTTTTGTGTCAGTCTAGAAACACACCCAAAAAGGAAGGAGGCACCTAAAGCAAATCTTGCTTGGGTTACTATTTTTGTCCAGCAATGCACTGGAGGGAATAACACTGGTGCAGCCACTGCAGCTGCACTATGGACTGTCCCAATCTTCATACCTATCGGAAACACAGACCTGTAGCAGTTGGCAATGTGCGGACAATATGTAAGAGTTGTCTTGTCTCCACAACTGTCCTTCATCCCAGGGTATTTGTACTTACTGACTGAACAACACACTTACAGCAAAGACCTAAAAGAAAAGGGATACTAAAATGATACAAGGCCTGCAACACAAAACCCTATGAACAGAAGCTTAAGAAATGCAAAATGCATTTGATGGAGGAAATAGGAGGTATGATAGAAACATTTACATATTTCACAAACTTCAATATAGTACAGGAAGATAAAGCTTTCCACAGAAAAGGAGATTCAAGGACAAGATGTCACAGACTTAAGCTGCAGAGAAGAAGGTTCAGTAGAAGAAACAAGGAAGAGGGTTTGAGTATTTGCTCATGTATATGAGACTTTAGAAGTTCAGAGAGAACAGAATTTAAGTCAATAGGCAGAGAGTAGCAGTACACCTATATCAAGAAGGATGCCAAAATCAGCCATGGTTACAATCCCATTATCAGTGGTGCACCTTGACTAGGCTTCCAAGAAGGCTGGGGTAACTTAAACAGAGCAGCCCTTACATAAGTACATAAGATATGCCATACTGGGTCAGACCAAGGGTCCATCAAGCCCAGTATCCTGTTTCCAACACTGGCCAATCCAAGACTCAAAAACCTGGCAAGTACTCAAATATTAAATAAATCTCAAGCTACTACCGTTGTGATGGAATATATCTTAATGACGATATATAAAACCTGTTAAATAAATAATAAAATAAATATTATTGCTTATTAATTAATACCAGTTTATGGATTTTTCCTCTAGGAACTTATTCAAACTTTTTTTAAGCCCAGTACACTAACTGCCATAACCACATCCTCTGGCAATGAATTCCAGAGCTTAACTATGCGCTGAGTGAAAAATATTTTGTTCGATTTGTTTTTAAATGAACAGCCTAACTTCCTTAGCCTTTCCTCATGCTCCTTATCATTTTGGTCGTCCTTCTCTGCACTTTCTCCAGTGCAACTATATCTTTTTTGAGATGTGACAACCAGAATTGCATGCAGTATTCAAGATGCAGTCTCACCATGGAGCAATGCAGAGGCATTATGACATCCTCCATTTTATTTGCCCTTTCCTTCCTAATAATTCCTAACATTCTGTTTAATTTTTTGATCGCCACAGCACACTGAGCTGACAATTTCAATGTATTATCCACTATGATGCCTAGATCTCTTTCCTGGGTGGTAACTCCTAACATAGAACTTAACATTGTGTAACTACATGTAGGGTTATTTTTCCCTATATAAATCACTTTGCACTTGTCCACATCAAATTTCATTTGCCATTTGGAAACCCAATCTTCCAGTTTCACAAGGTCCTCCTGCAATTTATCACAATCCTCTTAAGATTTAACTACTCTGCATAATTTTGTGTCATCCACAAATTTGATCACCTCACTCGTCGTACCACTTTCCAGATCATTTATAAATATATTAAAAAGTACCGGTCCAAGTACAGATCCCTGAGGCACTCCACTGTTTACCTTGAAACTATCCTCAAGCACTTTGATTTGAATTGAGACATACACAAAATCTAAATTCTGTTAAATGAAATGCATTGTTTACAAGCCCTAACATAAAAAAACACAGGATGGAAGGATGTTTCAGACAACAGAGTTATGGCTGCATCAATAACAGTTCTCAATTTAAAATATTCTATTAATTAATCCTGATAAGTATACTCAATCCTCTCATACACATCCACTTAAACTTTCAAAGAGTTAAAGCATAAACATTAGCATATACATGCATAAGTAGTTTGTACTCGCATAATCATTCTTTTATAAACATTGAAAGTAAGCGTGTTGTCACAGTCTGACAGGCTGGAGTCAGGGAGCATCCCAGCAGGAGCAATACAGGACTGCAGGACAAGGCTGGAACTGGTCTTCTGCCTAACCAGCCCCCCTTCCCCGCAGGTTGAGCCCTTGGTTTCTGGGGGCCAGTAGGACTTTCCTCCTGGAGAACATCATGGTGCTTTAGATACTGGCTGCAAACTGGAGACAAGGCACTAACAGAGAGCTGGACAGGCACTGGCTGGAACTTGGATACAGGTGCCGACTGGGAGCTGGATACAAGAACTGGCGGGGAGCTGGATACAGTTACTGGCTGGGAGCTGGGACTAGTTACAGGCTGGGCTGGAGACAAGGCTGGAGTTGAGGGTAAGGCCTGTGCCAGAGGCAAGGCCTGGGAAAGCATACAAGGAACTGGACTGGGCAGGGCAAGGAACGGACAAAGACAGGGCTGAATATGGGCAGGACTGGACAAGGACAGGACCAGACATGAAAAAGGAAACAAAAGAGTCCTATAGGGCACGGGATTGAGCAAGGGAACTCTAGTAGGCCTAGAGGCCACAAGGCAGGCAGAGAGCCCCAAGAGACCACAGAGCAAGACAAGAAAGCCTGGAAGGCTACAAAGTAGGCTAGGGAGCCAAGATAGGCCACAGAGCAACATAGGAAGCCAAGAGAGGCCACAAGGCATGGCAGGAGGCCTGGGTAGGCCACAAGGCATGGCAGGAGGCCTGGGTAGGCCACAAGGCATGGCAGGAGGCCTGGGTAGACCACAAGGCAAGGCAGAAGGCCTGGGTAGACCACAAGGCAAGGCAGGAGGTCTGGGTAGGCCACAAGGTGAGATAGAATAGTTATAAGGAGGTGGCCAGGTCAAGAAGTCAAGGGGACTCAATGAAGAGGCACCGTGGGACTGGACAGGCTGGATTAAGTATGCCTGGGGCTGAGGCATCAGGTGACCAGTGAAGTCGAGACTTGCAGGGCTCACTGAGAACCTATGCTGGATAGAAGGCCGTGCAGCAGGCAAAACCATAACATGGGGAGGCTGCACAGCAGGTGAAACTGTGACACGTGTATTTATATATTCATATGCCCAAATACAAATGCAAAAAAGGGGCTTCTGGGGGCATTCCAGGGTGTGACCCACAATTAGGCACATTGAGTAAGTTGCTATTTTATATGAGACTTATGTACATTCATTAGGCAGTTTACTTGTGTAATTTTACACCTGCTAATTATCTTATATAATTGAAATCAGACTTGTTTATTGTGTACCATTAGTGAGGTAGGAGGTCTAGGTGAACTGGGGGTTCAGGCTGAAGAATCAGGAAGGTTTGAATGACCTGGAGAAGGACTGGGCGAACTGGTGGAGGAATACTCTGGTTATAAAATAATATTGTAGAGCACTGCATGGCTTAACCAGAAAAACCTTAAAATGGTTTATCTTTTTTATCAAATAGAACATATCAAGTGAGAATAGGATGTGCCTCCTCTAGTTCAATAAATATGAATACAGGAGTACCTCAAGGATCATCACTTTCAGCAACCCTTTTTAATATATACATGCTTCCACTATGCTATTTACTGACAGGAATGGGAATAAGCTATTATATCTATGTTGTTGACGTTCAGTTTATAGTCCCAATAGAAACATCAATTGAACATTTTCTGAAAACTTTAGAAGTTTATCTTTCTGCAGTACAGCAATTGCTAAAACATATGAAGTTAGTTCTCAATAAACAAAAGACAGAAATTGTGCTATTAAACAGAAAGATTCCTGCAAAAACCCTACACATTTCTTGATAGACTCAACTAAAATAGATCTGATGAAACAGGCACACAGCTTTGAAGTTATTATAGATAGCAATTTGACTCTGAAGAAACATATTTCAAACAAAATAAGAAATGGTTATAACAAACTAAATATACTAAAATGACTGAAACCATTCTGAAATCTTTATACTAGCTACCAGTTAAATTCAAGGTACATTACAAAATATTATGCATACTCCATAATATGATCAATAAAAATAATACTGATTGGTGAAATCTAATATCAGCCAATAAGGGATTATTACATGATTATTTGGTCTTACATATGCCGGCAAAGAGAAATGGGGCAAATCAGAAGTCTAGGGACTTAACGCTGGGAAATTATTTTTTCATGTATAATAAAATCTTATTAGCTATTTTGATACTTACACATTCTGTAAAGATTGCTATCGTAATTATTGTTTTTATTGATGTATTTTTTTGTGACCCGCCATGATTGTCTACAGAACAATGGTATACAAATATAAATAAATAAACATACGCACATATATATGGCTGCATGGAGTTGTTTGAAAATTATCTCTTAGCCTAATATTTTTTTTAATTAGCAGAGGTACTATTGTCTCAAGTTAATTTCTGGTTAGATAAGCCTATATTATCTAAATGGTGTTGACAAGATTTTATAAAAACCTGTGACATCAATTAATAAGTTGGTAGTTTGCCATTTTCTTCTGCCAAATATTTGGCAACAGATGAATGGAATAACACAATCAACACCATACTATGGATGAAATTGCCCCTATAAAAAACTGTACCATTAAGAAGAAAGCATCATGCAAGCACCATGGTTCACGCCTGAACTAAAATCTATGAAACAAAAATTAAGAATGTCTAGAATGGTGCTGGAGAAAATATCTTTTCCCACCCACTAAAAAAAGTCTGAATATAATAGTTACCACAGGATATATTGTGACAAGGTCAATAGAGATAAAAAAAAAAGCCTTCTACTTCCAATAGGATTCAAGCTGCTGACAATAATTATGCACAACTTTTTTCAATTGTTAGAACTTTATCAAGCATTCATCTTCCAAACACACTTCCCTCTAGTATTGAACACTGCAATCAAATTCATACCTATTTCACTGAGAAACCAAAGAAAATATATGAAAGCTTTTTGCAACTACCTATTTCTAATGAGACAAAAATCTTCAACTCATTGCAAAATTGCAGAGGTGGCCAAAATGTGGCTGTTTTGTGTTCAAAGTGTCTTCCTGGCCACATGGCAACTGAACAGTACTGCATTGGACAGAAGGAAAGGACTGGAGCAGGAAACAGCATAATAGAATACAGCAGAAAAGAGCCATTCTGCTCCAGTCTCATCCACCCTCCCCCTCCTGACCAGACAGTACTGCTGTCTGGTCAGGAGGGGGAGGGGGGATGAGACAGAATGGAGGGGCTGGGGGAAAGGATGGGACAGAATGGAGGGCTGGGGAAAGGATCAGAGCATTTTCTCTGCTTATCCCTGGCTCTACTACTCACCCTGCTTCTCCATCCCCACCCCTGTCTGCAATCAGTAACAGTGGAGGCCAGGTGAAGTTTGAGCTGCAGGACAGCAAGGAAGAACCAGTCAGCTCCCTGTTCCAGCCCTTCTCATCCCATCCAAACTCCCACTCCATCTCTGCTACCTGGAGAAGAGGGCTCTTCTCTGGTCTACTGTCTGGAGGGGACGGACTGGAGTGTACATAGTCCCAGGCCCAGCAGCTCAATGTGCCCCACGTGACTCTAGGATTCAGCTGACAGCAGAGAGAGAGGAGGGGTCATCCAAAGCTCCAGTCAGGCCAGTTTGTGGCAAGAGAAAGGGGGTGAATGCTGAAAGGAGGTGAGAAGAGAGGAGTGAATGTAGTTGATGAATACTTGGGGGAATAATAAATGAAGTGAATGCTTGAAGGATAGTGGTACAAGAGGGGGTGAATGCTTCTAAGGACAGTCACATAAAAAGGGGTGAATATTGCAAGAGTTGTGGAGAACAGTGTAATAGGGTGGTGCATTCGTTTTGAACTTATAGGTAAAACGCAACTTATTTTTGTTTTTAACTTAAAAAAATGATGATGGGCGAAAACGATCGGATTTCCACTTTTTCAACATAGCTATGTTGAATACGTTGGAAATCGCGATTGTTGATCCTAAATAAAAATTTAAACCCCTCACCCTCCTTAATTCCCCCCCCCCCAAGACTTACCAAAACTCCCTGGTGGTCGAGCGGGAAGTCAGGGACGCCATTTGTGAACTCCTTTGCGAGGAGCACGTGACGTCGGGGCGTCACGTCGAGTGACGCGGGTCACTGATTCCCCGCGCGTTCACTCCGGACCCTCGTTTCGACCAAAAGGAACTTTTGGCCAGCTTGGGGGGGCTCTCCTGACCCCCCAAATTTTTATTTGCACGTATGGACATAGAACGCAACTTATGGAATTCTCCATATGTCCATATTGACCGCAAATGGACCCCCTTTCGACTTATGGACTTATGAACATAAACTTTGGTGTGCACATCCCTACAGTGTAAGGGAGGAGCTTATGCTGTGGAGAAGATGAGAGGTGAATATTGTTTCCCTCCCCGATTTCCTGAAGTTGGCAATGAAATTGGAACTGTGACACCTTATTCCTATCTAAGGTTCATGGCTGGCCACATATTCTGCAAAAGGTGTGAGGGGACCAGAGCTTGGGTGGAGGAAATGAAGACAGAGAGAGAGAGAGAGACAGTTGGGTTAAAGTGTTTTATGAGAGCCATGAGGGGGAGTAGAGGTGGCATGAAAGAGCCAGGGGTGGGGGTAGAAGGTGGTTCAAAAGAAAGGGGAAAGAGGCAGTGGAAGGGGTGAGAAAGCTAGAGGGGAGGGTATGTGTGCAAGAAAGTCCGGCGATGGTGATGGAGAGAGAATGAAAAAACAGAAATAGCAGGGTGAGGCAGAGTGGTGATGAGGATGTGTGTGTGTGAGTGAAGTCCAGAGGGGGTGAAAGGGAATGGAGGGTAAGATTTGGTGAGAAGATAGGTAGTGGAAGGTAGAAAAGATGAGAGAGATAGAGCGAGGAGAGAGGGGGGGGGGATGAAGGGGCGGGGGTTTAAGAGAGCCAGAAGGGGTGATGGGACAAAGGGGAAAATGGAAGTTAGAGGTATGATTGGGTAGAGGAATGAGAGAGCCAGGGATGGTGATTGGAGAGGGAATGATTTGAGCGAAACACACATGCAAGAGGGAGTGAATGCTTCTTGGGAGAGTGACTTCAAAAGAGGTGAATTTTGGGGAGAGGTGGTGGTTGTGAGAACCAGAAGGGGTAATGGTGGAGAATGTATGAGAGAGAGAACTGGAGGAGAGGGATCAGAGAGCGAGAGAGGGATAATAGGTGGTGGGGGCAGGAGAGTTATTGATGGTAGACATGGGGTGAGGAGAGGTGGACACAGTAGCACATGGGATATGGAGGGAGGTATTAAATGTTAGAGCTGCTGAGACCCTATTATTATGGGGTTTGGGGAATATTATGCTGTGAGGATTGAGAGCATGAAGGGCACAAGAGAAAAAACAGACATTAGGCAGAGCAAAGGGGGGGAGAAAGAAAATGCTGGTCAGAGACAGGCGGAGACAAGATGAGAGAATTGAGGGAGGGGAAAGAGTGGGGAAATTGGGAGAGAGACTGGTGGGAGAATTGAGAGACAATTGAGGAAAGGATGATGAATTGAGAGAGAGACTGGTGGGAACAGGATGAGAGGACTGAAAGAATCAGAGGTCCAGGGTAGAAGGATTGTGAGAGCTTGGGGGATCAAGAGAGAGACTAATGAAATTAACTGGTGGGGATAGAATTGGGGATTGAGAAAAAAAGAGACTGCTGGGAACAGGATGTAATTGAAGGAGAGAGACCTTGGTGACAGGGTGGGTGGATTGGAAAAGGGAGTTACTTTTGGAAGGGAGCTCCCCTCCCCATAACCCCTCATCTTTTGGAAATGTGAAACTCTCTCTGATACGGTGCATCCTGATTCTTGGCTCTTGGTGTGTGAAAGGTTGGCCATCCCTGCAATATGGGATACTTTCACAACAGTTAACCCAGACAACATGCGGCTAATAATATAAAAACTAAAAAAGTTCATCTGTCCTCATAACTCATGCTCAATTACAATTCTGAGACATGTTAGTACAGATTCCCACACTACTGTAGCTCACTAGTCAATCTATCATTAACCACTGGTAAAATGTTATCTCTAAAGCGAGCCTCAGTTACACCAATACCGAAGAAACCTTTAGGATCGACCCACTTGATTACTGAATCACCATCCAGTCTCAACCCTCCCCTTTTTAGCCAAATTCATCAAGTCTGTTGCTTTACATCAATTCACAGATTATTTTGAAGACCATGATTTACTAGACAGTCATCAGCATGGCTTCAAGAAAGGCTTTAGCACAGAGACCTTGCTAATCTCTTCATTTGACACACTGCTCCGTGGTGCTTGATACCAATATCAACTGCATCATGGTGTTGCTAGATATATTATCAGCTTCTGATACCATTATACACTCTATTCTGTTATATCACTTAAAGGTGAATTTCAAAAGCCCTACACAATACACATGCCAAAGCTGGGACATACACGGGTATTTTGGGCCGGCACGCACCACGTGGATTTTAAGAAGTGCATAAGTACACACTTATCTCCCGGTATGCGCACAAATCCAAAAGTTTAAAAAATGGGTGGGGCTTAGGGGTGCTCTCAGTGGAACATGGAGGGGACATGGGCATTCTGGGAAGTTGCCTTGAAATGTGTGCGCACCAGGGTCCCTACTGTGTAACTTAATGTCCTCTATGGACAGTGTGTAAGTATTAAAATTAAAAATACTAGGCAAATCAGCAGGGTTTAAAGGGTTGGGGTAAAAGGGAGGCTTTATAATGGGAGAGGGTGGTAGGAAGTCCAATCAATTAACTGGGTGAACTGGGAATGAACTGGGGAAAAGGGCTATTGCGTTGGCGAGCATTGTTTTAAAAATCCTCCCTACTTATGCAATAAAGCTGGTATTTGCATGCACATTCATGTGGCCCTATAAAATTGTGCGCACGTGTATGCGTATACAGATGATTTTATACCATGC
This sequence comes from Rhinatrema bivittatum, assembly GCF_901001135.1. Lineage (NCBI taxonomy): Eukaryota > Metazoa > Chordata > Amphibia > Gymnophiona > Rhinatrematidae > Rhinatrema > Rhinatrema bivittatum. Next base: position 96,593,011 of record NC_042617.1, on the reverse strand, counting down.
ACGCATATACGCGTGTATGTTATAAAATATCCGCGTCCATTTCAACGAGCTGGCATACACATATACATGTTTGCTTGTGTGGCTGTTTAAAAGTTACCATCTTAGCTTCCCTAGGCATATCCAGGACAGAATTCAACAGGTTCCAATGCTATTTAACTGATCACCAACAGAGAATTAAAATAGATTCTATCTACACCATTCATATGAATTGATACTACATCGGGAGTCCCACAGGGATCAGTGCTTTCTTCCATAGTATTCAACATTTATCTTGCTCCCCTCTGTAAATTACTTTCGTGTTTCGGAGTCAATTACAGCATATACACAGATGACATTCAGTTTTTCATTCCTTATGCTAAGTCATGGTCTCATAGCTTACAATTAACCTCATTAGCGATTAATTCAATGAAGCATTGGCTAATGCATCACAGACTGCAACTCTTTGAAAAACAGCAATTTTATTACGTTCTTCAATAAAAGACCCACTGCACCCTTTTCCAACATCATTAGTAACAAATGACTTGCAAACACCAATTCCACAGGAAAAAAAAAACTAAGCATAATACTGGATCAAAATCTATCAATGAAACAGGACATTTCTCATAATTGTAAATCTTCTTTTTACAAGCTTCAGTTATTGAAGCTTTTAAACAGCTATTACAGTTCTCAGATATTCAATCTGTATTGAAATCTTTAGTTTTTACATCATTAGGCTATTATAACTCCCTCTACCTAGGTCTTCCTTTAGTTTCGATTTGTCTAGTACAGGTCATTCAAAATTCAGCGGCAAATAATATTAACTGGTACCAAACTCAGAGACCACATCACACTGTTTCTTATGAACCTCCACTGGTTACTCGATTCTTGGAGAATACAGTATAAAGTTCTGAATTATATATATAATTTGCTGAACAATAATTCATCTATATGGCTTGCCTTAAACCCTGGCTTACACAAACCAGCTCCACAATTGTGCTCAGCCAATAACAATTTACTGTCAGTTCCAGCACCAAAACTAACCAGACTTGATATAACGAGAACAGAGCATTCTCAGTGGCTGGCCCACACTTGTTGAACTCTCTTCCAGAATCTATCAGAACTGCCCCAACAATGAAATCTTTTAAAAAAGCATTAAGAAGCTACTTTTCTACTCTAACATATCAAAATTAAGTGGTCTGCTCTTTGATTTCTGTTTTTACCTGTTTATTGTTGTTTTATTTCATTCTATTTGTATATATGCTAAATTAGTATTTTTTAAACCACCTTGAACTATAAGGAATGTGTGGGCTAAACATTTTAATAATAAAAAAATAAAAATAAAATAAATTTAAAAAATATATTTTTTTATAATAATGAGGTTAGAAATTCTGTAGAAATGTTATAAATCTTAGATGTTAACCAGTCTTGGCTAGATGACATAAGTAGCCTCTGTGTGCAGTGAATGAATCTCAAAAGGGCAAGAGTATATGCGCAATGTCACCTCCATGTGGAAAAGGTTGCATACATAGAAGGCATTTCAAGGATATTCTGGGGCAGATTTTAGAAATATGTGCAACATTTATGTATTTATAAGCAGAGTATGCGCATGCATCATCAAATATGTGTACTTGCAGTTGCTCCTGCAAATCCAACTGCAGATGATATTTTTATTTTATTTTTTATTATTTTCAGTTTCTTATATAGTACATTCTCAGGTAAGCCTGGCCAGTGCAGTATACAAAAATGAAATCATAAAACAATAATACATATAACAGCGACAGCATAACAAAAATAAATGCAAAATGAAATAATACAAAAATAATAAAAGTAAAAGTCCATCTGCAGCATTCATAATCCCAAAGGTCTCAGGAACTCATGAAATAAAAAATACTCTTTCTGAACACCAAATAGTTAATCTCAAACATGATATAAGCAGAACAGCATTCCAAATTTCATGACCAATCACAGAAAATGCCCTCTTTCTACAAACTGCTGTATGAACCTTTCTGACTGATGGAATGTGCTGAATGTATATATTGGTTAGGGACATAATCCCAAAGCAAATCCCATATGTATTTAGTACCAGATCCTTGGATCACCCTAAAAATCTATGTCATAACCTTAAAGTGGATACTTTGCTTTACTGGTAACTGATGCAAGCAAATTAACAAAGGTTTTTGTGCTTTGTCTATGTGAACAAGAAAAAAAATCAATCTAGCGGCCATATTTGTTGTAAACTCTTTACAACAAATATGGCCGCTAGATTGAACAGCATTAAAGTAATTGAAAATGGGGAGAACTAAGGCTTGGACCACTATTTGAAACAAAGGGAGATTCAACATACCTCTTATCTTCCATAGCTAATGCAATTTTTAAAAATGCCCTCTTTACTAACAAAGAGATTTAGGATTCAAAAGTAACCTCTTCATCAAACTGCATTCCCAGATTCCTAACTCTCTAAACACATTCAATTAATGTATCTTTAATCCTTCGAGTCAATGGTACTTCTGACGCTTTTCCCCCAGGGATTAATAGCCATAGGGGCAGCTTTTTAAACGAGCGCGCGCAGGGGCAGGTTTTCGGGGTTACGCGCCCAGGTGCAAGCTCAGATCCGAACCCACCGCACAAAGCAGCTGAACATCATCCGCATACAGAAACATTTTAAAACCCAAACTATGGATAAGCTAGTCCAAAGGCTGCATAAACACCTTAAATAGCAATGGGAATAGAGTGGAACCTTGAGGAATTCCACATTCAACAGGAAATGGGGGAGAAAATCCCCCCTAAACTTGCACCACAGCCAACTTGTTTGAAATAAATGATGTCACCTGTTCTCAGACGTTGCCTTCCCATACCCAGCGCCTGGCAGCGATTCAATAATGTTTTGTAATTCACCAGATCAAAAGCACTTGATAAAACCATTAAAATTAGAATTGTCAAATTTCCCTGATCTCTATCCCTTAAATTAACACCATTCACTGCTATCAATGGGGCCTCTGAACTGTAGCCCTTTCTAAAATTGGACTGGCACTCATCCAGTCCACCCATCTCCTCTAAATAATATTATATCTGACCTCTTTGGTTGGCAGCTTTTGGGTGAGTAGTCTGGAACAAGTGGTGGAGGGTGTGAGAGAATTGGAGGAGGGTGTGGGTGAATAGGAGAAGGGTGTGGGTGAATTGGAGGAGGGTGTGAGTGAATTGGAGGAGGGTGTGGGTGAACTGGTAAAGGTCAGAGTCAACTGATGGAGGTCTCGGCTAACTGCTGCTTGGAAGTATAGGCACAAGTAAGTATTTTCATATGCAAGATGCGCAGATGCATCAGCCGGCTTTAGAAAATTCCTGCCTTCTTGCATAAACTGAGGTTTATTATGCACATGTTACAGTTATTTAAAATGTAAAATATGTATATTTTATATTTTATAAAATAGCATGGGTGGAACCCTGCAAGAAAAAAAATGTGAACATACTGAAACAAGCACATGTACTTTCAGGGCGGTGAAATGTGACATTTTTAGAGACCTTCATTTTCAGTTTTTATATGATATTCCTCTAGAACTTATTAGTGTTTATTGCAAACAAAAATGGGAGAACTTCATGGAAAATAATGAGTCATTTTCTCCCACTGAAGTTCTCCCATTTTTTGGTTTGTTGTAGTAAACACTGATAAATTCCAGAGGAAAATAACATAAAAACTGAAAATGAAGGACCTCAGATATTTTAGAAATTGAGTGGCCCACTGTATTGTTTATAAAATATAGGAATAACTGTAGGACTGCTTACCTATGTGTATATGCTGAGTTATGCCTACTATTGAAAATTATCCTCCCCATGTCTTATAAAGCAGGCATTATTTCAACAACACTAATATTTTTTATTTACATAGCACCCTCTATAGAAACATCACTATACATGATTAATTTTCTACTGACAAGACACTGTGAAATAGCAATGAATTACTTTGAAATTACTTGCAAACCTGGGGCCTCATTCACTAAGCTTTTTCTCCCATATTGTGTCTATGGGAAAAAAGCTTGATGAATCAGAGCCCTGAGCCTGCACTCCCCAGATATTTGCCATAGAATAACGCAGTAAGACAAATACATCTCTGCGACTACACAAGCTATAGTTGCTGTGCTGTAATCTTACTGTCTTATTAAACAGTGTTAAAATCAAACAACTGCATGCGGCGGCATATACACACGAATATGGCAGTGCATAGATCTATGATCGTAATTTATAACCCGTGCATATCACATATGTGCATATTATAAAATACATGTATTTTTACTCCGCAACACATAGGTGTATGTGTACGCGCAAATACATTCAGTGCATTCAAAGCAAGTATTTCAATGCACTGAAGCTGCATACTTTTCCTACCTATTTTAATCATGTATGACGGTGACTTTCAACCGGAGTGCGGGCACATTTGGGCACTCACTCAGATATGCGGCCATTTTATGATATGTGTGCATATATAAGCACACATTATAAAAGAGCCTGGTCACACTTACGTGTGCTCCCAATTTTAAGTGGGCGTGTTCCTAGGCAAGCAAATCCTGATTCTACCAAGAAAGACAGGGTATTTTATAGCAGGGTGCGCAGCCACAAACTTTGTCAGTTTCGCCAGTTCATCCACCAGTTGCCCAGTTAAGAGCTAGATCCTCCCAAGTCCTTGGGTTTAATAGCCTGTACTCCCCCCCAGTTACTCCAGACCCTTTAAAACCTGGGAGAAATGGCTAATTTATTTTATTTTAAATGTACACCTCCTCCATAGCAGAAGTAAAGTTACATGGCAGTGGGCTTGGGCATGCACTGGGGTGTGCAAGTATTTATGTGTACATCTCTTGACCACACCCTCAAAAGCCCATGCCCTCCACAGACCATTCCCACACCACGCCCCTTTTTGAAATCAAATGATTTGCGCACAGCAGAAGAAATTCATAAACCTGTGTGGCCTTTAAAATTCAGTGGTCCCGCACCAGCCCAACTTGTGTACACATCTCCCAATTTTGGTGCGCGCTGAGCTTTTAAAATTCACCTTTATGCACATAGATTTACATACGAATATAAATAGGACTTTGTAAATCAGCATTTAAATCAGCTCTAAGTCATCAAGAGCCTCCTGGTTCTTCAGTCTGAACTCTCCACGGTTCATCAGGCCTGTCACCCAACCAATAACTGTGGCAGCCTGGACACCTATGGCTCATTCCCCTCCCCCTACCGCTCGCATTTCACCTCAAATAATACAACTAACAAGTAAAACATAACTCTATAATTTTTGGATGCATTGGCCACAGTTTATTAGATGGGCCCTAACAAGGGAGTCTAATTGGGGGCGCCAAACCCTACCACTTCTGTCTGCTCTTGCACTACAGGGCAGGTGCTGATAAATTCCCAATCCCTCTTCCGCCTAAGCAGATAATGCGGGATCTCACTCAACAGGCGATGGGACCGTACACCAGAGGAGTCATGTGCGGGCCACCACACAACAGGCCCACAGAGCCCTTCCAAGTTGCATTTGGTCATCACACGCATCAAGGCCCAATCCCGAGCTTGACATTCCCCGACTTGGCCATCCACTTTAAGGTGTGGCCCTAGTCAATTCTTTCCCTTACTAGCACTTGCACTGGTCCCCTTATTGCCTCTATTGTCTCCAATCCCCTCTCCGGACTCGGTTTCCGTCTCCACGACAAGGTTAACAAATAATCAATGCAGGCTAACTAACAATTTGTCCTGACTACCATGTGGGGTGGGTTGGGTGGGAATCACCACTTTGCCGGGCCAAGAAGGAAGAGGCAGTACAATAGAAGCCAAATAGATTTAAATCTCCCTCCGGCCTGCCATCGACCTGGCATCATCAAGCTCTGGGTCACCTCCAGATGACCTCACCGCACCCGATGCTGGGCTAATTGAGAGGGGCCGCCTCATAGCCAGCCGCTGGACACCTGCAGCACTGCCCACCACAACGCCCTAGGAGCAACAAACCGCTGATGACTTTACGAGAAATGGCTCCGGACCACTGCCGTGCCTAAGGTAGGTATGGGGAAGGTGAGGGTGGGGAAGCTGCCCACCCGGGTGTTTCGGATGCCCAGTTATTTGTGGCTTCTGTGCATCCACACTGGGGGGGCTGCCCATTAGTACAAAGTAAACAAGTTTTATGTCATTTACGCAAGATAATCAGCAGGTGTAAAATTATACAATTAGGGGTAGATTTTAAAAAATAGCGCGATCGCGTACTTTTGTTCGCACACCAGGCGCAAACAAAAGTACGCTGGATTTTATAAGATACGCGCGTAGCCGCGCGTATCTTATAAAATCCGGAATTGGCGCGCGCAAGGCTGCCGATTTTGGGCAGCCTGCGCGCGCCAAGCCGCACAACCTGCCTCCGTTCCCTCCGAGGCCGCTCCGAAATCGGAGCGGCCTCGGAGGGAACTTTCTTTCGCCCTCCTCTCACCTTCCCCTCCCTTCCCCTACCTAACCCACCCCCCGGCCCTATCTAAACCCCCCCTACCTTTATCCATGGATTTACGCCTACCGGAGGTAGACGTAAATCCCCGCGCGCCAGCGGGCTGCTGGCGCACCAAGACCCGACCCGGGGTCTGTTCCGGAGGGCGCGGCCATGCCCCCGGAATGCCCCCGGGCCGGTGCCACGCCCCCGGGCCGGCGCCACGCCCCCGGGCCTGCCCCCCAAATGCCGCGTCACACCCCGAAACCCCGCATCATTTGGCGACGCCCCTGACACGCCCCCGACACGCCCCTTTTAAAAAGCCCTGGGACTTACGCGCGTCCCGGGGCTCTGCGTGCACCGGCGGCCTATGCAAAATAGGCGCGCCGGCGCGAGGGCCCGTTAAATTGGTAAATCTGTAGGCATGAATGAGTGTCTTTTAAAATTGTAACGTATCTGCATAAATGCTAGCCCTGCCCCTGAATGTCCCTTGACCACCCCCTTTTTGTGCACGTATATGTGCATAAGAGCAAAAATATGTGTGTATGTTTGATGTTTATAAAATATCAGGTAAGGAGTAGATGCTACTTACATGCGCATATGATCATTTTTATGCATACAACTCTTTGAAAATTCACCCAAAAGGATTTAGTGCAATGTAAGGCCTTCTCTATATAACTATATGCAAGCATTAGCTTGCTATTTTGAATTTTTACACTTCTGGTCCGCATGTGATCTTGGAAATGACCTGTTACACAGTAAAATCTATCTAGAGGTTACCTAATTGAATCAGTTCTGAAGAAACCTATTTATAGATGCAACCGCAGACATGTTATGTTCCTAATACTGCAATATGATAGCATTGCCAGCTTGCTGTAAGGCAATACATTCTTTTGTTTTCTGCATCTACCAATAATAGCAACATGGCACTATTCTTATGTACATGGAGTACATGTGTTCCTTTTCATTATTATTAAGCTCATAGCCATGACTAGGCCATATAAATCTGGTCCTTGGAAGCATTTGATTTTATTACTTCACACAAACACACACTGCCCAACCACAAAACAGGTACAGAACAGGCAGCAGTAGTGCAAGTTTCACACACATACACAGACAGACAGACAGACAGACAGACACATACACATACACTTACATTCCTTTGTGCATATGATCATGCAGTAAAGGTACTGAATGAAAAACTAAAGCCTTGTAGACATACTGATAGTAGATTCCTTCCAAAAATATGTTTGAAATAGGTCTTTGAGAGGGCAATGTTTAAAACTCATTACGTGGGTAAACAGGTGCTCGTCTGCTTTAAAAAGGAATGAAAATCACTTCCCTTTTACTGTGGGTAAAAGTATGTGTGTTGTTCATAGCACATGTGGGGACAAAAGGGGCTGGGTTAGGTTGGGGGGGGGTGGGAATAAATGTGGGCATTTCATTTTGAAATCCCTGTGCTTACTTTCATGTGGGAACATTGCCCCCACTTCAAAAAAGGTACAAGGTACACAGGTAGAAAGTACCAGCTTTCCCTCGCTGGCCTGAGTTTGCAAAGAAAACCTCTGCAGGGAGTTTCCCCCTTTCAAAATGAACTTGCAGGCCCATGGTGCAGCACATCACAACCAAGGACCTGCCCTTCTACCATTGCTAGGAGAGCCATACTGGAAGCATACACTTCTAGTGTTGCTAAGGAAGTTTCACTGAAAGAGAATGCTTCCAGCAATGGTATATGTGCCATGCTTGGATTGTGGTAGGCGTCTACCATGGGCTGAACACTATGCTAATTTAAGGTACTGGGAGGGTGGAGAGGTTAGGGTAGGGATGGTGGATGGTAGAAGGAGAGAGGGAAATCCTAGAGGCCACATTTCGGGTTCAGCACTATCAGCGACACTATTTAATATTTACCTGCTCCCCCTATGTCACCTCCTGGCAGGACTAGGGATCATACATTACATATATGCTACTGACATTCAACTAATTTTACCCGTAGATGAATCAATTGAAAAAACATTAAACCTAACAATGATGTACCTAGATATAATTAAACAACTACTAAACCAAATGGAGCTAGTAATTAACATCGAAAAAACGGAATTTATACACCTAGAACGAAAAAACATTGAGTTGATTCAGACCCCCATCAGACTTAAAAATAATCAGACAGTGGAACTAGCTGAGAAAGCTCGGAACCTAGGTGTAATAATTGACACGGAACTCAGCCTTAAGCAACACATATCTTTGACAGTCTATTATCTTTGGCAGTCTATTATCAAAACCCAACCTCTAGCCTATATTAGGCACCGCTCATGTTAATTATGTTATTACCCCCATATATCTTAATCCAAGTTAATTCGACCTGTTCATTGTAAGACATTTACTTGTCATTGTTGTTATTGTTTAAAATGTAAACCGAATTGATCAATAATTTTGTTATTGGAAAGTCGGTATAGAAAAATGCTAAATAAATAAAATAAATAAATATCACTGAAAGTTAAAGAAGGCTATGCCAAACTTATGGTCCTCAGGAGACTAAAACCATTATTATCCCAAACACACCTTTGTACAGTCTTACAGGCATTTATATTCGCTAGCACAGATTACAGCAACACACTATTTCTGGGATTACCATATTCAGCTATAAGACTACTCCAAATCTTACAAAACTCTGCCACCAGAATACTTACTGGTAAAACTAAAAGAGATCACATTACTCAAACACTTGCGGAACTACACTGGCTGCCAGTAGAACAAAGGGTACATAATAAAACACTCTGCACAATTCACAAACTAATCAACGAAGAAAAAGCTGACTGGTTAAACACAGCACTACGCTTACATGTCCCCCAGAGAAATCTCAGATCAGCCAATAAAGCCCTTTTAACCATTCCTTCAGTCAAGACAGCGAGATTGACCCAAGTAAGAGAAAGAGCACTATCCTTAGGCGGTCCAATACTATGGAACACAATGCCACTCGAAACAAGATTACAGAGAGATTTAAAACTATTCAAAAAATGTTTAAAAACTTGGCTTTTCAAAAAAAGCATTTTACAGTGAAAACAGAATAAGGAATATGAAATTGCAGGCATCTGAACATCAACACACAGCACAAAGTCACCTAGATGCGTATTTGTATATTTTATTTATTTTTTCTCTCATACTAAATTACTAATGCTAGATAGAGATAGTATAAAGAAATATACTTGTATGGTTACCCTATTAATCATATAAATGGACAAGATCCAGGTCATCTTTCATATAGCTTGTATCTTTAAAACATGTAACCGAAACCTTTTGGGCACTTTGTAAGTAAGTATTAATCAAACTGAATATTAATTATATGTACCTATCTGTAAACCGTTGTGATGGTACAGGACCAAACAAAGGTATAGAAAAGATTTTAAATAAATAAATAAGTAAATAGATTTGCCAAGACCAGGAAGTGGGGGGAGTGCTTCCATACTAAGTTATACAAGAAAGAACCCCTGAAGCAGATTGTTTCTCAAAACAGACCGTTTTGGACTTTTGTGGCATACAGAGGTCTATATTCAGCTGCCATCTGGCTGATTAGGTAGCCAGATAAATTTATCTGGCTAACTTAGCTTGGGATATCAACTCCTCCCAGTTATGCCCTCACCCCTCCCACCACTTAGCTGCCTAAATATTTAGCTGATCCTGGGCAGATATTCAGCCATCGCCACTTGGCTGGATACGTTTCAACCATTGATTTAAAAGTTTGGCAAACTAGAGAGGGGGCAGGGAGAGTATGGCAAGCAAATCCATGCCATTTTTTATTTTAAAATTGTACTTCTAGTGAAATTGGGTGGGTGAAGGAGCACTCAACTCAGAAGGGACAATTTTTTATTCATTGGGTGAGGGTGTGGGAACCGAGCCACCAGGCCCTCACACCACAATTTTTTTAAATTGTATTGCCACTTAACCAGCTATGTTCTTTTGAATCTAGCTGGTTGCGCCTAAAGTTATCAGGTTTAATGTTATCCTGCTAAAGCTAGCAGGTATCCAGAATAACCTATTTGTTCAACTTGCTGGATAAGTTAGCTATTAGGGTTTTTGAATATTGACCTCATGGTGTTTAGGGATGAGAATGCTTATCTAGTGGGGGGATTCAGGATGCTTGATGGATGATTTATTTAACGTGGGTTTACAACATGTGTGTTAAAATTGTATGTATACGAATCAGTTGTTTTTCCCTATTGATTGTAGTGGGTGCTAATGTTTTATGTTTTTGTACATTGCTTCCGCTGTTACCAGAGAAGTGATTAATAAATGTAAATAAGTATGCAAATAAATAAATAAATAAATACATGTCTTGCAGTGTACTGGATCAGATTATGGACCAAACTGTCCCACAGTTGTATACTGAAAACAAAAAAGGCAAGAGAGGCCCCTAACATGACCATTGTGCAAGATGGTCAAGCCCACTAAGGAGAAAAGAGGCAGCATGAGAAAGTGGATGGCGAGGGGAAGAGGTGGGAAGCAGCACGGCAGCAGCAAATAAGAATCGCAAGAGGCAGGGTAGAGGGATGAGTTGGTAGCAACAAAAAGTCAATCAAGCTGGTTCCTCGTCTTTTTTTTGTATCAAGGAATATCGAAGCTAGTGGAAAAGGATCATGAGGTCAGAAAATCAAAGTGAAAGAGGCAGCAACAGTGGCAGAAATCAGGGGTGCAGCCCCTGCTGCAGAAAACTGAGGCAACAAGGAGGTCAGCACAGATGGCCACAGGCAGAGGACCCCAGGGAAGGAGGGGGTGGCAGAAGCAAAGTTGACAGCACCAGAGCGGAGTAGCACAGCCCCGGTATCAAGCAGAACAAAGCTGTGAGGAGATCACAGCTCATCAATGGTGGTGACACCCAGCAGTTTAACACCACTACCCAGAATAACACGCACCATGTGCAGCTGGGGTACCTGCCTTGAGGAATACTTTGTGTCATGGTATGACTGGAGCAGGTAGCATGAAAGGGCAAAAGAGCCAATGGATTGCAGGAAGGACTTCACAGGCCAGGGCCCAATTACGGCAGACAGAGAAGGTCAGAAGAGGGCAGCCCTGGGTGTCAACTTGGGGAGGACTAGAGACAGCACACATGGCTGGCAGAGACCTGCAAGGAGAGATGCATGAGCCTTTGGAAATGTTTGCAGAGTCATCCCCACCCCTCAATGAAAAATAACCATATCGAGGACATTTTCCAAATCATTTACGTGTGTAAGTAGTTATTTATGAGGGTAAAAGGACTAGTTAAATACTGCCCACCCTGTATGCGGGTAAAAGTATGCAAGGGGATCAACAACATGTTTACTTTTACCCACAAGAAAAGTAGCTGGGCTCAGATCAAGGGAGGGAACAACACACAACGTTTTGCATTTTCAAAACTATGCATGCTGTTTTTCAGGGTTAAAAAGAGGAGAAATTCACTACAGACATGTTTTCCTTGAGACTAGCAAGTCAACTTAGATATACAAAGAGACATCATCAGTGCTTTAACAAACATCTGCCAAGAGACTTCATACTTGGAAGGAGACCTATGAGTATTCCTAGTTATTATTATTATTTATATCCCAATGCACTGTTGAATTTATAGTCCTATTTCTTTGATCTGAGCTCAGCAAAATGCATCAAGAGTGGTGTCAAAAGAGTGAGACTAGCTTACCAAATATCTCTATTAACATCTCTGGAGAACATTAGCATTTTCTGAATAACACTTTTTTCTTTAAAATGAAAACTATCAGAAAAGCATTATCCGCACCAAGTAAATATTTTCTGCTTACTGGCACTCTCACACAACAAAGTTGTGCTATCAGCTATTTTCCCAGATAGAATAGAGAATATCTCAACATATCTTGTAATAACAAGCATGACAACATGTTAGCATCATGTTATTCAGGGAATTGCTGTGAATGATTTCTTGTTTACTGTCACAAATAACCAACCAAACTGCCCAGTGATAGATATCAATTGCAAAAGCAAATAAATAACCATGGGGAAAAAAGCAAGGAAAGAACAAAATGGTAATGAGTCCTTCATATAATTGAACGATATGTATTCGCTACACACTGTGCCAAAAACACTCTTAACTTTGTGTCGGAACGCAAAGCTTTTAGACAGCGTTCATGTGCTTTAATCATTGGTCTCATACAATATCATATACCATCTAAAAAAATTTTTTAAAGAATTGTTTTAAAGTGATGCCAGCTAAGTGGAAGCCCATCTCACTGCACCAGGAAAACAATCCACTTCCCGTGAACAAGGCTTCAATAGGGATTGACAACCACCAAGGTGAAGAGGTGTTAACAGCTGCCTTAAGATGTAGGCAACCATTCCCCCACAAAAACCTCCAGAAAAATAACCATGTTAGTCTGAAGCAGTACATATGTGTGAGTGGGTTAAAACTGTTTAAACTATCCAATTTTTTGAAGCATCAGCATTAAGTATCCGCATATTGGATTCTTATTCTTGAAAGCAAATATATTAGTAAACTGGTTAGTCAATAAAGTGCCACCAGCCTCTTTGTAGTTTTTCATTTCCCATGAAGGAACTGCAGATAGAGACAGAGAAGACTTGAACAGAACTTAGGAGCTAGCATGAAGGGATCAAGAGTGGAATATGCCCACCAGTTCAACAGAGCAGACAGACAGTGGCCAGGCACCAGGTCTATTCAACCCATCACAGGTAAACAGTACTTGGTCTTGTTCCAAGATGGACTTTGCTGGCTTCATTACAACAGAACATCTAGATATTGCCTTGTATTCATATTTTTGATAGAAAATAAACCTGATGAATGTTGGAAACAACTTATTGCTTTGCTTTGTGCCATTTATTTATATGAGATAATGTTAACGTGTTCACTGATACATATCAAAATGCCAACATATTGTATTTGCATAAGTGTGTATTAAATGGCTCTTATACAAGTCTGTTAATATACATTTCACTACACATTCAAAATAAGATTTCAGCAAACAAAAGAATATTCATTCTACTATTTCAGAATCTGCATTATTCAAATACCTTACATGTAAAGTCAGTAGACGTGGGCACACAGCCCCTTCAAGGCTTGCTTCCTTTCTGGCAAACAAACAATCAGATGTCCCAGTGAAGGAAAACAATAACCACAATAGGCCTCAAAGAAGGTTCATGGATTAGATTTCACTTCATTTCACTACATTTCTTTTTTCAAGTAACTGAATGTCAACAGTAGAGATGTGTCAAGAATTTCCATAATTATGTAAATCACATTGATTTGTGAAATGGAAAAGCACTATATTACATACAATAACCCTACACAAAATTCCTATATGTAACCCAACACCAACTCCATCTTCCTCCAGGCCCTTTTTCCACACTCTGAACCCTTTCCCTCCACTCCCTCCACAAGTGCTTCAAGCCTTACTAAACTCTTTCAAGTCTTCCATTTTGAACTTTGATTCTAACAAGGCCAATACTTAAGTCAACACTCAGGCCATATTCTACATAGTATCAGCAGGTTTTGTAATAATGCCCTTAGCCAACAAAGTTAGTGAGGATATTGTAAAAAAAAAATAAATTCTGGCCTCTCCAAGCTCATTGAAGCAGGTCATCATAGCTTCTTGAAAGCTCAATGCTATTGAACATGGAAGGGCGGGTAAAAAATATTTTAAATAAATAAATATTGTACCACTGCTGTTTAGGGCTATAACTGCCACTCCATGCAAGTTACCACAATGCTTTTTGGAGGCCTTATGCAATCATACCACTGCTGTTTAGGATTCTAACTGCTGCTCTGTGCAGGTTGCCCCAGTACTTCATTACCATCCCTTTTGCCCCCAGGGATCTTTAGTGTTTAGTCCATGCTTTCGAAATGTGATTACTCCACCAGCACCTCTGAATCCATTCCATGCAACCACCAGCCTTTCTGTAAAGAAATATTTTTGGATGTTTCTCCCGAGTCCTCTTGCATCTTCACACTGTGACCTATTGTTTTAGGGCATTCTTTCCTTTGGAAACATTTGCTTCTTTAATCTGATTTATAACTTTGAATATTTAAATATCTCTCCCCTGGCTCTCCTTTCCTCTAGTGTATACATATTTAAGTCTTTAAGTCTCATGTCAGATGGCTTTTGTTGCAAATCCTTCACTATTTTGGTAGACTTTCTTTGGACCATCTCCAGAGTATGGGGCCTATTTACAAAATGGGATGAGGCACCTCATTAGTTCCTATTGACTAATGAGGTATGTTTACTATCTACACACATTATCACAATTTTGTTAATAGGACACTATATCCTTCACGAGGAATGGTCTCCAGAGTTTGACATAATATTGTAGTTGAGGTCTCACCAATGACCTGTTTAGAGGCATTATCATGTACTTTTTTTATGTCTCTCCCTATGAACATTAACATCCCTCTTGACTCTGGTCATCACCTTATCATACTTTCACTATTTGAGATCATCAGACGCTAACACTCAAGGTTTCACTCCTGGTTCCTCATCACACATTATGTACCATGCCCTCAAATGATTGTTCCCCAAATGAAAGACTGCATTTTTTTGTATTGGATAGTAGTTTCCAAACATTTGCTATCCCTCAAGCTATCATAGATCACTTCTCATTCTATCTACTCCCTCAGGGGTGTTCATACTGTTACAGACCTTAGCATCGTCTTCTAAAAGGCAAATTATTCTCTTAACCCATCCAAAATATCACTCACAAAAAAGATGAATAGAACTGGCCTCAGGACCAGTCTCTGTGGCACTCCACTAATGATCTTTCTTTTTGTTTACCACTATTCTCTATTGCCTATCACTCAACAGTTTCTAATCCAATCCACTGTTATAGTACCTGTCACAACTTCCAGGCTACTCAGTTTATTTATGAGCCTCCTATGCAGGGCACTATCAAAGCTTTACTGAAAATTAGGTAAATCACATCCAGCACCTTCCTTTACATTTCTCATCATGCAATTGAAGAAATTCTTCAGGTTTGACACAATCATACTCTTGTAACGTCATGCTCTTTTGGATCCTGCAACCCATTAGATTCTAAATAATTTATTTAACATTTCCTTCAATAGAGTTTCCATTAATTTTCAAACCACCAAGGAAAGACTAACAGACCTGTAGTTTCCATCCTTTTCTCTGTTATTGCTTCTAAAGACAGAGACATCTGCCCTTCTCCAATCCCATGGGAACACTCCTATCTCCAAAGATGAAGAGGTCGATATTCAGACAGTTTGTCCAGATAAGTAAGGGACTTAGGGCCCTCATTTTCTAAAGTATCACAGGCCTGCGATATTAGGGAATGAGGGGCGGGGGGCCAAAACAGGGGGCGGGCCTGCACTAGCCGGAAGCGATCACACCCTCGTGGTGCGATTGCTGCCAGTTTCACACTCAATAGCACCACCATAGAAGGTGTAGCTATTGGGCGCGAACTTGGACGCGAAAAGGGCCTTACCTTTTCATCGTCCACGGCGTCTTCGCAGAGTGAGCCCCGGTGACGCCCCGACTCCTTCTCTTCCGGGGCCGACTCCACCCCCATTTTGGTATCACACGTGATAAGGGACATTTTGCGTGTGAAACGTCCCTTATCGCGTGCGATCCGATTAGAAAATGAGGCCCTTAGCCAGACCAACTAGGATATTTGAAAATCCTGCTATGCTGACTGGGTCTAGATTATTTGGGTAAGATTTTATCTGGATAAATGGGGTACATTCCAGGGTCCTTTCAGAGTGGGCCAAATTTAGCCAGATAACCAGATAACTCTAATATTTAGAGTTATCCAGGTAAGTTATTTGGGTTAGTCTGGACATGTTATGAGAAAATCCAAAAGTTATCTAGATAATTCTGATTTAAGTAACTATATTCAGAAGAGTGTCCATGCTGCTGAATATCCATTTTAAGTTACCTGGATAACTTATCCAGTCTAACTGCAGCTGAATATTCACATTTCATTGAACACAAAAACATAAGAACATGCCACACTGGGTCAGACCAAGGATCCATCAAGCCATCATCCTGTTTCCAACAGTGACCAATCCAGGCCATAAGAAACCTGGCAAATACTCAAAAACTAAGTCTATTCCATGCTACTGTTGCTAGTAATAGCAGTGGCTATTTTCTAAGTCAACTTAATTAATAGCAAATAATGGACTTCTCCTCCAAGAACTTATCCGATCCTTTTTTAAACCCAGCTCCACCAGGTGCACTAACCACGTCCCCTGGCAACAAATTCCAGAGTTTAATTGTGCAATGAGTGAAAAAGAACTTTCTCCGATTAGTTTTAAATGTGCCATATGCTAACTTCATGGAATGCCCCCTAGTTCTTCAGTGAATCCACTAGAACCTCTCTTAGCTTCTTTAATATTCTAGGATATATCCTATCTGGCACCATGGTTTACTATTTCCATACGGGCACACTCTTCTGTAAATGGGGTGGTATTTACCCCACTCGCAGATGAAACCCTTGACTATAATCAGCAGTACTTCTCTAAGCCCTTCTTCAGTGAATACTATGTAGAACTATTTACTTAACACTTCCGTTTTTCTTGTTCCCCTCTACACATATCTCCTTGTCTCATCTCGATCTAGCATTTCCATCTCTGCCCTCCTTCTTTCACTGACATACCTCAGGAAAGTCTTGGCTCCTCTCGTTACTTCATTAGCTATGTTTAATTTCACTTGCATTTTTGAAATCATGACTTTTTTCCTGGATCCTTTAATACTAGGGATCTGTGCATTAAATAAATTTTCCTTCATTTAAATTGTATTCATGTCAGTTTTTTGCCTGAATTTCATTTTAGGAAAGGGATTTTTTTTTTTTTTTTGGCTCCAATATGTTTCTAACACCCAGGAACCAAACTTTTACTGAAATTTCAGATAACTTTAGATTCCTAAAACTGTGGGATCTAGGCCAGATATCTAAGCCCATCTCTTAAATTCTTGAATTTGCTTTTTACTTCACTGTCAATTTCTTGTCAAGTCATTGGTGTGGTGTCGAAACAGACTCTGACTTCAGCATCAGAATCCCATCTTTCCTCTCTTATAGTACAAGATCTGGTTTATATTCCTGCTAATTGAGTATCCCAATAGGAATTTTACCTTTTCTTTCCTTCCAAATGTGGTTCTAAGTTAATGCTTTTGATAACAGAATCCCCCATCAGTTTTCTGCATATGGACGTGCACGTGTATTTTTTTAAAATCTACATGATGTTTTTTTTTTAATACATACACACATACACATACACACACACTATGCATTTGAACTGCAAGGAAGCACTGTCTGCTACAGATACAGCTCTGGCAAATAGACAAGGAAAGGTTTCAAACACACTGAGAAGACATTGGAAGTTCACATATGATTATGCTGTATTTTGCAAGCTGCTAATTAACAACAGTTGATGTCTTACTCTGAACTGGGAAGAAAAGGTGGGGTGGGGGATAAGGGAACGGGGGAAGGCAGTGCGGCTCGGTGCATGCCGACCCCCGATTTTATAACTTGCATGAGCCTGCGCGTGCAAGTTATAAAATCGGGCGTACATGTTTGCACGCCGGGTAGCGTGCGCACCCTTGTAAAATCTACACCTATAAGTGTGTGTTTTTGAATAGTTTTGATATTTTTTTGTCATTGGTGTAATAAAGCTTGCAACATTAAACAGCTTTCAAATAATTTAAAATAGTGTTTAGACAGAGAGAGAGACAAAAAAATTCCCTAGCACTGCTGCCAAATGGAAACTCCACACTATCTTTTACTCTGACTGTCCCTCAAAGAAAAGAAAAATCAAAATCATCAGCAGTGAATACTCTTTCTGTCACAGTAATTGAGAACACTGCAGTACAGAGAAGATTAGATGCAGCTATTTACCAGTGACAAATCCAAAAGTTAAGATTTTTTTAAACTGTGAGAGCTTCTACTGCGAAGAACTAGAGAAGAAATACAAACTGCTTCTTGCACATGCTCAGACTTTACAGTGGTTCAGCATCATTTGATCCAGATAGCAACTATATACAATTTAAAAAGGTGCTGCATCATGATCAGTCCTCTGGCTAGTCTCCTTGCCAACTTATCCTGCCTTGACTCTGATGCTATAGTTACCAGTTGTTTAATTTTCTCAACAGTACAGAGTCCTAGACTTCAATGGGCTATAGAAATGAATGGGAAACATAAATAAATGGGATAAATTATTTGTTTCATTCATGGGACCTTTCCATTTATTTTGGGGGCCATGAATGAAATGACTATGGGCTTATTTGTTATTTTATTTCAAATGCACATCCTTATAAAACAATGTACTCTTGCTAAAATTAGAGAGAGAGAGAGAGAGAGAGAGAGAGAGAGAGAGAGAGACTGAGACTAGCCATAATACTTTCACACTAGATAGGTATTTATATCTCTATGGGAGGCCCACCTAGTAACTCGATGTGAGGTTTAGGTATTAGTGTAGGGGTTAGGGGCCATTTTGACATTCAAAGTGAGACGTACAAACAGAACAGTGCTCTCTTGTGAAGATTTGATGACCTTCCGAGTGAGGAAACTCACCCAAAGATGAGATTTGTGCAATGTTCTCTCAACCTAGCTTGATGGACTCTCTACTCTCTCACTCTCTCTCTCTCTCCCTCCTCAGTGGGCCCTGAAATGCTAGGCTGGCCTCTCCAGGATCGTAAAAGTACTAAACATGGTCCCTCTATCGCATGCATATTTTAGTGCATTTTGATAAATCCAGGCCAAAGTTAGCTGGATAAACCACACTATTGAATCTAGCCTCCTATTCTTAATTGTTAGCAGGCTAAGTATAGCCATCCAACATTAAGACAGCTCTTTCACCTGCCCAGACTTAGGCAGTTATATTAACTGGCTAACTCCTGAATATTGGAATTAGCCAGTTAACATAGCCAGCTAATTCAGCTCCTTCAGTTATGCCCCTAGAACACCCCTAAATTAGCCTGCTAAATTCTAGCTGGCTGTCTTATTATCCCATTAGAATTTAGCTGAATGAGTTCCCAAATTTTCATTTAGCCAGCTAACTTCTGAGTTAGCCGGCTAATTGCTTTTAAAAGTAGAGCTCATTGTATAACATGGGTAATTTTGCCTGCATTATTAAAGATTTTCCAAGAGGCAGAGAGAGTGTGAGGTGGTGTGGAACAACATGCGTAATTTTGTATAATCAAAACTATGTACATTGTTTCCAACTGAAACATTACTCTCAGAGAAAGCAGGCACTGTGGGTAATTTTTCAAACATAAATAAATAATGGCAAACCCCACAAATTAACATTACCAATAGGGTTTGCCAGTCTGCAGTTGGTTTCATAATGTATACTGAGCCCACTTGTACAAGTTAGTCTGTATGTGACAACAATCATGAGATGTATTTTCTGAGTTTACTGTTCATATCAAAGAAGGAAAATAAATTTGTCTGGATTAGTGATTCTCAGGTAAGAATGGGGAAGTGGAGATGTTTTGGACGTCCTTTTTCTGTCCTGGTTAACAGAACTTAGCAACAATGGGAAAAAACTGCCATCACAAGCCACTTCCTTTTGAAAGGTTCAGAGTGTTATCAAAGCTTCATAAAATGTAGGATCTTCCTTCCTTTGCGTTAGAAGTGGGATAAGTGAGCCAAGAAGTGGACAGCGGTATGTGATTTTACACCAACTACGTGGACCTCCCTTCTTACTCTACTTTCTTAGAATTGTAATTATGTTTAAACTGCAACGTCTGTTTCCTGAGATTGAAGCAAGAAATAGCTTCATTGTAGAATACAACGAGCATATGTATTTTAGTATATTGTTGATAAATAAAACAGTAATACCCTTTAGGTCTTTCTATGTTTTACATTATGTCTGATGTTATTTTAAACTGAATTCTTCTTGCTTGCATATTCCCCTTTTGAAAATGGCAGGATGCTACAAGGAATTTATTCCTGTTTTGAATTATCTTGCCCCTAGGCTAATGAAATTAACAGACTTTAACTGGGTATAATTAGTAATTTGTCTAACCTCTGTTGACTGCTTCAAATTAATTTCATCTGTTCATTAAAAAAACAAATTGTTTGAAGTTCTGAGTTGGAATTTCAACTGTTATTTTAGCATAAAACATCTAAAGATAGAAAAAAAAATCAAATTGTAAAAAAATGATTTTTGAAACCAGCAGAAAAAAAAATACTACTACACATCTAAACATCTGCAAGAAATCAGAAATGGTTATTTCTAGGAAAATGACCTCCTAAGTTTCCTCCTGGAAAACATTCCATCAATACATATGTCTTCACCGTTTTGTATAATGTTATGTATCTTGAACTTTAGTGTTAATAAAATTAAAGAAAATATTTTGAAAATGGGTGTTCCATCTTTTCAGTTTTGGCTCTGTTAAGGTATTTTGTTCCCAGTATAAAAAAATAATTTATAAAATATAATTAGATTCTTTTATTTAACATATGACTGTATCATCATTACTCTCTTTGACTATGATTCCAATTCATTACCAGTCAGCTGATAAGCAGTTTACTTTTGGTGGGCAGTTCAAATTCTGGGGTATGTTAAGCATCTCTCTACTTCAGAGGCTGATATTCTAAACTAAGATTGATATTGCAAAGGCTGCTTCACATACTAAAAAGGCAAATAGCATGCTTTAAATGGGATTACAATCACTGCCCTTTTAGCATGTGAAATTTAACACTTGACTTTGCATTTACCTATTTTGCTTGTGTTATTATTCACAAGTGATTTTTTTTTGAGCACATTCATTGCTATTGTCTGCTGGAAAATTACACAAAGCAGCTCATTAGCTATTAGCGCAACTTTAAATAACATGCAAAAACTGACCTGAAAATGATTTTTTCAGAAAACATTTTTGCAACAATTTCCATAGTAAAATAACATTGCACTCTTTGCCACCAGGTTTAGTCCTTGCAGCAAAATAATATGCCACTAAAACCAAAACACTGAGTGAAATTATTCTCTGTTTAGTACCTAAGCCTCACTGAAGTCAAGTTTAAAAAAAATACCTAAAATGGATAACTCATTCGTCCAGATAAATTATCAGGGATATTCAATGGGATAAATGTACCACTGAATATTGTCAAATAAAGTTACCTGAGTATACTTACCTATATAACTTTGAAACCCAAATGGCTATGTTACAATATCACTAGTTAAGTTTCAAAATTATCCTGGTATGTGTTTCTGGATAACTTTAAACTTAACTGGCTATATTTAAAGAATATGACTGGTTAAGTAGCGATTCAAAGTAAAAAAAAACAACGAATGGGCCTGGTGTCCCAATCTCCCACACCCCTACCCCAATGACTCATGTGGCAGCTCTGCCGATCAATCTCCCCGTGTTTCCCCAAATAGTAACATCTTGTGGGCCTATAGGTCCAAAAAGCCTCTTTACCCTCTCTCCTTCAAATTGACCAAATGCAATTATAAAGAAAGCCCCCTGCAGAAGCCACTCCTGCCCCCTTCAACCCAACCTGACTCCCTCCCCCTGCCCACCCAGAGTCCACGAACTCCTAGCATGTCCAGCTTTGCTCTGACAGCAACACTGCTAGCAAGAGCTGTGCGTGCAGCTGATATTCAAAACTCAGAATCTATCCAGAGAACATGACCTTATTATGTTTAGCAGATTCAAAACACGAGCATGCGGTAACCTTGTATCTTGGGGTTCCAGTCCTTCCTATCCTCCCCCAGTCCTGCTCACTCTCTCCTTACCTTAAAATAATGAAACCAAAATGATTGTTAGGTGGAAGTAAATGGATATTTAGAATTATATATAAATATGGAGAGTACTGCAGTTGAACCTGTGTTTCCATTGTCTGGATTGGATGACCCTGGAAATGGATCTGCTTGTGCATACCTGTTTAGCGATTGAAGATAATTGGTGAAACCCTGAGGTAAAGTGAACTTGGCTAGAACATTATCCCTGAGTATAAGTTTAAAACTTAGAGGACTATTTGCCAAGTGTTATTTGGTTCTCAGTTTTGGTATAGGTACCAAAGCTGAGAATCAAACATCACTTAGCAATTGTATTTATTTATTTTATTTATTTAAAAGCTCTTCTATACCGTCGTTAAGTTAGATAACCATCACAACGGTTTACAGCAAGGCACGATAATGAATAAAGTAAGTGGTATAGATTACAATTAATCATGTGCCATCATAGTGCGGTAACAATTCACTTCAATAAACTATGTGTGTACATTAAGTTTGTCTGTAGGGAGCATAGTAGACAGAAAGAATTTAACTTTAATGTGCCTTAAATTACCTGGGGTCCAGTGGGGGGGTCCCGGTGTGATCTTTTACTCTCGGGCCTCCGGTGCGTTGTAGGAGGCCCCCCCCCAAGCTGGCCAAAAGTCCCTGGGGGTCCAGCGGGGGTCCGGGAGCGATCTCCTATGCTCCTGACGTCGTTTTGCCGTACAAAATGGCGCCGGCCATACTGGCCGGCGCCATTTTGTACGGCAAAACGATTCGAGTGCAGGAAGTCACTCCCGGACCCCCGCTGGACTTTTGGCAAGTCTTGTGGGGGTCAGGAGGCCCCCCAAGCTGGCCAAAAGTCCCTGGGGGTCCAGCGGGGGTCCGGGAGCGATCTCCTATGCTCCTGACGTCGGGGGACAAAAAACAAAATGGCGCCGGCGCTACCTTTGCCCTTTCATATGACAGGGCAAAGGTAGCACCGGCGCCATTTCTACAACGCACCGGAGGCCAGAGAGTAAAATATCACACCGGGACCCCCCCTCTGGACCCCAGGTAATTTAAGGCATTTTGGGGGGTTCGGGAGGGTGGGGGATTTATTTTAAAGGGTTGGGGTGGGTTTTAGGGATGTTTTAGTGTGCCGGTTTTCCCGCCCTCCCCCTTCCCCTCCCCCTTCCACCGATTTACGATTTTTGACGATAAATCGGGGGAATTCCTATTAAATATCGCCTCTAATGATTTTTGACGATTTAAAATATATCGGATGATATTTTAAATCGTCAAAAAACGATTCACATCCCTAGTGTGTATGTGGTGTGAGAGGCAGCCTGATTGTGTATGTGGTGTTGCATCCTGCTTGTGTGTGTGTGCTGTGTGTAAGGCAGCCTGCTTGTGTGTGTGTGTGAGGGAGACTGCTTGTGTGTGTGTGTGTGTGTGTGTGTGTGTGTGTGTGTGAAGCAGCCTGCTTGCATGTATATGTGTATGTGGTGTGTGAGGCAGCCTTCTTGTGTGTGTGCTGTGTATGAGAGTGTGGAGCAGTGTGTGTGTGTTGCCAGAGGATGTGGTTAGTTCAGTTAGTATAGCTGAGTTTAAAAAAGGATTGGATAAGTTCTTGGAGGAGAAGTCCATTACCTGCTATTAATTAAGTTGACTTATATAATAACCACGGCTATTACTAGCAATGGTAACATGGAATAGACTTAGTTTTTGGGTACTCGCCAGGTTCTTATGGCCTGGATTGGCCACTGTTGGAAACAGGATGCTGGGCTTGATGGACCCTTGGTCTGACCCAGTATGGCATGTTCTTAGGGTGGTGGGGAGTGTTTATGTGTAAATATGAGAGGGTTTCTGTGTGTGTGTGTATATGTGTACATGTGTGTCTATGAAGGAGAGTACCTGCGCACATGTGTGTGTGTTTGAGAGTATCTGTAAATATATGTGTGAGAGAGATTAAAGTTGGTGCACCGTCCTCCAATCTACGACAATCTCAGATGGACTGGAAAACTAAAGTTCCCAGGTATGGAGATTTTTTTTTTTATCCTTGTTAGTTCTAATTATTGAATGTGATGTATCTGCTGTTTTGAAATATTTTATTAGTGTTTGGTAATATTTTAAACATTATGGGGCGGATTTTCATACTCCGTGAATAGGCCTGCTTTTGTTTGCGCTCCAGGCGCAAACAAAAGTACGCTGGATTTTAGTAGATACGCGCGGAGCCGCGCGTATCTGCTAAAAACCTGGATCGGCGCGCGCAAGGCTATCAATTCTGTATAGCTGGCGCGCGCCGAGCCGCACAGCCTACCCCCGTTCCCTCCAAGGCCGCTCCGAAATCGGAGCGGCCTCGGAGGGAACTTCCTTTTGCCCTCCCCTCACCTTCCCCTCCCTTCCCCTACCTAACCCACCCACCCGGCCCTGTCTAAGCCCCCCCCTTACCTTTGTCGGGGGATTTACGCCTCCCTCTGGGAGGCGTAAATCCCCGCGCATCAGCGGGCCTCCTGCGCGCCGGGACGCGACCTGGGGGCGGATACGGAGGGCGCGGCCACGCCCCCGGACCGCCCCGGGCCGTAGCCACGCCCCCGTACCCGCCCCCAAAACGCTGCCGACACGCCCCCTAAACGCAGCGACGACCGGGCCTGCCCCCGACATGCCCCCGACACGCCCCCCCTCGGAGAACCCCGGGACTTACGGGAGTCCCAGGGCTCTGCGCGCGCCGGTAGGCCTATGTAAAATAGGCTCACCGGCGTGCAGGGCCCTGCTCGCCTAAATCCGCCCAGTTTTGGGCGGATTTAGGCGAGCAGGGCTCTGAAAATCCGCCCCTATGTGTTTTTAATTGGCTGAATTTATCAGCAGATTTGACATTCTTTTTATTGGTATGTTTAATGTTTTATATTTCTTGATTGTGTTTACATTGCTTATAGAGTATGTTTCTTGTGATTTCCAGTTCAATTTTTGTCTGCAAGCTTCAATTTATATTTTATGATCTCTTTATTCTGTATTTTATCTGTGTTCTGCTTGTGTGACTGAGGTTTTAGGTTTTTTGCTAGCATGTAGTTTCTGTGTAGGGATTTATAACAACCTGGCTTTATTCTGTTTTCCTAATAGGAGACATATTGGTGTTTAGGGCCTGATATAATGTTTGCAGTAGGGCTTTTTCATAGGTTGAGTGCTGGCAGTTATTATGATATGGAAGGCTTACTATATTGGAATTGTAGTTCAGGTTATTCCTGGCTTTCTATGGGCCAAGTCCACACCCAGGGCACTTTACCATAAGCCTAATACCATATGGGATCCAGTAAACTGCCTTGATTACTATAAGAAAGGTAGGTTATTAAGTCTATTAAGTCTATTAAGTCTATTAAACAAAACTGAACTATTAATCATATCTAACAGGCATCCGCTCCCAGACATTCCTTTTGCATACTCATCTACCACTTTCCCCCCGCACACTCGCAACCTAGGTGTCCTTATTGACAATCATCTCACCTTTAAACCATTCATTAAATCCATCCTAAAGGAATGCTACTTTAAGCTCCAAACGATAAAAAAACTCAGACCCCTGCTTCATTTCTCCGACTTCCGCACAGTTCTCCAGTCTATCATTTTGTCTAAAATAGACTATTGTAACGCTCTCTTCCTCGGCATCCCTGCAATACATACCAAGCCTTTGCAACTTTTGCAAAACGCCGCCGCTAGGATTCTGTCAAACACAAGAAAAAGAGACCATATTGCCCCCACACTCATAGAACTACATTGGCTCCCAATAAAATCACGAATTCTTTATAAAGCACTCTCCATCATTCATAAAAGTCTGTTAAACTCCAACCTCAACTGGATCAACCCCCCCCTCCTCCCCCGCACCTCCAACAGACCCACCCGCACAGCCCTTCAAGGAACCCTTCGTGCCCAACCCATCAAAACTTTCAAACTATCCTCTACTATTAGCAGAGCTTTCTCCCTCGCCGGCCCCACCTTATGGAACTCCCTACCCCATGATATACGCCTAGAGACACATACACCCAAATTCAAAAAAAACTGAAAACCTGGCTTTTCCAGCAAGCCTACTCCATATCCCCCCCTACCACTTAGAATTTCCCCCATTAGTGAATTCCTCTATAATATATACTCTTCGAGCTATGACTATGAATGCCTCCGATTTAAGACTAAGAATTTGCCTGCTGTTTTTTGTACTTTGAACTCTCCTATCTGTGTATATAGTTGGTTTACTCATATTGAGTTATATTTATAGCTAGTTTTCACCCCCCTGTTTAATGTACTCTATTGGTTATATGTAAGGGCCCCGCCCAAAAGTTAATCTTGTTCCGCTGTTATATGTAAGGGCTCTGCCCAAATGTTTTTGGGCTCTGCCCAAATGTTTTTGTTTTTTGTAAACCGATGCGATGTGTCAACGGATGTCGGTATAAAAGAGACCTTAAATAAATAAATAAATACATATTATTATTGAAAGTGTGGTTTTTTGCAGTGTATGCCTATATAATATATATGTTGTTGTAAGTGATATTTTTACTTCAGAAGATTGTCCTTTGAATGTCTATTTTCCATATACAATCTGTCTTTTTAGGTTGGGGAAGTTAATACATTTTAAAATGGAAAAGAATGCATAAGTTTTAATTATGTGGGGAAGGAAGGTAGGGATGTGCAGACAAAAAGTTTATGTTCATAAGTCCATAAGTCGAAAGGGGGGGTCAATTTCGGTCAATATGGACATATGTAGAATTCTATAAGTTGAGTCTATGTCCATACGTGCACCGATTCCCTAAATAAAAATTTAAACCCCTCACCCTCCTTAATCCCCCCCCAACCGGAACATTTGGCCAGCTTGGGGGGGCCTCCTGACCCCCCCAAGCTGGCCAAAAGTTCCGGTTGTGTCCAACGAGGGTCCCGGAGCGAACGCGCGGGGAATCACGTGACGTCCGCGTCACTCCGACGTGACGCCGACGTCACGTGCTCCTCGCAAAGGAATACAGAAATGGCGTCCTGACTCCCTGCTCGACCACCAGGGAGTTTGGTAAGTCTTGGGGGGGGATTAAGGAGGGTGAGGGGTTTAAATTTTTATTTAGGATCAACAATCGCGATTTCCAACGTATTTAACATAGCTATGTTGAATAAGTTGGAAATCCGATCGTTTTCACCTCATCACTTTTTTAAGTTAAAAAAAAAAATTACGTTGCGTTTTACATATGCGTTCAAAACGAATGCACACCCCTAAAGGAAGGGGGAATGAAAGGCTGTAAGGTTTCTCTAGGGCATCTAATACCTTTGCATCAGCCCTAGGAGAGAGTGTGTCACACACACAGACTCCCACCATTCACCGGCCTCTCACACACCCAGGGGGAAGATCCTGGATAACGGTGGGAGCAGGCAATCGGGAATGGAGGAGTCCTATTTCTAGACCCAGGAAGTGGGGCGGCCAAAGGCTGCCCCACCCCATTAAGCATTAAACATGTCTCTGACACCCCTAGTGCAGATGCCGAAGACTGAGAACAAAAAAATAGCAGGCCCAAAAAACTCAGTGGTTAGAGAAGTGGGCTGCAAACAAGGGAAGCCAGGGTTCAAATCCTGTTCCCATTCCTTGTGACCTTGGGTAAGTCACTTCTCCCTCCTTTGCCTTCCCCCTGTTCTGGCCCTTGGAGATTTCACTTGCACGTGGCCATGGGGGGGGGGAGGGGCATCATTTCATCCTTCATCTCAGGCAGCAGATTGCCATGAGCCACCCCTATATATATATATATATATATATATATATATATATATAAAGATATAGATATATAGTATATAGATAGATAGATAGATAGATATACATATACATATATATAGACATAGATATGTAGATATATAATTTTTGTGGTCATCAAATATCAGCAGGAATTCTTGGATCTAGGCATTTGTTGGTAACTTATATGATAACCTTGAAATATCTCAGATCTCACCACAGAGTTCCTCCAGCTGCAACAATCAAGAAGAGTATGAAAGGATGGATAAGATTTCTCCACTGGTGGATGGTTCAGTTTGTAAGTGAGTTGCTGCAGGTGGGTCACTGAAAAACTCAACATTCAAACCTTGGTCGGATGGAGAAGCCACTGGGCAGGCCTCACTGTTCATTGTTGCATCCTGATCAGACTAAGGAATTTCTCCAAGGCCTACCTCAGTAATGGAGGCACACAGTGCTTCCTTCTTACCAGACAAACCGCCAAACATTCCACAGAAGGCAACAGAGATAACAGAGAATATGAATGTTATGTTAGAAACACCCTTTTTCCCTTATGCTTAATCATCAAAGAAAAAAGTAATCAGGAAGAAGATTTTTACAGCAACTAGATTTGCTCTGAGTTCCATATAGTAATGTATTCAAAGTGCCACCATCTGGGATCCCCCATCAAATTTGGTTTGTAGTGTGTCAATCCCCATACCCTTCCCTACTGTCAGGAGCCAGGGTTAAACTAAACTATTAGTAAGCAATGTATTGAACAGATTACTACATATACAAATAAAGAATGAGATTATGAATACATAGGACATTGATTAATGTCTGACACTTGAATATGCAACTTTCATATGGTTTTTCTATGTTGCTTTATATCTTTCATTAGTTATAGAAGTCTGCAGATACAGTAGTATATCATATATAATATTATATATTGCTCATTTACCTGTTGTATGTTTAGTGCTTCTTCCTTTTTCTTGCATTAGGGTACAACCAGGACTGGATAAGATTGTTTTGAAAAAATGGTATCATATCTGGTTCTCTAGGGTGTGGTATGTATTTCTTATACAGCAAATATTTTTAAAACAGTTCAGAAAAACATTTGAACTCTTTGTTAATCAGTGCATTGCTCACTGTGAGGACAAAGTACTAAAATGTGCTAAGACTTTCATAAGTAACATATAAGAAAAGTTCTCTTAGCATGCTCAATCTAATATTCACATACTAACAGCACATTTAACAGGTGTTCATTAGTTCTGGAGAGTTTTAATGCAAAAACTATCCTAATGAAATAGATACAAAGCTATGGAAAGCAGTTCATTAACTGTCACCTCATAAGAAATCTACATACATTAAAACTTGCAAAAGTTAACACAGTCTCTTAATACAAAGTACTTAACTACAAATCGTGGAGCTGTCGTTAAGTTTTTGTAATAATGTCCATGTTAACATACTAACTTTAAAGCTAGTAAATTAATACAAAACTCATTAGCATGTTATTAAAATGGGCTGCTAATGTGATCTAATTAATGGCCACTGTTAATGACTTTCATTACACTGGCCTCTGTGATGCAAAAGTTGAATGCTAGTATTATTGTGGATGTTTTGTAAAGATTTTATTTTAAGTAGATGGAGCGAGTCTTTATCATGGTGGATTTTACTATTGAAAAGGTCAATAGAGAATCCTAATTACTCTAAATGATAAAATGGGATATACAAGCAGGTCACACAACCAAATTTGAGCCAGGAAAAACAAAAACTTTGTATTTGTATTCATTTTTGGCAAATGGTGAACATTATTTGCAAATACGCACGCATGTTATAAAATAGTTGCATCCCTGAGCATGGGCCGATGAACGTGCGCACCTGTTTAAAAGTTACCATCCCTTAGTCAAAAAGAAATCAAAATAAAAGCACAATTTTGAAACCCGCCAAAAAAAAAAAAAGGAAAAACTTATATGAACCAAAAAAGAATGGTTTTATTTTGCATATTCTTACTGTAAATTATATGATTTCTCATATGCACTGCTAAGTTTAGAGGTTCTGCAGCCTTGCTATTCTACCATTTCAGGTTTAAATTTGTAATATTATTTCACAGGATTAGAGAACTTATGTTAAAGAACTCATTTAGGAAAACTAGGAATTTGATAGCCCATAAAGAAATACATATTTTAAAAACCTTTGTCAGCCTATGTGAGCTCCTTGCCTTTCTCCGCGAGAAATCAGTATATTAGAAATTCAGACAGCAGAAGGAAGACTTACATTTCTAGAAACTATAAATATGTGATGTGGAACAGAACACACTGAAAAACATACACAATATGACCTGCTTGTGTGCACCAACTTGTTATAACGATGAATTATGTTTTTATCTTCATTGTGCTGTTTTTCCACAGCAAAATGATGGAAGAAAACTATTCCTAAAGGCTTTCAGAGGCATGAGTGTTATTTTTTTACAACATTATTTTTATTGATGGACTCAGAAAAAGTTTTCCTCTGTCTCGCTGTCTCTGTTTCTCTATTATATTCATGTGTCTCTCTCTCGCTCTGTATATGCTATTTTTCTATGGCTTCAATATAGGGTTGAGCAAACTAATGAAAACAGAATCCATGCAACATCCAAACTAGTTCTGATGTGGTGTAGGTTATACAATCCAAAACCCATTAATGTCTTGAGAAGATTAAAATGAAATCCAAGATGATTTCATCCCACTCATTTAAATACATAACAAATGTCAACACAGATTTTTTTTTTTTAATTGGCTATTTTAACAATTAACATTTCTGGATAAAGTTTACTTATGAGTCAAATACTCATTATACATCCAACTTGTGATTTAAATGGAAAAAATTAGTTTTGAGCGTTATGCTGGTGTTTGAACGTTAGAAGATAATGTGATTCCTGAGGCAGGCGAAGCATTCACCGAAATATGGGCCTATACCAGGTCGGTTGCCTGAAATATTATACACAGCGTCAGTGACAGCGTACAGTGTTATGAGTTGAATGGTTTATGATCAGGTTTCCAGTGTGTTGGAGAAGTGACTTTATCTGATATTGTCTCTAGCCCTTTGCATGGCTAGAGACAGGTTATTGAAAACTTGAGCACCATTTGTCTGATGCTGTGTCCATGAGCTTTTGCAGTGGAATGTTATAGACAGGGGTAAGTATTGGGTATTTCTTCTGATTGTTTTTGTGATATTAAATTTATACAGTACACTAACGTTTTATAGTGTCATCTCCTGTGTGTGTGACTTTCATTTTTCAGGCTCTCTCCTTTCAGTTGACTGAGCTCTCTCATGTGTGCATTAGAAAATTAACACGTAGTCCAAGGCAGGGTCATTAGCAAGCACTCACTTAAGAGCACGTGGGAAGAGCATGCCATGCTGTTTACCTTGCACATTCTAAAGCCTGATGTGATCTTCCTTCAGTCCTTCATTTACATTAACGGACACACTCATTTTTCACATTCTCATACTTATTTAATTCAGAAATAGTAATCATATCACTTTTCAGTCTTCTCCAAGTCAGGGTAAGCAAATGGAAAATAGTCTATTTTTCTAATATACAAACTTCTTCTTTACTGTGCTTTCTCTACTTCAGTTAGATCCACCTTCAAACATGGAAACCAACTGCATGCCATTCTCCAGATATGGTCTCACTGGGGTGGGCCTCAGTTCAGCAAAATTTTCAGATGTGTCAAATGGAGATTTTTTTTCTTCCTTTAACATGTTTTTTCAGACTGCAAAAACAATATTCAGGTTTGCTCAGAATATATTTTGATCTGTCATGTAGAAATTAATTCATGCCCAGTATTTAAATTTCTGAGAATTTTACAGAATAGAGGTTTAGAACTTAAAAGAATTGTTTAAGCATAACTAATTAAAGCTTTTTATGAGTATTAGAAACAGTAAAAGGCCCCCAAGCTGACACCACTATACTCCACGTGTAACATGTGCTAAACAAATACTTTGTCATTAAAACTCACTGGTTATGTCCATCTAACCAATTTAAATTAACTGGTATATTTCCAATCTATTCTGTTCATACTATAATATTTTTCCAAGAGAATTCATAGTTTTTGTGTATCCACTCTGAAATGATTATTTGGTAGCATGACTTAATTCTTCTTTAATATTTTCATTGTTGGTGGCAATTTAGCTTGAGCTTACTTTAGAAAATATAATTTTGTGCAGGCACACTGGCAGTGCTGCTCATTGCAGGCACAAGATCTGGGTTATAATCCCAAGCCTGGACACTGGTCCCTATGCCCACTGAAGATGGGAATGCTGTGGATGGCACTACACAGTCCCTGGAAAGAAGAATCCTCACTCCTCACATAACACGACATACATAGTATCACAGTAATGACGGAAGATAAAGATCAAATGGTCCATCCAGTCTGCCCAGTAATTTGTTCATGGTAGTAACTGCCACTCCATGAGGTTTATCCCCATGCCTGCTGTTAAGGCTATAGCTGCCACTCTGTGCAAATAGCCCTATTCCTTTTGTTCAGGATAGCATCTGCCACTCCATGCAGGTTACCCCATGCCTTCTGAAAAGGATGTGAACTGCTACTCCGTGTAGGTTGCTCCCCCATGCCTATTGTTAAAGGTAATAATTGCTGCTCCGCGCAGGTTACCCCCATGCTCCCCTTTTTAAATTTCCAATATTTAGCATCTAGGGATCTGCAGTGTTTATCCCATGCCCTTTTGAAATCATTTACTATTTTCATCCTCACCACGTCTTCCAAGAGGGCATACCAGGCATCCACCACCCTCTCCATGAAGAAATATTTCCTGATGCTGGTTTTGTGTCATCCTCCTAGAGTTTTATCCTTTCCAACAAAAAAAGGTTTGAAGTTTGTGCTTTATTAATATTTTTCAGGTATCTGAAGGTCTATATCATATCTCCCCTGCACCTCCTCCATGATATAAATATTAATATCCTTCAGCCTCTCCTCATAAATCTTCCTATATAGACCCCACACCATTTTAATCGCCCTTTTCTGGACCACTTCCATCCTGTCTCTATCTCTTATGACATACGGTCTCCAGAACTGAACACAGTACTCCTGATAAGGCCTCCCCAAGGACCTGTATAATGGCATTATGACCTCTTTTTTCTTACTGGTTATCCCTCTCTACGTAGCCCAGAATCTTTCTGGCTTTAGCTATTGTCTTGTCACATTGCTTTGCTGCCTTCGGATCACCAGACACTATTACCCCAAGGTACTTCTGCTGGTCCATTCACATTAGTCTTTTGTCCACCATCACATACAGTTCTTTTGGATTACTGTATCCCAGATCATGACTCTGCTCTTCTTGGCATTGAATTCCAACTGCCAAATCTTCAACCACTCTTCAAGCTTTCTTAAATCACTTTTTAATTCTCTATACTCCTTTAAGCATGTCCACTCTGTTCTAAAAGACAAATTTCATATTCGATCCCCTCCACAATGTCGCTCACAAATGTATTGAAAAGAACCAGTCCCAAACTTGATCCTTGAGATACTCCACTTAATACTGCTCTCTCTCTTCAGGGTAGGTTCCATTAACCATTACACACCATTTCCTCTCTGTCAACCAGTTAGTCATCTACTTTACCACCTTGGCATCCACTCCCAAGCTTCTCATTTTATTCATGAGCATCCTATGTAGAACTATATCAAAAACTTTGCTGAAATCCAAGTAAATCACATCAAGCACACTTCTTTGATCAAGTTCTCTAGTTACCCAATCAAAAAAATCAGATTTATCTGGCAGGGACCTTTTCCTGGTGAATCCATGCTGCCTTGGGTCCAGCGACCCACCAGTATGTAGACAGTTCACTATCCTTTCCTTCAGCAGAGTCTCCATTCATTTTCCCACCAATAAGGTGAGGCTAACCGGCCTATAATTTCTAGCCTCCTCTCTGCTACCACTCTTGTCAAGTGGGACCACAACCGCTCTTCTCCAATCTTTAGGCACTACTCCAATTTCCAGGGGTCTATTGAACAGGTCTTTCGGCGTATCCGCCAGCACATCTCTGAGCTTCTTTAGTATCCTGGGATGCGGGAGTGGCAGGAGGTATTCTGGGAAGGAGCAGAGTCCTCCACATAAATTAATCTACTGACTCCAATATTCGGAGTTAGTTGGTTACCTTCTGCGGCTAACTCAGGTCGGGCCATAGGGCTGTCCTAGTTAGCTGGTTATATATAACCGTCTAACTTTAAGATAGTCATGTGTATTCAGCAACGCAACGACACTGCTGAATATACTTTGCTAGTTAGCCACTTATGTATAACTGGCTAACTTTAGGACAGCTGCAGAGCGGTGAATATGGACCCCACACTGAATGCTTTTCTCATCCACATATCAATTATCTGTAGTTTCACTAAAGTTGCAGATTTCTTCAGTATCTAAATAATCTACTTAAAATGTGCTTAGTTTGGTTTATCTGCAGCAAAGCACTTTGTATGAGTAAGATAATTGCATTTGAAAAATGCATTTTCTATAGCTGTCTCCAAACCAGTTATTAGTATTAGCTTTTTAGTGAGATCTCGTAATCTTAAAATAAGCTTTGTTTCTCCTCATGTTACCAGTTTTTGTAGCTAAATAAACACAAAATGTATTTTTAAATGGTTCTTTATGACACTGGGATTTCCTGGACCCCTATTCTTTGTGTGAAAATCATTTCCCCATAGTCATTAGTCATGCTTAGCTTTCTGTTAAATGGCTTTAAAGGACTGAGCTGTACTATCTGTGATAATGGTTTGGTAAAAGCAGAAGCTATTTTGTACATCTTAATTTTATTTAATTTCTATAGCACCAGTCTAAACTACTGTCATTTAAAAAGAGATATCTAATAAAAATATATGTTCTTCACCCAGATTGGTTTTCTTTTTTTTTTTTTTATAATTGTAGTGTTTGTTTATTTTCAAAGAACTTAGTGCAACATATTTAGGTAACAAAATAGGGGTCAATATTTAGAACATAGACATTTATCTAAGTTAGCCGGACAGACATATCTGGTTAACTTAAATGGGATATTCAGCAGCAAGGCTATGCTACTGAATATCCCTGTAAAAAACACCTCTTACACGAATAAATCTTATCTGTCTGAGTTTAGTCCTACTATTGGGCAGTTCTATGCCTGAATATTGCTACTTAGCCAGATAACAAGCTAATTAGTGTCACCCCATTTTGCCCACTGCCTGTCCACAACTTATTCGGCTATCTAGATAGCCAGATAAGTCCTCAGATGGCCAAACTAAAAAAATATTCCTGCATATTTGTCAGTGGACAAGTCGCCAAACCAATGCTGCCTTCAAGACCAACCTGGCACCCTGTTCCACCTGATCGGCTTTTGAATTATAGATCTTTAAGCTGACCCTATCATTCTCCAAAACCACATGTTTGAAAAAACACTCCCAAATGGTTTACACACTTTGCTGCCTTGGGTATGTGTTTTAAGCCTCTTGCTCTTTAATCATGCTAATATCACTGCCACATCATGCTCTTTATGGTCTCCTCACCTTTTCTGGAGGGATCTAATATCACCAGCAAGACTTGGCTTGTCTAATAAAGGATGATGAGGCTTAAGCTTAGGTAAATGAGGCAGCTAATGCATTCCATAGCTTAGAGAATAGCCAGCCTGAAATGCCTCACGGGGAGAACAATGTTGAGTCTCCCCAGGAGTGTAAACTCATTTCAAAGGGAAAATGTGACCAGCACACAAGGTGAGTATGTCTGTACCTTCACACTTTGTACTAGCATGAAAGTAAGTGTAAAGTTGATGTATGAAAGAACATGCAGAGAGTTCAAAATTAAATCTCCCTGCATGCTTTCAATTCCCCAATCTAACTGCTCATTTTAAATGCAGGTAAAAGTACACAGACTGTAAACCAGCACATGTACTTTTATTCACATTTGGAAGGGGGATATTTTCAAAACATGTATTCATTCACATACAAATCTTTGATTATTGACCCCTAAATGCTCTTTTTTGCCTTATTCACCCTATTCAGTCTTCTGTGTAACCTCTGTTTCAGCTATGAATTGAAAATACCATATTTGTGTTTGCTGTCTGAGCCATACTGCTATTCATTTGAGCCTCCATTTTGAGCACAAACTGGGTGAATCAAACCTATAGTTATTTTAGAAATGCAAAACATTAGCATAGTGGCCTTTGCTCTGCAGAATTCCTAAGCTCTGTAAAAGGCTGATATTCATCCTAGGAGACTAAATTTCATATTGCAGAAATTATTTGTGCTGGCTCAAGGATATCCTGTTCCCTGCTCCATGAAGGGTTACCTCAACAATATCAACCATCTTCCTTGGAACAAGAGAAACTGTTGGTAAAATCCGGATCCATTTAAATCTTCAAATCAAACTATTTTAAGCAATGGAAGTTCCAGGAATTCCAAAAAGGACTAAAACAAAAAAAGAATTGGATATAGTTTGTTTGTTTTTTTTAATATATTGTAAATTCTATGAGCATGTCCTGTCCTGATGCATCGCAAAACAGGATAGTTACCAAATGTTTATTCCTCCCACCATGCGAGTAATAAAACAAAGGCTAAATAGTAATTGATATTATAAACATAAACACAATACAGTGTTGGGCTCAGAGAACAGTTTGGTGTGCGGTCTAACAAAATATCTTAAAACTTCCTCTTTGAAAGCATAAATATGTTCTACTAAGCAATCAGTCTGAAAAGGCAATGTTGAATTTGGCTCTTCTCGTTACGCAAAAGGTTTTTTTTTTGTTCAAGAAATGGAGGAGAAAAATAAACAGAAACTTCGGCAAGGATGGGAAAGTTTGGAAGACATTCAGTACCTAAAAGCTCACTGTGTTTAACCATCATTGTGTCCTGAGCCTTCGTCTCACTTTATGCAAAAGCAGCAGTATATGTTAGCCGGGTGCTGCCTTTATTTTTAGTACACACAGACTGTTTTCCATAATTTCAACCCAGATTAACAAACAAAAAAATGAATTCTAAAAATTATCAGGTAAAGCTATTTTTACCATGTTGATCTTTTTTTTTACCCCTTCTGATGGATACATTTTATGATGTCTAAAATTACAATTTTTCAGCCCATTTGTACTGAATAAAATAAAAAGCTTCTCTATTTACACTCCCCAGCAGAGAAAGCAAACTGAAAGCTCTGTCTTTAGTATCCATGTTACTGTAACATTTTCCAGACCAGGTAATCTTAAGAACTGTAACAAGGGGCCAGTCCCAAGATCCAGTGCTTTTCTGCACACTGGCATGTGGGAAACCCAAATCCAATTCCCAAGCTAAGCATTTGCTTATAAGGTTAGCAGGTGTTGAGGATGCTATGGAGGAAGTGTTCAGAATCCTCGGGGCAGTGATGGATCAAGAGGAGTGGAACAGATAGGGCAGTTGCCCAAGGCCCAAACTTAGAAAGGGTGAGATTATCCAGTATAATGTTAAATTTAGAGTAATGATAAAATGCAATGAGTATAGGGGAGACCCATGGCTGGGGGTACTACCTATGGGAGCCATGCCAACCATTGCATAATGGTGATACCTAAGGGTTCGATTCAGGGTATACATATATCAGATTTTATAGGGAACTGCAGCATGAGGACTGCTGCTATAATAGCTCTATTACAGGGTCATTCATCAAAATGCGATATGGCATTAACACACACAATAACACATTAATGCATGTATTAATACCATAATGCATGCAATAATATGATTATTGCATGGCACAAATGCAAATTTTTTGAAGGGGTAGGATTGGGGAGGGATTTGGGTGGGATTAAGTAAAATGAGGGGCAATATTCCATGGTTTTAAGACCAGAAATTACTACACCTTTTTTCCTGGTGTTAAACTGTGTGAAATGCCTGAAAAGGCTGTAACACAATTTATGATAAATATTGCAAATTACATTTTGGCCATTTATTGGCTTTGGGAGGGAGGGAGAGAGAAAGAGCGCCTCTGGGAAGAGCTTCACAGTATTCAACTATTTATATGTTATAGGAGGGTCAGCTAATAGCTCGAGGTGATGCCATACCCATTACGACGATTAAAAATATTGAATCAGCAATAACTAAAACACTAACTGAAATTGTAAACCTATCACTCACTGAAGGAATCTACCCAGAATGCCTAAAATCTGCAATAATCAAACACATTATGTAAAAGAACAATCTTGATCCAGAAAACCCACTGAACTACCGACCATTATCAAACCTACCCTTCATTGCCAAAATCATTGAAAAAATCGTCCACACTCATCTCGGCGACCACCTTGAAGAAAACAACATCCTACTACCCATGCAATTTGGCTTCAGGAAATAACTAAACACGGAGATACTACTACTATCACTAAACAGCACCATTCTCAAAGGCTTCGAAAACGGCCACAGCTACCTTCTAGCCCTACTCGACCTATCAGCAGCCTTTGACACAGTAAACCACTCCACCATGATTGAATGGCTATCAGAAATTGGTGCAAAAGCAAAAACCCTACAATGGTTCATATCTTACCTATCACAAAGAACCTACCAAATGTCGATCAACAACACCCTTTCAAAAAAAATAAACCTAGACACTGGAGTACCCCAAGGCTCCACTTTATCAGCGACACTCTTCAACATTTATCTGCTTCCGATATGCCACTTCCTCTCAAACCTTAATCTGACACACTTCATATATGCAGATGACATACAAATATTAATCCCAATACACAACCAACTAGAAGAAACCTACAAAAAAAATAGCCATTTACCTAAACAGAATAAAACAAATACTAACCAACATGAAACTCATCCTTAACTTTGATAAAACTGAAATAATCTTACTGGATAGAAAGAGCAACACTCCTCAACTTCCACCACTCAACCTAATAAACCAAAATGTGACTATTTCTCCAGTCAATTATGCCCGCAATCTAGGAGTCATAATCGACAAGGAACTTTTCTTCAAGAACCACATCACAACTAAAATCAAAGACGGATATCATAAACTCCTAACACTATGACAATTAAAACCTTTCCTCGCCCCCAACGACTTCAGATCAGTACTCCAACTACTCATCTTCTCCAAACTGGACTATTGTAACTCCCTCCTGTTCAACTTACCTCTTAACACCATCCGACCACTCCAAATCCTGCAGAACACAGCGGCAAGAATTCTCACTGGATCAAAAAAACACAATCACATTACTCCTACACTTATATCACTACACTGGCTCCCAATAAATTTAGGATAAAATACAAAATATTATCCATATTACATAAAATAATATATGAAAACAAACAGAGTGGCTAAGTCCATCCATAAAATTGCATACTCCAAACAGAAACCTCAGATCAGCAAATAAAGGTCTTCTAAAGATTCCATCTACTTGCTATAAACAACTCACCTCAATGCAAAATAGAGCAATTTCTCTAGGAAGCCCTAAACTCTAGAATACCCTCCCAATCGAACTCAGAACACAAGAAAACTTTAAACTTTTTAAAAAGAGCTAAAAACATGGATGTTTACCAAAGCATATCACCTCAACTAATGACTTGATAACTCCAACGCTAAAAACCTAGTGAACTCAACAAAAGATGATATTATAACAATGAACTGAAATGTGTAAAGAATAACATCTAAACTAAGTTTATAAATTGATATATTTTTATGTTAGCAACCATATGTACCTTTTGGAAACTCTGTTAATCATCGAAACTTTGTAAACAGTTGTGATGGCGAAACCAAACGATGGTATATAAAACTCGATAAATAAATATATAAATAAATAAATAGTGGTTTAGGGTTAGGAGCCAGTTTTACATGCAGAGTAAGATGTATGAACTGCACAGTACACCTTGATGGACTACCATCAAACTAGAACTAGAGAACATTGTAGGAATCTCATCTTTGTGAGCCTTTCTTCACTCCGAATGACGTCAGATCTTCACTGAAGTGTACTGTGTAGTTCATACGTCTCACTCTGCATGTAAAACTGGCCCCTAAACCCTAAACCACCAACAACACCTCACCTCCAGCTATTAGCTGGCCTTCCTATAGAGATATAAATAGTTGACTACTATGAAGACTACTATGAAAGCTTCCCCAGAGGTGTTCTCTCTCACACTCGCTCTCTCTCTCTCTCTTTCAAAATTTTGATGAATGTAGAGGTTAGATAGCAGGAAAGAGTGTTAAAAATGATGGGAAAATCCTCCAATGAAGGCTTGAGGTTCTTTTACCCCAGTTCAAGCTATTCTGGAGTGTGCTAGAATCACAAAAGAACAGGAAGAAGTCAGTGAATGCCCCCTTGCCAAAAAAACAAAAAATGTTTCTTCATTTCAGATTAAAATTCTTTGTAGCTTAAGTAAAGATTTTCATTCTTCAGAAAATCTGATCAACTATTATTCTTTCATGGCATTGCAAGCTTCTAAGACTGCATATCAAGATGGATTAGATCTTATATCACACTGTATCATACAAAGAACTCCATGAGCTCGTCTAGATTTCCTCCAAGCACACTCAACTAGTATTTATGTGGAAAAGGCTTGTCTCCTTGGAAGAGCTATCCAAAGCACCAACATGGGGTTCCATTAATACCTTCATGAAACATTCCAGAGTTGACCTATGAACATTAGCTGATGCAGCATTTGAGACACTTGTTCTGTAAGGTGTTGTGAATCCAACTCTGTGAGGTACTGCTATACCATGTCTCACAGGTCAGGGCTGCTGGGACTATATGAGTATGAATTTTCCTTATCATCAATTCCTGTTCTGTTAGCACTTACTGAAGTCAGGACAGACTCTTCCATAAGCTCTTCTTGATCATATAGGACCTGCTGGCTAGTTTAATACATTATATTCATGATACTCTACGTGGATACTAAGATTTTGCATTTCAGATGATGAATCACAGGAGAAGTATTCAGACTGGGCAGGAATAATTGCTGCAGCAGGAGAAGAGGACAAGAGGCACCACAGTGATTATACCTGGTTTGAAATCTGCTAGTCTTAATGAGCAGTAGTAGCCCACATGTTGTGAAAGCTGTAGGAGTTAATAGAACAAAAATTGACAGTAAGAAAAATTACCATTCTGAAACCTTGAGAACTTCTCCGAGTATTCCCTCCAATCACTGTTTTGCCTATTCCTTTAACAAGGAACCAGCTCTCTTTCATCCAAAAATTTTCCAAAGCATTGTAATTCATAAACTTTCCTCTCAAGTGGTACAAGTATTTCAAGGATCAATAAGAGATTAATCAGGTTCAATGGCTCCGAAGAGGTTTAGAATAGCAAAATAAATTTCTTTGCTAGGAAGCAAAGAAAGTCTGATTTTTTTTTTTTTTTACCTGAGATAGTTTTCTGCTCCACTTTAACTTCTCCCAAGGCACATGTTTAAAAATTATCAGAGGTTTGGAAAGTTCTTCATGACTTTGTCGCCCAGGGAGGAATGTGCTTGCTATGTACTGTATTCCTTCCTGACATTCATCACCCCTGCCTTCACTGTCCCCTCTCTCACTCTCCACTCTCTCCTGACCACTGCCTACTGCATACAGCCTTTACTCTCCCATTCCCCTTCTGCACCCCCCCTGAATCTTCTCCACTGCCGTGCCGCTGAATATCCCACTTAGATTAGCTGAACAGGTATCCGGCTAACTTAAGTAGCTGCTCAGCAGCTGAATATCAGCTCCTTTTCCCCAACACACAAACAATTTCTTCTTTCCACCCTGGAGTCACCTCTCTTT
This sequence comes from Rhinatrema bivittatum, assembly GCF_901001135.1. NCBI lineage: Eukaryota > Metazoa > Chordata > Amphibia > Gymnophiona > Rhinatrematidae > Rhinatrema > Rhinatrema bivittatum. The sequence goes on along the minus strand of NC_042617.1, from coordinate 96,551,473 downwards.
CCAGTGCAGCACCAGATGTACTCCTTGAAGCTCTTATCAAGTCAAGCCTTGTCTGAACCACCTTCCCAGGTCTTCCATGGACAATGGAACCTCTAACCACTCCTATTCCTCTGAGATACTGTGTTACGCTCGGGCTGTGTTCTGGTGTTGTGAACACCACCTTCTGGAGTGACTCCAGGTAGAGAGAGATAGGGATGGCTGGAAAGTCTCTGATGGTGACAATGGAGCAGAGTAAGGCTGGAAGCAGTGTCAAATTCCAGGCTGGGTCAGGGCAGACGGCAGGCAAAGGTATCAGAGTCCAGGCTGGGTCAGGGCAGGCGTTAGGCAACAGTGTCAGAGTCCAGGCTGGGTCAGGGCAGGAGGCAGGCAACAGTATCAGAGTCCAGGCTGGGTCAGGGCAGGCAGCAGGCAACAGTGTCAGAGTCCAGGCTGGGTCAGGGCAGGTGGCAGGCAACAGTGTCAGAGTCCAGGCTGGGTCAGGGCAGGCAGCAGGCAACAGTGTCAGAGTCCAGGCTGGGTCAGGGCAGGCAGCAGGCAACAGTGTCAGAGTCCAGGCGGGTCAAGGTACCTAGTAGTAAGGCAGAGAACCCAAAGGCCACACACACGGCAGGGCAGAGGGCCCGAAGGCCACACACGCACACAGAAGGACAGCGGACCCGAAGGCCTCACTCACACGGCAGGGCAGAGGGCCCGAAGGCCACACACACATAGCAGGGAAGAGGGCCCGAAGGCCACACACATACGGCAGGGCAGAAGCAGGGTAGAAGGCCCGAAGGCCACACACAGCGCAAGGCAAAGCAAAGCAGGGTAGAAGGCCCGAAGGCCACACACAGAGCAAAGCAAGGAAGGCTAGAGCAGGGAGCCCAGGTGAGCTCGATGCCGAAGCACTGAGGGAACTGCCAGGCAGGGATATAAAGGGAAGTCCAGAACATAGAGTGAACAAGAGAGATGGACTGGGCCCGTCAGGAGAGCCAGCTCTAGAAGGACCCCTGGTGGTGAGGTGGTTGCACAGCAGCCATAGCCGTAACATACTGGATGAGTATTTTCTGTGAATTCCCCATGGGAAGTGTATGTGTCTAATATCTAAGCTTAGCAACCTCAAACGCGCCAGGCCTGGGTTGTGATAGGCCACTACTATGATCCGGGTGAAGATTGGATCTGGGAAGCTATGGGTTTGGGTGGTGAGAAGGTCGGGGTGAGGGACCTTGATCCAAGAATTATTTTTAAAAATCGCTGGGAGGAGTGGGAGGGGGGGGGGGGGTATCCTGGGACTGGCAGTGGCAAACATATTTTAATTTAAAAAAGGAGGGGGTTTGGCACTCCTGCAGTTTCAGCCCATTAGGGTTGAGCACTTTGATTTGAGTGGAAGGGAGGAGGGGCAAGTTAGGTTAGTAGGCTCACAAGCCTTTTTTTTTTTTTTAATCGATTTGCCACTTAACTGACTATATTCTTTTGAATACAGCTGGTATATATTCAAACTAGCCATTTAAATAGATAAATCACAATGGCTTTGAATATTGACCCATATATCTTTACCCAACAGTCTAGTGCTAACAATTCTAAATGAATGACATAATCAGTGTTTTCCATGCTTTGAGAGATAATGCCCTCCACAAAACTCATTTAATAGTATTATAGTTGAGAATATGAAGAGGTGTTTTGGTATAATCATATAAAATTGTACATAGATCACATAAAGATCATTGACACCATGACTTTCAGGATTCACATAATTGCAACATGATCTGAGGAAGTTCACAGCCAATATCTCTCAATCCAGTTCAGATTTTTCCAGATACGCTGTGGATGTTGTGGTAAACATGCTTTTAACTTTAAAAGTGGTTCCTCAAACCAATTCCATGAATCCTGCTCCCACATAAAACTCTAGACAAGGACACAGAATCACAAATCTCGAGAAATGTGAGCCTCCCTCTGTTCTTCTCAGGTGTGTCATCAGTTGGTATTAACCGAAACATAAGAGCTTCTGGTACATCATTTTATTTTACGCAAGTTCAATATTTCTTCTTGATTAATTCTAGCCCTTAGCTAGCTTGGAAGCTTATTGCACCAATAGCATATTTATTTTGTGTTAAGGCATACCATTGATGTTCAGTTTCTGAACATAATTTATTTTTTCCACGGCTTGAAGAGGCTGAAACCATCATTATCTTCCAGAGACAACGCACAGAATTTTAATGGGAATGTGATCATCCTTTTATCAGACTTCTTGATTTCCTTATTTCATGCTCCAAGCTGACAAATGCTTTGTTAAGACAAATAAATAATAACATGCTGAAATAACAATTATAGCCTATCTCAAACTATTTATGTCAGGGTTGCTCAAACCTATCCTAGTGACCCCATTAGCCAATCAGGTTTTCAAGATGCCAACAATGAATATGCATGGGATACATTTGCATAAACCAAAGCCCCCCCATGTATGCTAATTATCTCATATATATTCATTGTAAGTATACTGAAAAACAGAATAGCTGTGAGGGGATCAGGACAAGTTTTGAGAAACCCTGATTCAAGCAGCATTATATCTTGGCCAGTATTGACTAGAAAAGTCACTGAGTATGTTACTGTCTTTGACCAGAAAATAAATCTGTGAAAGGCAGATGCATAACAGCAACAAAACCAATTTAAATATAGCCTTATATGTACTTATATTTAATTTAGCCAGAATTTGAGCCAATTTTTGAGACTTAGAGTATTGCTAAGTTATCCTTTACTGCATCTGATTCAAATTGAGACTCAGGTTCCAAGTTGAAGAGCTTATGAGATGCATGGATTAGTTCAATAATATTTTACATATCTAGCATCTCTACGGAGTCTCTGCCCTTTGAAAATCAGTGCCCTAGGTACATGTCCTACATTCTGTATGTTTGTTCAATGTAGTAGATGGGGTAACCATGTCCTTCTGATCCTACGAGACATACTGAAAGCTTTTGACTTAGACAACCATGCTATACTTTTGGAGCGCCATCAAGCTGTTGGGTTGGGTGAACGTATTCTTAGATGGTTGACTCCTTTTTACTTGATCTGAAAGGCAATGGTGTACTAAGGGTCTCTGGCACCTTGGGCCACTGCATTTGTGTACCTCTCCATTGCCCCCTCCAGTCCTTGTTGACTAATGCTTAAAGTCACAAAAAATCAGTGGCATCCCTAGACAGAATAATATTTTTTGGGGGGGAAGCCAAAATGACATTTCCTCATATCACACCCACCTCCATAGCATGGCTGCCCTGCTTTAAAACTGACTATAAAAAAAAGTCTCAATAAGAAAGTCCCAAAGGTCTTCTCGTAATTTTTAAAAAGCTGGCTAGTTTCACCCTTCTAGTAAAGCTACTATTAAAATTATTTGATAGCTGCATTCATCTAATTCTATATGGCTAAGAGAGTGAAGTCTTGAATGAGTACAGAAAGGGACAGAATGTCAATATAAATCCTGCACCTTTCAGTTCTGTAATACTGCGCATTCACAGAAATTCCCCCAACAATGGAACTTGGATGTTTCCCTTACAGCTTATCATACAAAACAATATTTTCAAATTCTGGGATCACCTCACAGTAATAGCAGCAAAAACACCTTCCACTGCCAGACACATTGTGAACTAACAGAAAACCCCGCGAAACAGATACTCAAAATCTATACAGCAAACCTAACATAACTTAACAGTAGTAACACAAAGGACTAAAACAAGAACCCTACCTGTGAAAAGGCAGCACTGTAAATATTACACTGGATCCCAGAATACCAATACACCTCCTACTGGTGAAACAAAACAAACCCGATTGTTCTAGATCACTACAAAGACACTACATGCTAGTAGAATCTCTCACCTTGATCTCATGTGCAGAACAGAGACAGACCCTCACCAAATAAAGGATCACAAATTAGAACCAGCAATATGCAGGCAAAAACTGAAATGGAATCCCCAAGTTGCGGAATAATGTAAAAACAGAACCACCATTCCTCATAAAACAAACAACAAAATCAAGAAATTTTAATCATCAATTATAATAGTAAAACCATACTAATAAAAGAATAAATATTTCAAAACTACTGACAAATAGAATAACATCTATTAATTAAAGTTATATACATTTTTTAAAAATTTCCCAAGCACCAATAAATATTTCAAAACAGCAGACACATCAGATAATACCCAATAATTAAAACTAATAAGGATTTTAAAAAGCCCCTGCTGTCCATACCTGGAAACTCTTGATTTCCAGTCACCCTGAGATTGTCGAGGATTAGAGGGCTAGAAGGGCACACAAACTTTATCCTCTCTCTCACACACATACACTTGCATGTCCATTCTCTCTCACACATACACACCCATACATGATCTTATATATACCCACAACCTCTCTCTCTTTCACAGACACAAACACACTCTCATACACAGAATCTAAGACCCTCTCTCTCCCCATCCCCCATCATGCACATGCAAGCTCTTACTCCCCCAAATTACCTCATACACACACACATTTTCACTCTCATTGGCTCCTTCACATACACACCCATGCAACTCCCATTCATTACACACATAGGCAAGCTCCCATTCATTCTTACACACACACATAGACCCCTAAGAAGACTCCCGTTCATTCTCACATGCACGCACACATGCACACACACACACACACACACTGGCTGGCTCCCAGTCATTCTCCCACAAGCACAAACCCCCAAGCAGGCTCTCATTCATTCTCTCACACACACACACACAGACCCACAAGCAGACTCCCGTTCATTCACACACACACACACACACACACATACACACACACATACACACACACACACACACACACACACACTGGCAAGCTCCCATTCATTCTTGCACATACAGACCCCCAGGCAAGCACCCATTTATTCCTACACACCCACAAAGACCCCCAGGCAGGCACCCATTCATAGTCACACAGACAGACCACAGGCAGGCACACATTCATTCACACAAGACAAACACACACACACACACACACACACCCCCCCAGGCAGACTCCAATTCATACACATGCACACACTGAAGGCAGATTCCCTTTTACTAGCAGCCATGGAGTCTCTCACATTCCTCTGCTGCTGCTCTTACATGTTGTCTCTCTGAACAGACAGGCTCTCACTCCTTCACACAGTCTCTCAACTGACTCTCATACATACACACACTCTACAGGGCCTCAGACTCTTCTCGCCTCTGGGTTTCCTCTTTGTGAGTCGCCGTGGGATGGGTTCCACGGTGGCCCTGATCTTCTTGGGTCACTGTGAGATGGGTTTTGCAGCGGCCCCACCACAAACGCTGCTCCTCTTCTGCACATGGGCTGACACTCGTCCTCCTTCTTGCCCACGCAGCTCCAGCAATGTTTTTCTTCCAGGGCCACGTGGGCCGGAAGGAGAAGGAGCACCTGGAGATTTGGAGGTGACTTATTTTCTTTGGGCCATGGTGGGATGAGCTCCACCATGGCCCTGCCAATCATCTTGCCTGGGGGAGAAATGCAGCCTAAATGGAACAGTGGCCGGCATCTATTATGGTAAAAGCATGCTTCTCTGCTCAGCTGCCAGTCCACCAATGAGCTCCACAGGTGCTCTCTTCCAGTATTTTGGCCACCAGTGGGATGGGATCCACCAGTGGCCCAATGGGCCTCCCTATATTGGCCATCTTATGGCCCTGCACCTGGGGCATTGGCTCCCCCACCCCCCTCATTTTGCCATTGCTGAAAGGCCTGGCATTAGACTCTCTGCCATTGGAATGTGGAGGTTCTCAGGCACCCTCATTATCTCTGCTATTATCCAAAGTATTCATTCAGCCCCCAGGGAAGATGATTCATTGTTTGGGGATGCATGGATATACAATATCTAAGCTGATGATATCCAGAATATTTGTCTGCTAGGTAAGGATTGTTTCCAGGTTGGTTACTTCTAAGCAATCCGGTCCTGAATGAAAGTCTGAGATCTTGGTTGTAGGAGATAGAATCACTGTTTGTGACCTGGCCTTACTGAATGTAGGTATCAGTAAAATAGCTCCTGTGCAATAGGTTAAATGCCATGGTAATTCAATCTTACTGGATATAGGCATTAATAAAGTAGTGCATGTGCAGCAGGTCAAGTCTCTAGATGTAGAATATATTTATTTATTTATAGTTTTTATATATCCCTACTTCTAGACTCTTCCCTTTTCCCCTTGGAATTTCCAACCATAAAAATTCCAGAATGCACTTTGTCTCCTACAAAATTTTTATTCAGCTTGACACTATGCCATCTTTAACATATAGTGCCATCCCCTCTACCCATTTTAACTGCCCTGTCATATCGATATATACTTTGTATCCTGGTATCACAGTGCCCCATTGTTTATCTTCTTTCTACCTGATTTCTGAGATGCCTATTATATATATATCTTCATTTGGCACCATATATTCTAATTCTCCAGTCATATCTTTCAGACGTTTGGCATTTGAAGAATTTCAGAAGGATTTCAAACTCTTAAATCAATGCAAGCTGAGACCCATGCTGTCTTTCAACAAGTTAAAGCTGAGGTAACTGTAACTACTGTAATTCTAATACTGCCTCATTGCAAACTAAAGTTGAAGGAACTGGAAACCTCTACCAGGAAGTTAGAGGATTTCATGGGAGCTGCTATGATTAAACAACTCAAAATAGTGTGCAAGGTACCTAGGAGCCAGAAGGAATAATAGGAACCATGGTAATAATATGGATTTGCTGGAGGCAGCTGAAGCTCAAGATCCAACCTGGTTATTGGAAAACTACCACAGGTACTACAATTTTCCTTTATTAGGACTTTCAAGATCAAAATCATACACTGAGTTCCTTGCCACACTTCACCAGATGATTCATGCTAAATATTAGGATAATCATGAGTGCTTGAAATGTTCAAGAAAGTCAAGCAATCTGCTCTTATCACATGGGAAGACCATAAAATGCTTATTACTGCAGAGCCTTCTAGAACAATTGTTGACAAGCACAGGAAGCTATTGATGCTCAGATCCTAACATTCCTGGGTGTAAAATACAGTCTTTTCTTTTCAGAATGCATTAAAGTCCCTATAACAACTTTACTAAATAGTGTGAAGATTCCTTGGATTTGTCAAAGTATATTGGAGAGCTTGAGAGTTAAACAATGGTTGCTACTTGAGATCTGTTCAGAACCCTAACTATGTGGGCGTAGCCTCCTCTATTATTTTCTCTGGTATTCCCATCAAGAGCAGGAGACTGCTTTTATTTCTGCTTTTTTTCCTTTATTGTAAATAAAGCTGATTCTATAAACACTGCCTTTTTATTTTAAGGCTACCTTCTGATCTGGTATGCGCCAAATGGTGCAATCAAGATGTCAGTACTAGAACATCATTTCTACTGTCTGAAGTGTATAGCTGGCTAACTCAATAAGTGACATTGTAGTTGCTCTTTGTTTCTCTTCTGCTTGCTGCATAGTACTGGAAAGATTCTTAATTATCCTACTCTTTACTACTTGAAGGTTTAATCAGTTGGTGACCTCAGTGATTTGTTTTCCTTTTCTCTTTGAGCGCAATTTTCAATAGCCTGCATAAGTAGCCAAATGCATGCTAATTGGACCTGTGGAGATTTAGGCTAGTATTTTATTAACTTTGTGGCGGGAGCAGCACAGTTTATAAAATACTGCATATTTCTGCCCCAAAAGAACAAACATATTTTTCAGCACACATATGTATTTATACTGCGGGAAAACGCATACTTTCTCTACACATTTTATAAAATTACTTGCATATATTTTACACAAATAATGACTTTAATATGGAATAACCCTAAGTTATATGAGAAGGCATGTATTTTATAAAGAATGTGCACTTCTGAAAATATTTACTTGATTGCGCACTTCCAAACTCCAGCTCACCAACACCTCCACCAGTTCACTCAGATCCTCTAGTATTTCAATTAGACCTCCTACCACTTAACATAGACCTCCCACCTAAAAACATTAGACAAGTGCAACTTCTGCAACTTACAAGTACATTTTAAATGGTGCACGCATGTACCCATAAACGCATGTATTGGGCACGCGAGCAAAAAAAATATCCCTACCATGTACATGTGTTGGAGGCTTATGCACGTACTCACCAGTTACTGAGAGAGACTCTTTTAAAGGGCCTAGGGTCTACAGAACTTGTGCCCTAGGCAGACCAATGTAACACCGCCCCCCTCCAAACCCATCCTGAGTTGAAAGTGCCCCCCTTACAGTGGGATATAAATAGAGTGTCAGATTGACCCTTTAAAAGAGTCTCTCTCTCTCTCTCTCTTCCCACCATATCAGGACCAATAGAAAAGTTATTCACATTGCCATGGTCAGCCTTGCAAAATTCAGTGGTTACATGCATACATCTTGGCCCCAGCCAAGAACACCCCTTTTCTGCCACCTTATTCTTAATGGGCGCACAAGTATGTATGTGTATACCTCCTAGCTTCTTAAAATTCACGTTGCTCACGCGCAGCCCACATACGCGAGAATGCGGCCATTTTTGCATGAGCAATGCTTTAAAAATCTACCTGTAAATTAGCAAGCGTAAAAAATACAGAAAAGCTTAGAAATGTAAGCATGCAAACATCTTGCAAAATAGCAAATTGTACACAAACTTCTGAACCCCACCACAAAAAGCCCCTAAATATCCCATTTCTGTTTTATTGCCCAACTCACAAGTATGGGCAACCACAAACTCCTCATTTGGTCTAGCCAAATCAGCACCACCAGTTAAAATTAATTTATGGAATTGTGTTCAGGGACCCAAATGGGCCCAATATGATCTTTCTCCAGTGGCATATGGAAATAAATTCCAGAATTATTACAACATGGTATTATTGAACCTTCATGTTCCCCGTACAAAACGCCCTTATTTCCAGTCCATAAGGACAATGGATGCTGGCAAATGGTTCACAACCTCCTGCATCTCAGTTACTAGGTAGACACCAAATTTCCTTGCATAGAGAACCCAGCAACGTTACTGCAGTGACAACTGCTGGGTAAAGTACACAGCATTCCAGATTTGTCAAATGCTTTCTTTTGCATACCCTTACATCCCTCCTTGACAACTTTTCAGTATGAAGGGCAGAAATACCAGTGGACTTGCCTTCCCCAGGGATACTCTAAAAGCCCCTCTATCTTTTCCATGATCCTAGCTAAAGCTCTGGCACCTTTCCAAGTCTAACTACCAGCTGATGTAACCCTAATACAGTATGTTGATGACCTTCTCCTCACAGGCCCCTCTGTTGCTTCTGTACAGCTATGGACGGAGCAACTGCTGCTGCTACTTGCTGATGAGGGTTTCAAAGTCAATCCAGTAAAGGCCCAGATTTGCCTTCCTAGGGTTACATTTTTGGGAATAAGGATTGGTCAAGAGGGAAAAGAGATAGGTAATGAAATGCAGGTGGAAGCCCGCAGGATGGCCATACCCATGAGACACAAATGAGGTCTTTTGGGATTGCTGAATTTTTGTAGACTATGGATCCCAGCCTATAGTGCTCAATCTAAACCTTAAGGAAACATGTAAAAGGGGTAGTGAAAGGATCCAACCTCATATTACTCACCAATGTAGTTAACCCCTAGTCTGTCCATTTTTGGAACCCTTGACTTTCTCTTCCTGCAGGAAAACTTTCACAGTTTGATATAGGGGTAGTGTAAGTGTATTGCCATTGACCCAATAGTAACTGCCTCCACAACCTCCATATCATCAATGTAGTAGCGGTGCAGGGTGACATATATGTAGAATCATATAACATTTTCCCGGGTTTCCAGATTAAATCTCTCATATTTCCACCTAGAAACATATCTTCCTCAATTGCCACCCATTGTTTAGATTGAACCTTATTATGGAGGTCCACTTCTGCTTTTAAATGTGAGGCTGCATAATATTTAACGATATTAGGGATCCCTAATCCATCATTAGATTTAGTTTGGTATAGCACATTTCTGGATACTCTTGGTGGTCTTCTCTTCCAAATGTAGGAAAACATTTTCCTCTGCAATGTTTCTAAATAGCCAGCTGGCACAAGGCACGGCAGGGTTTGAAAGAAATATCCCAGTTTTTGTAAGAGAGACATTTTTACCGCCGCTATCCTTCCTAGCACAATATGGTCAGTCAAGCCTCCAAATCTTTACCCAGTTTTTTCCATTTCTATCTTTAATTTTAATTATCTGAGCTCGGGACATTCTTTTTTTCAGCGCTTGTGCCAATTGCTTGCCAGCCTTATTCCCTTGCTCATATTGGATTTGCTTCATAAGATCCATTTTAAATGCTATTTTTTCAGCCTCTAGTAGTTGTAACTTGTAGCAAATGTCTCTTAATTCCTGCCGTAAACTGTGAGAATCATATCTCTTATGGGCCGCTTCTACCTTCTGTAGCTGATCTTTCAATGACTGGCATTGCTGTTCTTTCTCCCACTTTTTCCTTTGCATATACTTGTATAATAATCTTTAACAGGTCCATATTCAGCCACCGCAAGGCTCTGTTAGTTAGCCGGGTATATACGTATAACCGGCTAACTAGTGCTGTATATTCAGTGGCGCAGTCATGCCACTGAATATACCTGGCTATTTTAAAGTTATGTATAACTGGCTAACTTTAGGAGAACCCTTTCACTTGACCAGGGTTGGCCGGCTAAATCAGCCGGCTAACTCTGAATATCGAGTTAGCCAGTTAATTTATCCAGCCAACTCCTAGATCCACATATTCCCCACCCCTGACTTGTCTGGCTAAAACATTAGCCAACTGAGGCCTGGATTTATCAAAATGCAGGCAGGCCTCAGTTGGGTGTGTTTTATGGTAATAGGGAGAGAGAGACTAGCCATAATGCCTTGACCCTAGATAGGTATTTATATCTCTATGGGAGGCCCACCTAGTAACTCGAGGTGAGGTTTAGGTATTAGTGTAGGGGTTAGGGGCCACTTTGACATTCAAAGTGAGATGTATGAACAGAACAATGCTCTTTTGTGAAGATTTGATGACCCTCGGAGTGAGGAAACTCACCCAAAGACGAGATTTGTGCAATGTTCTCTCAACCTAGCTTGATGGACTCTCTACCTGCTCACATAATTCAATCTGACACTTCTTCCCCTTCATCCTTCCCATTTGGGCCAATTTGATGCTGCTGCCTCCTCTTCTTCCTTGCGCTGGCCAATGGGACTCCTCCTTGCTTCATGACTTGTTCTTCCTTCCTGCCTTGCCTCTATTCCAGTGCCTTGCCTGTCTCCAGTCCAGCTCCCTTTCTTGCCTTGTTCTGGTCCTGCTCCTTGCCATGCCTTGTTCCTGACCAAGTCTTGCCTATCCTTGTCTTGTTTGTCTCAGTCTGTATCTTGACTGTTCTTGCCCTTGTCTTCTCTGCCTGTAGCTTTCTGACTAATTCTTGGTACCTGACCCCAGCCTGGATTATGATGCTGCCTGATCTTCACCTGTCCTGACCTTGGTCTGCTTCCTGACTTTGTCTGACTGTTACTTACAAGACTCATGTCTAAGTCCTGCTGGACCCCAAACCCAAAGACTCAACCCATGGGCATAGTGATTGGTAATAATGAGGTTCAACCTAGTCCCAGTTAGAGCATGTCTACCCACTGTTGGTGTGGGCCTAGCAAGATCACTCGTGAGGCTGTGTCAACCACAGCACAGTCAGAAATGCTCACTTTCCATGACAGAAAGAAGGAAAATGAGTCAAACATAAGACACCTATTTTTTTCATAGTCTAAGAATTCAATGGAATTCCAGATTAAGGCTTCCAATATTGTGCTATAGTTATTTTGTTTATACTCATTTGATATTCTGACTTTTACTAGGGTAAGGCACAAAGCAGACTCAATAAAGTGAAATGAGTTACGTTGAGCACAAGGAAAGAAACAAGATATATTAAGCACATGTAGAGTTGGTTAGGCCCGACTGTAGATTAAGCTAAGGGGAGGTTCTGGAGGAGTGACGGCATCAATGCATAATGAAAGTGGTCCGTTCCACAAAGGATGAGTCAGTGAACGAAAAGTGATAAAAGGAGACTCCTCAAACCCTGATAGAAGTTTGGATAAGTCTCTGGAATAAGAAATTCTCCTAGCCAGTTGGAGAATATGTGCTACCTTTCACTTCGGGTGGAAGGGAATTCCAGGAAGATATTTTAACCAAACGTCTGTTTTACTTTCCAAGCTTTTAAAGGGAATAGGAATCTCACTAGGAGAACTAGCAGCCACATTTGTTTTTGTGTACATTGGAAAAAGGATTTCCTGGATTCTGGAGGGTTTCTGAGAAAGAGAAGACCATTTGGAATTTAGGAAAGATTAACGTTTTATTGATGTGGAACTCAAGATGTGTGAGTAATTGCATAGAAAAGGACAGTGTATGCCATTCGTATGTCTTCTACTTTGTAAAGAACTATCTGCAATTTATTTCTTTTTGTATGACTGGATTACTTACAATTTTTAGTACAGTTTTTTCTATTTTGTAACACATTTTTTTGTGTGGACAGTTTTTGGGTTTTTTTGTACTGATTGTGAAGCCTTTGATCTTGCATGGATCCAAACATTCCACCCAGAAGGTCATCACTCAGCAGTTTCAGCAGGTGGCCCCCTATTCCCAATTGAGGGGGGTGTTACACACAATAAAGGGAGAGTAAGCAATCTAGAAAACAGGTAAACCTTGGAAAGAATTTCAAGTTACAAGTGGGGATGCAGCCAAGGTAGTAATTAGAAGATAGGTCTCCGCTTCGGTGTCTAACAGAAGGCTTGGCTGAACAAACAAGTTTTGGTTCTTTCATGGAAGGGAAGGGAAGGTAACAAGTTTCCATGTGTAGCTCTAGAAGAATTCTGTTTCATGGTTTATGTACAAAGCAGTTGAATGTCTTGTGCCAGTTAGTTTTTTTGATGCCAGCATAGTGGAGAACAGGAAGGCATTCTGGGAACCTGACGTTCTTTTGTGCAAGAGCAATTTATCTGTAGTTGGGAATGGGATAGATACTCTGTAGTTATCTGTAGTTATCTGTACTCTGTAGTTATCTGTAGTTGGGAATGGGATAGATACTCTGGATCTCGTTAGATTAAGCATCTGAAGATAAAGCGAATGGATGTAAATTTTATCTAAATTTCAACCAGGAACCAGTGTAGGTTTTGCAGAATTGGTTTCATACAGTTAGAGGATTTAGCACCTATTAATTCTGTATTCTGTTGAAGCTAGCGGTGCTTAAGACTGCATTGTGAGTTATCGTGGAAACAGGAGTTGTAGCAGTCTATGTGATTAATAATCAATGAATTAATGATGATATCTCAAAGGAATTGCACATGAGAGAATTTCCAATAATGTACATAGTTTGTCTGACATATAAAGACTGAAAATAAATGCAAACAAATAAAAAATAATTTAGGAACAAATGCTCAAAACAAAATATTAGTTCCTCATTACTAATGCATATTGTCCTTGCAATGGATATCATTTACATTAGACCAGTAACATAGTAAGTGATGGCAGATAAGAACCAAAATGGCCAATCCAGTCTGTCCAGTTGATATTCAGCCACTTTGGGTAGATGCACAAATATCTATGTTCATAAAAGTTCCCAAATGAAACCCAACAGCTACTCCTTCCAGGTAAATTAGTCTCCCCCCACCTCAAATGTCTTTTAACTGACCTCTTAACCCAATCAATTCCACCACTGCCTCCCATATCTACCCCAAGCATGTCTAAAATTTGTTACAGTCATGGCCTGTAGCACTTCTTTTAGTAGGCCATTTCATAACTTATAAAACCACTATTTAAGCCAAACACCAAGGCCCCTCACACATCTTATTCTCAAGTTTTGTAAGAATCCCCCAAGGTCATCAAGGTTGCTGAGGTTGTTGTAAAACTATCCAGCCCCTCTGCTCATGGGTTGCAGCCATAGTCCCATGGATTTCAACTATGCTTTCATTAGTAACTTTAGAGATTGGTCTGTGCTGAACATGTTTGGGTATTTTCCAACTATTTTATCATGCTCTAACTAGTTAATTATTTCTTTTTAATTGCATTTTTATATATGCCTTTTATCGGCTCAGTAAAGTGCTCAAAAAGGAAAATAATGGCACGTGTTAACGTTTTAATAACTGCACGTGCCGCTGAGTTTCCCTCATCTAGCGCATTGCCTGCTGTGGAAATTCTGGGTCTGCTACTGTCAAGGATTCTGTTTCCATAGGAACTATTGTTTTTACCAGCACAAAATACAGTAAGAAAAAAAACACAGGCACATTTAGTATCCCATTCACACACTTAAGTATTTAGTCACTTGTTTTCATAATTATCTATGTTTGTTTTTTGATTATGTATGTTAGCCACCTAGAGGCTAGGTTCAGGCGGCATCCAAATGCCAATAAATAAAATAAAATTTCAAATGCAATCTCAGGAAACTCATAGTCTAGCTCTGCAAATATCTCAGGTATTTCTGTGTCCTACAGAAAATAATGCCGCATTTAGCAGCTTGCAGACTTGCATATGAATTTATAATCAAATAATACCAGCACAATTGCTAAGAAAATTTCCATTTCCTATTTGTAATTGGCAGCAGAAAATAGCTAGGCTTTGACTGTCTTGTACAATGCCATTTCATTACCCCACAGGTGAACTACTAGGGAACACAATAAATGAGCATGCCTTTCTCCAGGATTCACATTTCAAGAGACAGGCGAGTAACATTTTTAGTGGATTTTGCCTCTGAATGACCAAAAATAGTCTCCTACAAAAATATCCACATATTTTAGGTTATTTTTTTTAATTCACTGTCAGGCCAATACAGAATGGTGCGCTCTGCCGAGTGCACTGTTTAACACAATACACAGCAATACACAGCAATACACAATACACAGCAATACACAGCCAACCCCCCTGAAACTAATAGCACTTATCACATGCAAATGCACGTTGATGAGCCTATTAGTTAGTCGCCCAGAATACTGAAAGTAAAATGTGTGGCCAAAATGAGGATTAGAAGCCAAGATGTCCAAAATTCAATCCTTTATTGGAGACTTAAAATCTTAAAAATCTTAAAATGCACAGTGAAGATACATGACTTGGTGCAATCAAACAAATGGTATGCAGCCTATGTGCCTACTCATGAACCACAATTGATCACAATTCTTTGGTCATATGTTTAATGACATTTCTGCTTAGAGACCATATGACGCATTTTTTCATACTCCATCTGTGCATACATGAATATGATTTGATATAACAGAGCCCCTGATGCAGCCCCTTTGGTAGAGGGCGAAACTCGGCCTGAGTCAGGCGTTTTTAAGATTTTAAGTCTCCAATAAAGGATTGAATTTTGGACATCTTGGCTTCTAATCCTCATTTTGTTGCCTCCACGGCTTTGTTAGACAGCCTTCCTTGCTGCTTTCTTAACCCAAATGTGTGGCCAAGCCATACATTTTACTCTCAGAACTTAACGCCTGCCCAAGGGCAGGCGTTAAGTTCTAAGCGACCCTGAAAAGTGTACAGAAAAGCAGAAAATACTGCTTTTATGTACACCCTCTGACATAATATCCTAGCAATATTAATCGGAGGAACCAAAAATTAAAACAAAAAAAGAATTAAAAAATCTGCCCACCAGCCGGCGGGTTAGAAAACAGATACTCAATTTTGCCGGCGTCCATTTTCCAAACCTGTGGCTGTCAGCGGGTTTGAAAACCGATGCCGTAAAATTAAGCGTCGGTTGTCAGACCCGCTGACTGCCATCCCTAACGCTAATAAAGAGGTGCTAGGGACGTGCTATTGTCCCTAGTACCTCCTTATTAGAGCGCGACCTCATTTAAATAGAAAATCACGCACCCCTGGAGAGGTGCCTCGGGGTGCGTCATGAGGCTGGGCACTCAACACGGAGCGCAGGCTCTCCCGCACTTTTCAATGAATCGGCCTGTGTATTAATTAAAAAAAATTAGGCCCTGGAAAATCCTGTCCCATTCTGCAAAATATGAGCCTGGGGTCTGGTCCTGTCCAGTTGGGCCTCCGCAGGCTCAATTTGGTTTTCCCTAGGTGCCTCTAACTGCCACTCATAGTCTACAAAGCTAATTCGGCATGGGCCAAGCCGGGCCTCTCCACCTATTTAAATGGACTGGAGTCAGTGAAGTTGTTTATATAACCATACACTGTGGGGCAGATATTCAAAGGCTACGCGCGTAACATACACGCGTAACCTGAGAAAATCTGCCCCTGCGCGTGCCGAGCCTATTTTGCATAGGCTCGGCAGCGCGCTCAAGCCCCGGGACGAGCGTATGTCCCGGGGCTTGCAAAAAGGGGTGTTCCGGGGGCGGCACCGAGGCCTCCAGCACAGCCCTCTGCTGAGGGATGGTGCACCAGCAGCGTACGTTATGCCTGCCCGGAGGCAGGCGTAACTTTCTAGATAAAGGTCAGGAAGGGTTTTAGTTAGGGCTGGGGGGCGGGTTAGAAGGGGAAGGGAGGGGAAGGTGCGGGGGGCAGGAGGGAATGGGGAAAGCCATCGGGGGTCCCCTAGAGCTCGGCGCGCGCAAGGTGTACATGTGTGCACCCCCTTGCGCGCGCCGACCCTGGATTTTATAACATGCGTGCGGCTCCGCTCGCATGTTATGAAATCGGGCGTAGATTTGTTCACACCGGGTTGTACGAACAAATCTATGCCCTCGCTATGTTTTTGAAATCTGGCCCTATATGGTGCTGGCCACACCAGAGGAAAGTGTCAAAGTGACATCGCTTCAGTGCTGTCCTACAGGTGGATGTCACCATGTTTAAACTGGATTTACTCCCTTGTGTGACAACGTTTACTCCACATTTATTCTTTACCATTTTTAAAGTTCCAGGACCCAACAGGAGTGAATGGGTATTGCCCTTTAGCACTCGGACCTGGGAAGTGGATAAGTGGGGGCTGTGGTGAAAGTTCCTCAACCCTGGAACATTGAAATGAGGGAGCTGGGCCTGAGCAGACCCAGCTGGCCTGGACTAGGCTGGCCCTAGGACAGCTTAGATTTGTGGGCCAGGAATGGAGGTCGGAAGGGGACACGCCTGGGCTTCAGGTTCATATTTTGCAGGGTGTTTTAAAATCAGTTCTTTTTATTTTTGTTTGTTTTAGTTTTTATTTCCATTTCATGGGTTTTTTTTCAGTTTGGAAAATGAACAGAAATGAAACAAAACATTAAGGGCCAGATTTTCAAAGGGTTACGCGCGTCGGGCCTATTTTAAAAAAGCCCGGCGACAAGCGTAAAGCCCCAGGGCATGTGTATGTCCCGGGGCTTTACTAACGAGGCGGTCCGGGGGCGGGGCGGTCCAGGTGCAGGGCAGGGCCAGAGGCCTCCGACAGAACGGCTATTGCCGCTATATTTATTTATTTATTTATTTTATTTCTTTTATATACCGACATTCAATCGAGATATCACATCGGTTTCCAGATAACCAAGAGAATAGGGCGTAGTCCGCCCTATTTTACATTATAACATGGTAACCAAAAACAAAAAAAAAACAAAAAAAAAACAAAAAAAAAACAATTATAACATATTATAACAGTGGTACATGGAACAAAAGGTTATAGGATATAACAAAAGGTTATAGAAAATAACATATGTACATGAATGTGTTGTTGATAAAATAAATTTAGGATTAGGGACTTGATGGTTAGGTAATTTAGGAATAGAGGTGGGGGGGATGAGGGAAGGGAGGGGGGGAAGGTGGGGTGGGAGGAAGTAGCGGAGTGAGGGATTCAGGGGGGTGAGAAGACTTGAGTATGGGATGAGGTGTGTTGCGTTCGGGCAGGTTAAGGGTCGGGTGGGAAGGCTTTTAAAAACAGCCATGTTTTTAGGTGTTTTTTGAAGGTTTGCAGTGATGGTTCATTTCTGAGACAGGTGGGGAGGGTGTTCCATAGGGTGGGTCCCGCTATTGTTATGGCTCGTTTGCGGGTTGCGTTGAGGTGTGCAGATTTGAGATTGGGGATGGCTAGGAGGCCAGTGTTGGTGGATCTGAGGGTTCTTTGTGTGGGGTGTGGATGTATTGCGTTGTTTAGCCAGTTCATTTTGTTGTTGTGTATTTTTTTGTGCATGAGGGTGAGTGTTTTGTAATGGATTCTTTGTGTGATGGGTAGCCAGTGGAGTTCTTTGAGGGTAGGTGTGATGTGGGAGGATTTTTTGTTGTTGGTGATGATTCTGGCGGCGGCATTTTGTAGAACTTGGAGGGGTCTGATGTGGATTTCTGGTAGGCCGATGAGAAGGGAGTTGCAGTAGTCGAGTTTTGAGAGGATAATTGATTGAAGGACTGTTCGGAAGTCGTGCGCTTGGAGAAGGGGTTTAAGTTTTTTCAGGGTTTGGAGTTTGAAGAATCCATCCTTAATTGTATTGGAGATGTGTCGTTGAAAGTTGAGTTGGCTGTCAATTGTTACTCCTAGGTTTCTTGTGGATGGAGTGAGTGAGATTTGTGAGATCTGTGGCACTCCCGTGTTGATTGAGGTTCCTGGGTGGTTGGAGGGGGTGCACTTGAGGGGATAAGAGGGACGGTCATCGTGGATGTGAAGGATTTCTGTTTTGGCTTGGTTGAGGCATAGTGATAGTTGGGATAGTAATTGGGACAGATTTGAGCTGAGGTTGTTCCATTTTTCCATGGTGAGTTGGATGGACTTGTTTATGGGGAGAAGTATTTGTATGTCGTCTGCATAGACGAAGTAGGTGAGGTTTGCATCTGAAAGGTATTTGCATAGTGGGAGGAGGTAAATGTTAAAGAGGGTTGAGGAAAGGGAAGAACCCTGTGGGACCCCATGTGTGAGGGGCACTTGAGAGGATTCGGATGAGTTTGTCTTGACGATGTAGGATCTGTTTGAGAGGTAGGATTTGAACCATTTGATTGTGGTGTCTTGAAGACCAATTTCTTTAAGTCAGAGGAGTGCATGCTAGCAGGCTGCCCGCAGGCGCAAAAGGTAAGATAAACATTTTTTTTTGGGGGGGTTAGAGTAGGGCTAGAGGGGGAAAGGTTAGGGAAAGGGGTGGGAAGGGTAGGTTGGGGGAAGGGAACGGAGGAAGGCAGTAACCTTAGGGGTAGATTCTAAAAGGTTGTGCGCGGGCGTACATGTGTGTGTAGTACCGCTCCTTTTTAAAATCTACCCCTAAATGAATTGAAAGCATAAAAAACCCAAAATGAAAAGATGAACCGAAATGAAAAAGATGGTGCTGCACATCCTTACAACTTAATGGTTCAAATGTGAGACCAAATGTCAGAGCAAAAGACAGAATAAATGGAATTAACTTTCTTAGGAATGCCAAGGAATTATAATTGTAAGCTAGCGGATCTGAAATTGTTCTTTATACAAAAGGAGCTATGCAGAAACTCAAGAATTCTAAGATTATTATTAAAACTGTTCGTTGAAAAGTTACTAGACTCATTTGAAAAAATAGCATAAGTTATTTTAAGATCTTAATCTTAATGAATACAGTATTCAATTAGAAAAAAAGAACATTAGAATTGAAGTAATTAATTTCACTTTGAAAAAATATATTGCAGCTAAATTTCCCCCAGCGCACAAGTAAAAGTATTCACACATGAATTACCAGATCTTGTAAAAGATTTTTATGTTGTGAGATTAATATTCTCAAAAGATTGGGCATCCAAATGGCAGATGAAATTTAATGTGGACAAGTGCAAGGTGTTGCATATAGGGAAAAATAACCCTTGCTGTAGTTACACGATGTTAGGTTCCATATTAGGAGCTACCACCCAGGAAAAAGATCTAGGCATCATAGTGGATAATACTTTAAAATTGTCAGCTCAGTGTGCTGCAGCAGTCAAAAAAGCAAATAGAATATTAGGAATTATTAGGAAGGGAATGGTTAATAGAATGGAAAATGTCATAATGCCTCTGTATCGCTCCATGGTGAGACCGCACCTTGAATACTGTGTACAATTCTGGTCGCCACATCTTAAAAAAGATATAATTGTGATGGAGAAGGTGCAGAGAAGGACTACCAAAATGATAAGGGGAATGGAACAGCTCCCCTATGAGGAAAGACTAAAGAGGTTAAGACTTTTCAGCTTGGAGAAGAGACGGCTGAGGGGAGATATGATAGAGGTGTTTAAAATCATGAGAGGTCTTGAACGAGTAGATGTGACTCGGTTATTTACACTTTTGAATAATAGAAGGACTAGGGGACATTCCATGAAGTTAGCAAGTAGCACATTTAAGACTAATCAGAGAAAATTCTTTTTCACTCAACACACAATAAAGCTCTGGAATTTGTTGCCAGAGGATGTGGTTAGTGCAGTTAGTATAGCTGGGTTCAAAAAAGGTTTGGATAAGTTCTTGGAGAAGTCCATTAATGGCTATTAATCAAATATACTTAGGGAATAGCCACTGCTATTAATTGCATCAGTAGCATGGGATCTTCTTAGTGTTTGGGTAATTGCCAGGTTCTTGTGGCCTGGTTTTGGCCTCTGTTGGAAATAGGATGCTGGGCTTGATGGACCCTTGGTCTGACCCAGCATGGCAATTTCTTATGTTCTTAGGTACTATGCACATAATAGGTCTAACCAGGGTTATCGGAAGGGGAGGCCAAGACAGGAGACCATCAAGAATGCTGGAGGGGGGCACCAATGCACCCCAGTAGTAGGGGTGGGGCACCAACAGACCATAGAGGAGGTTACACCTCCAGTCCTGCCTTCCTGGGGTGCCCGTCAGTCCAGCAATGGGCTTGAGTCTACCAAGTGAATTTGAGGAGTCTTTTACTGCGTGTGTATCTACTGACTTATAAATGAACAATGCAATTTATTGGTGTTCTGTAAATGCTTTTAAGAGAATTCATTTTCAAGTGCACTATCTCAACATTATGCAATGGTAAAAGATAGTAGAGAATCATAGTGGATGACAACAAAAATTGAGTAGGATAAAGACAGATTATCCTGCAAGCACTCAAGTTTCTATGGTTGGCAAGTGGGATGTTATTAGTGTAGATATGAAATACTGGGCAGACTGAATGGGCTAATTGGTCTTCTTCTGCTGTCACTTATTATGTTACTGAGAGTCTGATATTCAAAAGAGCTAGGTTTCCAACTCCTTAAATATAAGCACTGAGTCAAGGTTACTAACTGGTGAACTGGCACCAATAAATCCAGAGGGAGAGGACTGGTTACTGACAGGACTAACTGAGGCCCCCGATGAGTAAGAAATATCAGGAACAGATTCTCTCATTGTTTGACTCAATCTTCGAGCAAGAAGAGTGTCCATTGGTCCCTTCATTGCTCTCACTGCTGGCGTAGAAGTAATTACTCTAGCTTTCCTTTTCCTTCCCATCAAGAAGAGGAGAAGAGCCTTTCCAAAATCTTGCCCAGTGGTGCGCCCTGCTGCACCAAGATTTAAATAGGTGACGTTGGAGGGGACCGCAGGGACCTGTGTTCCTGGTGCTGTCGGCACTCAGTCCTTTGGCCCAGCACACCCTCAGGTATGCCCAATTCTTCTCCCAGGAAGGCTTCCTGGTCAGCACATTTCAAAAAAGATATAGCAGAATTAGAAAAAGTACAGAGATGGGCAACCAAAATTATAAAATGAGATGGAACAATTCTCTTATGTGGAAAGGTTAAAAGTGTTAGGACTCTTCAGCATGGAGAAGAGACAGATAACTTTAGCCAAATATTTCACACAAGTTATTTTCCACTGAACATTCTCAGCTAAAGTTACCCAGATAAAGATATAAAGTGGAAAGGGGTTATGGGCTGCTAGGCCATAACAATTTCTTTAAAGTTAGGAGAGGGCTAAGGTTGCCCACTTTCAACTGTGAAAATTCTGGATGTGTGGAGTAAAATTTTCACTTATGCCTTGTTACTAGAAAACTGTGCATAAAATGAGGTATAACCAAATTATCCCAAATATAAAATACCAACAGCATCCCTTGAGAACAGTCTGGGAAATTACAATTACATAACAGCTGCCGCCTCTTACCAATTAGGAAAGCATGCATTAATGCATTTAAAGAATAATCACAAATACTTGCCAGTTATCAGGCCACACACACTTTGTAATAACTCATTACATCTATTTCGCCCCATTACTGATGCTTATCCTTTTAGCCAGTGATCAGTCTCATAGTAAGATACAGATGATGGTATATAAAGCCCGAATTGGTTCATCCAGTCTGCCCAGTTGAGATTCCTCTGCTTTGGGTAGATGAGCACCCGAACACTAACTTGTCTTATTTATCTGATACCACACCACTTTACCCACCTCTCCCATCCCAGGGCTGGTGCAAGGGTATTAGGTGCCCTTTGGATTTTTTTTTTTTTTTTTTTAAGAGTCTAATCATTTATTAATAGCTTAACCAATCTCTGAATCCAATCATGTAGGCCACATTTATGAGATCTTTATAGATCTCTCCCTATATTCAGTATATATACACACATATATACAAAGATTGCAAGACCTCCTCTCCCCAGCCCTCCCCAATCACACAATTAAAAATTATGCAGTTATTATAACAGATTTTACATGGAAAAGGACATTCCAAGTACAGTCTTCTGAGGTAAAAATATCACTTACAGAATTTATATTATATTTACATGTACTGCTGGAAAAGATACTTAGAATCCATATGGTGTTAGGCCTATTATAACATGTGTTGGGTGTGGGCTTGGCTGCCAGAAAGCCATAAGTAAACTGAATTACAATTGTAATTTATTAAACCTCCCAAACCAAAACAGAATTAACTCCCAGCACTTAGTCAGTAAAATGCTTACCTAAGAAAAGACAACGCTGCAAATACTATACCAGGCCCTAAAAAACCAATATACCTCCTGTTAGGAAAATAGAGGAAGCCGGGCTGCTATAGATCTATACATAGAAACCACATGCTAGAATACATCACTTTAGTGACTCATGCAGAACATAGCCATATCCTCACCAAATACAGAAAATAGTGACCATAAAGAAACATGCAGATAAAAACTGAACTGGAAACTGCAACAAGCAAGACTCTGAATATACAGGGTGTCCCATGGAAAAGTAGCCCGCCTCCAATGGCAGGCTACTTCTCCATGGGCCACGCTGTAGTACAAAAATGGAAAACAGAAAGATCACCGTTCTTTACAACAGCAAACAATAAAATCAAGAAATATTAAACATCATAATAGTGAAATAAATAATAAATAGTGAAAAAATAAATATTTCAAAACATCTGATGAATAGAATAATATCCAATAATTAATACTTCATATTTAAATTTTAAAAAATTTACCAAACATAGAAATGACAGCAGAAAAGGATGAATAGTCCATCCAATCTGCCTAGCAAGCTTATGGTAATTTCTGCACTTATTAATTTCCCAGACCATCAAGGTCAGGGCCCTTATTGGTTTCTGTTTGAGTCCAGTTCCCCGTTACCTCCTGCTGATGGAGCAGAGATCAATGTTGGAGTTCCATCAAGAGTTTCATGCTTATTGGTTAAGGGTAGTAACAGCTATATCAGTAAGTTACCCTATGCTTACATGCCTTCCCTGACCACAAAATTCAATGTCCTTGTTATTTGCTGTCTGAATCTACTTCCCCTTTTCCTCTTTCCCCCCTACCATTGAAGCAGAGAGCACTGATGGAGTAGCATCAACAGTATGAAGGCTTATTGGTTAAGGGTAGTAACTGTCACACCAGCAACTTACCCCCATATCCTCATTTCTTCATTTCCATCCTCTAGCTTTTAGGGATCTACAGTGTTTATCCCATGCTCCTTTGAATTCTTTCCCTGTTTTGTCTTTACCACCTCCTCTGGAGGGGCAATCCAGGCATCTACCACCCTTTCCATGAAGAAATATTTCCTGATGTTTGTTCTGAGTCATCCTCCCTGGCGTTTCATTTCATGACCCCTAGTTCTATTGATTTCTAATCAATGGAAAATGTTTGTTTTTGATTGTGCATCATTAAACTTTTCAGGTATCTGAAGGTATGTAACATATCTCCCCTGCAAATATTTCAAAAAAGCAAACACATCAAATAAAGTCCAATAATTAAAACAAATAGGGTTAAAAAATACCCCCTGCTGTCCATACCTGGGGATTTTTCATTTCTAGTCAGCCTACTTAATCTTATCTTGCTCTCTGTTGCATATACATACACACACACCCTAACACGCATGTTCATTCTCTATCACACATGTTCACTCTCATGTACACTCCCTCTCTCTCTTACACAGACACATATGCTCGCTTACACTCTCAAAAGCTCTCATATTTTCACTCTCTCTCTCTCTCTCTCTCTCTCACACACACACACACACACACACACACACACCCACACACACACACACACACACACACAGGCTTTCTCACATACCCACTCAAACACAAATACACACTTACACACACACATATTCATATACTCTCACATTCCAGATCTCTGTTTCAGCACATTGGCAGCCCTGCTGGGCCTCTTCCTGAAGCACTGCAGGCAGGAGGGGAGACGTGAACAGCGCTAGTCCTTTTAAATGTGTAAAATATTGATAAGACAGGCGAAGAGAGAATTTGAAATTAAGTTGGCCATAGAGGCAAAAACTCATAATAAAAACTTTTTAAAGTATATCCGAAGCAAGAAACCTGTGAGGGAGTCGGTTGGATCATTAGATGACCAAGGGGTTAAAGGGGCTCTTAGGGAAAATAAGGCCATTGCAGAAAGACTAAATGAATTATTTGCTTCCGTGTTTACTAATGAGGATGTTGGGGAGATACCAGTTCCGGAGATGGTTTTCAGGGATGATGAGCCAGATGAACTGAACAAAATCACTGAGAACCTGGAAGATGTAGTAGGCCAGATTGACAAACTAAAGAGTAACAAATCACCTGGACCGGATGGTATACATCCTAGGGTACTGAAGGAACTAAAAAATGAAATTTCTGATCTATTAGTTACAATTTGTAACCTTTCATTAAAATCATCCATTGTACCTGAAGACTGGAGGGTGGCCAATGTAACCCCAATATTTAAAAAAGGCTCCAGGGGCGATCCGGGTAACTATAGACCAGTGAGCCTGACTTCAGTGCCGGGAAAAATAGTGGAAACTATTCTCAAGATCAAAATCGTAGAGCATATAGAAAGACATGGTTTAATGGAACACAGTCAACATGGATTTACCCAAGGGAAGTCTTGCCTAACAAATCTGCTTCATTTTTTTGAAGGGGTTAATAAACATGTAGATAAAGGTGAACCGGTAGATGTAGTGTATTTGGATTTTCAGAAGGCATTTGACAGAGTCCCTCATGAGAGGCTTCTACAAAAACTAAAAGTTGTGGATTATAAACTGGTTAAAAGACAGGAAACAGAGAGTAGGATTAAATGGTCAATTTTCTCAGTGGAAAAGGGTAAACAGTGGAGTGCCTCAGGGATCTGTACTTGGACCAGTGCTTTTCAATATATATATATATAAATGATTTGGAAAGGAATACGACAAGTGAAGATATTAAATTTGTGGATGATACAAAATTATTCAGAGTAGTTAAATCACAAGTGGACTGTGATACATTACAGGAGGACCTTGCAAGACTGGATGATTGGGCATCCAAATGGCAGATGAAATTTAATGTGGACAAGTTCAAGGTGTTGAATATAGAGAAAAATAACCCTTGCAGTAGCATCTTTATTGCAGAGGGGGTATGCAACCTGTTACGCATCTTGTCCGCACCCAGCCCGTGCACGGGCCTGCTCACCTTCATGGTTCCACGGCAGGTCCCGGGTCGGCCTCTCTAGCGGCAGCTGCAAGCGCTTCCAGGCCCCGGCATCCCTTGGTGGCAGTCGCCAGGCCTTCCACTGCGCACCAGGCCTCACGCCGGAGCTTGGCATCCTTGGCTGTGTTGGCCATGCCCCTACATGTGCGCGAACCGCCCGGCCTCTTGTAGGGCCAAGAGCGGGTCCTAGCTCCACGGCACGCCCTGATTGATTCCCTGTTATAAGGAAGTCATTGCCTATACTTCCTTGCCTTGGCAATCGGGTCAGCATTTGTGCTAGATTGTCACTGCATTGTTTCTTGCTCCAGTCTTGTTCCAAGTCTCGTTCCAGGATCTTTCTGCTCCTGACCCCCCCCCCCCCCCCCAAGGCTTGCCAATAAACCCTGGGGGTCCAGCAGGGGTCCGGGAGCGATTTCGTTGTCGGCTGCCAGTAACCAAAAATGGCGCCGATAGCCTTTGCCCATACTATGTCACAGAGGCTTTCGGCGCCATTGGTCAGCTCCTGTCACATGATAGGAGCACAAGATGGCGCCGATGGCCATGTGACAGGGGCTGACCAATAGCGCCGAAAGCCCCTGTGACATGGTAGTTCAGGCTATTCGGCACCATTTTGAGGTGCACGGCTTGCAGTAGGGCACGGAGGGCAAATGGAACCCGGGACCCCGCTGGACCACCAGGGATCTTCGTAAGTCTTGGGGAGGGATCGGGATGGGGGGGGGGTTGTATATATACGAAAATGCTTCTAAATGTTTTTAAATGCTTGGGGTGGGTTTTTTTAAGCTTCGTTTACCGATTCGTTTTTCAGCCCGGTTTCGGGTTTCCTCGTTTCGTTTTTCGAAAAAACGAAACGAGAAAACCCGAATTGTACCACGAAGTATCCGAACCGAAAAACGACCCGGTAGAAAAAAACGAAGCACATCTCTAACAAATAGTTGAATACAGGAAAGGGCTCCCTAGATGTGCTCTCCCTCTCTCCTTCCCTTCTCCCCTTCTCCCTTCTCTCTTTTCCCCTCTCTTCTCTCCCTCCTGAGCCCAGACATGGCTGAAATTCAATGTGCAATGTTTAACACAAATTGCATTACAGCCATTTCTGGCATATTGCATAGTTTAACACCAGGAAAAAAGGTATAGTTAAAACCATGCAATATTGCCCCTCATTTTCAATAATCCCGACCCTTCAAAAAATTTACATTTGCACCGTGAGATAGTACAATTATCACATGCATTATGACATTAACGCATTATCGTGTGCGTTAACACCACAACGCTTTTTGATGAATGACCCTATTAGATAACAGATGGATGAGCACATTGTAAATGTCTTTTTCAAGGTAATGCGGTACACATGAAATGCTCTGATATCACAGTGTCAAGCTTAGCTTTGAGCTCAGTAAACTTCAAACAATTTCCACTGATATGAACACTGAATTTGTCAGAAGTTCCTTGAAATAGCAATAGGGGCTGAGAACAGAGCTGATTTACTTGGCCCTCTCAATGAAAAAGATGTTCCGCTGCCCCTGGATTCACATATGAAATGAAAACATGCTAATGCCCCTAAACACATTTGTGACATAAAGCCACAAACTTTCTGTGTTCCATGCAGTTGTCACCTCCTTGTTGTGAAGGATGCTACAATGGCATCTAGAGAACCAAAGTTATTCTTTGGGGTTGTTCAAAAAATGTGTTTCCTTGTCTATACAAAATAATCATTGGAATGTTTTAAATAATCACTAAGGGGGTAATTTTCAAAGGAGTTACGCGTATAAATGTAACTACTATTGTAGCAATTTTCAAAAGCCATTTACTCACGTAAAGTGCACTTATGCGAATAAATCCTATGGACGATTCAATGGCATATATTGTAGCAATTTTCAAAAGCCCACTTACTCGAGTAAAGTGCATTTACATGCGTAAAACCCAGATTTACGCATGTAAATGCTTTATAAAATCCGCCCCTAAGTTTACAGTGAAACCTCTGAGCATGATCCAAAGTAAAGTTGAATTGATGCTATTCAACCAACGTGAAATCAAATAGGCAAGATTTATGATGCTCTGCTAGAATTAGAGGTAGATCTTCAAACAATACGCGAACGCGTACTTTTGTTCGCGCAGCAGGCGCGAACAAAAGTACGCTGGATTTTATAAGATACGCGCGTAGCCACGCGTATCTTATAAAATCCGGGGTCGGCGCACACAAGGCTGCGCAAAATCGGCAGCCTGCGCGCGCCGAGCCGCGCAGCCTGCCTCCGTTCCCTCCGAGGCCGCTACGATTTCGGAGCGGCCTTGGAGGTACTTTCCTTCGCCCTCCCTTCCCCTACCTAACCCACCCCCCTGGCCCTATCTAAACCCCCCCTTACCTTTGTCGGCAAAGATACGCCTGCTAAAAGCAGGCGTAACTTTGCGCGCGCCGGCCGGCAGCCCCGCGCCGTCCTCCGGTCCCGGGGGCTGGTCCAGAGGCCTCGACCACGCCCCCAGGCTGTCGCCACGCCCCCAGGCCGGTCCCCGAAACGCTGCGGCACACCCCCGAAATACCGTGTCGTTTCGGGAACACCCCCGGACACGCCCCCTCCCGCCCCTTTTCGAAAGCCCCGGGACTTACGCGCGTCCCGGGGCTTTACGCGTGCCAGCGGCCTATGCAAAATAGGTGCTTACGCGCGCGAGGGCCCTGCACGCGTAAATCCGGAAGGATTTACTCGCGCAGGCCTTTTAAAATCTGCCCCTTAGTGTAACATGAAAGAGTGGACTGGGTGGCATTTTGTTTTATTCTGTGGCTTAAGAATGTTGCCAGCAAAATGCTGCAAAGTACACAACTTGATTTATCGTCTGCCACAGATATTTTAAACAGCATCAAGAAGTATCTACAGAGATATAGATATGATGAAGGGTTCTTCAGTACATCAGCTGATGCTAAACAAGAAGCAGAAAATATGTAAATTGAACCAAAAATAGTTACTCAGTTTTCTAATGCTCAACCATGCTGGAAGAAGAGACAGTTTGAGTACCAGTCTGTAGATGAACCTTAATTTTTAGTTTAATTAGTTTAATTTTTCAACTGCATGCTTAGGGGCGGATTTTAAAAGGGTTACGTGCGTAAATCCTCAGGATTTACGCACGTAACCGCTTCTGCGCGCGCCAAGTCTATTTTGTATAGGCCCGACGATGCGCGTAAAGCCCCAGGATGCACGTATGTCCTGGGGCTTTGTGAAAGGTGCATGGCATGGGCGTGATGTGGGTGGGGTGCTGGGGCGGGGCCTCTGGAACAGCGGCCATTTACTGCTGTGCCAGGGGATCGCACGCCAGCAGCCGGCCGGCATAACTTACAAAATAAAGGTATGGGGGATTTAGGTAGGGCTGGGGGGTGGGTTAGATAGGGGAAGGGAGGGTAAAGTGGGGGGGGGGGGGTTGAAGGAAAGTTCACTCCGAGGCCGCTCCGATTTCAGAGCAACCTCGGAGGGAACAGGGAAAGCCATCGGGGCTCCGCTAGGGCTCGGCACGCGCAAGGTGCACTAGTGTGCACCCCCTTGCGCGCGCTGACCCCAGATTTTATAACATGTGCGCAGCTGCACACGAATGTTATAAAATCGGGCGATGATTTGTGAGTGCCAGGTAGCGTGCACAAATGTAGGCCGCGCGCGTAGGTTTAAAATCTACCCCTTAATGTGGCCATCCTTTTGGTACAGGAAAGGTGTGAAGAATTACAACAGCACATAATTTTGCTTTTTGTATGATATTAGTAAAATACATGATGTAGCGTCTAATGTTTTCTTGGAACACTATAAAATCCTTCGACATATCCTCACTGATGAAATTTCAAAATCCGTAGATGCTGATGCACTGGAACTGAATGATATTATAAGTGCTCACACATGTAATCAAGCCTAATAGTTCTCCAATCTCCTTCAGAAGTCTTAAAGTATAGGGTTGAAAGTGACTTTGTGATTGCAGTGAGGATTTCGATGAGGCTTCCTATTACAGAAACAAGTGGTGAACATAGTTTTTCAAAACTCTAATTAAAAACTGTTTAAGATCTACTGTGACAGAATAACACTTAGTTGGACGAGCAATGATTTCTATCAAACATGAACCGGCTCAGCAGTTGGATTTTTACAGAACTTGTATGTAATTTTGCTGCCCTTTAGGCAAGGAAGGTGCCATTTTTCTAGCAGACAGCTTCTTTTACAAAAACAGGATGAAGCAGGGAATCTCCACGAGTACAAAACAATGCATGGTGGTCTAGAAAAGGGCAGAACAATCAGCAGCTCTAACAGCTCAATAAGAAATTATGTATGAAATTAGGGGGCTGAGTGATTTTCTTTGTATTATTATTCCAGTATTTTAATTTTGTTTGCTACCAAGAGCTGACGGTTTGGAATCAGCAGGATATGTTTCGATAACAATTTTTGTTTTTAATGCTGATAATCTCATTTAGTGTTTTTGTTTCTGCTGGGTGTTAGTTATTGGAAAAACAATAAAAAGTGTTAGAAAACACAAGGGGTGGGAAGGGGTGTGATAGCACAGCAATTATTAGTACAGGGGAAACAAAAACACCTTGCACCATCCCTGGGTAGATATATATATATATATATATATATATAGTTTACATTGTAAGAAGGCCTACCTGTCAATACCCATACCAGGTTACAGGCAACCAGTATAAAAATCACTGAGCTTATGCAGCTGATGCTGTAGAATACTGCCTCTTTCCCTCTCTCTCCTTGGTTAGATACTATAAAATTATCTATTGAACCTAGAACATTTTTTTGAAACTGTAATTCGTTGTGAGCTCTTTATGATGCTTGTTGTTAATTAGCTTAATTGTACTATAAATAAATGTGTCCTTATACTTCTAATCAGTATCTCAGAGTTCCTTGACCATAGGTTATACAAGCCGTGTCTGGCTGCCCATGGGTGAGAAGCTCCCAGAAATATTTTGAAAATACTGAAGAATCAGATCTGACTTATCTTTTCCCTACAATGCCTGGAGCCAGGTGGTTTCCCTATAGCTACATGGAATTATGCCTCAATTTATAAGTAAGCTTTGCAAAACTCTTTTATTACCAACATAAATATCTGACGTCAAATTATATGCTCTGATTACAGTAGCAAATATCATTGATCAAGGAATGCCCACAAGTACAGACAACTATACATTCCCTGCTTCATTGTCTGTTTATTTTATGCTTTTAAAAAATTATTGCCTAGCATTATTTAAGCAATCAATTGAAATAATGGCTGCTGGGTCAAACATGAGCATTTTCTAATGACCAGCTTTGTTTGGATCTCAGGCTTCTCTACTCAGTCACTGACTATCAGGAATTTCTCTTCCTTTCATTAATATTGCTTAAGTAATTCATGAATAGTCATCAAGGTCAAAGAAATCACAAGCCCCTTGCCATTTTACTAAGAACTTGGCTAAATAACTAAAATTAAAATGGAAAAGTAAATCAAGTCAGCAAATTATAACCCAAGCAAAGACATACCTATTTGCCTATCTAGATAGACAGTTATCAGCATATATTATATTCCTTCATCAATACCAAGAAGGGCCAATCAATATATCAGCATATATTATATTCCTTCATCAATACCAAGAAATTATACGTCTTCAGTCCCAAAGAAAGCTGCCATGTTTCAAGCACTAGCACTGCAGAAATACACACTGAAACATCTGCTTAGAATTTCCACGTTCAACAGCATAAAACTCGACAATTGTAACTTCTTATGTGAGGTATCTACTGGAATGGTCACCTTGAGATTACAGCCCTATTTACAGTATCTGGCACATCCTACCTTTGGAGCTCTGGCATGTTTCCCACACCTGGCATCTTTCACAAAACTCATATCCAGCAGTTCTGTTTCCTATGAAAGAGTAAGAAAAAAAAAGAAAACATTTAAAATAACACAGCTCAGTGCATTCAGCAACGATAAATATTGTTTATAATACTAATAGCATTTTTTTCTACAATGCCATGTTTGGTTAAAGCTCCATTCCTAGATTCTATCCATGCTGGGCACCATGTCTTAGGCCTGGATTCTCTAAGGTCACAGACCTTAGAGAATCCAGCGGTAACAGGGGGCGGTCCTGCGACAGCCGACAGCGATCGCACCTCCGCAGTGCGATCGCTGCCGGCTTTCGCACCTAATAACTACACCATAAAAGATGTAGTTATTCGGTGCGAAACTGGCGGCGATAAGGAATCTTACTTTTCGCCCGCAGCGATGTGTCTGCAGCGTCGGCCCCGGTGCCGCCCCACACTACCCCGACTCCACCCCGACTCCGCCCTGAGCTAGCTATCACATGCGAAAAGTCCCTTTTCGCGTGCGATAGCGTTAGAGAATGATCCCCCTAGAGTTTAATGATATCAAATGCACTCATTTCATATATATTTCTATCTATCTATGTAACATAATCTGTCTTTTATTTCAGTGAGTGCTACAACATAAGTAGTGTTATTTTCTATGCTGTAAAACATTATTTTGCAGAAAAGAATACTTTGTTGTTATAAATCATTTAGCACTTCTATTGGCTGTGAATGGATACCTCCCTAGAGACCAGCAGAAGGAGGTGATAGAAGCTACTCCAAAAAAGAATGTCCTTGTTCTAAAATGTAAAGCATCTTACAAAAACTTTGAAAAAAAGATGCATTCCCTATCAGCATGGAACTGCTTGTAATGTGTATTACTTTGACTTGTTATGCCACAATTCAGTAAAAGCTATTGACTGCTGTTCTAACTTCTTTATTGCACACTGTAGTATAGCCTATGTGCTGGGATCCAAAGATTGTGAAAGAGAGTCATACAATGGAGCCTCACTGGAAACATAAAAAGCAAATCATAGGTAGCCATGCTGCAGTCTAAAACATAATAATAGCAGATATGGACTGGGAGGCTCAGCTAGTCTGCCCACATTCTTCTCGGTGTAATGTCATACTTAGACTACTGTTGATCTGTGTTATCATTCACTTTTTTGCAACCAGAGATTCTCTGTGTTTATCTCATGCCCAGATGTGAAGGGAGCTTGGAGCAATTTGTGAACATTTATTGACTCATCTGACAGTGGGTTTGTTTCACCCTTGACACATCAAAATAATTATGAAGGAGAGATATAGCAAAGATGGTTGGTTGCAAGAAACCCTCTTTTTGTGATGTGTCACTAAAAATATTAGCAGACTTCACCTGTTTTCATCACAAAAGTTTTCCAAAGGAAAGCTGCTTTCAAAAGACCTGTTCCACCCAGCCTACCAGTGATGGCACTCAATTTTTAAATCACTGCTTTGTGCTCAATACGATTTGAAGTGTCTGAAAAAGTGTCTGAAAAAGCAGAATATAAAATATATAAAAGAAATAAAATAAAATAAAATACTTTTTCTATGTACATGAAAATCTTTCTACAAATATTCAACTTTCAGCTTTTCCAAGACACATCCATCATGGTAAGTAAGTATCCACAGGACTGTATAAATAATATGCAGCAAAACACCTCAAAGCATCCATGTAAGAAGAAGAAACAGGAATATGTAGCGCTGCAAAAAACTTCTAATTTCACTGAAAATTTGCAAAAATATTTATAATATTCTCAACAATGAATATGGTATCAAAAATGAATATAAAAGTGGTTCAATTTTATCTTATGTCTCTTGCCACGCAATGGGCTGCAGGAACTTTCAAAACAAGCACTTGAGATATCATTTACCTGTGCAATGAACTATATTATGACTTTTATTTACATATAACTATTATTTTTCAGTTTTAAACTATCTATCCCCGAAATCCATATCCAACAAATCCCAGAAAGATAAAACCTAAACGGTGAATTTTAAAAGCCTGATGCGTGTATCAGTAGGGGATGTGTGAATATTTTGGTCCAGCGCGCTGAGCAGTTTTTAAAAGCCACACGCATATCTCCCACAGTGAACACATTACAGAACTTCTCTAACGGGGCGTGCGTGTGGTCTGGGTGGGGCATTGGAGGTACATGGATGGTTTGAAACTTCAATCAGAAATTTGCACATAAGTACTTAAGCGATCCGTCATGCACTGAGGTCCCCTGCCGCTACTATGGATCATGGCATGCATTCATACATTTTCTTCCCACAACACACTTAGGGGTACATTTTCAAAAACAGCGTGCGCAAGTACTTTTGTTCGTGCACCACGCGCGAACAAACGTACGCTGGATTTTATAAGATACGCGCATAGCCGCGCGTATCTTATAAAATCTGGGGTTGGCGCGCGCAAGGGGGTGCACATTTGCAAATGGAGGTGGAGGATTGCCTCTGCAATCCTCCACCTCCATTTCTCAATGCTGAAAAAACCTTTGGGCTATCTCCTCCTAGACCAAACTCTTCCCAATCATGGGCAGAAGGGAGTTGGTTGACTATAGCACCAATATCCAAATGAGGGTCAGTGACGCCAGTTTGATTTGGTGCCATGTCTATTAGGAGAGTAATTGGCTCTCTCGTGCTAACAAAGGTTTCCATGACTTTGGGTATGAGTTTGGTCTGAGAAAATGAAAGGGGTGGGGATAGACCCTGTTCAGCCAGAGAGGTTAAGAATATGGGGGAGTCAGGAGGGACTGGAGGCCTTTGACAGATTGGGTAGGAAGATTGATGGTGTCAAGAGGGTCTGAAGGTCCTTATCTGATTTGAGTGGGAGGTTCCCTGTGCTTACTGGCCCTTTCACTTTAAGCTGATTAACACCCAGAAACCTGAACTGCCAAACATGGCAGTTGTTTGCATGACTGATCTGTTGTTAACATGATCTTAATAATGTTGCTGCATTCTGCATCTCATTTGTTTAGTACACTGGGCATTAAAGCTAGCAGGTAATATGTGTAACCATGCAGATTTTAACTGTGGTTATTACAAACTATGCAAAGGAGATGAGACATTTTATTTAAAAGGGTAAGTTTCAAAGTCAATTCCTGGAGTAAATTAGAGAATCATCTTCAAAAGCCTTGTGAGTGGTTAACTTACTTTTTCCAGGTAACTTAAAAGTGCCATTGAATATACCTGGATAATGTTATCTGGGTGACTGACTTTAGGTCCAGGGTTAACATCAATCAGACTTAGCAGGCTAACTTTATCCAGATGGTGATGAATATCGTCCGCAGGAAACATCTCCAGCTTCATCTCATTTTGTTCAGGTGAATTTTGCCTGGGAATGATGCCTGGACAATATTTACATGTTCAGTGGGGTACACTTTCAACCCTGCAGATTTCTCTGGCTAACTCCCAAAATAAGCACGGCAAATGTTTTGAGTATTGACCTCATATTGCTTTACCTGTGGAAATGGGTTTTGGGAAAAATTGCCTGCCCTATTTAGATGTAAAACTACATGTTCAGAGCCCATGTGCACGCACATTTACCCATGGTAAAAGGGCCAGGTGTTCAGGAGGTAGGGGTTGGGGAGGGGATTGCCAGAGGCAGGTGTAACTTGTGAACGCCTGCCAAGTGCCAGCACGCGATCCCCAGGCCCAGCGGCCGAAGAGAGGCCTCTGGTCCCACCCCACCCACGTCCCGCCCCCGGACCATCCATTTTTTCAAGCCCTGGGACTTATGCACGTCCCGGGGCTTTATGCGCGCCGCTGGACCTTTTGAAAATAGGCCCAGCGCACGGAAATCCACCTGGATTTACGCGCATAGGCTTTTAAAATCTGCCCCATATATTTTAGAGATACTGGTGGGATACACCTGAGAGCCTTTTTGCAGGAGGAGTGTTATACACCCGCCATGAAGAGGGACCTGCATTCAATTCCTTGGTCTAACACTGTTTGGGATGCTGCAGAGACATTGCTGACAACTCCTGGGGAGAGGGATTCCCAGTCATCATGCACCAGTGACACCTACTGGCAAGATTTACGGCCCATGACTTCAGGGTCCTGGAAGGGGTCCAGATGAAAGGCCCTCAGCTGAGAATTGTCACTAAAATGCCTGCACTAAAGTAAGATGGGAAAGGATCTAATATAGAAGAAAACCATCCCCACGTTTCTATAACTGAAGGCTCAGGGTGCCCATCTATAGCCTTGGATCTGATTGAGCTGGAAGCCCAAAGAAGAATAGGAAACAGCTGGTTCAAAATAAATATTTTTGAGTAATTAAAAATAAGGGATCTGTATAAACCTCATTTGGTTATATTTATGCACATTTATTCCATGGGTGGTGTTACATGCTTATATCTACTTTCCAAAGATAATCCTGCCCTGGTCAATCCCCAGCATTATACATGGGGTTTCTCCCATTCAATGTCCAGAAATATTATTTTTCTGAGAATGGGGCCTTTCTGTATTTGTTATATGCCTTAATTTATCTATGCCATTTGTAAAATGCCTTTTGATGGCTCATCCTGAATTGGAAGCACAGTTTTCAGAATTGTGTCAAGTACACAACCATGCACGTAAGTAGTATTCCTTGTGCTGACACAGGCTGTGCCGTGGTTTGCAGATCAAGATTGCAGAATGAAAGAAAGTTCCTTCTCCTTTATGGGTAAAATCAGTGAGGAAGCAATAGAAAACAACTTGAATATATGGTGCTTTAATATCTTCAACAAGGCAAAATCGATATTTAGTTGACAGATCCAAATTAAATAGTGTGTGTTGCTGAGAAAGCAGTTAGAAGTGGCTACTGGTGATATATTCCTCTTTGAGAATTTTATGGATAGAGAATATTGTGGACAAAGAAGGAAATGGTTTTACTGTGGAATTATAAAGCACATGATATGATTTGAGTAAATAAAACATTTTAAGTCAAAATGCAATATATATTTATTTTGTTGGGGAAGTTTCATACTTGGTTAAAGATATATATTTTTTAATTTGTATAATATACTGTTACGCATCCTGTCCACGGCCGTCCCACGCACGGGCCTGCTCACCTTCATGGTTCCATGGCAGGTCCAGGTTCGGCCTCCCTAGTGCGGGTTGCCAGCTCCTCTAGGCCCCGGTGTCCCATGGCGGCGGTCGCCGGGCCTTCCACTGCGCGCCAGGCCCCACGCCAAGGTTCGGCGTCCTCACCGATACTAGCCATGCCCCTGCGCCCGTGGACCGCCCAAACTACTGTAGGGCCAGGGGCGGGCCGGAGCTCTGCGCTGCACCCTTATTGATCCCCCGATATAAGGAAGTTCTTGTTTGTGCTTCCTTGCCTTGGCAATTGGGTCAGTTTGTATGCGAGATTGCCTTTGCTTTGTTCCTGCGCTTGTCTTGTTTCTAGTCTCGTTCCAGGATGCTTCTGTTCCAGTCCTGTTCCTGCATCCTAGTTCCTGCTCGTCTTTTTCATGTGTTCATCTGTACGTTTCCCCAGGTAGTACCTCCGGACTGTCTCACTGGTACTGACCTCAGCTTGTTCCTTGATCTGCCTGCCTGCCGCCTGCCTCAAGACCTGTTGTGTCCATTGGTGCCCAACGCCCTCTCTCCACCCTCCTTACCTCTCTGGTACCTCCCTCTCTGTCTGCGGGAAGACTGGCTACCGCGGCGTTCTCCTGCCACTTGTCCTCGGGCGTTCCCGGACCGACTCAACGCTGCAACCGACATGTTTCCTGGTGGCCTAGGGGCGCGCGCGCGGCGCGGCCCCGATTGAAGTACCGGCATTGGCGCGAACCTCGGGGGCATCCCCCGAAGATGACATCACCTGTGACTGATATTCAAGGTCTTTGAATTTGCTAACACATCGAGTTAGCAAGGACACTGATTGACAACGGACTCGCCTTGTCTGTCTAAGCTACTCTGCCTCCTCGGACTTACCAGAGGTACCCGCTCCTCGGGGGCCTCGCTCTCTTTTTGGTTTTTTTAGGTGACAGTCTGGAACCGGTACTCGCTCCTCGAGGGCCCTCATCCCAGACTTACTTCGTATACTCCTCTGCCTGGAAGTCTTCACTACCAACTATCTCAGCTACATCAGTGAGTTACCATTGTTCTCTCTGAGCTTTTCCTGGAACCAGGTACTGGCTCCTCGAGGACCTATAACTTTCCAGCTCTTGGGCTTCATTGGGACATTGTGTGAGTGTTACATCTGCATTACCTGCCTAATCACTATATCTCAGTCTCTCTTCAGCTCAGCCTCCAGGGATCGCTGTTCCATTATCTGAGGGACTACAGCCCAGCTGGGCTTGCCAGCTCACTACTGCCTTCTCTGGTGGTTCAGTATACTGTCTAATATCTTAGACATCTTAGACATCTCATCGGCCTTTGATACCATCAGTCATAATATCCTCCTCCAGCGGCTTAATGAGATTGGAATAACTGGAGTTGCCCACAGTTGGTTCAGTTCCTACCTCAGCAACAGAAACTTCAAAGTCAAAATTGGAAACCATGAGTCTAAAGAAATCCCCCTTAACCAAGGTGTCCTTCAAGGCTCTTCCCTGTCATCTACCCTCTTTAACATATACTTCCTACCGCTCTGTCAATTCCTATCTGATCTCAATCTTCCTCACTATTTCTATGCAGATGATGTGCAAATTCTCATCCCTATCACTGACTCTCTACCTAAAGCATTCATCATTTGGGAATCCACACTAATGTCAATCAACAAGCTCTTAAATATGATCCATCTTGCCCTTAACACCGCAAAAACTGAGCTTATGCTTATTTCCCCACCAACCCACACCCACACCCTCCCCCTACATCACTCGCTTCTGCCCCATATCTCTTTTTCCCAATGGGTCCGAGATTTAGGGGTCACACTAGACAATCAAAATAACCTAAAGAAATTCATCAACTCAACACTTAAAGAGTGCTTCTTCAAGATACATACCCTAAAGAAACTTAAACCCCTGCTACATTTCTCTGACTTTTGCACGGTCTTACAAACTACGCTTTTTTCCAAAATCGACTACTGTAACTCTCTCCTCATAGGTTTACCCAAAAACTCCATCCACCCACTTCAAATTCTACAAAATGCAGCCGCTCGAATCCTCACCAATACACGCAGCAATGAACACATTACACCTGTCTTAAAAGAGTTACACTGGTTACCGATTGCTTCCTGCATACAATACAAGACACTTTCTATCATACATAAAGCACTACACAACCCCAACATGAACTGGTTTAAGGACTTACTGCAATTCCACTCATTCTCCAGACCGACCAGAAACCAATACCTTGCCACCATACGTACTCCCTCTCTCAAACTCACCAACCTCGCAACTTCAAAAGCACGAGCACTCTCCTTAGCTGGTCCTGTCTTATGGAATTCAATGCTTGCAGATCTACACCAGGAACTGTGCCCAAAAAACTTCAAGCAAAAACTAAAAACGTGGCTTTTCACACAGGCTTACACCTAAAACTTACACCTCGGCCACCTAACTTCCATTGTCCCACCCCTCCCTAGCTTACTTCCCGCAATCTGTTCTGAGCAAACTTCTTCATTTGCCTCCATTATCCCACCCTGACACCTAGCTTCCATTGTCCCACCCCTCCCTATCTTACTTTCTCTCAAACTTTTCTGAGCTAATTTCTTCGATTGCAATCTTCAACCTTATACCTTGAACATATTTCTCCCCTCTCTATAATCCTCCCCTAGTCCCAACCCCTCGGTACCCCAATTTCTTTTCTGTTCAATGTATACCGTTGTTTTTCCTGTAAATATTATATATTGCACTGTTATCCTGTAAATATCTTATATAACACCGACATTACTCTGTAAATATCATATATAATGCTGATTATTCTAGTTTAAGCTCACATATTTCCTACACGTTCCTTGTCAAACGCCACTTCGGCGTAATGTTTTTGTTCAATGTACACCGACGTGATATCACTGCTGAACGTCGGTATATAAAAACTGTTAAATAAATAAATAAATAAAATAAATAATAAAGAAATAGTGTGTGTTTGTCTCCTAACTCTGAGCCTGACCGGTGGTCCCTCTCGGGATCATTCCCCGGGGGCGTGGTCATCTGCCACTGGTCCAAGGATCCACCCTCAACTATCTGATTGCTCCTCCCATCAGGTTGCAAATCATTAACAGATTGCTAACTCCCAAGCAGATTCTCAACAAGACCTCAGCTTGTTCCTTGACCTGCCCGCCAGCCTGCTGCCTGCCTCCTGACTTTCGGCCTTGGGCTCATTACAATCTTCTGTGCTGTTAAATTTGCTTAAATATATTAGAGATTCAAAGAAAGGGAAATCTTTAGATAAACAGCCTGCCTGTGACCTCATCTGATCTCCGGTATCTGACCTCTGCCTTGTTGACCATTTCATGGACTGACCTCTGGACTCTGACTTTTGTTCGTCTGACCTCGTCCTTAGATTCTGGCTCTGTTCCTTGCCTTGTCATCACCTACACTGTTCTGGTCCTCCTTGCTCCATCGGACCTCTAGTCTCGAACCCGATCATGCTCTCCCTGTGTCTGTGGGCAAGCCGGACTTCTACTCTCCCAGGAGACCCTGCGAGGCCTACCTAAGTCCAAGCAGCCTGGGTCCCTTTGGGCTCCTCATGGGGGGACCTCAGGCTTCCAGTGGTGAAGCTCATCCTAGCCTCTGTCTCCTCCAGTGCTCTGCCCCCTGGGGGCAGTTGCTTCCTGATCCCTATCAGGAGGTGTTCCTCCACTGCCCCAGGACAAGGGTCCACCTCCGAGCACAATATATTCAGCAAAAATAACTACCTAAATCTTAATTCATTAAAAGATACAGCTGGTTAATATAAAGAAAACCTTTCCTATGTTTTCAGCAATATCATCATCCTTGTTTATTTAAGACATGCTTTCCCAGCCAGAGAGTTCGAAGTGCGTTACAAACAGGGTGCTTTTATAATGTGGTGCACCATAGTATAAATAAATGAATGGTAAAGATTTGTGAGCAGTATAAGAGAGAGAGAGCGCACAGCACAGAGTATTATTATATGCACATACAAAATTAGTACAGAGCTCAACAAAGAACAGAAGCTAGGTTAAATTATGCACAGCTAGAGGGCAGCTGATACATTATGCAATAGGGTACAGTTCAGTTTAGGGCAAATATATGATGCAACTGCAACAGAGCTAAATATAACACAGAAACTGGTTAATATCAGGGAAAAGTTCACTTGATGGGGTACCACTTGCTTGTAGACACAAATGCTGCCTTTACTATGTAAATGGGGGGATTTTGCTAGGCAAGCATGGCAACGCAAGCATCCATTGCCCCAGTTTGCTCCCAGTTTGCTCCCAGTTCGCCTGAGTAAAGGACAGTTCTTTCTAAACACCTTAGCTTTTACCCTATTATCCCTACTCCCTTCAAATCCCAATGACTAGCCCTGATTTTTTTATATTTAAACTTACAAGCCATCCATAGTGGAAGCAAAGTTACATGGTAGGGGACCCTGGTGCGTGCTTTTGCACGTAAATACTTACGCACACCTTCCCAGAACACCTATGCTCTGCCCAGACCATGCCCACACCCCGCCCCTTTTTAACTTTGTGATTTGTGGAGAACGGGGAAATATGATCATACCCAGGCACTTCTTAAAATTCACGCGGCATGCGCTGACCTGAGAAAGGCACACATAGGGCTTTTAAAATTCATCTGTTAGAGTGTACTTAAGAAAGTAAAACTTGTTGACAATTTAATAGCATATATTTTAGCAATTTTCAAAAGCCCACTTACCCATGTAAAGTGCACTTACATGTGTAAAATCCTGTTTTAAGTGTGTCCAAAAATTAGACAGGAGCTTGCATATGCCTGATAGCCACCTGCCTACAATCCTTACCTAGCCTCAACCTTCTCTCCTCTTCTCTCAATGGCAAGTACCCGCCTAAGTCCTGACAGCCCTGGCACTCAAAGGCTCAACCCGAGGGGAATGTGGGCTGGTATAGGTGAAGGTCCTGACTGGTCTCTGCTTTGCCTGCCAATGATGAGAATCTGCAGGGCTCCAAGCTGCAGGTAGTCAATCTCGTCTCAGCCCAAGGGTCCACAGGCACAACAGTGGGGTGTGATTCACCTCTTAGCAACTACCTTCACTGCAGATCCAGACCACAAATGTCAGGGACACTATACTTCTCAGATTCCTTCTACTCAGGAGGCACAAGCCAGAACAGTGAAACCCTTCTGGAATAGCTACAGCTCACATCATCACATAAGTCTAGTAGAGTGCTGATCTATGGTTACCTTCACTAAATAAACTCAGAAGGATCAATGATTATTCACCCCACCACTGAAAAGGTGTAACAACTCCAGGACCAATATGGCTACTAGAACTGCACTAACATTAGCATATGAGTCCTGTTTGAGGCATAGCTAAATCCTATAATGTGCCAATCTTTCTAATGCTTTTATTACCTGGAAAAAAACCACTGATCAGGTTTCAAAATATGATACTACAGCAATTCGATAGAGATGGGTTTACTACGGACTTTTTTTCCCATAGAAATGTTTGTTTATGTTTGTTAGATTTTATTAATCACCTCAACTGAAGCACAAGGTGATGTACAAAACCACATACATAAAACCAACTATCAAAATTGTTACAAAATGATAAAATTGAACAATGTTAAAATACAAATAAAACAAATTAAATTAAATTGATAAAATCATATTTATTATTTTATTTATTTATTTATTTTAAAGTCTTATATACCGCAACAATGGGTAGGTAAACTATCCGTGTAGGCGGTTCACATATTTGAACATACATAATTTAGTCACATTTTAAAACATACTTACATAATTACAATACTTAATATGTAACAAGTTTTAACAATTGAAGCTATAAGTTGTGTAAAGATTTTAATATAAATTATATGCACTAGAAAAAAGATGAGTTTTTAATAACTTCTTAAATTCTGAGCGAGTGGCTGTCAGTCGAATCTGTTCTGGAAGTGAGTTCCACATTTTTGGACCTGCTACAGAAAATGCTCGATTGCGGGTTAACGATAAGGCAGCAGATTTTATTGTTGGTATTTCTAAGATACATTTATCTAAGGAACGGAGTTGCCTAGTCGGTCTATAGATTCTTAAAAGTGAGCATAGCCAGATAGAATTATTCTTAAGCAGACTCTAAAACATATGTCAAGCATAAATAAGAAGGTCTTAAGAAGTGCCATGAAAGTTTTCAAATACTCCATGCATCGAAGCAACACAGGTAAGGAGTTGCAGGTGCAGCCATAGAAAAGGCACACTCTCTTGTGTCAGCCAGGTGAGCCTGTTTAACTGAAGGTACGTCTAAAAAGATGTCGGTTTGATAAACATAAGGATCTCTTCGGTTGATAAAGTCTTAATAGGGCATTTGCCCAACAGGAGGTGATTGTGTTGATCATTTTATAAGTGGTCAGACAGATTTTATATTGTATTCTACATTTGACTGGAAGCCAATGTAACTATATCAAAACTGGTGATCAGTTCTGCAATCAGCCTAGCAATAGCATTTTGTAACAATTGTAAAGGCTTCAAAGTGGAATCTGGAAGACCTATGTAAATGGCATTGCAAAAGATGAGCACTGGTAGGTTAAAGAACCCAGATCACATTACTGTTTTAATATGTTGCTTAAAAATCAAATCAGAGATAATCCAGACACCTAAACATTTTAGGTGTGGAAGCAGAGGATTAGAAGTCTCGTCAATGATGACATTAGTGGCAGATCATCTAGGATGTGGACACTTAATCAGAATAAACTCAGATTTTGACTCATTCATGGCAAGTTTATTGTGATGTAGCCATTGTTTAACAGTGGACAGACAAATACCAATTATCTCGCAGGTGTCCATCCAAGCTGGATGGGCATGGACAAGAAACTGGATGTCATTCACATACACTTTGGGGTAGATTTTACAAAATTAAGCACACACGTACTTTTGTTCGCGCACCAGGCGCAAACAAGAGTGCGCGGGATTTTAACAGATACGAGCATAACCGCGTGTATCTGTTAAAATCTGGGATCAGCACGTGCAAGGCTGAGCAAAATCGGCAGCCTGCACGCGCCAAGCCGTGCAGCCGGCCTCAGAGGGAACTTTTCTTCCACCTCCCCCCACCTTTCCCTCCCTTCCCCTACCTAACCCACCCCCCCAGCCCTATCTAAACCCCCCTTACCTTTATTCCAGAAGTTACGCCTGCTCGAGGCAGGCGTAACTTGCACGAGCAGGCCGGCTGCCGGCGTGCCATGTTCCCATCCGGGGGCTGGTCTGGAGGCCACGACCATGCCCCCCGGAACGCCCCCGGGCCGGAACCATGCCCACGGCCCCGACCCCCGGAACACCCCCGGATGAAGCGCTGCCACGACAGGCCCCCCCGACACGCCCCCAACACGCCCCCCAGGAAAGCCCCTGGACTCACACGTATCCCGGGGCTTGCGCGTGCGCGCGCGGGGGGGGCGGGGGTTGGGGTAGGTTTTCGGGGGTTACGCACGTAACCCTTTGAAAATCTACCCCTTTGTATCCATCTGGCAGGGTTGCTAATAAGGCAACATGGAAGAATGCCCTCAATAAATCTGAGCCATAATCATTCCAGATTCAAAACACAACTTACTACTTTTTAAAAAAAACTAAGCAGCCTCTTGTGATAATCATAAGACTCCATGTTTATGAAATATTTTAGTGTACACAGCTAAACATGTCATATTTTTTAGAAGCAGGTGCCTAGAGCCATAATTTGTTTAAGATTATGCTTCACATATTGCAATTTATGCAATAAAGA
The DNA here is from genome assembly GCF_901001135.1 of Rhinatrema bivittatum. NCBI lineage: Eukaryota > Metazoa > Chordata > Amphibia > Gymnophiona > Rhinatrematidae > Rhinatrema > Rhinatrema bivittatum. The sequence continues at coordinate 96,507,181 of NC_042617.1, read as the reverse complement.
TTTTTTCCTTTGACACAGAACAGGTAAAAGTCCTTTCTAAGTAAGGCCCATTGAATTTACCAAATACAAACCTTAAGAAATATTTTGCTTACATTTAAAGAACCATACCCCAAAGGTTAACTGATCGAGAGCAGGGATCTGGTAATGAACAACTTGGCAGTGAAATTAATATTATAATAGTGCACCTACCCACAAAATAATAATGGGCTGCACAAAATTCATTACATTATTTTCAGACTCCTTTAATTGTTCATAATAGGAGCTTTAAATGAAGAGGAGTTTGCAAAGCTTAATTTTTAATGAAACATAAAAGATTTAGATCTAATTGATTCATTATAAGCCTGAACATTCTTCAACTTGACAAGTAATCTATAAAGACCGGGAATAAAGACTGTTTGACCAGTCAGAGGGCTCACATTTTTCCTTTTCCACATCACTTAGAGGCCAGTGTGCTAAAGTGCACTAACATAGGCCATTAACATGTTTAAGCTTGGTGTTTATCTCATGTACTATGTTAGAGGCCTAAAAATGATGCAGATGTGTTAGCGCATATAAAACTAGCTTTTCTGCACTTTTTAACATTCATTAGCATTTGCAATAGCAATGACATGCATTAGTGCATCGGTCCTTCAATTACTTCTCTGCCATATCCCATCAATACATTTCTTTCTAGGCAGACTGTATGAAGTGTGTTTTGTAATTCTAATAATAGTTTCCTTTAGAAACAAAAGGGTTGAAAGAAACCACCTGTTTCTCCTTTCTTTTCATTGTTATTTCCACATCACTGGCCTTTTGTTAGCATCATCTCCTGACCTCTAGTGCCACTTATGAAATTCAGACGCCTCCACAGGCCACTGTAGTGATCTTGATTCTAGTGTGCCACATTCTCCTTTCAAGGAAATTTATCTTTCTACAAATCTCCACTTGCAAAGGACAAAAGAGGTCACGGACATCCATAGACTCTTTATTCTATTGCCATTAGGATTTGACAGTTTTCTGTGCAATTATTTTTGCTCATTGTTGCCTTTGTCCTCTGCTACTAAGCACTGTACTTACTCATTAAGCTGATAACCATCAAAGTAAACATAGAAACATAGAAATGACAGCAGAAAAGGACCAAATGGTCCATCCAGTCTGCCCAGCAAGCCCAAGGTAGTAATTACTGGCCAACAAGCCACTTTTATAATTATCAGTTTCCCAGACTCTCAAAGTCCAACCTTTGTTGGTTGCTGTTTGAGTCCAATTCCCTATTACCTCTTGCCAATGAAACAGAGAGCAATGTTGGAGTTGTGTCAACAGCATTAAAGCTTATTGGTTAAGGGTAGTAACCGCTGTATCAGCAAGATACTTCCATGCTTATTTGTTTTTCCAGACTGTGCAATTCAATGTCCTTGTTGGTTGCTGCCTGAATCTAATTCCCCTTTTTCTTTTTTCCCTCTGCCATTGAAGCAGAGAGCAATGATGGAGTTGCCTCAACAGTATGAAGGCTTATTGGCTAAGGGTAGTAACTGCCACACCAGCAAGTTACCCCCATGCACTCTTTTCTTCATTCCTATCCTCTCCTTGGCACCATGGTGGCCTCGGGTCAATATGAAAATTAAATAACTGGGCCTGGGCTTCCTCCTGCCCTACCTGGAGCCCCTATCCATACCCTCCCACCCCACACAGAATCCCCCAAACCATCAAGGCTGAGGTTGGTGATAGTCATACCTGGGAACTCTCCAGATTTGGCCGGGAGACCTGGAATTCTAAAATAATTACTGGAGATCCGGTAATTCTTTTAGAATACCGGAAATCTCCGGGTGTTGCAGCAAAACCAATCTGCTTAGACCTGGAAAGAATAAAGGAACGTCACTGGTCTTGCTTGGCTGAAAAAGGAGGAACTCGACAGTGATTTCTACCATCTCCGGACCTTTTTAACTCTTAACTTCGCTTCCTCGTGACACCACCTGCTCCTGCACAGCCTGTTTCCTGTATCCAGCCACTTGCCCGCCCCATCCTGTTTGCCTTGGCCAATCGACATTGTGATTTCCTGTTCGTGCATCAAACGAGGAGTAAGAAATAGGCAGAGTCCACTTCCGCAGCACAGGAGGAGAAGGAAGAGGCTGCTGCTGCTGCTGCTCCAGGAGCCCAAGTTAGAGTCTGCTGTTGCTAGTGTGTTTTGAAAGAGGGGGGAGAGAGAATGAATGAGCACATCTGTGAGAGTGAATGAGTGTGTATTTGTGTAGGAAGAAGAGATCCCAGCTGCATTTAGTGTTGCTCTGACAGCAACTCTGGTAACATATGCTAATAACGCTTCTGTCAGTCTTACCTAGATATGAATGGGAGTGTGGTAATATTGCAAAGCTTCCTGGCTCAGTCTTGAAGGTTTGGGGGAAGGTATGGGTAAGGGTTCTGGGTAGATGGGAGGGTGCTCAGCACCAGGTCTTTATAAAAGTTTCTTGAAATTAAATAGCTTTTAGTTGTTTTCTAAAAAGTTTAATATCTGTCATACTTCCAGTCTCAACCACTATATTATTCCACAGTGTGGGACACATAACAGAAGCAGCACATTTCCTAGTCTCCTGCAGATGGGCCTCTTTAACGGTGGGGACCTCTAGTAGATAATTATTAGTGGAATGCAATAATCTTCTAGGTGTATGCAAATTAAACAAGTCAGACAAATACCAAGGAAAAACACTTTGCAGAGACTTGTAAAACTTTACATTGTTTACAGTGCTCAATTGGCAACCAATGCAATTGAAACAGCAATGGAATAATATGCTTCCTAACAGAGGTTCCCATAACCAATCAGGCCACCGACTTCTTCAGGAGCTGTAAGGCACAAATACTAGATTTAGGAAAGCCAGCATATAGTTACATTATTTTAGGGCAGGGGTCCCCAAACCTGTCCTGGAGGGCCACCAGCCAGTCAGGTTTTTGGGATATCCTCAATGAATATGCATGAGAGAAAATTTGCATGCACTGCCTCCATAACATGTAAATTTTCTCTCATGCATATTCATTGAGGATATCCCAAAAATTTGACTGGCTGGTGGCCCTCCAGGACAGGTTCGGGGACCACTGTTTTAGGGGATGGGTGGGATTGAGCACCAGACACTGATATAGTTTTGAATTATTTTGGGAGGTGGAGATTGGAGGTGCTTTGTTACTTGATTTTTTTTTTTTTATGTGTGTACGTGCGTGGCTTAATCGGCTGATTAAACTGGCTAACTTTAGTCCAGTTCTGGACCACGACCAGACTTACCCAGATGTCATTACCTGGATAGCACTGAATATCAGCGCTACCAGGATAAGTTTAAGTCCCACACTTAGAAAGGAGCTTTCTTTTTTAATCTGGGTACATTTTAGCCTGGTAATGACTTTCCCTGGCTAAAACTTATCTGGTAAGCAGGATGAGGGAGATATTTAGAATCCCAGGTTTGTTCAGCTAAGTCTGAACTTAGCCAGACAAACCTTTCGAATATGTACATCTAAATTTCTTCAGAAAAATAAAATTGAAAGAAAAAAAATCACCAAATGGAGGGCGGTGTTAAGGGCAGATTAGTTCGCCACAGAAAATGGTAAATGTCTCTAACCTGGAGCTTCTTTTTTATGCTCTGGCTACAACAGAAGTGGCAAAGAGACGGAACAATGAGAGAAAGAGGAGAGACAGAGGCCTAGAATTTCTAACCTATCGCAGTGTCATGAATCACACGGTACAAGGGGGTGGGCCTGCGAAAGCCGACAGCGATCGCACCTCTGTGGTGCGATCGCTGCCGGCTTTTGCACCTAATAGCACCATCATAAAAGATGGCGCTATTGAGCGCGAAATTGGAAGCGAAAAGGCTCCTTACCTTTTCGCCATCCACGCTGTCTTTGCAGCGTCCACTCCGATGCTGCCCCGACGCCTCCCCTTCCGGTGGTTAGTCCTCCCCGATCTAGCTAGCGCTAGCTTTAGAAAATAACCCCAGAGAGAGAGAGAGTGAAATGAAAGGAGGGAAAGAGCAAGAATTTGTGTAAGAAAGGACCCAAGAAGAGCAAGGGTGAGGAGGAGACTCCTCAGCATGCTCCAGAGCAGAAGAAGCTATTCAAGTATGTTTTGAATCAGGTTTTCAAAGTCCTGGACTATTATACTATGCTTCAACTTGTTCATCTCCCAGAATGGGCTGCATGAATGAGATCTGAATGGAGCACAGCCCCTTATTCCAATCATGGAAGAAAGAATATTTTAGATTCCATCTGCGTAGTAACCATTTGCAGAACCTGTACCTTCTCTTGCTTTACACCAATACACCAGGACATCCTCCAGACTAGTTATGGCCATGGCTGTCTCCTTCCACAGCTTGTCTTTTGCTGTCATGGACATCTTGTTGGACACTTGCACTAGGAGTGGTGAGTAGTGCTCCAGGTCCCGGTGGAGAAGAAGACCATTCTAATCATCACTGATAAGGAAGTTGCGGGGCCATAGTCTACGTAGCCAAGTGCCTGTGAGGCCACTTCCACATTCTTCAGTTCAGGATGATGATGAGGCTTCTTCTCCCCTGCCACCTCTTTTTATCCTTCTTCCCTGTCTCCTGTCTTTTCCATTTCTTGTTCCCTCTTCCTCCTTCCAGTTTTCCTGCTTTCAATAGCTCCCCATAATCTTCTGCCAGCACTGTCTACAAATGAATTTGATTGTTCAAAATGTTATATTTTTTCCCTTGGAGGAGATTTATCCCTTAATTGATCAAGGTACAGTATATTACTTTTTCCCCTGACAATACTGACTTTTTATTTGTTATGTTGGGTTCTCTATGTTGGCATAAGTGGGGGTGTGTGTCATATTTCTGCTATTTACTAGAAGTCTTACGCTTGAAAAAAATGGCAGCAGTGGCCTCAACTGGCCTGAGTGCCTTCAACGTGTGTCAAAGGTTGCTCTTTCTCTGAAAGTACAGTAATTAGGAGTATTTAGGGAGGTGAGACGCTCTGCATCGGGAGCAGTCATTTGAGTCAATAGAACTATTGCAGCAATGAGAAGTAGAAAAGTTATGAGTAAGGATTATAGGAGTTGGAGCATTTCAGGAGATTCATCTCCCCACAGAGTGGTGCCAGTGGACCTCATCCTTTCAACAGGGAAGATGGTTTAACAAAAGTGAATCCAGGGTTCTATGTAGTGCCCCAGGCTTGCTATATGATTATATTATATGCAGCAAGTGAAACCATAAGGCTGGAACTCCTGAGAGACTGCCAGAGTGAAGGGGAAATTTCAGAAGAGGGAATCAGAGAAGATTTGTCCTTGAGGAGGTCTTGACTGACTAATCCACTGACGATTTGTCCTGGAGCTATACCTGACTGTCAAAAGGTTCAGAAAGGAGCTCCCTGTGTTGGTGATTGAGAAGAGAGGGAAAAGAGAAAGAGAACACAGCCTGCCCTACCAACCAGATAATGGGAAGGGCAAGGGAGGAAGGGTATCTGCCCTAAGAGCTGACTATTTTTGGGAATTCTGTGGCGTCTTATGGAAAGAGACTGAATTTATTTTTGTATTTTTTACACTTTGTTACTGTTGGTGTACTGTCAACTGGTGTACTGTTTTTGGAATCGTGTCAGTATTTATGAACAATTAATAAGTGTTAGCTTGGTGATGTTGGAGTGAATGAGTGGCAAACAGAAGATCCCCAGTGTGAAGAAAACCCCAAGGTCCTTGAAAGGCTGCATCTTCCCCTCCCCTGTGCAGGAACCTTGGGAGGTCATGTGGTCGTGCCTGGTCAGTGACCCTCTCTCTGTGTCCCCATGACCATGAACTGACTAGGATGGGGGCTACATTAACAAAGTAAAAATACCATGTAATATTTTTACATCTCATTAGTTCAGTATATAGTGTGATATCAGATGATTTTCAACACATAACAATTGTGGTTAAATCACCCATGGCAACCAATCAAACTGAAACATATCAGTAAATTTGTCTCACTATGTCTGAGGCCAGCAGGATATTTGTTTTGAACGTGCTCACTCATAATATGAAGAAGCAAATTAAAATCTCTTTTCACTGAAAATCCTGCAATGTAATTTCCCTCATTGTCTAAATTTTCTGTCTGTCTAAGGAAATAATAGCATTTACATATTTCATAAGAAACCAGTCCCACCAATTAACATGTGTTGAAATCCAGAAGTTACCATTTTTTTCCCTAAGACAAAGTTTAAAAGTTGATAAAATACATGTGTCTGGATTGTCCTCTCTTATTTTTAGATGTTTTCATGGAGAAACCAGATGTAAGAAGAGAAAGCAATCATTAGTGTGCTTATGGAACTGTCACATTGCACTCATTTTCAAAGTGCTATATGCTGGCCAAACTCCAGGCTGTTCAGCTCTTTGCTGAAGACATTGGTCTCATTTCAGTGCTTGTGTCAGCAAAGCTATTCTAAAATCACCCCCTTTAATCACCCTGTTATCTCATATAGATCCTGCTTAACATTTGGAAAAAGAAAAAAAATAGTATAGTAATGCAATGGTTGTAAAACTTTGAATTAGCCCAAGTTTTTCTTATGGTATAAATTTGGCAAAAAGTAAAAAACATATATATTTTTTTTATTGCACCAGCTAAAAGATGCAGAAATAGATCTGTGGGACTTTTCCCATTTATTAAGTCCAGCCTTTTGTGCAATATTGTGTTGTCCAATATTTCTTATTGATCTGTCCATATCAAGATCTAAAGTAGGTCAAACATCTGTCCTAAAAAACAAATGATCAAGTAATTGCACCACAGGAAATCTATTGAGACCCTCAGATGAATCAAACATGATACAGAGGCAAATATATATATATATATATATATATCTTCAAATTCATGGAAATTAATGCTGTTTACTCATTTATAAATACTTCAAAAATGTGTTTAGATTTTAGTGCCAGAAGTACATTTCAAGAACAAACAGAAGTGAATCTGAAGAGATTATTTCAGCATGCTTGAATGAATAATGTGCAGCCTCAATTTTAATCTACTGTTCTTCCCAGTTCACTTTTTAAGATACTTTCCATATGATTGAAATCTTGGCTTGAAAATATCAGCAGGACACTGTGTCAAACAGCCAGCATGCAGAGCCACTAATGTAGACAGAAAGCATGTTCTAGTCAGTCATTCACCTGCCCTGAAACAAATTCATATTTTACTACTGCAATGTGTTAAAAATGAAAGTGTCTATTTATTAAGCCACATTACTACTAATTTGTGCCTTCCCTAAAGAGGATTTAATCAAGCCCCAGCATAAGGATCCCTAATGTGGCCATACTATTTTTTTTAACTCAGCTGGCAATCTGAATATTCAAATACTGAGGTTAGTAAAGGCTTTTACATACAGAATTTACCCCAAAATTTCAAAGCAAACATGTGCAAAAGTTTACTTTTGAAAATATTTGGGTAATCGGCCTGGTATGTGCACAGATTAATTTGGACAAAGTTAGACATCCTCTTTGGTGCCTAACTTTGCCCCCGCAATGCCTTTCCTCAGTTCACCTACAAGGCTATTCACTAACAGGTAACACGTGCTTTGACAAGCTATTTTCTAAAAGTCATTTGTACAGCCATACAACAGGAGACAGGCATCAAAGTGATGTCAGCATCATTTTTAAGATCCAGCTCCCAGGACAGCAGTAAATGGGCTTTGCCCCTGTTCTTAGCAATGCTTTTAGCAAGATCCACAGGAAGGGGTAAGTGGGGGCCAGGGAAATTCCAGGCCTAGGCACATTTTTATGGGGAAGTGGGACGTGCCTGGTGAGGCCTCGGCTGAGATTGGGAAGGTCCAGCTGAGGAGACACAGCTTAGTAGACCCAAGCACCAGGCTCAGATTTTAGGTGCAGGAGTGGGGATTGGAGGTGACCGATAGGACCAAGGAAGGATTTTACAGAGGGAGAGGGTAGTTGGAGAGCCATGGGAGGCTCGGTTTTTCTGTTTTTTGTTGGGATTTTTTTTTTTTTTTTGCTTTGGGCTTTTTTTGTCACTTTAATGTTTCTTTTTTTTTTCAGTTTGTGACAAATCAAACTGAAAAAAACAATGAAGAAACAAAAAATGAAAAACAAATCATGAAATGAAAAAAACCAATTGAACTGAACATTTTTGGGCTGCTCACCCCTAGAAGAGAATGATTCTATGAATGGAGTTCTGATGCAGACCCTGACATATCGAAACATAGCATATGACAGGAGGAGATTTCAAGATTCATATAAGTCGCCAGTTTCAATTTCCAAGTTTATGTTATAAGTCACTACTGCACTTTTCCCCATTTATTGTTCAGGCTGTATTTAGTCTACTTACACAATACTAGTGAAAGGGTTAATTACTGTTTTATTCTGGTGTGATGATTCTATCTGGTCTGTACAGCCACAAGTGAGAGGTTGTTTGAGAAGGGCACAGAATTGTAGTTTTGGGGTAACTGGGACCCTGTCTCAACCCCCACTCAGGCTACGAACCTGAAAATAAATAATAGTGAATATAATTTCTCAAGTGGTACCCCCCAAACATAGGGGTAATTCATAGCCTGAACCAAGGGGTGAGGGCATAATGATTCTATGTACATACCCAATGCTTTCTTAAATTCTAAATTACATTTTTATTTATTTATTTGATTTTAATCGCTTATTAATTGCTTTACTGATATAATCTTTCTAAGGGATAGACAATATAAATTTAAAACATAATTTCATATGCAATGAATTCAAGTAGAGACAGAAAAATACTGTACAACCTTTTCTTCTCATGCCATATAAGCTTTTAGACCTCTACTGAAAGATCCAATTAAAGATTTTTATGTTGCTCTAAAATCCTGTGGAACATAACTTTCAGACATCATCAACATGTACCATCCAGTCTATTTTGTTTTCTTTCAGTGCTCAAAACTCAAGTATTCATGCTCTCAGTCTCTCCCCTCTGCACACCAGAACCCGTGAAATGCCGTGGAGGAAACTATGGTTAAATTCTCACAGTGTTGGTGATGAGATCATGAATAATCACTACAGGCCGAAAAATTACTGACACCTTACTTACAGTCTGAATTTCAGAAATACTCTGTGACAAGTATAGTGAATTTCAGACCCATTAATTGCACTGTAAATTAAACTGTATTCATGAGTACAGCACAACATCAAACATCAGACTTTCAGAGGATCCCAGAATGTTCTTGATTTGCATAAAAAATGTGCTTAGTTTTTCCACCATGAGAAAGCTAAAATAATGCAATACAAATGAAACATCCGGTATATATTTATTTATTTATTTATTTATTTAAGATATTTCTGTCTTAACAATGTGTAACTGACCAATGCTGAAGAAGGGGCGTAGAGTGGGATTCCAAGGGGGTCTGCACAAGTTGTAGAGGAAGCCTGGGGAGAGTCAGATATTTTAGATTGAGGGACTGGGGATATAGGGATATCCAAAATAAGGGGTTTGAGAAAAGAGAATGGAATCATGCTGAGCAAGGGAACATCAGAATTGGGGGGGAGGCAAGAGGGAGGGGCATGTGGATGGTCCACGACATGATCTCCCCCAATTTTAATACTGATAACATGGCAAATCAGTGTGCTGGCAGTAGGAGTTTGCATTCACTGTAAACAAATGCCACATCGAAGCAAAAAATGGCTTTCCTCAAAAATACCCATCAAATTTCAGGTATGTTCAGTTCATTAAAAAAAAAAAAACAAGTGTCATGCTTGGTCTCCTAGGGCCCTGCCTGCACCACTGTTTCCCAGGGCTTCCCTGGAACCTCTCTGAGCCATTTCAACCCCCTGAAAAATATATTTGGGCCAGAGGCCTCCCCAGCCCCACTTACCTCTTTTGTGAGGGTCATAGTGGAAGAAAGGGACAATGGTGATACCCACTCACTGGTGTCCCACTGGTATCCCTTTAAAAACGGTACTGGCCAGCCATGAGACTGGTGCTAAAGTGATGCCAGAATGGTGCCTGTCTCAGATCCAGCAGGCATCCTTATGTTGTAAGGCCTGAGACATTTGCCATTTTGATGACACATTGGCACCAGGCTCAGGGCCAGTTGGTGCCATTTTTAAAAGGATGCCAGAGGGGCAGGAGCAGATAGTTATTGCCTCTGCCCCTTTCTTCCTCACGACCCACACAGAAGTTTACGTGGGGCCCGTGGAGGTCCCTATGCACATCAGATTTTTCAGAGGGATGGAAGGGGGGTTGTAGGGGGTCTGGGGAGACCCTGGTTGGACTTGGCTCAGCCCAGCTGGGTAGGTCCGAGCCTTGCGAGTTTCTTGGGAATCAGAGGGGCCCAAGGAGGCCCCAGTTAGCCTTGGCTTAGCCCATCCAAACAGGCCCAAGCCCCTCAAGTTTCTTGGTGGGAGATTAGGGCCTCATGGCAGCTGCATTGTTTTGCTTATGGAGGTTTTTTAAAAATGTATTTTGGATTGGCAAATGACACTGAACCAAAAAAATGGGGGAAAAACCACCAAAACTAAAAATCTAACCAAACCAATATTTTTGTTTCGAACACATCACTAGTTATCAGCTTATTACAGCTCTGGACAGGAACTAAATTAAACACACTTAAAGTGTGCATTAAATTTAGCTCCTGTTATGAGCCCTTAGTAAATAGCATGGTAAAGTCTAATGAGGTTGCTATTTTCATGTTTTGTATATAAAATGCATAAAATGTTGATATATTGGCCAAAGGATATTCTGTACTGCATTAAGAGCTTAGTAAATAGCATGTTAAAAGAAATTAGCTCGCAATAAGTATAACATACTTTTAGCACATACGTTCCAAGGCAGTATTAAAAATAAAAAAATAATTGTACATGTTTTTATGTGTGGAAGATGGTAGACATACACTAGCAGGAAAAGTCAAGGTTCAGAATTGTATATTTCTACTGCTACTTCCGAATTCCTATTCATGTACTTACCACTGTAACTTGACTGATTTTCAGCTTAACTGGGTTTTGTTGTTGTTTTACAAGATTTCATCCAGTCTGACATTCAGATAACAATCCATAAAGACAGAATTCTATTTGACATCTCTGCAGTGCTACATAGGAGATAATTTTCACAACTGTGCAGGCAGGGGCCAAGTCGGCAGCTACTTTTACCCATTAATTTTTCACCAGTTCTCAAAAGGGAAAATATGAGTATGTTCACCCTTTGAAAACTGCCCAAGGAAAAAGATAGGCACCAGCTTTTTCCGTAGGTACTTTTCCCAGCTAACTAGGGATGTGCATTCATTTTTCATGAATTAGATAATGTCAACGATATTGTTTAATTCATCATGGTTCGGTAGCGCCGATATACAAAGTGTTTTTTGCCGAAATTTCGGCAAATTTCGTATTTTGTGTTAGTGCACACTAACGGGGTTACTGTACACTGCATATCTCTTAGGGGCGGATTTTCAGAGCCCTGCTTGCCTAAATCTGCCCAAATCTGGGCGGATTTAGGCGAGCAGGGCCCTGCGCGCCGGTAAGCCTATTTTACATAGGCCTACCGGCGCGCGCAGAGCCCCGGGACTCGCGTAAGTCCCGGGGTTTTCGGAGGGGGCGTGTCGGGGGTGTGTGTCGGGGGTGGGCCCGAACCGCGCGGCGTTTTCGGGGCGTGTCGGGAGCGTTCCGGGGGTGGGCCTGGGGGCGTGGCTACGGCCCGGGACCTGCCCGGGACCCGCCCCCAGATTGCGTCCCGGCGCGCTAGCGGCCCGCTGGCGCGCGGGGATTTACTTCTCCCTCCGGGAGGCGTAAATCCCCCAACAAAGGTAAGGGGGGGGTTTAGACAGGGCCGGGCGGGTGGGTTAGGTAGGGGAAGGGAGGGGAAGGTGAGAGGAGGGCAAAAGAAAGTTCCCTCCGAGGCTGCTCCAATTTCGGAGCTGCCTTGGAGGGAACGGGGGTAGGCTGCGCGGCTCGGCGCGCGCCGGCTATACGAAATCGATAGCCTTGCGCGCGCCGATCCCGGATTTGCGCGGCTACGCGCGTATCTACTGAAATCCAGCGTACTTTTGTTTGCACCTGGAGCGCCAACATAAGTACGCCTATTCGCGGTTTTTGAAAATCTACCCCCTTAGTGCGTAGTAATACCAATTAGTTCGCACTGTTTTTCTAGCTAATGAACTCTTCTGAATTGATACTTTTTAATTTTTAAGTTGCATTTTTTTAGTGCGCACTAACATTAGTTACAACGCAATACTACATACTGTGGGGTGGATTTTAAAAGCCCTGCTCGCGTAAATCCGCCTGGATTTACGCGAGCAGGGCCATGCGCGCTGGCGCGCCTATTTTCCATAGGCCCGCTGGCGCGCGCAAAGCCCCGGGACTCGCGTAAGTCCCGGGGTTTTTCGAGGGGGGCGTGTCGGGGCGTGTCGGGGGCGGGGCCGATCGGTGCGGCGTTTCGGGGGCGGGATGCGGCGTTTCAGGGGCGGACCCGGGGGCGAGGTTTCGGGCCGGGGCGGTCCGGAACCGCCCCCTGATTGCATCTCCGCGCGCCAGCAGCCCGCTGGCGCGCATGGATTTATGTCTCCCTCCGGGAGGCGTAAATCCGGGGATAAAGGTAGGGGGGGGGGGTTTAGATAGGGCCGGGGGGGTGGGTTAGTTAGAGGAAGGGAGGGGAAGGTGAGGGGAGGGCGAAAGGGAGTTCCCTCCGAGGCCGCTCCGATTTCGGAGCGGCCTCGGAGGGAACGGAGACAGGCTGCGCAGCTCGGCGCGCGCCGGCTGCCCAAAATCGGCAGCCTTGCGCACGCCGATCCAGGATTTTAGCAGATACGCGCGGCTATGCGCGTATCTACTAAAATCCAGCGTACTTTTGTTTGCACCTGGTGCGTCAACAAAAGTACGCGCTCGCGCTGTTTTATAAAATCTACCCCATAGTGCGCTGTAAGTTCAATTAGGGCGCACTAACTAACCTGTTAGTGCACACTAATGGGCCTTAATGTGCATTAACATTTAGCTAGTGCACACTATCTTGTTTGGTGTACTGCGCATTAATGCTGAGATAGTGTGCACTAACTGGTTGTTAGTGCAGAGTAAGGCCCATTAGTGCTCACTAATGCACTTCGTCAAAAATTGCCGAAAAAAAAAAAATGAACCGTTGGAAAATGAAATTTTCCACGGAGCGCCCGATCCGAAGCCTGAACCAATATCTTTAAACGAAGCACATCTCCTAACACAATGCACACAGTTTTGACAAGGGATATTGCTTTGGCCCTCAGCTTAACCCTGCATGTCATTGTCTTGCCTGACCTAACTTTGCCCCACGAAGAACACCACCACAAAAATGTGGATAAAGTAGGCACACTGTTGAACAATTTTCCAAGTTTTACCTGCATACAGGGTGGGTAATTTTCAAACAGCCCTTTTGCCCAGGTAAATCCATATTTGCAAGGGGAAATGAGTGTTTGAAAAGCACCCTCCCTGAGAGCATCTGTAGTAATAAAGGTTTAGTACTAAATCTTCCCTCTTATTTATTTATTTTTAATTTTTATAGACCGAAGTTCTTACTTACTATACATAAAAAAGATCTGCAATAATCACTTTCTTACAAACTGCTTTCATAAGATTGTCTTGTTTCTCATGTGAAGACAGGGATGGCAACTTTAAAATGAGCATGCATGCACCCATATGTGCTCATATGTGGGTGCGAGTGCACATGCACTACCATTTTGTATCATCCCTGCAAGTGTGTGCACATTTTATAAAATACACCCCAGTATGCACATATGCTCCTAACTTTAAGCACTTGTACGAGCATCTGCTAATCATGCATTTTCCTTAGGAAGCATCAGCTTTTACACGTGCAAGTGAGGTAATTTTATAACAAATGTGCATGCAGAAAATAACCAGTTTTATAAATTAGTCCACCGGTTTGCCCAGTCTATCTCTATGTTATCAAATCTCCCCTGGTTATTCAGCCGACACTCCCTCCAGTTCACCTGAAACTCTTCACGCAGTTGGTAATTGGATATAGTGTTCTTGTGACTTGCACGATAAATATCCTAAGAAAACGGCAGCAGGTAACAGCCGTACGTGCACCACTTGCGCTGGGTATACAGTTATGGGGCAGATTTTCAAAGGGATACGTGCGTAACCCCCGAAAAGCTGCCCCTGCCTGCCCCTGTGCGCGCCGAGTCTACCTTGCATAGGCTCAGTGGTGCGCGCAAGCCCCGGGACGCACGTATGTCCCAGGGCTTGCAAAAAGGGCGTGGGCGGACTGGGGCAGTCCTGGGGCGGGGTGTGGCCTGTGCCTGGGATCGCGAGCCGGCCATCGGCCGGCGCGCGTAACTTCTTCAACAAAGGTAAGGGGGGGTTCTAGGTAGGGCTGGGGGGTGGGTTAGGTAGGGTAAGGGAGGGGAAGGAGTGAGGGGCGGGAGGGAACGGAGGCAGGCTCCGCAGCTTGGCACGTGCAAGTTGCACAACTGTGCACCCCCTTGCACGCCAACCCTGGATTTTATAACATGCGCACGGCTGCGCGCGCATGTTATAAAATCGGGCGTAGATTTGTTCACGCCAGGTTGCGCGAACAAATCTGCGCCCGTGCACAGGTTTTAAAATCTGCCCCTATGCGCATAAATACTGGCCCCACTCTGAAATGTCCCTACCCCGCCTCTTTTTAAAGCACTATGATTTGTTCACTCACTAGTACTTGTGCGCATAATTGTGAGGCTTATAAAATACGTCAGACATATGCATGTGATAGATGCACGTGCATCTGCACTTCTTGGTATGTACATCTCTTTTAAAATTCACCCTTGTGAGGCAAACATGAGATTCTTTCCTCTCTGGACTCTCACAGCACAGACTGGCATGCTGTTCTACTGACCTATTCTGCAGGACAACTTTGCTAGTCAAAACAGTCTCGAGGTTTTGAATGAATGTCAAGTTTCCCCAAGCCTTGAACTACAGTGTAGTCTTCCAGAGGAAACAACTTGTGGATCAGAGATAAGGATATTACTAAGCAGAGACAGACAGATCCCATTTCCTTACAATCTCTCTCTGTCAATTAGCCTATCAAATAAACTTCTGTATTTAAAAACAAAACTGCATGAGGAAGTGAATTTTATCTGGATTGACTGTCTTTCCATTCATCCTCATATTCTCTGAAACAATCACCTGTATCTTGAAAAGGGATTTAAAAATTATTAAAATATATTTCAGAATCGTCGTAAGCATTATCATTGATAGTACTGCAACAGGATGACTACAGTTCTCATTTCCTCATGCAGTTCTGCTGAAATATCTTTTTTAATACAGATCCAACAGTTTAGAAGCAGTGAGCAAATCCCTTTCTAGCTATTCTTTTTCACACTGTTTCTACTCATATCTCTCATACAGTACTAAATGTGCATTTGCCCTAGACTCATTGCTGCTTGTGTTCATGCTAGAAGGAGACTAATCTTGGAATAACACTAAATCCACTCAGTGCAGTGGCTTCACTACCAGATTATTTATTCCAGGAGCAGATGCAGCCAACACCAGGATGAAATCTGAACTCAAATGGAAGCTGTGGCACATTTAATCCAAGAGTAATTTCACGGTGTGAAAAGAACAGGAGACAAAAGCCAGGAGAAAAATCCCAGAACTGGATACTGTACTAATTAAGCCAGGAATAGAAGGATATGCATGTGAAAACAGCAACTATTGTGTACAGAAGCAGTAGGAATAAGAATGCAAAGCAGTTAGAGGCAAGAGGCAATGAATTTTAACTTTCTCAACATTTTACCCTGAAATCCTCTTGGTGTTACCGAATAAATGCTTTGACGCCAGGTTTGTTAAAAAAAATCTTTTTCAGAAACCTCAAATGCAAGAATGTGTGCCCTACGTTCATTAATTATTAATTCCAAAAGCCCTAGAAAAAGAGCAAGTGAACCGAAGGATATTTTTCTGCAACCAAAAAGTGTAACATTTAAAACGGAAAACAGAAACCAGAGCTGAGGGGTCATGGTAAATAAATGCAAATACATACATTTAAAAAAAAAATTAAATAAAACAGGAGAATGAAATAAATAGAACGTAAAATAATTAAGTAAGCTAGTTTTGCAACCTTCACCTAATTTCAAACTCCACTCTGTTTTGTGTTTCTTCCCCTCCCTCCCCCCCCCAGCCCCCGTCAAAAGAACCAAAAAACAAAGAAAAGCTGGGGACTTAGAAAAGCACCTGATAAATGTAGATGGTACCGATGAGTATGTGCAGTACCAGTCAATTTCTTTGTTATGAAGGCACTGGACGTCTATTCTAACAGGAGAGGACATTCAGTCAATGAACTTTCTCAACAGGCAGCCACATCCCTGCCTATTGTAACTCTTAGTGGGGTTTTAATCTCGAGGGTACACAAACATATATAATTATTCGGGGCTCTCCTGCTAACGATGTACTCCCATGCTCAAACTCTTAATCCTGGGGGGGGGGGGGGGGGCGTAGGGGGGTCTTTTAACTGATTTGATGATAAATAAATTAAAGATCGTTTGCCCATATTACTGAAGTTACATCTGCTTGCTGGTACAACTGTGTATTTGAAGGGAAAAAAACAACTGATTTCAAATACTTTTTATTACAAATGTTTACAATTTGCAGTTCATTAAATATGCCTTGTGAGACCTATCCAAAACATTAAAAAACTTCCCAAAGTCATTCACACTACCAATCATAAATACAAATCGAAAAGTGTAAAAAGCATTCACACCAACATGTAGTTGTGAGTGTGAATGACTTTGGGAGGTTTTTAAATATTTTGGATAGGTCTCACATGGCATATTTAGGGGCAGATTTTAAAACCTGCGCGCGGGAGCAGATTTGTTCGCGCAACCCGGCGCAAACAAATCTACGCCCGATTTTATAACATGAGTTCCCTCCGTCCCCCGCACCTTCTCCTCCCTTCCCCTAACTAACCCTCCCCCCAGCCCTACCTAGAACCCCCCTTACCTTTGTTGAAGAAGGCAGGCGTAACTTAGGCAGGCGTAACTTAGGCGTGCCGGCCAATGGCCGGCCTGATGTGCCTGGAGCCTCAGGCCACGCCCCACCACACCCCCCGGACTGCCCCGGACTGCCCACGCCCCACCCCTTTTTGCAAGCCCTGGGACATACGTGCATCCCAGGGCTTGCGCGCGCCACCGAGCCTATGCAAAATAGGCTCGGCGTGCGCAGGGGGTTTTTAAGGGTTACACACGTAACTGACGCGCGTAACCCTTTTAAAATCCTCCCCTTAATGAATTGTAATTTGTAAACATTTGTAATAAAAAGTATTTGAAATCAGTTGTTTTTTCCATTCAATTTTCCTGTTTTGTTACTATTGTAATTATTGAAGGGTGTTTTTCTGTTATTTTTTATTTGTTTATATATGTGTATTTCTCTGTAGGTATGGGTCCTTTTATTTCAGGCATCTGGGTAGAGTTCCCATGGTGATTTTACTTGTACAGAGCTCTTCTGGCAGCTAACCCAGAAATCCTATTAGAGAGGTCCCACTTCATAGCAACAATCCTACCATACTTCATCTCCTTCCTGGATACCCAGCCTGTCCTGTTCCCATGGGTGGGATCTAGTTGGGGTCTCCCGATCTTGGTCTTTCATCCTTAGTTGATATTTCTGGGGACTTTTCTTGGGGAAAAGTCAGATTGGGATCAGGCTTCCTCAGCACTGCAATCTCCGTGGGGAGGGAGGATCCAAAAACCTTCCCACACTGCTGTGTCCAAAAAATATTTCCGAATATAAATACTGGATACACCTTCAGCCTTCACTGTCTCTCGAAGGAGAATCCTTCACTGGTGCTTGTCCACCTAGGGTTTAGAGTGGACTCACAGGTCTTCGATCCACTGGCTAACAGTCTTTTTGCCCCAATAGGGAATCAGGCTTAAAAATCTCTCTCTTCTATAAATAAGTGGAAGAAGGACCCTCTGTCAGAGAGTGCGTGGGGAATTATCACTTCTAATTGAAACTCCTTTTGAGTGAAGCTGGTAGGCCTCACCTGAGTGTAAAACATAAACATTCCTACTGTGTCAAGGCTTCCTAAAACTGATCCCACGTAGTTCTAAAATGGCTGGGCTAAATAGAGCTGAAGCATCCAATCACAGCCCTCCAGATGGGATGGACTGAAGGGGGATGGATGGCTCATGATATTAAAGTTTTCTACAGGGACCTAGTGACATCTAGTGGCCATACCGTAGGGGTACCACACTATATTCCATCTTGACTTAATACAGCCAAGACGGAATGCCTTCTTATCACTCCAGAAGATGTTGACCACCAACAACAGTTGCATGCTAACATCCAAATCTCTCAAGCAAGAGATCTGGGAGTCATAATCGATAGACACCTGAGTTTAAAGAAGTTCATAAACCACACTACCAAGGATTGATTCTACAAACTACAGGTTCTCAAAAGACTCAAGCCTCTACTATACCATCATGATTTCAGATCTGTTCTCCAGGTTATCCTGTTCTCTAAGGTAGATTATTGTAATTCTATTCTTCTAGGTCTCCCAGCATCCACCATAAAACCCCTCCAGATGCTCCAAAATGCAGCAGTGAGAATCCTGACGAATACTAATAGGAGAGATCACATTACGCCTATACTCAAGGATCTGCACTGGCTCCCAGTTAACTTTAGAATCCTCCACAAATCTCTCACTATTATTCACAAAAGCGTCCACCATTAGGCCCCCCTGGACCTGCAATTTCCGCTCAAACTACACACCACGTCTAGACCTATGAGGGAAGCCTACAAGGGATCTCTACACGCCCCCCTAAACAAAGTCGTGCACCGATCAACCATCAGAGAATGGGCATTCTCAACAGCGGGTCCTTCCATCTGGAATGCCATACCCCCAGACTTCCGGCAGGAATCTTGTCTTCTGACTTTTAAAAAAAACCTCAAGACATGGTTGTTCGGTCAAGCCTCCTCCTGTTCCTAGACTAGCATTACTATAGCATAGCCATGACATAGTTCAGACGTAGGACTACCAAGCTCTCCCCCATACATAACTGTATTTAGTTATCGAGTTCTGCCCCCTCTACATTTCCAACTCCCAGTTGTATTCCCTTGTTTTATTGTAACTTTTACTTCCTCTAGTTATGGTTTAATGTTTATTGTTATTGTTAAGGTCTTTTGTTCCCTGTAAACCGAGTTGATTTGATTTGCATCAAGAAAGTCGGTATAAAAAAGCTTTAAATAAATAAATAAATAAATAAATAGATATATTTTTTGTTACAGTTCAGTATGCACACAGGAAAAACAATCCCACTGCATTTTTCTGAAACAAAAATGCATTCTATTTTATTATAAAACTCCTTCCCCCCCCCCAAAAAAAAATGTTGTCACTATATATTATAACTAATAGTTTCTGATTTCATGGTCCTTTCAGTCAAACATGCTCATGGAGATTTCCGTATTTACAGACACTGGCAACTGCATATACAGTATTAATACATGTCATTTCTCTCATTGGCACTGGTACCATGGATGATCCTAATATCCTCGTTAAAAGAGGGAGGGTACTGAATGGCACTGCAGTTGTGGGTAGCAATGAAAGATAAAATAAGCACATGTTCACTTTTGGCTTTATACAGATCCTTATTTAATCAATTAGCAGAACAAAACACTGTGAGGACATGGTAAATCAGTAAACTACTACTTGGTGGAAAATCTACTTTTTTTTTTTCAGTTGATGCTTTTTTTCCCTTCCTGTTTGAGTTACTATAATGGTATCCCATCGTTCAGCTGGCTGTGTATAAAAGAGAACTAGTATATTCAAGGTTACTTAGTTGAATGAAGTTATTTTCATATTTTCCATATTTAGCTGTGGCCTTTGTTACAGTCTTCCCTTTTGCAGCATAAAGATGCAATAAATTTGTACCCCTGAAGGCCATAATGATGACCATTACCCAGCATTATTCCTCTAAAATCGTACAATGAAACTTCTTTCATGGCTATAAAATGAAAAGATGACCTCGGGAGTATAGACATTATTCCTGTAAAGTGCAGTTTCTACTACGCCAATGGGTAGGAAATGTCAGACTTAACAGGCACGACCTTGCTTCAGCAAGAAGCCTTGAACTGAGTTAGTTGCATGATATTCAACTTTTTTCTAAAACATTCATTAACCAACTTGCACTCTCATAACAATACTAACTAATTTCATTCAAAGTACATACTAATGTTAGATAATAATCCTATTAATTTTTCATGACTGGCAAATAGCTGACTATTCTAATAGCACTATATTTATTTATTTATTTATTTATTTATTTATTTAACGTTTCTTTTATACCGATGGCTGTTCGCACATCGCATCGGTTTACAGTGAACACAAAACCATTGGGCAAGACCCTTGAGTGAGGCCCTTACATAAAACAGATGATATATTGAACTAGGTAACATATAATAAAACTTTGGGAGGAGCCCTTACATCAAAACGATTTACATCAAAACTATGTACAAAATTAGTGCACAGTACCAAATCGACAGGCATAAGAGGCGTTCATATCAGGATATCAGAGTAAAATACGGAGGGGGGATTTATGTAATAGGGGGTGTGGTGGAGTAAGTATTTCTTATTTGTATTTATTTAAACATTTCTTACTCGCTTAAATAAAAAATCTCAAAGCGAGGAAAGGAACCCAGAATGGGTAAAACCAAATACAAATACAAATAGCTCAAAAACACCACCAAATCACAGAAAAATAAAATTACAAACAGTTTAAATAAAATGCATAATATAATAACAAATATTCATGGTAAATAAAATGAAAATAGGTCTGTGAAGGGGAGAAAAAGAAACAGACCTGGGAAGAGAAGAAACAGCAGGAATGGGAAGCTGGATAAGGAGTAAGAGAAAGAAGAAAAGGGCTGTATATCAGGAGAGGATGAATGACAGTAAAGGAGATGAAGCTGATGAGGAAATGAAACTCAAAGGAAGGTAGATGAGTGTTGGGGAGGAGATATGGAGGACCAGAGAATGAGTCAAAGACAGAGGAGGAATAAAAGGCTGGGGAAGGAGAGACAGAGGTTGAGTAGGAGGGATGAGAGTAGAAGATGTAAAGCTGGTAGGTAGGTAAGGGGGGGGGGGAGGGTGACTACAGAGTACAGGGTGAGAGAAGGGGAGAATTAGGAATAACATTTCAGTAAGTTCTGACCATCTCTGGGCTATTAATTCTTACATACTTAAAATTATTTTACATATCTTCAGGTCTGTCTGGACCTTATTCTTCTAGGCATCCATTTTGGAATGTATTATTTTTTACCTTATTGTGTATGTTTTATTGTATGTCACTTAGGGATTCAAGTAAGTGGCTTATAAATACAATAAATAAATAAAATATAGTTATGAGTTGATAGAGAGGCAGAGAAGTGAGAAATGGGAAAAAGATGAAAGGGAAAAATCAAGGTCAGAGACAGAAGGCAAGGAAGACAGGAGAGAGAAGAAATAAAAAATGGATAAAAATACCCTGGAAAAGACTTTACAAGAAGACTGACAACGGGAAAATAGGAAAAAGAGACCAGGTATACTGGAATTTGAAAAGAAATACCCAGACAACTAAGGTAGAAATGAAAAGATATTAATTTTAAGTTTTAGAAACTGGAACATGTCAGCTTTGGGAAAGTTGCATCTCTATTTTTTGTATAATGCAAAGCAGAGGAGGAAATGTATTTCTGTATCTCTTTCTCCTGTATTACACTGCTCATAGAATCTGGCTTCTTAGGGTTTTCATTTCATTTTTTGTCTGCATGTTTCAGATTTTAATGTAGAGTCCCTTGTTCTAGATAAGATCTGTCCATGTTCTGCATATGTGACCAAGGTGAGGGATTCTGCTAGCAAGTAGTTCCTATGTAGGGATCTGTAGCAATCCTATTTGTTTTGTTTCCACAACGGGAGGTGTACTGGTATTCTAGGGCCCGGTATAATATTTACAATGCTGCCTTTTCAAAGGTTGGTTTGCTTGCTGTTCGAGTCCTTGGAGTTAACAATATGATAGGTGTGCTAAAATAGATGCTAAGTGGCTTTTTTGCAGTGTTTTGTATTACTTCACAAAGTATCTGTCAGCAGAAGATGTTTGTGTTACTGTTACTGCGGTGTCACCAGAATAAGAATTTTTTTTTTCCTGGTCAGTGTCCTAAGTTTGCTCTTGGGCAGAATTTCTGTGGTTGTAGAGTATGTTATAGAACTGAAGGTGCAGGATTTATATTGAGATTATGCCCCTTTCTATATAGGCTCCAGAATTCACTCATATATTTACCTAGAAGAAGTGGTTGAAAGAGGCTATCAATTAATTTTAATGGTAGTTTTACTGGGAGGATGAAACTGGATATGTTTTTTAAAATTGCACAGATGGGGCTTGTTCTTATTGGGCCAGATTTTTAAAGGAGCGCGTGCGGGGTACATTTGTGCGCACCACCCGGCGCGCACAAATGTACACCCGATTTTATAACATGCGCGCGCTGCCGCGCGCATGTTATAAAATCCAGGGTCGGCGCATGCAAGGGGGTGCACACTTGTGCACCTTGTATGCGCCGAGCCCAAGGGGAGCCCCGATGGCTTTCCCCGTTCCCTCCAAGGTCGATCCGAAATCGGAGCGGCCTTGAAGGGAACTTTTTTTTCGATCCCCCCCACTTTTCCCTCCCTTCCCCTATCTAACCCCTCCCCCCCCGGTCCTACCTAAATTCCCCCTTCCTCTGGTAGGTGTAACTTGTGCGTCATCCCCCAGAACAGCTGCTGTGCCGGAGGACTTGGGCCCGCCCCCGGAATGCTCGCATGCCCATGGCCCCGCCCCCGGACCACCCCTTTTTCAAAGCCCTAGGACATACGCACGTCCTGGGGCTTGCACGCACCGCTGAGCCTATGCAAAATAGGCTTGGCGCTCGCAGGGGTAGGTTTTCGGGGGCTACCCCATTGTGTCTCATATAGCCAATTTAAAGGCAGGGAGCCATGCTGTGGGAGTGGGTGTGATATATGGAAATGTCACTTTGACTTGCCCCTCTCCATACTTAATTTTCCCCACCACCCCTACTCTAATTATTTCTGTGTAGATGCCACTGCTTCCTGAAGGCAAAAAATACTCCCTTCTTATGTAGGACAGTTTTATCCTGAATATGACATGCATTTTGCTGCTGAAGGGTTGAAACCTTTCACTAACATATAATCCAGGTGGAGGCAACTCTAATTTTTGAGTGCCACAAACAGGTCTAAGTTTTATTTTTTTATTTTATTTAAAAAAAAAATTTTTGCACTTGTAGCAATAATTTGAGGCAGAGTACAGAAGAAAAATGTTCATCATGAGCCTTCATCAAGGACTTGCTACATGAAATTCTGTACAGACAATAGTAAAACATTCACATTAAAACCAATAACTTAGACACAATATTAAAAAAAAAAAAAAAGCTATGCCTTTATATTAAGTGGGTGTTTGTCACTTAGTACTGATGTTACTTCTATCATATTATTCATTCGATCTCACTGTGCTATGGTGGAACCTCCACGACTGCTTATAAGAGCAAGTATGTTTTTAGTACCTTTTTAAAAGAAATTTGAATAAGCTAGCAGTCTCAAACTATCCGGGAGGGAATTCCAAAATATTGGGCTCACAACTGAGAAACCCACTCCCTGGTTAGATCCAGTTAGGCTGCTTTAGCTGAAAGGAATTCTAGCAAGTTTTTGTTTGTGTGACAGTTTGTAGAGGCTATCCCCAATGAATATGCATAAGATATATTTGCATGGATTGCCTCCATTGTATGCAAATATATCTTATGCATGTTCATTGTGGATATCCTGAAAACCAGACCTACTTGTGGCATTTGAAAACTGGGGTTGCCTACCCTCAGTATAGTCCTTAGCGATAGACTCCTGGATCTCAAGTTTAGACTCAAATCCTTTATATGAAGAATCAACATTTTCAGTGCAACCTGAACTAAGACTCTCCAGAAGGGCAATTGTTTTCCATATTTTGATTAGGATAATAAACTCTAGGACTAGAAGAGAACTTTTCCACTGCTTTATAAGTAGAGGGAGGAGGGAGAGAAACAGGAGAGTCAGAAGAAGAAACCAACAGACCCAGGACTCCATTAGCAGCTATCTTCACTTCTACAATAGCAAGATTAAAACTCCCAGCTGAAAACTGGCTCTCCTCAGTGGCACCCTCCCAAGTAACAAGCTCTCTTCCTGTGGAATTTCATGACTCCAAGGCATGGGAAAGACTGTAGGTAGATTCTTTATCTGCAGACTCTCCACAAATTTTCAATGCAAACAGTATGCGCATACTTTTGTTTGGAAAATCCTCAGAAAATATGTGCACAACCTTGCCTGCACAAAATTACACCTGCTCCTGGCACAGTACAACTTGCGCATATGCATTTATGGGCATACTTTTTAAAATCAAAAGTATGCTCACAAATCTGAACTATATCCCTACTTCTCACTGCCAGAATGCCACTTTTTTGCATGCACAAAAGTATGTGGAACATCAAGTTACTCACATTCTGCACACAAAGACTGACAAATTTTCCAATGATCCTCTTTCAAACATAAAATCATTGTTTATCAATGTAAATGGTTTTGAAAATTTGACTCTAAAATTATAAATCATATGGTGTTTGTTTTTTTTTAAAGAACTGCTCCACAAACAAAAGAGGGGAGATACTGCACGTAATAATCAACAATCCAAGGGAATAGTGCAGTGCAATTATATGAAGAATCCACACAATGAGTCAAAATTCATGTAAATAATTTTTAGTTAGTACGGCAACTCCACGATTTCCAAAGTTACATGTAATGCAGTTTTTAAACAAGCCCCCGACACGGTCCCGTGTTTCGCCGTGCGGCTGCATCGGGAGGGACGGCAGTAAATTCAAATTTCTTAGCCAAGTGTCAATGTACTAACTAAAAATTATTTACATGAATTTCAACTCATTGTGTGTGTTTTTTTAAAGCCACTGAAGTAAATTTTAGGACCCGTGTGCGGGCACAAATATGCAGGGGTTTGCCGGTGCACATACATGGATGCGGCAATTTTATAACATACGTGTGCATTATAAAATCGGCTATACACATGTACATGTGCGCATAATTTTTTATTGATGAGCGCATCTGCACGTAAATGGTGACTGGAGTGCGTAAGTGGGGGGAATTTTTAATAGATACGTGCACCGATGCAATTACCTGTTTCCCCAGTTCGTTCCCAGTTTGCCCCAGTAAAGAGAGGACTTCCTAAACCCTCTAGCTAATTTGCCTTCCTTTTACCCTATTAGCCTTGTCCCTTAAAACCCCGCTGACAAACCTAGTTTTGTTTCACACCGTCCATAGCAGAAGTAAAGTTACGTGGTAAGAACCCAGGTGCACGCTTCTGCATGTAAATACTTATGCACAGACTTCAAGGTACAGTCTTAGCCTACCCATTCCTCACCTCTCTGCTCCTCTTGGTGAAAAATTTTTTATGCGCGTACCAGGAGATACGCGCGTACTCGCGTGATTCTTACAATCCACGCAGCACGCGCCGGGCTAAGTCACGGGCATTTCTCCTGAATTTGATGCACGTAAGGCTTTTAAAATTGACCAGATTGTGCAATAGTCTTACATCTACAGATAGAAAAGGAAAAAGGAAAGAGAATGATAAAGAAAGCATCTTCCCCACACATGACAAAAAGAGCTTGCCAATCAAGCACTGCACTGGTAATATTTCCCATAAAGCTCATTTTTTAGCACATCAGTCAGCCACTGTGGGCAATGAAGAGTAAGTGCTAGCAAGTTTACTCAAGCTCTACATAACATAATAAACTTGCAGTTTAAACTTCAACACTGACGGCCTGATCCAGCCAGCAAAATTCTGAATTGCTGTGACCTTGTTGGGTTGCTGTTTGAAATATACTGGCATGATGCTGAATTTCGAATAGCACAAGGATTGCTATCTTTCTGAAGAGGAAAAAGAGCGGATCAGTCAAGCTTGGTTTACTGCTTAGAGTGCCAGACTGGCATTCATCACACGTGGAACCTTCTGTCTGCTAGGTCACTATCTATATAACAGGATGTCCGTATTTTCAATACTACACAACAAATTATCCATGCTACTACATAATTAGAGCATTTATTGTCTCCCTACTTCTAATATATTGGCTGGGTGCCAGAGGGCTCAGCTCTTAAAACAATTGTAATAGATGAGGGTCATATAATAATCATAAAGATTGGAACTGAATTTAGTCCGTACATGAGGCAGGAAGAAACAAATACCTAAAAGATATTTACTGTAGAATTGTCAGCACTTGACAGGGCAATTTGTCAGAAAGAAAACACAACAAAGCATTATATTAAGAGGTACACAAAACACAGAAAACAAGCTTTTGATAAATGTCACTGAATTAACCATGCATCAGGAAGACGATTGCAGTGACACAATTAAACTGAACAGCTGCCATGAAACAGCACAATGAGAACAGTGACCAACATTCAGACAGAGGCTGAGGTCACTGGTCCCTGTCGGAAAAAGTACTGAAGGATGGCAGGACCTGAAGAAACATCTCACAGGTTTAGAAGCAGCATATTCTATATGTATGATAATGGTCATACTTGGACATCATGTTATTGTGCATACAACTCAAATCGGGATGTGCATTCATTTAAAGACAGATGGATGATCTGAAGCAAAACAGTTCATGTGTGTTTTCATTGCATTTAAAAATGAAACAAATGGACGGTGCCCCAATATATAACAGCAGCAGAGATAACTTTGAGTGAGTACTGATTCATGTGAGGGATTCTCAGATTCAGAAGATATAGAACATCGAGTAGCTTTTAAATAGGAGGGTTTTGGTAGTCTAGTTACTAACGTGCTCTCTTCTAGCGAGCAGCTGCAGGAGGCAGAAAGTGATACGGCCAGAGCACCCCTCAGAAAGAGTGGACAGGATGAGGCATGTTCCTGGCCTTTTCTCTCCAGGTCCACCCTCACCCTCACCCTCAGCCCTAGCAGCAGAACTCAATGATCCAGAGAGGGAAAGGATATTCCACAAAACATCAGAGGTGTGGAGATGAGAGTTGGGTAGGGCCAACGCTTTGCAGACTGCTTTCACTGTTGTAAGGCCATCAGTACAGGAAAGATACAATGGCCAATATCTAAGCAGCAATCAGGATGATGATGGAGGGCTGGCAGCTAGACCAAAGAGACAGGATTTTTTTTTCTGTTTTTGCTTTATTCACTGGAAGTGGTGCAAACATGAAAAACGCAGTGAAAGATGGGACTATGAAGAAATACATTGTTTTGCACTTGCCAACTTGGCAGTAAAGGATGCCCTGGGGACCAAGGAGGAATATGGCAGCTTAGTCCTGAAGGAACTGATAGAGAGGTACAAGAAAATAGCAGATATTTTCATTGGAGCATGAATGGTGGGAATCTGCTCCATGAGAAGCAGAAAGCAGTGGAGATGACTCTGCACTGGATGCAGGCACAAGGTAGAATTCCACCTTTCTGATGTTGCAGAAGTGGGTGTGTCTCTCCTTCATGATTTGTCTCTGGAAAGCAAAATAGGCATGGAGTGTTCCCAGGTCATTATGTCTGGCTATTTATGAAGTAGATGATATGAATCCTAAAACCTTTTAACAATGTCACGGAGGATCTCATTTCATAAAAGCAATCCTGAGTGATGTCATCCACATAGTCAATATTGTGAAGGAGTTTTCAGCAAGAACAGGGATAAGCACCAGAGTGTTAAAATTCATGGATTCCTTCCAGCAGCAGGCATAAGACAGGCTCAAATCCTTCACCCAAAAGGATATTTACATGTTGGCCAAACCGTGTGACCCACAAGTGAAATTCACTAGAAGATGCTGTTGGGAACACCAGAAGCAAAAGGACAGTGGAGAGTCAGCACAGGAAAGAATGAGTACCACACACACAACATTGTCAGTCTGAGCAGCACCCTGTCCGTTACCACTTGTTCCTCCTTAATCTGCCATACCCTCACCCCTGTGGGCATCACATAATGGACTCTCCTGGCATAGGCCATAGGTATAACTGATATTTGTGTTAGTAGAGGGCTTATCCTCTACTAGGAATGTGCAGGGAAAAAGTTTTCATTGCGTACGTGATACGTATTCGTGGGGGGTCAATTCCGTTTCATGCGGAAGTATGGAGAATTCCATAAGTTGTCGATATTAAATACGTTACTACGGCGAGTTAAATTATTGTGCCAGCTAAAATTAACTACAACCCCCCACCCTCCTGAGCCCCCCAAGACTTACCAAAACTCCCTGGTGGTCCAGTGGTGGGGTCCGGGAACTCACTCTCACCCTCGGTACTAGTTTCATCATGGCGCCAATAGCCTTTGTCACAGGGGCTACCGGTGCCATTGGTCAGCCCCTGTCACATGGTCATCGGCGCCATCTTGTGCTCCTACCATGTGACAGGGGCTGACCAATGGCACTGGTAGCCCCTGTGACATAGTATGGGCAAAGGCTATCGGCGCCATTTTGAGTCCTGGCATCGGATGGCAGGTCACTCCGGGACTCCCGTTGGACCCACAGGGACTTTTGGCCAGCTTGGGGGGGCCTCCTGACCCCCACAAGACTTGCCAAAAGTCCAGCAGGGGTACGGGAGTGACCTCCTTGCACGCCGGCCGTCTGATACCAATACTCAAAATGGCCGCCGATCGCCTTTGCCCTCACTATGACGGCGATCGGCACCATTTTGAGACTCAAAATCGCCGTCCGATGCCAATACTCAAAATGGCGCCGATCGCCTTTGCCCTCACTATGACGGCGATCGGCGCCATTTTGAGACTCAAAATCGCCGTCTGATTCCAATACTCAAAATGGCGCCGATCGCCTTTGCCCTCACTATGACGGCGATCGGCGCCATTTTGAGTATTGGTATTGGGCGGCGATTTTGAGTCTCAAAATGCCGCCGATCGCCGTCATAGTGAGGGCAAAGGCGATCGGCGCCATTTTGAGTAATGGTATCAGATGGCCGGCATGCAAGGAGGTTGCTCCTGGACCCCCGCTGGACTTTTGGCAAGTCTTGTGGGGGTTAGGAGGCCCCCCCAAGCTGGCCAAAAGTCCCTGTGGGTCCAACGGGGGTCCCGGAGTGACCTGCCATCCAATGCCAGGACTCAAAATGGCGCCGATAGCCTTTGCCCATACTATGTCACAGGGGCTACCGGTGCCATTGGTCAGCCCCTGTCACATGGTAGGAGCACAAGATGGCGCCGATGGCCATGTGATAGGGGCTGACCAATGGCACCGGTAGCCCCTGTGACAAAGGCTATCGGCGCCATGATGAGACTAGCACCGAGGGTGTGAGTGAGTTCCTGGACCCCACCGCTGGACCACCAGGGAGTTTTGGTAAGTTTTAGGGGGGTCAGGAGGGTGGGGGGTTTAACTTTTTATTTAGGCCGAATAAAACAGAAATCTGTTTAATACGTGGGGAGTCGCGATGGGTTTCGCCTCCCCACGTATTTAACAGATAGCAAAAAATAAGTTGCGGATTACAAATCCGTGGAAAACGGATGCACACCTCTATCCTCTCCTAACACAAATATCAGTATGCTAGCATTGAGGGTATGTGTAACACTGAGGCCCAGTCTGTTACTTCTGGCATGCCTCTCTCTTAGCTCAGCACTTTTCTATTTTCTTGTACTGCACTTGCAGTCTGGCCTGGTCTTCTCATGCTGTCTCTCTCTCTTGGTTATATTGGGATTTTTTTATCCCAAAACAAAAAATGTTTAGGAAGAAAGAAAAAAGAAAATGTTTTCCTTTTGCTACCTCTCTCCTGGTTGAGCTGCCCCTGATTTTCCCCAGCCTGCTCCAGGCCCTCTGATCATGTCTTTGAGAATTCATGCATTGTTGGTGCTGTTTAGCTCCTCTCACAGTGCCTTAAGGTATTAATGCCGGTATTTGGGCTACTTTGCCCTGTCATGTTGCCTTGGGCTATTCATGCCACTCTTGGTATCTTGCAGCTTTCTTTCCTCTAGTGTTCATGCCTGCCTGCAAGTTTCACTAAACTTGATTAGAAAACCCCATTTTTTGAGCTCAAAATACTATGAATTGCTTCCCCCATTGACTTTAATTGGAAACAAATGAATGATTGATATGAAAATATATATATATATATATATATATATATATATATATATATATTTTAGCTAGAAACCAAAGAAAATGAGTGCTGGAGTCAAACAAACTAAATGAATGAACTGAGCCAAAACATTTTTCTGCTCAAATCCCTATTCTCAAATATATGGATCAGTTCAAATTTGCTTCACATAGGGATAATTTTCAAAACTGTGCAGCTGGTGAAAAAGGCAGTGAGTGCTTTTATCTGTGGGTTTCGCAACAGTTCTCAAAGGGAAAATGCATACATTCATGCTCTTTGAAAATTGCAGAAAGAAAAATCCCCACAGAGGTTTGTACCAGCTTTCTGTGTGGATACTTTTTCCAGCCAATGCACATAGTTTAGAAAATTCCTAACTGCACCTCAAAAACACTTGTATGAAAATACATGTAAAAGTATTTTATTGAAGAACAATGCACGTACTGTAGCCCGAATACAGAGGAGTCAATTTGCAAGGGTAAATTACTTTTGAAAATTGCCTTCATATTATCTTATAGCTGGGTTTTTTTTTCTGATGATAAGATTGGAATCTGGTAGGCTCTTTCCCATTCACAGAACACTCCTTTTGCCAAAGGACAGATATTCATAACTTATGCAGATTTACTTAAGACCTTTATTTGTCTGCCTAGCTGTCTGGATATAGATTTCTAAATAAGTTTCCATAATGTACTGCAGAGCAGTTGCTTTTTAGATTGGCTAGAATTCCTTAAATAATTAGGACTTCTAGTTAATTTACTACTGTACGCAGGAAGACTTTGTTTCCAGTAATTACATTTAGTGCTTACATCTCACTCCTTTCCCACAAAAGGGATTAATTAATAGTCTAAAATCGTTAAGGTCAATATTCCAAAAGATGTGTCTGGCTAAATCCAGAACTAAAGCCAGACAAACCTGGGGTTTAAATAATTTAAATAAATAAATAAATAAATGTCCCCCCTCCCAGTGCTGTCTGGGCAAGTTTTAACTGGGTGACTATTAATGGGCTAAAGCATTGCTGGACGAAGAAAGAAGCAATGCAGGGCAGTTCCGGGGGCAGAGTTTCGACATATTTGGGTAGTACCGAGTATGAATGCTACCTGGCTAACTTTAACCGACCGCGTCTGGTCCTAAATTACCTGGCAGAAAAGGTACAGCTTAATTAAAATGGCACGCTGAGATTTGACAGCCAACTGACGATATCCAGACCCGCTCAGTGGATCGCTTTGGTACCTTCATGATGATACTAATGGCCAGATGCACAAACAGGCTTTTCCCGTTTTGTGTCCGATTCATGAAGGTGTTTTCTCATAAACACAGAAGGGGAGAAAAAGCCTTAGACGTGAATTTTCAAGAGGAGTTCTGCATGTAAACATAGCATATATTGTAGCAATTTTCAAAAGTCCACTTACATGCATAAAACATTTTGGAACTTCAGTGAAATTTCAAAGGAGTTCCGTGCATAAATGTAGCAGTTTTCAAAAGCCAATTTCAGCATATAAAACCCTCTCTGTTGAAGATTAAGGTGGGCTCTTTTGATTCTAGTTGCTTCAGTTTTTAGAACTCCTTTAAATTCAAGGCACATAATTTATAAGATAATGATCTATTTAATGTTTATTGAGCAAGTCACTATACATTAATGTACAACAGACACATCCTCTGAGTGGATATAACATATGAGTAATAGACACAGAAACAGAAGCAGACTGAAAACTAAATGAGTTTCCAACGAAAGACCAATGGATTTGGTGACTAATGACTGTAAAAAGGCAGAACACAGACTAATAATTTTTCATATTATTCTTTAATTAACTGACATAGGCACTTGGTTTTGCCATGTATTATAAATATAAGCGCTCCTGTGGTTAACTTCAACACCAAGTAGTAAAAATGACCATGAATTACAGCATAAATTTAAATTATATTTTTGTCCCAATCAATTAGCTTGATCTCATCTTTATCTTTATCAAAATGTATTAATCGCCTAAGAACTAGGCGATATACAAAATAAAAACATACACAAGATTTCAATCAAAACTTGCACAGACAATATATCATCTTTTTTATTTTCTCATGTTTTTGTTTGCTTTTTTATACTTTTTGGGCCAGATTTTATAACATGCGCGCAGGCTTAGATTTGTTCACGCAATCCGGCGTGAACAAATCTACGCCCTATTTTATAACATGTGCGCGCAGCCGCACGCATGTTATAAAATCCAGGGTCGGCGCGCGCAAGGGGGTGCACAATTGTGCAACTTGCGCATGCCGAGCCAAGCAGCCTCAGAGGGAACTTTCCTTCCGCCCGCACCTTCCCCTCCCTTCCGCTATCTAACCCCCCCCCTGACCTTTGTCGAAGAAGTTACACCTAAACTTGCACGCACCGGCTCTCAATCCCCCGGCCCTGTGGCTGTTCTGGAGGCCTTGGGCCCGTCCCCGGGCTGGCGCCCCGCCCACGGTCCCACCCCCGGAATGCCCATTTTTTCAAGCCCCAGGACTTACACGCAGGGGGAGGCAGGAGGCAGGGGTAGGTTTTCGGGGATTATGTGCGTATCTTACACACGTAACCCTTTGAAAATCTACCCCTTTGCCTTTATTTTTCCTTCCCCACCTCCTCTCTTTCTCCCCTCCACTTCCTCATTCTCTCTGGTCTCTTTGCCAATTACCCTTCCCTCTCCCATCTCACCATTTATTTTCTCCTGGCGGACAATAGCTGTGATCTCTCTTTCTGGGTAGGGTCTGCTAATTCACAAATTTTAGCAGATTACAGGAAGACACTCATAATAAAGCAGGTCAACAATACATCAAAATCAGATAACAAAAAAATGTATAGCAAAAGCATACAAGTCATAAACAACAGCAGCTCATGCTAACAGTGAAAAAAACATGAAGAAGTGTCAATTAACACATCTGTAGAAAAGTTAGTGGTTATCTGAGAAAGCAAAGTCATGTGGTGAAAGCACAGGTGAACAAGTGAGTCTTGAGCAGCTTTTGAAAACGGAGAGGATTGTGTTCTGCTCTAATATCTTCAGGAAGGTTATTCCATAGTAACTTGTCAATAAACATACATGTGTACTACCCATTTTATGTGCGTACAATAATCCACAATTTATGTGTGTCCCGTCGCAACAAATGGAGCAACAAATGCATATTGCTAATACACTGTGACTTGCAGAGTAATGATTCTTAACCTGGTCCTGAAGATCCATCTAAATGGCCAGGTCTTCAGAATATCTAGAATGAATATTAATGAGGCAGGTTTGCATATACTAGGTTTTCCAATGTATGCAAATCTAAGCCATGCATACTTATTAAGGATATCCTGGAAACCAGTCCGGCTAGGTGTGTCTTCAAGACAGGGTTTGAGAATCAAGTGGAATCAAACACGATGAGCTGGGAAATTAGTACCTGGCTTTGCAAGAGCAGGCAGTCCATAGCACATGTATGCATTTGTTAGGGGAAAAAAGGACAACGCTGCAGCTGCACTAGCAAAAACAAAAGAGATATTTCCTGACTTATAGCCACAGGAGGGATTAATCAAAGTAGATAAGGTATAGACAAATGTATAGATTCCCTTCCCCAGAGGAAGAGAGGAAGAGACCCAGAACAGTTAGCAGTCCTTCTAGTGCTACATTAACTCAAATCCTACTGCAAATCCTCAGGAGACATTGTGCCAGCATTGGCACTTCTTTGCATGCTACTATTTAAGATCAGAGTGGGTTTACTCCAAGTCAATGGGAGTCTGGCTGGGCCTAGCCCTGCCCACAGTATCTGGAATGCTACTAAACCCTTACTTCTCCAATTTCCCATGAGCCAGAATAGCTCTTCCAGCAGGGCTCTCGACCTGCATCACACAAAGACACACTTCCTTACAGCATTATACTTAATGCCCACAGTTTCCTGCAATTCCACAGCCACAGGATAATCCACAAAATCTGTCTTTTCTTGCAGATTTTGCTCATCTCTGCAGAACTGCCATGGAAGATGGGTAACAATGCATTCCAAGTCCCTCCCTACCCTCATGCTGATCCAGCAGAGGGAGAAGAGGAGAAAAGCGGACGCAGGGTCAGCTGCTTCTTCCTTTCTTGCCACCTGGGCCTGACTGCAGCTTTCAACAGAGAGACAGACGCTACCTGATTGTCTGCCGCTGCTCTCCTTCTCTTCCTGCCACCATGCAACAAGGGAGTGGCAGCAGATGAGGAGGACGCGGGAAGGGGTTTGAGGGGATTTGAATAGAAATGCTAGCAGTGGGTTGGAACAGAGGTAAGTGAAGGGATGGGGATGGGATGAGGTTAGGGTGGGGCAAGAGTGAGGGGATGGGTAGTGGCACTGGAGTAAATGAGATCAAGGGGGCACGGAGGGAGAATGGACAGTGAATAATGGGATGAAAAGAGTGAGGGATTGGGGTGGTAATGAGAGGATGGGACAGGAGTGAATGAAGGGCTTTGAGAGGGTTTGGGGAAAGAACTGAAGGGATGAGGGCAAGAATGAGTGTGAGCAGATTGCAAGAGGTGTGAGGGGATTGGAGGAAGGAGTGCAGAGAGCATGAGGGGATAGGAGGGGCTATAAATGAAGAGGAACATAGGGTGTGAAAGAAGGGACTGGTGTTGATAGGAGGTGTGTGAATGAATCATTCCCTTTCCTGACATTGGGTCCCTTTCCCCAATCCAGGATCGCCTCTTATCCTCCCCCCTCCTTAATTCCTGTTACCTCTCTTCCAGCCATTCCCTTTCCTTCTCATCCCTGATTCTCCCTATCCACCCCTCCATCTTCTACCCTCCTGCCTAAGATTCCTTCTCCATCTCTAAGATCCCCTCTCTCTCCCTCTCTCTCCCTATCCTCCAGATTCCCCTTTTCTCTAACCCCTGCTCCCTTCAAGTACCATCACTAAATCTGTTTCCCCCTCCCCCCAAGAAAAGCCAAAAGAAATGTCAGAAAAGGAAATTATTTTTATCGAATAAAATAAAGTCGTGCGTTCATATGCAAAGAAATTAAAGTAATGTAAATTGCCACAGAATTTTTTTAAAATCTTGCACAGAATTTGCTAATTCTTGCAGTGGTATCTTGAAAAATGTCCTGCAGGAAAGCAAGGACACTCGTCATACTCTCCTCTGTACATACATTCTATTTAAAGTAAAGTAGTGAAAGCAATGCTGAGCTATGCCATCGGGAATTCATTACAACAGATTTATGGTTTCTTACATTTTTTACACAGGCTATATCCGGATCGAGGAAGAACGCTCAATGTGATTTACTTGGATTTCAGCATGCGGTCCCGCATAGGAGGCTTGTGAATAAACTGAGAAGCTTGGGAGTGAGCGCCAAAGTGGTGGCCTGGATTACAAACTGGTTGAAGGATAGAAGATGGCGTGTGATGGTAAATGGAACCTACTCTGAAGAGAGAACGGTGTTAAGTGGATGCTGCAAGGATTGGTGCTGGGACCGGCCCTGTTCAACATCTTTGTGAGCGACATTGCAGAAGGGAGAAGGTAAAGTTTGTCTTTTTTTGCTCTGATACTAAGATCTGCAATAGAGTGGACACGCTGGAAGGAGTAGAGAGAATGAGAAGTGATTTAAGGAAGCTTGAACAGCGGTCAAAGATATGGCAGCTGGGATTCAATCACCAAAAGAAGACAGCGTGAAAAAATTAAAGTAGTCCTTATGGAGTGAAATGGCACAAATAATTGAATTTTATTGGAAATTTGGAACTCCACAACTTATTGAGTTAAAACAGTCCACTTAGAAAAAGGTGATGTCCCCCAACACGGTCACCATGTTTCACCCCATGGGCTGCATTGGGAGGGACCATAAGGAACAATTCAGATAAACTGGTTTACAGCATCTCCCTTTTTATTTAATAAAGGAGTAGCGGTTACTTCCCTTGACCAACAAGCCTTCATAGTGTTGATGCAGCTCACTATTGCTCTTTGCTTTAATGGCAGGGAGGAAAGTGGAAAAGGGGAATTAGTTTCGGTTGCAACCAACAAGGACATGAATTCTACGGTCTGGGAAAACAAACAAGCATGGGGGTAACTTGTTGATGCGGCTGTTACTACCCTTAACCAATACGCCTTATACTTGTGTTGTAACTCCAACATTGCTCTCTGCTTCAATGGTAAGAGGTAATGGGGAATTGGACTCAGACAGCGACCAACAAGGGCCCTGACTTTAACAGTTTGGCAAACTATGTATGGGGGTAACTTGCATAGTGCAGAAGTTGCCACACCCCTTTGATGATACCTTTATGAGGGAGACCTGTATGGCACGGCTGGTGCTACCATAAGTTTGCTGGGCAGACTGGACGGACCATTTGGTCCTTTTCTTCCATCATTTCTATGTTTCTGTGTTTCAGTATATTTTTTTCAGTTGTTGCAACATATTCAAACTCTATTGCTCTAAAAGAAAAACAGAAAAGAAAATTCTGCTGGAAAAGAGGAGACAGGGCTGTTTTACAATAAACATATTTATTTAAAATCCTTTTAGGTAATAGTACTTTTTTTTTTTTATGACTTTCTATCCCAGGGCCCAAAGAGTGACACAACAGTTAAAAACGAAAAATAATTACAGTGCTGGACATTTGGAGGACAGTTTTCAATCTGCCCACAGATGTCCAAAATCTGTAGTTACTTTTTAACCAAGCACTTTGCTCAGTTTTTAAAGGGAAATCTTCCTCTTTGAAAACTGCCTGCGAAACATTATGCACACACCTTTGCACCTACTTTCTGCCTGGGTTTTTTTTTTAGGTATAAGAATGCGCATAATTTTGAGACTTCAAAACTACATGTGTACTTGAAAGCCTGTCCCCAACTTCACACCCAGGAATATCTCCCTTCACCATGACTAAAAATACACATATAGTGGAATGACATGCAAAATTAAACCTGCACATAGTACAGGCAATTTTCAAAGAACCCATTGCTGTGGTTAACTGTTCATTAATATGAATACATCTGCCTTAGGAATGTATTTTTAATCTTTTAACAAATATGATTTTAGCAATCTGAAAAAGAAGCTTGCAATTTAGGGTTGTGTATGAGAGACGTGGTGTGAGAGGAGAGGTTTTGTGTGTGTGTGTGTGTGTGTGTGTGTGCGTGCGTATGGGAGTATTTGTATGGCTGTGCAGGAGAGAATCTGGGAGAAAGGCATGCATGTGTGTGATCTCTGAGGAGGTTGTGATGTGTGTGTTTGTGGGGGAGTATGTATAAAGGTGAATTTTCAAAAGTGGCGCACATAAAAATCACCATATACACATGTAAGTAGCATATACTGGTATATATGCTATTTTGTAAACTTCAAAATACACGAGTGCATCTGTGCATGTGAAAAAAGAGGTGGGCTAGGGATATAACAGTGCGGGGACCAACATTTATTCAAGTAATTTGCTATTTTATAAGCAGTTTATATGTGTAGATTTGATAGCTTACTCGTGTATATTTGCACCTGCTGTATATCTGCAGTAAATGATAGCAGAACACCTTAAAAGTGAAAAACTGACGGGGTGGAAGGTCTGGATAAAATGTGGAGAGTTGAGGCTGAAAATCCAGGAAGGTCATGATGACCTGCAGATTAACTGGGTGAACTGGTAAACTAATTGATAAAACTGCTAATTTCATTGCCTTGCACAGGTTAGAAAATTGCTTGACCTACACACAGTAAAATCATGTAAATGCATGTAAATTATGTAGGTAAAATATCTACCCATACAATCATAAAAATAATAAGATTTCCATACTTGGTCAGACCAAAATCCATCAAGCCCAGTATCCTATTTCCAATGGTGGCCAAGCCACGTCACAAGTACCTGGCAGGATCCCAAGGGGTAGAGAGATTCCAAGCTGCTTATCCCAAGAATAAGCAGTGGATTTCTGCAACTCTACCTTAGTTATGGTTAATGGACTTTTACACCAGCAACTTGTCCAAACCTTTTTTAAATGCATCTACACTAATAGCTTTCACCACAACCCCTGGCAATGAATTCCAGAGCTTAATTATAAGTTGAAAAAAATATGCCCTCTTAGTTTTAAATGTACAACTTAGTAACTTCATTCCATGTCCCATAGTCTTTGTACTTTTTGAAAGAGTAAACAATAAATTAACATTTACTTGTTCCACTCTACTCACTATTTTACAGATCTCTATCATACCTTCCCTCAGCTGTCTCTTCTCCAAACTGAAGAGCCCTAACCTCTTTAGACTTTCCATCCACTTTATCATGTTGGTCGCCCCTCTCTGTACCTTTTCCAATTCTGATATCATTTTTGAGATGTGGTGACCAGAATTTTACACTACTCAAGATATTTTTATGTTAAAATCTTTTTATTAATGTTCACAATTATACACTTATAACACAGAGACTATCACTAAGGCAATGTTTTCTTCACACCATCCTAAGATGCACAAGATATTTTTAAAATTAGACATAAAAATATGTGAGTATAGCAGTTGTGAGCTACTTATTCAGATAAATTTCAGTTAATCCAGCTGTCTTGAAAGTGGCACTTATCTGGATAAGTTTCAATTTATGCAGCTAAGTAGCGTCACTTATCCGGCTAAGTAAGGTAGCTGGATAAGAGTCAAATAGAGGAGGGAGGTCTTTGTGGGGTGGGAGGGGGATATGGATGTGTGTGTAAAGAGTGTGGGCATGGGTGTAAGTGTGGGGAGTTTGGGTATATGGGAGTATAGGGTAATGGGGGGGACGACGACAGTGTGATTCGTGGTGCACATCTGGATATGAGGTGTTTATGACATGGAAGAGTGGAGGGGTGGCTTTGAAGGTGCTTTTTGGTGCCATCCATCACCAACTGCTTCCGTTATTTGTCCTCTCTGCCTGTGTTGCTATGAGCAAACTGTTGGAAGGATAAGGAAGAGGGGAAATTGGAAGAGAGTGCTGGTAAACATTCTAAAAGTTCTAGCAGCTTCTAACAGTTTCTTAGAGAAAGCAATGGAGATTCTTTTTTTTTTTTTCAGATGCTCAATTCTCAGAAGATACTTTCTGGTTTTCAAACTTGTCTGAGATAATTCACATTTTCTTTTTTCATGATAAATTTGGTATATTTTCATCTCTTTTTGGAGAGTTAATATGTCTACAGATGGAGGGATGGGCACTGATTCCTTTTACATAATTCTGTTGGAAAGCATAAATAAAGCTCATATATTTAAATGAATGGGCACTGCTTGGAGGAGTAAATAATTGTTTAACAGGATTGGAAGCACATTATAATATTCAGGGACAAGTATACCATTCAAAGAAAAAAGACAAGAAAATTACCGAGAATATGAAATATTATTGTGGAGTACAGATGAGAAGAAAAGTAGTAAAAAGGCTTATGGCAATACAGGAAAAACCACATTTTGCCTGCATAGTGGAATGATATTTGCTTATAGACAACAACATC
This sequence comes from Rhinatrema bivittatum, assembly GCF_901001135.1. Taxonomy (NCBI): domain Eukaryota; kingdom Metazoa; phylum Chordata; class Amphibia; order Gymnophiona; family Rhinatrematidae; genus Rhinatrema; species Rhinatrema bivittatum. The sequence continues at coordinate 96,467,798 of NC_042617.1, read as the reverse complement.
CTGTTTATAATTTAGTTAAGGGTGAACAAATAGCCGGGTGATTTTTATTTGTTACTATAACCCTTCAAGACAATTTGAATGGCGCATCAAGAAATCTTTTAGGATAAAGGAGACCTGTAAAACAAATTCTGATCATTCTGATTTGATTTACCTTGTTTCCATGTGATAGCACTTGGGATGCAGTGCCTGGCAAGAAGACATTAAAATCCAGTTCTCAGCAGTCAAATTATTGTTTATCTAGGAGAAGAAACTTGGCTACCATTACCTCAAAAATGTTTGTCTGTATCCATCTATTGGACACTATGAGGAAAAATATTCCTCATCTACTTTCTCTTATTCATGTCAGCTCCAGGAATTGTATAGTTAATGAAAGCACTTTAAATGAACTTCTGTGAAAAGCTCTATAACAATTATACTGGACTTATCACCCAGTGCGTATCAATGCATGGACAACCAACCAAAGCCTAACAAGCAAAAGAAAAGAAAAATTCAGACTTTTCAGTGGCTCCTTGGATCAATGTGACTGCCATATTGATGACTTCTTTGCAAAATGTGAAAAGTTGCTTCCTATCCCTCTCTCTCTCAGGTATTTTCTGACCTGAAGCCATATACACCAATATCCATATTGCATTAAACTAGAGGAATGAAGAAAGGATTCAAGGAGATGGTGGCTACACAACAACTGAAAAGAATCCAAAAAGAGAACTCATAGAAACTACAGATGCGCAAGCTAGTTCCCATCAAACTTGTACCAGGGACATTTCAGCTTTGTTTATGTTTAACATAACTCGGCAAATTGATCCATAAACGTCACTGAAATCCAAGGAAATTCAAAGCAGATCAGAGGAACTCTGCTGCTCTGTGGCAGCCCAAAGCAGCTTCTGTAGGGTGCTGAGGCTGAGATTACAGCCAGCAACTATATCATAGTGACACAAAAAATGGCAGAAAAAGACCAGATGGTCCATCTAGTCTGCCACCTAGCAAGCCACCCATGGCTGCAACCAGTACTCCGTGCAGGCCACTCCATACCTCCTGCTAAGGGCAACAGCTGCAGTTCTGTGCAGCTTACCCCATGCCTTCCATGCAGGTTAACCCCTTGCCTTCTGTTAAGGGTAGAAACTGTCGCTTTATGCAGGTTACCCCCTATTTGCATAGACTGGCCAAGTGGGTCCTAAGGTCCAGGTTAAGAACACAACCTTAAGATATATTTTACAAAGACAGCCTCCTGTTCCCTGGTTGGAAAAAACTACTTTAGAAAGACTCCTTCTTCTCCTTTCCATCCCAATCCTAAACTTTTCACCCACCTGGTACCGCTAGACATCCCTTCAAGTCATTGGGATCATCTTCTAGCAGCATCCAGTGTTGCCTCCTTCCCAAAAGGCTGTTTGATAACAGCCCAAAGATAAAGTACCTACAGAGATTTATGGTACATCTGTTTTTTTCTGTGGGGACTTTCTCCAGTCTGAACAATGCAGGTAGTTTTGCAAATACAAAACTGTATGCATTGTTGTCTCCCTCAGCCTATCCCTGCCCTGGAAATGCTTCAATGAAAATATGGGTAAAAGTAGGTGCATTGTTCCACTAACATGTCTAATTTTACCTATCTACAAGATGGGCTATTTTCAAATGGCCCTTTTTACCTGGATAAATAGCCATTAACACAGGTAAACGCCATTTCAAAATTGCCCTCAAAGAGACTTGCCCAAGGTTACAAGGCACGGCAGTAGCAGAAGCAGGATTTCAGCCTTCATTTCCAACCCATTGCTCTAGTCCCGGGGTAGGCAACAACGGTCCTGGAGTGCCACAGCCAGGTCTGGTTTTCAGGATATCCACAATGAATATGTATGAGGCATATTTCCATGCACTGCTTCCATTCTGTGCAGATAAATCTGATGCATGTTCACTGTGGATGTCCTAAAAACCAGACCTGTTTGTAGCACTCCAGGACCAATGCTCTAGCCACTAGGCTACATTGTCCCCTTTTAAGTCTTAAAATAGTCTTAAAACAGTTTTAAAACAAACTTGATTAAAAAAAAAAACTTGTAGTTGAAGAGCAAAAAGGTTCCAGTGATTGTAATGATATTAGATTCAGGTTGCCATGGGGAACAGACCAAGTGACATAAAAATAGTTGAGGAAAGAGTGAAGTCCTTCAGGCGATGCTAATTAGAATTCAGTTATGCATGGGTAAGCTACTTCAGAAAAGAACAAAGTTTAGAAAGGTATCATGTGCTTATCAATTCTGAGCAGGTACATGGGCATCAGGACCAAATATGGGCAAGCAATTATATCAACTGCAAGTTAAATTACTCTTTTGAATTAATGAAATACAATCTTAGGTTAAAAAAGGAGAAGGGAAAAATTTGAAAAACACTGGAAGCAAAAGAGAAGAAATCAGAAGGTATAGTTCTTTAGATTTAAAAAAAATGGATTTAATATGCAAATGCTATATATACATATATGCATAGATAGACAGAGATGGAAATTATTTAGAAAATTTGGGTACCAGTTAAATGTTTTAAAAGCAAGAGGAAAACATTTTTCCTTATAATCTGTTGAAGTTCTTGCCTTTTTGTTCTTTTTTTTTTTTTTTTTACATTGTTTACATTTGTTTTGTTTTATTTTTTTTTCTTTTTTCCATTTTGGGATTTATTTTTTTTTACTTGAGATTTGTTTGGTTTGCCTAATATTTGGATTTTCTTTTGTCTCTTTAGCCTCTCTCCATCCCTCCCTTTAGCATCTCTTTTATGTGGGAAGGGTGCAGTCATTGGCCACAGTGGCTTCATTTAGACCAAGATCCTTGCCCACTGCAGCAATCCTCTTCAGGCTAGACCTGCCACGGTAGAACCTACTCCCACTGGGCGAGTACAACACAGTGGCAGCTTATCCTTCTGGGGTTGGACCTACTGCAGCGGTATTGCCTTCTGTCAGATCCAGGCCTGTCACAGTGACAATGTCTCCTCTTGGGCCAAGACCAGCACCAGGCAGAGAGAGAGAGAAAGAGAAAGAGAGAGAAAATGTAACATATTTTCCAGTTAATGTATGCATAGATCTTTGTATTTCCTTGAGGCTCCAAGTTTCAAATGTTGCTGATTAACAGGTGGTTTCACGTACTATCTTTGCATTTCTCTGTTTTGTTTTGTTTTTAACTTAAACATACTCCAAAACTTGTGTTTCCGAATTAGCTTGAGGTGCAAATGTAGCAGAAACAAAGCTAAATATTTACTAGCAACAGAAAACCCCCTGAGTAATATTATGGAAACTTGCTCTTATATTACAGAGGTATGTCAGCATTCTCCATGCTGATTTTGACAGATTGGATAGAAATACATATTAAAATGAGGGTAGTTATCAAATCAGTTTATTTTTTTTTCTCTTTTCTTTTTGCTAAATTGATTTTATTCAACAGTTTTATGATTACACAATACAAATATGTGGGGACAGCAATTATCCCCAACAATCAGTTCCTATATCTTCCCAACCTCTTTGCCTTTCCCACTCTTTCCAGGTTCATTTTCTATTGAGATTATATAAAATGTTACCAGAATTCAAAATCATGGGATAAGCACAAAGAATCCCTTGTGGTGAAAAGAGAATAGTAAAGAAGCACAAGAATAGCCTACACAGAACAGTGTTTACAACACTAAACAGAAGTGGTACAACTGCCCTGGGCTTCCAAGATAGCTGGGTTAACTTCATGGAGGTACCATAGTTAAAGACTAAACTTCAATGAGCACAGAGAGGCTAGATGTTTTTTTATTGTACAACAGCCTCACTAATTTGGATGGCTGAGAGGCATTATTACAAAACCTGGTAATAAGGTGATCTGGGGGTATTGGATTAAGTATAACTACTGTAAGAATCAAAGTTGAAGATGACAAGGCCCGAAATGGTCTACCAGTGAGGAATGGGGAATCCAAGATGGCATTTTAAGCACTTCACATGTCTGTTGCTGATTTCTTACCTTGCAATGCTACATGCTGAGTGGAAAAGGAGTGGGAAGGAGATGATTTTCTCTGCAGACCTGTGGACACCCACATTCTTCAGGAGATCTAATTTATCAGGAGAGGAGTTGTGGTAGAGCGAGAGGAATTTGTACTTGACTCTCCACCTGACTCTTTGCTATCTTTGTGCCCAATAGACAGAGACTCGACCCTGTGGCTGGAGTTGACGCAAGCTGATGATGCCAGCATTTCAACAGCTTAAGCAGAGAATGCGGTGAATTGGGGCATAGCTGCTGGTATTGGCCCAAACATTGCCGAAGATCCCGAGGATATCCTTGCTGCCAGTAGTCAACGGTTACCAAGAACAGGACCTGTATAGCTTGGCTCAGTTTCAGGAACTTCCTTTGCTTCTGGGCAATTGTCATTGTTAAGACCAGCTACTTTGGAGTCGATCTGGGAATCCACTGAAGGTCTCGGCTCTGTTATTACCACTTAATTAAATCCTTTGGTATGCAAATATTTTGACCTTGAAAGCCAGGTCCAGAGCTTGTAATTCTCCAAAACATATATGGACCAGCAAGTTGATACATTTAAGCAAAGTATAGATTATATTAAACTGATGCTTAAGCTGTGACAGGCCTAGATCTGACAGAAGGCAATACCGCTGCAGTAGATCCAACCCCAGAAGGATAAGCTGCCACTGTGTTGGACTCGCCCAGTGGGAGTAGGTTCTACCGTGGCGTTCTTTTAAAATATCTGTGTAAATGTTATATAAAATATAAAGATGTATCTTATATTTTCTTTCTGCCTTTTCAGTTATCCCATTTTCTGAGTGATAAGGTCCCTCTGGAACATGTTCCTTTGTTGCCATCAGCTATTTGACCTCTGGTTGGCATAGCGTGTCTCTATATTAATTTATATTCCCCATCAGAGTGCTTGATTTCTGTTTCTCTAGAAGATTTAAAATGTTTCCTTAGATTGTGAGTGGATTCCCACTGTTCTGAGGACTTGGAATGTATACAACATGTGCTAATTTCTTTCAGGTATCTTTTCTTATTTGATATGTTCATGTCTATTTCTATTTTCCTTTTCAAGTTAATTCTTGGAAATTATATATGAAAAGTTGCATAAATAAAAAAAAAAAAAAAGGAAAAAGAAATGGTCTCCCAGAAGAGATAATAGAGGCCATACCCCTTAACAGATTTTGGACATGCTTGCGACAGATAAGGAGGGCAATGGTGGGTAGAGGGTTGAGAAGTCAGTTATAAGATGGAAAATGGGAGTTGATGGATTGCATAAGTGAATTTATATGCTCATTTATCCAAAGTAGAAGAATCTCAAATGGGTAGAATGGAAAGGGAAATTTTATCTTTATCTGCTGACATCTACTATGTTACTATGCTAGTAAAGATGTGGCAAAACTAGGTGTGCCTTAGCTTTTACCAAAATGGAATCCAAGGCAGAGCTTTGAATCTGAGCCCAAAAACAGAATCGTGGTTTGTCTCAGGTTCATTATCCGATTAAAAACCTCTTCCCCATCAGGAAACATAGTAGCCAATTAACATCCAGGAGACAGGGATGCTTTTCCAGGGCCCTGCAGCTATGCCCTATGACACTGCTGGGATGAGTAGAGAAGTGGGATATTCTGCTCCTTCTGGCCCCCAAGATCACGACCTGTACAGGTATGCATGAGAGCGTGGAGGATGGGAAAGGAGGACTTGTCCATCTGTTCAGATCAAGCCTCTTCTCCCTGCCCCATCAGGTTGATTCCTGCTCCTTCCTCCCTTTTCTCCCAGTTTGATCCTCAATCCTCTGCCACCACTAAAAGAACAGTTTCTTAAACACACAGGGCCAGATTTTAAAATCTACGCCCAATTTTATAACATGCGCGTGCAGCCGTGCGCATGCTATAAAATCCAGGGTCGGCGTGCGCAAGAGGGTGCACAATTGAGCAATTTGCACGCGCCGAGCCGCGCAACCTTCCTCCATTCCCTCCGAGGCCGCTCCGAATGCAGGATAAGAAGGCAGAAAGAAGGAGGTTATGAGAGAATGCACAGAAAGTAGAGAGCATGCAGTAGGACATGAGGCAAGAGCACAAGGGATGAGGGAAGGGGAGTATGGTTTGAGTAGGGAAGATGGAGGAATGGGAGGAGAGATGAGGCAGAGAGGGGGTAAGGACTAGGAGGAGCAATGGTGGGAGATAGAAAAGGGGGGTAGAGGAATAAGATGGAAAAGAGATGTTAGAGTTAAAAGATCAATGATGTGGGGTTGAGAAGGAGAGAATGAAAAATGAAAACATCATGACAGAAGTAGGGAAGTGAAAAAGATGGAGAGAAGCGACGTGAAAGACAGACTTGGTATCAGATGAAAGGAGGAGAAATGGAAAAAAGAAAGCAAGTTAGAAAAAAATGGATTTTCAACTTAAATATTTTTGAAAGTTTTAGAATTATATACTGTACCTAAATTTTACAAAATTGCTTTAAAATTTATTTTTGTAATAAATGACTTGAAATGTTTCAGTTCATTTACTTAGCAAACAGTATTTTTTTACCTATTTTTTCCAGGATGGGGTAGGGGAGGGGGTCACTGTCAAATGCAGTAACTTTTTTCAGTCCTCCTAGGTGAAAGGCCAAGTTTAAAATAGTAACATAGTAACAATAGTAACATAGCAATGATAGTAGAAAAGGCCCAAATGGTCCATCTAGTCTGCCCAGCAAGCTTAAGTTAGTAACTGATAGGGATGTGAATCGTGTGCCCGATCGTTTTAACGATCATGTTCGGCTGGAGGGAGAAAAAAATCTGATCAGTAGAGATGTGAATCGGAATCGGTTCCGATTCCAATTCACATACCTAATTTTTTTTAGTGAGCCGATAAAAAAAAACCCCACCCGACCCTTTAAAATTGACCCCTTAGCTTCCCCCACCCTCCTGAACCCCCCAAAACTTTTTACAAATACCTGGTGATCTAGCGGAAGTCCCGGGAGCGACCTCCCGTTCTCGGGTCATCGGCTGCGCTAATAAAAATGGCACCGATGGCCCTTCGCCCTTACCATGTGACAGGGTATCCGTGCCATTGGCCGGCCCCTGTCACATGGTAGGAGCACTGGATGGCTGGCGCCATTTTTAAAGATGGCGCCGGCCATGGCCCGCGCCATTTTTATTAGTGGCAGCCGACGGCCCGAGAACGTGAGATTGCTCTTGGGACCACCACTGGACCACCAGGTAATTTTAAAATGTTTTGGGGGGATCGGGAGGGTGGGGGAAGCAAAGGGGGTGCTTTTAATGGGTCGGGTGGGTTTTTTTTTATCGGGCCATCTGCGCCATTTTTATTAGTGGCTGCCAATGGCCCGAGAATGGAAGATCGCTCCCGGGACCACCACTGGACCACCAGGTAATTTTAAAATGTTTTGCGGGGATAGGGAGGGTGGGGGAAGCTAACAGGGTGCTTTTAAATGGTCAGATGGGGTTTTTTTTTATCGGGCCATCGGCGCCATTTTTATGAGTGGCAGCCAACGGCCCAAGAGTGGGCGATCGGTCCCGGGGCTTCCACTGGACCACCAGGTACATGTAAAAAGTTTTTTTTTGGGGGGGGGGGTTTGGGAGGGTGGGGGAAGGTAAGGGATTAGTTTTAAAGGGTCGGGTGGGTTTAGGGGTTGTTTTGGTGTGCCGGTTTTCCCACCCTCCCCCCAAATAACTCCCTTTAGTGGACACTATCCCGATTAACGATTTTTTAATGATAAATCGGGGGAATTTCTATTGTATTGCATGCTTTAACGATTTTTGACGATTTAAAAAATATCGGACGATATTTTAAATCATCAAAAAACGATTCACATCCCTAGTAACTGTCACTCTGTGCAGGTTAATCCCATATTTCTCTTAAGGGTAGTAACTGTTGCTCTGTTTAGTTATCCCCAAACCTTATGATATCCATAAAAATTTCAGCTAGTAACATTTTTTACTTGGTGATGAGCTTTCTGGAAAATTCAGACAGTGTTGCTTGTTGTGCTTTGCTTATGGACTTGGCCGTAGAAGCTTTTTCCTTTACATCTGCATATCAGACCATAGAAGTTCGGGCCCTCTTGGTTGTTCTCTGAATCCATTTCCCCTTTTCCCCTTGCCTTTGAAGTGGGGAGCAATGTTTCAGTTGCATTTAAAGCATCAAGGCTTATTGGTTAAGGGTAGTAATCTCCATGCTTTCTTCTAAAGGTGGTAACTGCCACAGCATGTACACTTTCTTCATCTCCTCTAGGACTTGGCCGTAGAAGCAGTCCTGTGATTTGTCCATTTTATCTGAGTATCAGTATCCCAGACTGTAGAGGTTGGGCCCTCAGTTGTTATCTGAATCCAATTCCTCTTTTCCCCCCTGCCATTTAAGTGGGGAGCATCTGTTAAGGACAGTAACTGCTGCACCAGCAAGTTACTCCACTGCACACTATTCTTCATTTCTGTCCTCTATCCGTCTAAGAGGGGAGCAATGTATGGCAGTTGCATTAAAAGCATCAAGGCTTATTGGTGAATGATAGTCATTTCCATATCTTCTGCTAAGAGTAGTATCTGCCACACCAGCAAGTTGCCCTCTGCATGCATTTCTCATTTCTGTCCTCTATCCTTTAAGACATCCACAGTGTTTATTCCATGCTCCTTTGAATTCTTTGACTGTTTTTTGTCTTCCGAAGGGCATTCCAGGCATCCACCTTCCGTGAAGAAATATTTCCTGACTTTGGTTCTGAGTTATCCCCCCTGCAGTTTCATTTTGTGAACCCTAGTTCTATTGTTTTCTTTCCAATGGAAAAGGTTAGAAATGTGTGCATCATTAAAACCTTTCAACTATCTGACGATCTGAATCATATCTCACCTGCAGCTCCTCTCTTCCAGGGTGTACATATTCAGATCCTTCAACTTCTTCTCATAGGTCTTCCAATACAGACCCCACACCATTTTAGTTGTCCGTCTCTGGACTGCCTCCATCCTGTCTCTATCCTTCTTGAGATTCGTTCTCCGGAACTGAACACAACACTCCAGGTGAGGCCTCACAAAAGGACCTGTACAAGGGCATTATCACCTCCTTTTTCTTACTGGTTATTCCTCTCTCTATGCAGCCCAGTATTCTTCTGGCTTTAGCTATCATCCTGTCATATTGTTTCACCATCTTCAGATCACCAGACACTATTAACCCAAGATCCCTCTCTCAGTCCATGCACATCTGTCTTTCACCCCCATCACATACAGTTCTTTTGGATTACTGCACTGCAGATGCATGACTCTGCACTTCTTGGCATTGAATCCCAGCTGCCAAATCATCAACTACTCTTCAAGTTTTCTTAAATCATTTTTCATTCTCCCTACTCCTTCAGGCATGTCCATTCTGTTGCAGATTTTCATATCATTTGCAAACAGACAAACTTTACCTTTTATCACTTCCGCAATGTCACTTACAAACATATTGAAAGAACCAGTTCCAACATGGATCCTTGTGGCACTCCACTTAACAGCGATCTCTCTTCAGAATAGGTTCCAGTTACCATTACACGCTGTCTCCTATCAGTCAACTAGTTTGTAATCCATGCCACCACCTTGGTGCTGATTCCCAAGCTTCTCATTTTATTCATAAGCCTCCTATGCGGGACTGAATCAAAAGCTTTGTTGAAATTCAAGTAGATCACATCGAGAGCTCTTCCTCGATGCAATTCTCTACTTGCCCAATCAAAAAATCAATCAGATTTGTCTGATAGGACCTTCCCCTGGTGAATTCAAGCTGCCTGGGGTCCAGCAAGCAACCCAAATAACTTTGGACAATTAGTGCTATAGACTTGAACATACTTTTTGAAGTGATCAATCCAACAGACAGACAGTAAACCCTTAGATATTGCTGTAAGATGATGTATTTAGCCCATTCAAAACCAAAATCTCCACCCACTGAAATAACCCAGTACTGTGGGTTCTGAAATATTTGCTCACTGGTAAGCATTTCATAAAGCAGCAGTAATAGACAGGGAAAAATAGGAAAGTATAATTTTACTCTTAAGCAAATTAAAACAGCAATTCAGGACAGGCAAAAAATACTATATTTAAAATTCTAATGCAGTATGTCTGCTACCTTCAGAAGCTCAACCAGTTCACCTCTGGTACTCAGTAGAAAACAGGCATGGAGGTAACAACAATAAAGTACTTTATTGAGATTTTGATTTATTTTTAACTAAAATAGTAATTTACATCAATAGCATATCATACTGTTTCAAAACACTATACATATGCATCATGAGCATTTCAGGAACACAAATCTGTTTTGATCTATCAAGAACAACTAACTGAAGCTAATAAATAATACATTTAATAATGAAACCAAGGACAGCTAACTTCTAAATAAATGTAAATTCAATAATTATCCAAGCAGTATGAAGATGAGTCTTTGGTCATTTTATAATGGAAGTTCATAAAATCACAGAATTATAGAATAATAGGGCTGGAAAGGATCTCTAGAGGTCCCTTTCTCACTTTCAGGAAGGATTCATTGTAGTTAAACCATGCCAAATTGTGATATCTCTCATCACTTCTTAAAAACCACCAAGAACAAAGACTTTACTATCTTATTTGCTAACTTCTCCTGGCCTTTACAGTTGGAAACTTCTTCCTAATGCCTAATTTAAGTATCCCCTGCTGCAATTTAAGTTCATTCAATGATGTGGTGAAAGCCGTTTCCAAGATCTCTTTGTTAAATTCTATTTACAAAAGAGTCTTACTGAATGGAGCAGAACTGTCAAGAGTTCCTTGATAAGAAAGTGGTAACCTATCACTGAGCCCATTACTCCTTATCTTATCATGCAGCAGAGATACAGCATTGGCCATCATCCTCTTTATGCCCCCTCCCCATATGTATTTGAAACATGTCACACTTCAATCTTCTTTTGTCTATTCTAAATAATGATGATTTTGTATATGTATATGGCTGTAACTGCAACTCTCTCATAAATATAGAAGGATGATAACAAAACATTTGGAAAGTGGGATAAGTCATCCGTTACTTTTTGGAAAATAAAAAACTAGACAATTAATTTATATTTCTTTCAGTGATTTGACATGTGTAATACATATGGTCTATGTAAACTCCTAATGACAAGTGGCAAGCTGTGGCCTTGGATAATGAACCTAGAAGATCTGATAGATGTCATCCTTGCAATCAGACACACAGAAAGGGAAATCACATGACAGGCATAAGCTTATCAAATGTGACTATTATGGCGATGCTGCAGAGTAATTTAAAGGGTCTTTGTTCCATTTCATATAGCTAATACATATGATAAGATCATAGATTTCAATCAAAGGCTAAAATATAAGAAGCCAGTAGGTATGACTTGACTTCTTATCAACTGCTACTAATTAAGATGGATTTTTACTTGATGTACAGATACATGGTTTTACAAGTGGCCTTTATGTTTTATTAACATAGAAAGAGATATCAAGCATCCATCTGATATTTATTTTCAATAAATTAAGATCTAAAAGTGACAACCTAAAAATATTCCTTAGACAGGCTGTAGATAACCAGATCACGTTTCTGTGAGCTGTTGTTTGGGTGAACAAGGTAACTTATTTATCACCCTCCTACATGTGTGTGAAGGTGAAAGTGCTGAGTCTTCCATGCCTGGTGAGTAACTCATTCTACAGGATGGGACCTGATAGGAACTGAATCAGTTAGGCCCCTGTATCCAGAAGTGACTTCTTATTTGTGGATGCTGTGCTTTAGTACATTCCCCAGTACATTGTGCATAACTGCAGGTGCCAAGGTATTATCTTCAAGGAGAAGACTGATTTCATCATTATAATGTGAGCCTCAGGAAGACTGCAGATGGCCATTGTCTCCCAATTTCCCTAAACTGCTCTGCCCACTGGAGAGAGATTGATCAGTATTTTGTAGTTTAAAGATGTTAAGACAGCTTGGCTTAAGATGAGTAAACTGGAGAAAGAAGCCACAGAGTTGTGGAAAGAAGAAATGTGCTCATAAAATAAATAATCATTCTTAATATGATATAAATACTGAAGAGTACATTTAATATCCCCGTTTTCCTTTTTTGTTCCAATGTTATGGACCTTACGTGATCTACCATCACTTTGTCACAACTAAGGAACTTCTGTTCTTGTCCCATCCTTTCTCTAATTGTGATCCATTTTCATCACCTCAATTAGTTGTTAGGATTCAGGGGCCTAACAACTCTTTCTGTGAAGAAATATTTCTGTACATTACTTCTCAGTCTTCCACCTTTGAGGCTCAGATCATCATCCCTTATTGTAGAACATCTTTTCCATTGCAAAATACTTGCCCATTTTGCAGTATTTATTTATTTATTTATTTAATTTCTTTTCCTATACCGATGCTCAAGACTAGGTCTTATCGTACCGGTTTACAATGTAACTGAGGGGAAACCAATTAACATCAAGGTAGAAAGTAAAGTTACATTAAACAGGGAGCATAAAACCTGGGCAATGGAAGACAGTGCAGAGTTTAAACTAAGAAACAATTAGAGAGAGATAAATATATAAATCAACAAAAACTGTAAGATACAAAACATAGGTTTGTCCTAGGCAGTTATTAGCCTGGTATCTCTGAGATCTGGTATCTCTGAGATGTTTGAATGTCCCCTTTACACTTTCTGTCTCTTTGCTGTCCTCTAGGGTATACATATATAAAGTAGGTTCTTAAGTCTAACTTCATAAGGCTTATGGTGCAAACTGCACCAATATGCATAGAGACAGAGAGATCTCACCACATCAAATCCTGTGATCTATCTAATGTTTGGATACTTGCCAGGAACTTGTGACATGGATTTACCACTGTTGGAAACAGGATGCTGGGCTTGATGGTCTCTTGGTCTGACCCAGTATGGCATTTCTTATGTTCTTATGTTCTACCATCCTAATTATGGTTCAACTAGTTGAAACCTGCTGGAATACCCCGAGGCCCCTATTTATTGTTCTCCTCCCAAATAAGACCCCAGCACTCCTATTAACCATCCACAGCTATACACCATTCTTTTTCATCTCCTCAGGTTGTCCTCAGTCCATTCCCAGCACACACTGATCTTCCTCTCCAGCTCCACCCCAGCATACCCTAACTCTATGCCCAAGCCCAATCTAAGCACTCTATTCTCCTCTGCCTAGAATGGCTCCAGCATACTTCTGATCGTCCTCCCCAACTGGTCCCGGGCCCACTGTTCACCCTTATTCCTCAGCCCAGACTAGTATGCGCTGACTCTCCACTTCCCAGCCCAATTCCAGCACACTCTGACCTGATGCCCTAGCTAAAGCCCAGCAGTCCCTTCTTCCTCCCCATCCTGACCCGCAGCAGACCTTAACCCTCTGATCCAGCCTGACATTAGCACTCCTTTCTCCCTCCTCAGCCTGACCCCAGCAAATCCCATACCCATGACAGCATTATTATCTACCCAGCCTGACCCCCTTCCCTAAGATGAACACAGCATACTCCTGAACCCAGAAGTTTTCCCCCCTCAGCTCGACCCCAGAAACTCTGACCCCCCATTCCCAATTCAACCTCAGCACACTCTCGCTCTTCTCCCTCCCCCAGTTTGACCCGAGCACACTCAGACCTCCTATCTCTCCAGCTTAACCCAGTATCTCTCTCCAGCTTAACCGGAACTTTTGGCCAGCTTGGGGGGGCCTCCTGACCCCCCAAGCTGGCCAAAAGTTCCGGTTGTGTCCATCGAGGGTCCCCGGAGCGAACACGCGGGGAATCACGTGACGTCCGCGTCACTCCGACGTGACGCCGACGTCACGTGCTCCTCGCAAAGGAATACAGAAATGGCGTCCTGACTCCCCGCTCGACCACCAGGGAGTTTTGGTAAGTCTTGGGGGGGGGGCGGATTAAGGAGGGTGAGGGGTTTAAAATTTTTATTTAGGATCAACAATCGCGATTTCCAACGTATTCAACATAGCTATGTTGAATACGTTGGAAATCCGATCGTTTTCGCCCTCATCACTTTTTTAAGTTAAAAAAAAAATTACGTTGCGTTTTACATATGCATTCAAAACGAATGCACACCCCTAGCGGGTAGGGTGTGCATGTGTGCTCATATGCACATGTGCACTCCACCAACCATATTGAGTTCCTGGGTCCTGATGGTACCGAGAAACTGGGTCTGGTTGTGGTAGACTGGTGGGGTGTTGCATGCACGCTAGCATGAAGATGCACTCCTTTCAGCAGCAACAGACAGAAAATATCTACCTAAGGGTGTTTTATAAATGGATGAAATGTCTTGCAACTATAGCTGTTTGTACAATCCAACATTCTTTTTAAATTCCTATTGTTTGTAACTGTTGTTTTAAAGATGTCCATTGATATGATGGGGTTCATGAAAGTGTTTGTTTAGTTTAACAACCAGCATACTCCCACAAAATCTTAAAAGCACTGTATGGAATAGATATGTAACCAGTTTTTACATAAATAAATCAATATCCAGCATGAAAATGCCAATATAAAAGTATAATCAATGAACAAAGAAGCAGAACACCTCTCTAATACAGTCAAAAACCAAACAAAGAGATTCCAAAGCAAAGATCTTTATGATATTGTCATTTGCCATTAATTAGTTGACGTTTTGTGGATTGGACTGTTGATCCTTTTCCCTCTCTTAATATAAAAGTATAAACCATAAAATAATGAGAATTCAAATTACCAAAACCCTCAAAATATTAACATGTGCCCCAAAAATACTCACACAGAAATGACCTCAAAGCATCAACAAGAATGTTAAGATACCCACACGGATTGCCAAAACCTTAAAATATCAACAAGCATCATCAAGAAACCTGTTGTTTATTCGTATGTGAAAGGAGAACCAATTTGAGGCTTGTGTGCATTTGTGAAGAGCGTTGGGCTTGTTCATTTGCAGATAATGAGTAACTCGCATTCAAAGCAAGGGCCGTGCAATCTTATTTTACATCACATTCAAGAACTCTGTGCCAAATAAAAGCCAATTCCCCAACAGAGCAACACTTGAGACTTTCCTTTTTTTTACATGCTGAATACAAATCTATTACAGCTGATCAGATTAGACTCTTCAGCTGTTCATCTCAGTAACTGCAATATCATGGTCCCCTGGTATCAACCAAAATTGAAATGCCAAAATTAATAGGAATAATATGAAGAAGAAGATAGAATGCCAGGGAGCAGGGGAATAATTCATTTTTCTTTGAGTGACAATAGATTGCTCACACTCTCAAAATGAAAATAATATGCAGCGGGTTAGTGCCTGTCATAAAACATTAAAAGGGTAATTCTTTTGCATTGGGAAAAGAACAACCACAATTATCATGTTTGTCATTTATCCTATCTAATGCTGGCTATATAATGTCATGAAGGATATCAAAGATTAAAATCCCAGAAAATCCAGTAGGTTATAGTTCAATCCCATCATGCAGAAAATGGATCAGATATTCCTTATTTACAGTAAAACACAGCCAATAAGTAGGCAGGGCTTTCTAGAACATACTCGTGTCATTAATCTAGCATTTCTCAGTTACCTGACTGGTCTGTTTTCAAGGTAGCCACTATGAATAAGCATGAGATATATGTGCATACACTGGGGCTCCAAAGTATGCAAATGTATCTCAGGATTATTCATTATGGACAGCCTGAAAAACATTTGGAAACTGGTAGTGAGTATTGCCAGTGTAAGAGTCAAATTAAGATGATTATATTGTGAAGGTTAAAGATTGGGAGGTGAAGGAGGAATATGAGTTTATAAAATGGTGGTAGATCAAAGAAGGTGTCTATTTATATATTACAGGTATTAATCACTTATGTCTTGTTCAGTGCGCTGTTTGAAAGAGTTTGAAGGAGTTTAATGGATCTTCAGTGTTTTGGGTAATAGTGGTCTATTATAAGCATTGTGAAAACAATGGGGTGAGAAAGTTAGGTGTGAATGTTGTGTCATGATGTTTGGTATTTTAAAGGATGGTGTATGGTTATAATTATGGATTGTTTCCTTAGATGGTGAGACATTCCCCCTGATGAAGCCGGTTTACAGAGAAAAAAAGGGCCTCTTGTAGGGGTGATACCAGGGTGATTTTGTAGTTCCACTAAGTCTCTTAAAAGGAAGACAAACAGAGGTATGAGTTTAAAGAAGAAGGAATCAAGACAAGAGAAGAGTGGGGGATATGGGCACTTTAATAGTTATGTGTAAACAGTAGATACACAATAGAGAAAACTGTGTGACAAATAGAGACATTGTGGCATTGGTTGCTATTTAAAGTAATGATAAAACATTTTTTTAAGGTGACACATTATATGTTATATGGTAGCTGCATATATTTATATTGAGGGTTGTAAGTGGTGCAGACACCCACAGGGACCTTTTGGATATATATGTAATATCATCTCATAATGTTATTTGTGCCTAATCTCCTACTGTAGGTTTGTTTGTTTGTTTTTAATGTGTGAATGTATGGAGTGTTGTAATACATGACACATTTTATGTGATCTGGTTATATAATTGATAATAAAGTTTTGTTACCTCTCTTATGTTCATGTGACAGACCCTGAAAAACAGACAAGTTTATTTATTTATGTATTTATTTATCAGGTTTTATATACCATCATTTGGCTTCAACATAAAGCCATCACAATGGTTTACAAACATAGGGAAGGTTACAACATTTTAAAATGAATGATAACAATGAGAGACATTTTATCATACGTTTTTAAATAACCCTAGCACTATGGACTGCACTAAGGGGTGCACAAAGGGGTGAGCCCCTTTGTTGCACCCCTTTGTCGCGCCCCTTCGGCGCGCGACGCCTGATGGTAAGGCGGGAGTTAACGTGTCCAGTACATCCTGTGACGTCTGGGGGGGGCGGGTCTCATGATCTTAGCACTCACATCGCTGCTTCTCCTAGGTTAGGTGTATCTTCAAGGTAGGGTTGGGAAAAAACTACATTAACTGATAGTGAACACCATAAGAGAAAAGATTTAAAAGATAACTTCAAATGATTTTAAAGTAAGCCTCTTAATAAAGAATATCACATCATAACATATGAGGACAATTTTCACCAGCATCTAGCTGCACAAATAAAGATTAACATGGCTAGACTGGTCCATTTGGAAATAGCTCTTATCTTGCCATTCTCTCTCTCTCTCACTTATTCCAGATTTTACTATGAGCTAAATGAGTGACATATGAGCTAAATGAGTGATATATCCAGCATGGCTCTCTGCTTCAACAGCATGGGAGAAGACTGATACTTCACACATATCCAGCATAGTTCTCTGCTTCAACGGCAGGGGAGAAAAAAAGAAAACTGATACTTCACGTATATCCAGCATAGCTCCCCTGCTTCAACGGCAGGGGAGAAGAAAAACAACCAATAAGGGCTGTATAACATAGTCTGGGTAAAACAAATAAGCATGGGTGTAGCTTGCTTATTGGCAGGGGGGGAAAAAAACAACCGATAAGGGCTGTATAACATAGTCTGGGTAAAACAAATAAGCATGGGTGTAGCTTGCTTATTGCGGCGGCTACTACCCCTAACTAATCAAGCTAGATATTTCACTTGGATGCAGCTCCATCACTGCTCTCTACATTAAAGGTGGGGGTGGAAGGGAAATAGAACCAAGAGCTAAGAGAAACAGATAAGTATGAGAGAAGAAATGTGTGAAGCTTGCTGGGCAGACTGGATGGGCCATTTGGTCTTCTTCTGCCGTCATTTCTATGTTTCTATATGAAGTCATAAGAATCTTCACTGTTGTTCTCTTTGATTTAAAAACAACAGTGGCTATTTTATCTGAATACTGTTCATCTACATGGTTTGAACAATGAAATTGACTGACATAAGAATCTTAACATTTTCAGGCAAAAATGTAAGTGTGCCTAGCTAAGCTCAATGTAAAATCTGGCATGGCTCAATCTGTTACACAAAAACAGTCTTAAAATATTTAATGTTATTTAGTCCCATCTTAAGCCAATATTTGAGGGGAGGGGGTCAGGGTCCTATAAACATTGCTATACTTAATAGGGAGGCTAATTTTCTAAGCTTTTCCCAGGGGCAAAACAATATTTTACCCACAGAAATGCCCTTTTACAAAATACTCGTCCTCTATATGGGTAAAACAGACATGCACAGGGCCTGTATGCATGTGTGTTTATCTGCAGGGGAAGAGGCTTTTCCAGCAAGAGTTGGGGAGGGGTTTGCACTTATGTGCATAGCTTGGGATTTTCTAAAGTTTGTGCATGCTTTCCCTTTGAAAACTGGTGGAAAACCTGCAAGTAATTGACTTTAAATTTATGAAGCCAGTTACACAATGACCTCTCCAGTGAGCAATTTGCAGAGGACAATTTAGGGGGTAATTCACAGTAATCTGGCTAGGTACAAGGTATGTGGGCGCTTTTGTACTTGTGTAATTAGCAGTAAATTTTCAAAGAAAAAGTAGGCAGAGAGTTTCTCTTTGAAAATTCATTAACAGACAGGTGCAAAGGCAACGATATAGTTTGCTACATGTGTGGGCAGAGAAACAGGGACAAACCTAAAGACACACTGAAAAAGTCTCATTCTAATGCGGCTAAGTGGAATTATGTATGTATTCTTAGTCACTCTGAGAGGGGGGGGGGATATTTTTACTCTGGAGGATCTTACCAGTTAACTCAGAAGTTACCTGAACTAGATCCCTTTGACAACTCACCTCCTCATGCAAATGCCTAGTCATCTTTAATTTGGAAAACAGAAAATGATTGTGAGTATATGAAAGAAAATAGTCACACTGAGGGTCATCTTCAAAGGCATTTCCATGGGTACCCACAGAAATGGGCTTCTAAAAAACTGCCTATCCAATATGTGGGTAAACGTAAATGAGCATGACCTATATGTGCATAGATTTAATTAAACTTAGTGGAGTCATTCCCAGGGGTGGAGTTGAGGAGGGGGTGTAGGCTTCAATGTTATGCATGTTAATGTTATGGAAAATCTGTATGCTAGATAGCAGATGCAAGTGTGAGTGAGTACAATCATGCGGGAAGGGGGGGGGGGGATAATTTTCAGAGCAGACGCATATATGCTTTGAAAACTAGTGCAATTTAGGCATGTACTAGCTGGCTAATTTATGCATGATGTTTCAAAATTATCCATAAAAATATACATTCCAAACTATATTAATAGTCTACCTGCATCTCCTTTTCTAAAATATAGTGAAAGTATAATAATCCATAGCCCTGGATATAACATTCAGTCCCATGGATAACAGTTTGCCTTCTGGGATAATTGCTTTTATTCCTACTTCAGAATCACAAGAATTGTTTGTGTATCCTGGTCTGCTAATACTGTTGGATCTCATGGTGTTTATAAGGATAAGAGCTTCAGATAAGTGCAGAAATAAAAAAATAAACCAATATAATATATCCCTGGAAGAGAGCAACACTGCTCCGATGGTGAGGTCCAATAAGTGCAGGATGTTAGTGCAAGGTTTGATTACTATGTGGAGACAGCTAAACACTGGAGAAATACTGAAATCCGAACATGACATTTTCCTGACTACAGGCAGATGTGTAAGGAGTAAGGCTTTGCAGAGGAAGATAAAAGCATATATATGATTTATCTTCATTAAAATCTCACCTCTGCTTAACATTTGTGATACATTTTGCTTACAGAAACATTTAAGTGTGATTGAAAATGTAACCATATTTTGAATTGCATTAAAACTTTCCCTGAAACAGGTTTCATTCTGGACTGATCCAGAAACAAGGTTTTCATTTCAGCTGCAAATGCAACTTGGGTGCACCACAAAAGGCCTACTAGCTGCTGTAGGGAAGAGATTATCTTTACCATTTAAAAAAAATGCAGACATTTTGAAATGTCTTCCATTCCAAGTCACAAGGAAAATCCCATCCAAAGGAGAAACCTGGGTGTTTTTAAATGCTTGTGTACAGCAACTTGCAAATTCCCAAACGCCAGAGCATAAAAACTATGGCGGCAATGGAGAAAACTCTGCGGAGCCTTTTATTTGTCAGTAATGAAAGGCAAACTCCATGCATACTTTTTAAAATTCAAGTCCCTCCCCATCCCCATCCCCTGCAGGTACAGTTTCACATGTAGCAGCACTGTACACATAATTTTACTTGCATACAGGGAGGGCAAGTTTAATATGGTCCTTTTCCACAGGCAAAGCTTGTTTTTCCAGAGAAATGGCCCCAAAAATTACAGTCCCTGAGCCTAATATGAACAGATACATCCAAACATAAACAAAGCTTTGCACATGAAACTGTGCAGTATGTGGACTACATTAACTAAGCAACAGCATATGACAGGAAGTAGGCTTGAAATGATTCTGGCTCATGCCCTGTGTTCATTATGAGGCAGGAGAATTCTAACCAAATGCTATCAATATTTGCAATGGTGATCAACATCCTTTAATGAAGGAGCATGCTATTGTACTCAGAGTGTCAGAGGTACTAATATGCATTGTGTGCTGAACAATCTGAAGTGCAGAGTTTGATTTTCATACTTTGCTGTTTATATAATTTGAAGGTAATTTTCAAAGCCATTTATCCAAACAAATCGGTATTTACCTGGGTAAAAATGACTTGGCTGAATACTGCCATCCTCTGCCTAGCTAAAAGTATGTGCCAGCTCCCATAGCACATATACAGTGGGTGTGTTTAGGCTGGGGCAATGAAACAGCATGCATGCATTTTTAAAGGTATGCATGCTATTTTGCCCCCACTTGGCTGTAGTGTCTACACTTTACATTTGCTAATTTAAAAAGGGTAATTAGTTGGCTAGATTCCCTTTAAAAACTGTCTACAATTTACATGGATGAAGAGTGTCCATGCAGGTTGCAAACAACATGGGCTACTCAAATATGCCCCCTATCGAAGAAGAGGCAAAATATCTTACAGAACCGCCTGGCAAACCTATTGAAAAGTGATTCAAACTAGGATCAGAGGATGTGTGAAAGATAACGCCTCAGGTAAGTAAAAAATTTGATCACATTCGCTCATGATGGCAGCAGGGCAGGGGCAGGCCGCTCTTGTGCTTTAACGGCTGGGGCAGGCCCTGTGTGCATGGCGAGAAGGAATGATTAAATAAAGTTGGGAGGGATCAAGTCCTGGTCATCAGCTGCTTATACAGTTCTGATGACATCTCCTTAAATACCTAAGGACCTGAATGTAATCTGCTTTGAAGTGCCATGAAAGGCAGAATATAAACTAAAAAATTATTATTATTATTATTATTATTATTATTATGCGTACTGGCAAAAAGTTGAAAGGGAATGGGGGGAGGGAATAGTTGGTCATTACTTGCAGTTATGGCTTGGATGGAGCCTCCTTACCCTTAAGGTAACCTGCACAGAGCAGCAGTTACACCCTTAAACAACTGACTGAGCAAACTGAATGGACTATTTTAGTATTTATCTGGTAACATTTTATTATGTTACCATATTACTAAAGCTGTCTGGTTCTCTTTCAGGCCCCATCCCTATTCCCCCTTCCATCCCAATGCATGGGGCTGAGGCTCATAGGGCTACTGCCCAAGAAGGAAGGGTTAGGTCGGCAGTCATAGTTGGAGATTCAGTTATTAGTAATGTAAATAGCTAGGTGGCTGGTGGACGTGAGGACTGCCTGGTAACTCGCCTGCCTGGTGCGAAGTTGGCAGACCTCAGGTGTCTGCTAGACAGAATTTTAGACAGTTCTGAGGAGGACCCAGCTGTTGTGGTACATGTGGGTACCAATGGCATAGGAAAATGTGGGAGGGAGGTTTTGGAAGACAAATTTAGGCTCTTAGGTAGAAAGCTGAAATCCAGAACCTCCAGGGTAGCATCCTCTGAAATGAAAGGGGGAGTCTTATTTGAAAGGACAGGCTCCACCTTAACCAGGGTGGTACCAGGCTGCTGGCACTAACCTTTAAAAAGAAGATAGAGCAGCTTTTAAACTAGAACAAGGGTGGAAGGTGACAGTCATTCAGCAGTGCATGGTTCGGAGGGAAGTATCCTCAAAGGATACTACTGAAAAAGAAGAGTTAGGGCATCTCAACAGAGAGGCTTCAATAAAAAAAAACAAAAAAAAACAAAGACAGTCCATGTGCTTATAAGTAAAGAATCACCTGAACTAAGGGATTCTAAATTATCCCTCTCAACTGAAATATAGATTGTTAATACAAACAAAAAACACCCTTTGAAACGTCTGTATTCCAATGCTAGAAGTCTAAGTAGTAAGATGGGAGGGTTAAAGTGTGTACCTGCAATTGATGAAATAGACATAACTGGCATCTCAGAGACTGGTGGAAGAAATATAACCAATGGTACAGTGATGTACTAGGGTACAAATTATATCACAATGATAGGAAGGATAAACTTGGTGGTGGTGGTGTGGGGGGGGGCGGTGCTCTATGTCCAGGATGACATAAAGTCCAACAGGATAAAGATAATAAAGAGACTAAATGCATGGTAGAATCTTTATGGGTAAAAATCCCATGTGAGTTGGGGAAGATTATGGTGATAGGGATATACTGCCAACCATTTGGCCAAAATGATAAGACGGATGATGAAATGCTAAGAGAAATCAGAAATGCTAACCAATTTTGCAGTGCAGTAATAACGAAAGATTTCAATTACCTCAATATTGACTTGGTAAATGTAACATCAGGACATGCTAGAGAGATAAAGTTCTTGGATGTAATAAATGACTGCTTCATGGAGCAATTGGTTCAGGAGCCGACAAGAGAGAAAGATATTTTAGATCTAATTCTTAGTGGAATGCAGGATTTGGTGAGAGAGGTAGTGGTAGGGCATCTTGGCAATAGTGATCATAATGTTATCAAATTTGAACTAATGACTGAAAGGGGGACAATATGTAAATCTACAGCTCTAGCACTGAACTTTCAAAATGAAAACTTTGATAAATGAGGAAAATAGGAAAAAATCTGAAAGGTGCAGCTGCAAAGATTGAGTGTACAACAAGTATGGAATTGTTTTAAAATATCATCCATATGTATTCCATGCATTAAGAAAGGTGGAAGGCAGGCCAAATGATTGCTGGCATGGTTAAAAGGTAAGGTGAAAGAGGCTATTTTAGCTAAAAAGTTTCCTTCAAAAATTGGAAGAAGGATACAGCTGAAGAAAACAGGAAAAAGCTACAGTATATGAAGCACTCAAATAAATAAGCATTGTCAAATTAAATGTAAAACATTGATAAAACAGGCTAAGAGAGAATTTAAAAAGAAGTTGGCAAAATCTCATAATAAAAACTTTTTAAATATATTTGAAGTAGGAAGCCTGCAAGGAAGTCAGTTGAACCATTAGATGATCAAAGGGTTAAAAAGGCACTTAGGGAAGATAAGGCCATAGCGGAAAGACTAAATTAATTCTGTGCTTCCGTGTTTACTAATGAGGATGTTGGGAAGACACCCATTCTGGAGATGGTTTTCAAGGGTGATGATTCGGATGAAATAAACCAAACTTTGGAAGATGTAGAACAGATTGACGAACTGAAGAATAGCTAATCATCTGGCCTCGATGGTATACACCCCAGGTTTCTGAAAGAAATGAAAAATGAAATTTCATACCTATTAGTAATAATTTGTAACGTATAATTAAAATCCACCATTGTACCTGAAGACTCTAGAATAGCCAATGTAACCCCAGTATTTAAAAAGGGTTCCAGGTGATCTTGGAAACTATAGACTGGTGAACCTGACTACTGCTGAGAAAAATCGTGGGACCTATTCTAAAGAACAAAATCACATAACATAAAGATATATATGGTTTAATGGGACACAGCCAGCATGGATTTACCCAAAGGAAGTCTTGCCTCACAAATCTGCTATATTTTTTTGAAGGGGGTTAATAAATGTGGATAAGATGAATAGGTAACCCCAATATTTAAAAAAGGCTCCAGGGGCGATCCAGGTAACTATAGAGCAGTGAGCCTGACTTCAGTGCTGGGAAAAATAGTGGAAACTATTCTCAATATCAAAATCGTAGAGCATATAGAAAGACATGGTTTAATGGAACACAGTCAACATGGATTTACCCAAGGGAAGTCTTGCCTAAAAAATCTGCTTCATTTTTTTTTTTAAGGGCTTAATAAACATGTGGATAAAGGTAAACCGATAGATGTAGTGTATTTGGATTTTCAGAAGGCATTTGACAAAGTCCCTCATGAGAGGCTTCTAAGAAAACTAAAAAGTCATGGGATAGGAGGCAATGTCCTTTCGTGGATTACAAACTGGTTAAAAGACAGGAAACAGAGAGTAGGATTAAATGGTCAATTTTCTCAGTGGAAAAGGGTAAACAGTGGAGTGCCTCAGGGATCTGTACTTGGACCAGTGCTTTTCAATATATATATAAATGATCTGGAAAGGATACGATGAGTGAGGTCATCAAATTTGTGGATGATACAAAATTATTCAGAGTAGTTAAATCACAAGCGGACTGTGATACATTATAGGAGGACCTTGCAAGACTGGATGATTGGGCATCCAAATGGCAGATGAAATTTAATGTGGACAAGTGCAAGGTGTTGCATATAGGGAAAAATAACCCTTGCTGTAGTTACACAAGGTTCCATATTAGGAGCTACCACCCAGGAAAAAGATCTAGGCATCATAGTGGATAATACTTTACAATTGTCGGCTCAGTGTGCTGCAGCAGTCAAAAAAGCAAACAGAATGTTAGGAATTATTAGGAAAGGAATGGCTAATAAAATGGAAAATATCGCTCTATATTGCTCCATGGTGAGACTGCACCTTGAATACTGTTCTGGTCGCCACATCTCAAAAAAGATATAGTTGCGATGGAGAAGGTACAGAGAAGGGCAACCAAAATTATAAAGGGGATGGAACAGCTCCCCTATGAGAAAAGGCTGAAGAGGTTAGGGCTGTCCAGCTTGGAGAAGAGACGGCTGAGGGGGCAATATGATAGAGGTCTTTAAGATCATGAGAGGTCTTGAATGAGTAGATGTCAAGCAGTTATTTACACTTTCGAATAATAGAAGGACTAGGGGGCATTCCATAAAGTTAGCAAGTAGCACATTTAAGACTAATCGGAGAAAATTCTTTTTCACTCAATGCACAATAAAGCTCTGGAATTTGTTGCCAGAGGATGTGGTTAGTGCAGTTAGTGTAGCTGGGTTCAAAAAAGGTTTGGATAAGTTCTTGGAGGAGAAGTCCATTAACGGCTATTAATCAAATTTACTTAGGGAATAGCCACTGCTATTAATTGCATCAGTAGCATGGGATCTTCTTAGTGTTTAGGTAATTGCCAGGTTCTTGTGGCCTGGTTTGGCCTCTGTTGGAAATAGGAGCTGGGCTTGATGGACCCTTGGGCTGACCCAGCATGGCAATTTCTTATGTTCTTATGTTCTTAGGTGATCAGATTTGCAGATGACACAAAAATATTCAGAGTAGTTAAATCACATGCAGATTGTGATAAATTGCAGGAGGATCTTGCGAGACTGGAAAACTGGGTGTCCAAATGGTAGATGAAAATCCATGTGGAGAAGAGCAAGGTGATGCATATAAGGAAAAATAGCCCATGCTGTAGTTACTCAATGTTTGATTCCATACTAGGAATTACCACCTAGGAAAAAGATCTAGGTGTCATAGTGTATAATAATAATAAGTGTATAATAAGGATGAGCATTTGTTTAAAATGAAAGTGCAAAATGCAATAAGCAGATTTGTTTCATTCACAGGAACACCAACCCCCCCCAAATGAAACACAGCTTATTTGTTCTATTTGTTTTAAAATAATGCATTAGGCCTAGGCCCAAAGCTGGGGCCTCATCTAGGGTTTAGGCAGAGGCCCACAGCAGGGGCTATGACCTATGCCTGTGCACGACGCCAGCGCCTAAGTCTAGGCACGAAAATGGAGCCTTGCCTAGGGCACAGTCTGTGGCCCAAAGCAGGGACTCCAGCCAAGGCATGAATGCAATGCTAGGGTCTTGGTGGAGGCCCAGAGGGATGCTGAGGCCTCGACCCGGACCCAAGCCTGATGACATGACCCAGAGGCTGGGTCCTGATGTCTAGGCCTTGGCCTAGACCAGTGCCTGGGGTCAGGCCTGACGCCAAGGCCCAATTCATTTGTCTAGATAATTGGCAAGTGTACAATTGCACAAATAAGTTGCCTAATGTATTTGCATAAATCTCTTATAAAATAGCAACTTATGTGAATACTTCTTGGCCGCACCCTGGAATCTTTCTACACCACCCTTTTTTTTTTTTTGCCCAGGTAAATGTGTCATAAAACTGAAAATACACAAGTACTTTTCATGTTTCTAAAATAGCATATATATATGCAAGTACAAGCTATTTATATACATATTTGCAAATTTTACTCATATAGCTCCTTTGTAAATTCACCCCTTTGTGTTTACACACACTGATATTTATGCATTTAAATATATATTGATATATGCTATATAGTTTATATTGCATTTAGGTTTGTATTGTGCATATCTACAAGTATTGAAAAATACTAATATTCCTGAGGGACAAGGAATATTACTATAATGGGCTCAGCCACTTTTACCGAATGCAAGACATTCATTAGACACTATTAAGATCAACAAGCAAAACCACAAAACATTTTTTTTAAATCCTCAATGCAGAATCTAACCAAGTTCATTTCTTATCCCAGAAGCAGTTGAAAGATATTTATCACATTGCTGCATGTCCAGTGTTCTGTCACAAGCAAAACTGTAAACATTCAGTTAACTACATCATTTTTTTAGTCCATTAGGCATAAAACTAACATCCAAATCTAATGTTGTTATGGCAACCAAATCTTTTATCTAAAGAGACAGTAAATTCCAATACTGAAAAACTCATTTAAAATCAAAACAATAGATCATTTCCTTATTTGTAATAGCATGCATTTAACATATCATCTTGAGGGGTATCTTGCTTTGCCCAAAAAGAAATAAATCTCACTCTTCTTTTTATATCCATGGGGAAACTCTACCCTAGAAACATACATTCATTATAAAATGAGCTACATAGCTGCATCACAATTCACTCCTTTCCAGTTTATGTTTGGCTTCTGAATTCCCATGAATCTTTATTGAGCTACTGTATGATTTATCTGAAAGTAAGAAAAAATTGGTTAAGATCTGTTCACCCTTCTGGTATATTTATTTATTTGGTTAATTTATATTCTGCTTATCCCCAGATCTAAGCAGATTACATAATGACACTCATAAATATACTTACATAAAATCATAAACAAATTGAACACTTCCACACAGTCTTAACAACGAAGATAAAAATAAAAATAAAACATCTTCCATCATCAAGATAAAAAGTTACTAAACACAGTAATACTTAAAAACAAAAAAACAGTTTAACATAAAATAAAACAAAAATAAAATCATATCCTGATTGTCATTACTTCATCTATTTATTTGGCAGAAAAGGGCAGTGCTCTATTCCAGCTCCTCAAAACTTGTTCAAACAAATGGGCTTTCAACAACTTTCCAAACTTACACACAGGTGACTTGTTAAGGACATAAGAACATGCCATACTGGGTCAGACCAAGTGTCCATCAAGCCCAGAATCCTGTTTCCAACAGTGGCCAATCCAGGCCATAAGAACCTGTTCATACACTTGTGTTTCCAATTCTACTGATAATTTGTTTTTGTAACAGAGATGGCACTTAAAGGGTATTTTAGAAGAAGGGTCACTTGATTTAATGACACTCTATCCTCTTGCAGGGAGATTTGACAGCAACTAAGAAAAGAATGTTATCTAAATAACAAAATAGCAAAAATTGGAAGGTCTCAAAGTGACACCAAAGGCACTTAAATTAATAAGTTATTAAAGATCAGAAAATGGCCATCCTTGAGTTCAGTCCTGACACCAATCGAGCCCAGGTGACTGGTGTGTGTATGAGAGAGACTGGTCAGAGAGGTGACTGCCTGAGAGAGAGAGATTGGTTAAGGAAGTGGCTGCTGTGTGTTTGTGAGAGAGAGACTGGTCAGAGAGGAGACTGTTATGTGTGGGAGAATGAGATTGGTCAGGGAGGTGATTAGTGTATGTGTATGAGAGAGAGAGAGAGAGACTGGTTAGGGAGGTGATTGGTGTGTGTGAGAGAGAGAGACTGGTTGCAGATCCTAAGGAAAAAGACCAGTGTGCTACTGCTGCTTCTGGTCTGTGCTATTGGGCTGCAGGGGAAAGGAGTAGGAGAGTTGCTGGAGAGGGTAAGCAAGTTTTGAAGTTTATTTTTCTTGATTGGGTATTATGAGATGTGTCTGCTGTTTTGAAATATTTTATTGATGTTTGGAGAATTTTTAATGATTTTTATGAGTTTTAATTATTGGATGTTATTCTGTTAATCAGTTGTTTTAAAACACTTATTCTGTTTATTAATATAGTTTTACAATTATTTTATATGTCTTGAGGAATGTATAATTAGAAATGCAGACAAAAACTGAACTGGAAACAGCAATAAGACATGCTCTGTATGCAGTGAATCAGTGGAAAAACAAAAACATTATGGTCATTTTATTCTATTTTTGATGAGGATCTGTCTGCATTTTGCATGTGTGACCAAGGTAAGGGTATTCTGCAAGCTTGTAGTTTCTGTGTAGAAGTCTAACAGAGCTTGGCTTGTTCTGTTTTCTTAATAGGAGGTGTATTGGTGTTTAGGTCCTGGGGTAATATTTGTAGTATTGCTTTTTCATATTAGGGTTATTATGTTTGAGTGTGTTCCATAATATAGGTGTAACTTTATGGGAATTAGTTTGTGTGCATTATTGCAGATCCTGGAAATATGTTAGGTGCTATATTTCAGTTTCCATTTCTCAAGTTTTGCACTGCATGCAGAGTGGATTTTTTTGGGTTCCCATTCTGATTTTTGTCTTCATATTTGTAATTTGTGGACTTTCTGTATTTGGTGAAGGTTGTTTGTGTATGTGTGTGAATAGGGATATTGTGCTTGGTAGCAGAAGGAGTTAGTGTTGCTCTTACTGAGATGACACCAGAACCAGAACATCTTTTTTCTATGGCGAGTTGTATGGGGAATGTCCAAGTTCAATTCTGCAGTCATTGCTGGTGGTTGGGGTGTTCCTGTGGATGCAGAATATTTTTACATTTAGCCCTATGATGGTCATGTGTTCAGTGTGTCACATATGTGAGAACCATCTGTCAGGTGTGTCCCGATAGAAAAAAGGTTGAGAACCACTGATCTAACCTATGTTTGTCTTTCAGGGTTTCACAAGAACACATCATCATATCAGCAGACAAAATGTCTGCCACACAAAGAATCCTAGCATCATACCATAGCTTGAATATC
Organism: Rhinatrema bivittatum; assembly: GCF_901001135.1. NCBI lineage: Eukaryota > Metazoa > Chordata > Amphibia > Gymnophiona > Rhinatrematidae > Rhinatrema > Rhinatrema bivittatum. The sequence goes on along the minus strand of NC_042617.1, from coordinate 96,438,564 downwards.
CCCTGCCTACCACTAGAGAACATTAGGTTTTGATGAAGATTCAGCACCATGAAATAAGAGCCTGGAAGCAACCATTTGTTCCTAAGATAAATCCAGGCATTTTGCTCTGGCATGATCAAAGACAGCTTTTTCAAATGAGTTGGTAAATATTGACCAGAAATCTGTGCCATATTAATGGGACTATATGTTTCACATAATCTTTCGGAGCGGCCTTGGAGGGAACGAGGAAAGCCATCGGGCCTCCCTTAGGGCTCGGCGCACGCAAGGTGCACAGGTGTGCACCCCCTTGCATGCTCCGACCCTGGATTTTATAACATGCATGTGGCAGCGTGCGCATGTTAAAAAATTGGGTGTATATTTGTGCGCATCGGGTAGCGCACACAAATGTACCCCACGCGCGTAATATTAAAAATCTGCCCCTATATTTGCAAATATCTGGCAGATTTATACCTTCCAACTCTTTGGTTCTACATACCCTGGATAATGCAATTCTTGTTTTTTCCCTATACCATAGAAAAGATCTTAATTTTTTGTTAAATAAACAGACCTCTGAACGATATAACCAGCATGGTAACATCTGAAGTGTATAAAGTAATTTAGGAGATAGAACCATTTTGAAAAGTGCTCGTCTGCTCAATAAAGATAATGGCAAATATTGCCATGTTTCCATCTGAGAATACATTTTTTGTAAAACTAGGAATATTACAACACTCATGTAAGTGTTTCCCATCTACAGGAAGAAAGATACCAAAATATTTTAAAGCAGTTGTAGCTTGCAAAAAAGGGGAAGAATAACCAGTCATTGCCATTTGCTCCAAATTGCCAGCAAGGATCTCTGATTTTTGATAATTAATAATCAACCCTGCAAAGTTACCAAATTGTTAAAATATATTTATTATCTCAGGAATAGAGCACTCACTATCTGTTACCAGCAATAAAATATCTTCTGCAAACAAATTAATATTGCAGTCCTGCCACTCCACTTGGATGCCCTTGAATACTTCATTCTGTCTTAGCTTAATAACTAGGGGCTCTAGAGTTAATACAAATAATAATGGAGACAAGGGGCATCCCTGTCAGGTTCCCTGATGCAAAGCAAACTCATCTGTAACCTCTCCATTAATCATAATTCTTGCCTTCGGTTGATTATAGACTATGAACACATTCAAGCAAAGAACCTCGAAATCCAAACCTGTCCAGTATCCAAAACAAGTAAGCCCAGCTAATATTATCACTGGCTTTCTCTGCGTCTATACTAATTAAAAAGGCTTGTTCATTTGAAGAGTTCACTTTATGATTAGCAGCCAGCACCTTTCTAACATCGCTAGTTGCTTGCCTCCCTGCCACAAATCCTATCTGATCCAGATGAATTAAATTAGGCAATATATTTTTCAGCTTGTCCTCTAATAAATTAGCCAACATTTTACTATCCTGATTTATCAAAAATATGTGCCTATATGATGAAGGCAAAGAAGGACTTGTATCTCTTTTTTTTAAATAAAACAGTGATTAATGCTAAATTGTATATTTGAGGCAATGGTCCGTTTGTTAATATAGCCTGGAAATTGACCAATAATAGTAAAAATAATATTCTGCTTTAAATGTTTATAAAATTCACTACCATAGCCATCAGGTCCTGGAGTCTTAAACATTTGCAAAGAACCAATTATGTTCTCTATTTCCAATTGCATGAATGGGGCATTAAGCAACTGAATATCAGAATCCTGCAACTGAGGTAAACATTATAAAAAAAAACATATTTCTGATAACTGCATTTCCTGACAATATGGAATAAAGATGTTCATAGAATTGTTTAAACACTGCCTTAATTTGTTATATCCCTTACAAACATTATCTTGGGCATCCTTACTTTCCAAATTAACTGTGGGTTGCATCCTAACTCTTATCAAGTTTGCTAACATCTTTCCCACCCAATTACCATATCTAGATAACTTTGCCTTATAATAGAGAATAGAAAATTGTACTTTTTTTTTGTAATACAAGATTTAATTGTAACTTACAATTGTCCAGTGTGATTTGTAGTGACTCAGTTTTTTGTCTAAACTGATCTACTTTAGCTTGAATCAGATCTTGTTTTACCTGTTGGAAATGTAAGTCAAAAGCTTTCATTTACTAGCCATATAAGAGAGTATGTCTCCTCTGATTACAACTTTAGCTATCTCCTAAAATATCCTGGAATCTATCTCATCATTCCATTTGTGATCTTTATAATGCTGCCATCTAATGGTCACATAATCTATAAAATCAGGACCATCAAACCAAACAGGGTTAAGCCTCCAAGCAAATGGTATTCTAGATTTCTGATATATCTGCAATTTAAATGTAATTGGAGAATGATCTAATATAGGTTTAACTCCAATATCAGCTGATTCAACACTGGTATACAAATTACTGGAGATCAAAAAATAATAAATTCTGGATTATGCACCATGGACAAGAAAATGAAAGATATAATCAGTATCATCAGGATGCATCCACCTCCTCCAGTTATCCAAAAGATCAAATTCTTTAATCAGAAAAGATGCTCCTTTTATACTGTCAGCTATATTAAAACATAGGAGACACATCTAGTAAAAGATTAGACAGTATGTTAAAACCATCCCCTAATATGATTTAGTAATGTCCAAATTGCAGAGTATGAGCAATAAGAGCTGAAAAAAACTATGGTCATATTGATTTGGAGCATATATATTCTCTAATAGCTTCCTCCCTTGAGGATCCTTTATCACCTTCCCACATACAAAAAGTAAGTTTTTATAGATTAAAACAGCCACTCCTCTCTTTTTCCTAGAAATGATGCAAACTTACAAATGTCCACCCAATCAGTTTTCAATTTAACATGCTCCTTGTCTTCCAAATGCATTTCTTGCAAGAAGGCGATTTGTGTATTCAGTTTTTTCAAGTACTTAAGAATTTTTCTCTTTTAATTCATGAGTGAATTTCATTCACATTCCAAAAGCAAAATAAAACATCATTCTTTTGTGTCATAGAGCATAAGAATGCTGAGATATTGACATGAGAAAAAAAAATCACATATAGTATAGTGCTGATACCCCCATCCTAAGCCCAGCACCTCCAAAACCACTTGTGGTAGAGTCATCTCCTCATCTGAATCGGCACAGTAGAAAAAGAAACAAAGCATGTCTTTACTTGCAGCTAGAAACTCAGGCAGGACCCATTCCCATTCACAACATTCATCCACATCACACTCATACACTAACCTTTCATCCCACTGTATTCCTTCCCCAGCTCCCCTTACCCTCCCATTCCGAACCAAAAATAAGTAGCCCATCTCCTGATGACTAAAAGAAAGATAAGCAAGTAGCTCCCTCCCACTTACTAATGTGACTTTAGGGAATAATGACAATATATAAAGCATATTTGAAAACATATACTGGAAATCACAAACTCACAGTCCAAGTTGGATCAATACACTATATCAAACTCTATCTAGCTCTGTAAAATTCCAAAATTACAACAAGAAAATCTACTTCACACTCATAATTTCTAATTCTTAAAAATACAAAATTTTGAGTAGAAACTGCTGGATATAATCATTTAAGAAATGTGGCATCAGAAATAATAGAAATAAAAAATAAATAAAAAATAAAGAAATACAAATCTGTATATCATGAAATATGTCCATATGTAATGTTTAATTCCAACTATGAACAATGTTCCTTGAAAGAAGAGAAGGCAGTCATCCAGCAATATGATGAAATGTAAAAAGTGCAATAATACAACATGAATTGTCTTTCAGCCAGTAGATCACCAAAGTAGTCCCTTCTGAACATTCAAATCAGGATGCAGCAAAATATAGTGAAACAATCATAAGAGAAACAAATAACAATCATACAAAAGAAGTCCAAAAGAATATATAAAAATAAAATCTTGTCGGAACCTGTTTGGGATAGGCAACTCTGTAGGATACACTTTGTCCATTCTGTACCTCTCCCCATATAAATCTGGCAATATTATATGTCCTTTATCACCGTAATTAATAAGTATGTCCAGAATATATAACAAACTGTAAATTGAACTACAAGTGTGAGAAGTATTGTAGCAGCGAATCCCAGGTTTTGTACAGCCATAGTATAGTGATACACCTCTGATCGATGTTTGCTGCGTCATTCAGATAAATCCATAAAATCTATATATCAAATAACCGTAAAATCAAACAAATACATAGCAATTCAAGAATATTCTGCCCCAATGTAAAGAGCAGTAGCCAAGTAATCAAATGAATCATTTCAAAATGGCGCACAAAATCCTCAAGATAAAACTGTTAGCATGGTATAAAAGAAAAGGTAGAAAAATTATCCATCAGAGCCAATTCAACTAAATATTTCTTAATCTCTGCAGGAGACTCAAACAACTTACCCTCTCCTCAATGAAAAGTTCTCAGTTTTGCAGGATATTGTAAGAGAACTTAACCCCTTTTTGGAAGAGCTGAGAGCAATTTGGAATAATTTCCTTTCTTTTTGCAGTTATTTGAGCAGAAAAATCTTGAAAATGGAGAATTTTTTTCCTTCATATTCTAGGTTTCTCTGAGTTTTATATGCCTAGAAGAGTTTCATTTTATCAACGTAGTTAAGAAAACCTGCGATGACTGGCCTGGGATACCTCATATTCTCAGAGAACACCCCCAGATGATGATGAATACACACATATTTGATAGACAGTTCCTCATGGCTATGTCCAGTTTTTCACATAACATTTGTTCACGTATTGAAAAAGTTCACGATCCTTTACTGATTCAGGTATGCCAATGAGTCTCACATTATTATACAGAATTCTATTTTCTTGATGGTCTATATGTTCGAGCTTCTTTAGCTGTTATATTTGCATCTGTAGGCCATTCACAACCTCCTCTTGTTCCATTGTTCTTGCCTCTGCCACAAAGATCTGTTGATTTGTATCGTAAGTGATTCTCTGAACTCCTCCATAGTACATTGGAACTTAATTTATATCCCAGCACCGCCATCACACTTTTGGTGAGATACGTTTCCATCTCTTCTGTCATGATTAAGAGAAGCTGTTTATTATCCACTGCTATTTTGTCCATCTGCTTCGTTTTTTCAGTTGCAACTTTCCTTGTTTTCACCGACATTTCTTCTTTTTTTTTTTGACAACAGTTATCCAGGAATAGCAGGTGATAGTCACCTTAATGTGGATTATATCAAGCCCTCACAAAGCCACTTAAAATATAGAAAAACAGTAATTGTTTGCAGCGGAGATTGGAGCTGTGGGGAAACAAGTCTATCTCTCAGCACTACATCACATGGTCTCCCCAAACAAGCTGATTCTATTTGTCGTTTTCTATTATTTTCTATCTTCTCATTTTAACTGGGCTGCACTTGTCCTCCAATGATAACAATCACTACATTAGTGAAGGCATATGTTACAGCCCTAAATTTTTAGCTAATAAAAAAAAATTGCATGGGTTTTTAAATTGTAAAAAGTCATTCAAAATGTTTATTTTATGGCTTGGTATTATCCAACCATAATTACTAAATGAACTTTTTTTGTTGACATGCTATTTAAGAAAATGAAGAGATTATGCCACAGTTTTATAGACTTTTGTATTTAAAACATTTTTATTTAATGTATATTGCTCCACTACTACTATTACTACTAGAGTTCATTTGTATAGTATTATTAAACATATGCAGTACTGTATAGATAGCCATAAGAGACAGTCCCTGATACAGGCTAGTCAAGACTGACAAAGGCTAGTCATAGAGAAGAGGCTTCAGGAAATCTATTTATGACAGTAAACATGGATCAAATTGACACGGATATTATTTATTTATTTTTGTTTGTTTGTTTCTCTATACCAATGTTCATCGGACATATCACACCGGTTTATAGTGGACTTCTTGTTTTACGATGGAACATTGTGTCGTTTTAGATTAAACATTTTTAACATTTTACATTGAACTTTGTGATATTTTACATTGAACATTCTACACTGAACATTCTACATTGAACTTTATGGCATTGAACTATGTAACCTGTTGTATAGAGCTTTATGACATTATGTAGTAAGGCTTTACAGTCTTTTGTGTTGAGAGTTTGTGCTAAGTGTGGTAGAAGGTTTGTGGGGAGTCGTGATGAGATATTTTAGGGGGAGAGAATATCATTGAAGGTTTGCATCCAGTGTTGTGAGAAAGCTCATGGGTAGATCTTAAAGTACGCGAGCGTACTTTTGTTCGCGCAACCGGCGCAAACAAAAGTACGCCAGATTTTATAAGATACGTACGTAGCCACGCGTATCTTATAAAATCCTGGGTCGGCGCGCGCAAGGCTGCGCAAAATCGGCAGCCTGCGCATGCCGAGCCGCTCAGCCTGCCTCCCCCTATGTAACCCACCCCCCAGCCCTACCTAAATCCCCCCTACCTTTGTTGTACAAGTTACGCCTGCTTGAGAAAGGCGTAACTTGCGCGCACTGTCTCGCCATTCCCCGGCACAGGCTGCAGTGCCGGGGAACTCGGGACCACCCTCCCGCCTGCCCCCGAACCGTCGCCACGCTCCCGGACCCACCTCGGACCGCCCCCTAACCCCGGACCCACCCCCGGACTGCCGACACGCCCCAGACACACCCCCTCCTGCCCCTTTTACAAAGCCCCGGGACTTACGCACGTCCCGGGGCTTTGCACGTGCCAGCGACCTATGCAAAATAGGCTCGCTGGCACGTGAGTGCCCTGCGCGCGTAAATTCGGCAGAATTTACGCGCGCAGGGCTTTTAAAATCTACCCCTAAGGTTTTTAGGGTTGACCATAATATGTGAATATGCGGACTTGATGTGGGTGTTGAGGGAAGGGTTGGGGGTGTGTGGGGTAGCGTTTTAGTTCATGTGTTGGGTGGTCGTTGGGTATGCTTTTTGGAAGAGCCTTGTTTTTAGGTTCTTTTTGAAAGGTTGAGCCTGAGCTGGGTTGGTAGGCTGTTCCATAGTGTTGGACCTGCTACTGTTAGGGCTCATTCCCTTGTTGAGGTCAGGTGGGCCTTGTTGAGGTCAGGAAAAGCTGGGACTTAAGATTTAAAAGTAAAATAAAAAAGGCAGGGGTTTTTTGGAGGTTTTTTTTTGCAGAACTTGAACTTGTCCAGAGAACAGGCATAATGCACCATCTTGAGGAGGCTTATCATGCAGCAAGATGCAAAGTGAAGAATCAGGAGTTAGCAATGAAGAAGGGCACAGATAAGAGGCACCTGTCCAATAAAGAGAGAACAAGTGTAAAGCAAGTTAATGAGGTGCTGCAGAATGAAGGGACTTGGGTGTGAGAAGGAGGAGCTTGAACTGTATGAAGAAATGGATGGAAAGCCAATGTATTAAATTGAGAAAAGGGGTTACATTGTCACTCTGGCATTGGAAGAAATAACTCACACAACCAAATTTGTAAGAGACTGTAGGGGAGGTGGCTTGTTCAGTTGGAGACCTGTGAGGAGCAGGAAGCAAGTCTAAGTGGCAGGTGATGACAGACTGGATAAAGGTTGTGGTCAGAAAAGAAGGAATGATTTTGATGATGTTATAAACTAAATCATACTTTCAAACAGAAATGAGCCGATAATTTCTGATCTGTATTTCAAGGTTCAGGAACCTTAAGTGCAAGTGATTTGTGATTCACTTTGATTTGTGATTCACCCTCTTATTACATTTAAAATTGAAATCCCTGGATCATAGATCATATTGGCATAAACTGTGATTTCTGACTGCATTTCAAGAGATAAACTCTTTTAACATAGAAAGAGAACCAAACTAAATCTACCCTTTTGGACTTATTAAATGAGATACAAGAAGTTAAAATTGTAACTTATCTGACCAAAACTTCAAAGAAGACAGAAACCTGATGATAAAATAATAATGACTTAGTAAAGAAGTTGACATTGGAGCTTTTCCAGCACTGAGGTCACCCACAATTACCATCTTCTTCTGTGTAATTTTTGTGCCTGATTTATCTAGGAGCTTTTTTTTAAGCTATTATCTTTTTACAATAAAAGCTGTGATAAATCAATGTCTTCCCCTCCCCCCTTACACACACCCACACATTAATTCATCAGAAACAGAACAAAGTGATTAAAGAAATAAAGTAGTAGAGATGGTAGTCAGTATCGACATTGCACGGAAGGCAGGATATTATTGGAGAGAAAGAATGGATAAGGAGTTGGGAGGATACAATTTTCACATCATTAATAGAGCCAGAATGGCATGCAGACCTGGAGTAGTAGAATCACCAGTATTTCACACGTCACTTTATTGTTTGGTAGACCCACAATCAGACTGGCCGTATAATGCTAATTTATTAAGGTAGCAGTAAGTATTATAGCTTCCTTAGTGAAAACTGAAAATAGCCATACCTTAATGTGAAGCAATCCAAACTCTCATCTCCAGACTTTTTAAACAGATAGAAACACAGCAACATCCCAGCAGAAAAGAAACCCGTATGGCCCATCTAGTCTGCTCATCCATCCAATTAATTTAGCTTTATGATTCCTATCACTTCCTTAGAAATCCCCTCTATGTATCTGTTATGACCCTGATGGGAATGTAGACCCTTGGCCTGTGTTAGGATTGCCGCTACCTGGAAGGCCTGCTGCAGATTCCCAATGACAGGAGGCGAGGATGACTGAAGACAGGGACTGGCTGGAGCTTCACCAATACCAATCCCGTTCTCCGCGGGTTGAGCTTTTGGGTGCCAGGACCGACTGGACTTAGGTGGGCCCCTGGGATGATGGAATGTGAGAAGGAGACGATGATAGCCAGTCCGAGGTCAGGAAGCCAGAAGGTAGGTTGGCGGCTGCTACAATGGAGGAGAAGTCCATTAACTGCTATTAATTAAGTTTACTTAGGGAATAGCCACTGCTATTAATTGCATCAGTAGCATGGGATCTTCTTAGTGTTTGGGTAATTGTCAGGTTCTTGTGGCCTGGTTTGGCCTCTGTTGGAAACAGGATGCTGGGTTTGATGGACCCTTGGTCTGACCCAGCATGGCAATTTCTTATGTTCTTATGTTCTTAAGGATACAACGATAGCTGGTCCGAAGTCAGGAAGCCAGAAGATCCATCTGAAGGGAGAAGGCCAGGGAGAGGAGCAGGCAAGCAAGATCCAGAGCAGGAAGGCTGGAGTGGGAATGGAACACAAGAACAGGAATCAGGAAGAAGACATGCTGGAATGAAGACCGAAGCAGGAACACTGTGAGAAGAAGACCTGTAGCCAAGTCATCAGCTATAGGTTGGAAGTAGGTTTAAATACCAGCCGGCTCTGACATCATTCGGGGGACCGGCGACAATTTCCTACCACAACCCCTTTAAGGCCCTCTAGGTGGCGCATGCGCGCACCTAGGGGAACGTCAGGGAGAGGAGAAGTCGTTGGCGTTCTGCTGCAGGGAGGCCTGAGACAACCTCGGCGGTCTGCTGGGCCTGCCAGGCATGTCGGGAGGACCCTGGAGGCACGGATCCCTCAGTGTGCTGGATGGCCATCCCTGTATCTCGCGGCCGCGAGATACAGGGATGGCCGAAACACGGAGGGTAGGTCTAACAGTATCCCATGCTTTCTTGGATTCAAACACTGTTTTTGTCTCCATTACTTCCACTGGGAGGCTATTCCAAGCATCTATCACCCTCTCTGTAAAGACTAGGGATGTGAATCGTGTCCTCGATCGTCTTAACGATCGATTTCGGCTGGGAGGGGGAGGGAATCGTATTGTTGCCGTTTGGGGGGGTAAAATATCGTGAAAAATCGTGAAAAATCGTGAAAAATCTAAAAATCTAAAAATCGCAAAACCGGCACATTAAAACCCCCTAAAACCCACCCCCGACCCTTTAAATTAAATCCCCCACCCTCCCGAACCCCCCCCAAATGAGTTAAATAACCTGCGGGTCCAGCGGCGGTCCGGAATGGCAGTGGTCCGGAACGGGCTCCTGCTCCTGAATCTTGTTGTCTTCAGCCGGCGCCATTTTCCAAAATGGCGGCAGCCATAGACGAACACGATTGGACGGCAGGAGGTCCTTCCGGACCCCCGCTGGACTTTTGGCAAGTCTCGTGGGGGTCAGGAGGCCCCCCACAAGCTGGCCAAAAGTTCCTGGAGGTCCAGCGGGGGTCAGGGAGCGATTTCCCGCCGCGAATCGTTTTCGTACGGAAAATGGCGCCGGCAGGAGATCGACTGCAGGAGGTCGTTCAGCGAGGCGCCGGAACCCTCGCTGAACGACCTCCTGCAGTCGATCTCCTGCCGGCGCCATTTTCCATATGGAAAATGGCGCCAGCCATACGCGTATGGCCGGCGCCATTTTCCGTACGAAAACGATTCGCGGCGGGAAATCGCTCCCTGACCCCCGCTGGACCTCCAGGAACTTTTGGCCAGCTTGTGGGGGGCCTCCTGACCCCCACGAGACTTGCCAAAAGTCCAGCGGGGGTCCGGAAGGACCTCCTGCCGTCCAATCGTGTTCGTCTATGGCTGCCGCCATTTTTCGGCGCCATTTTGGAAAATGGCGCCGGCTGAAGACAACAAGATTCAGGAGCAGGAGCCCGTTCCGGACTGCTGCCGTTCCGGACCGCCGCTGGACCCGCAGGTTATTTAACTCATTTGGGGGGGGTTCGGGAGGGTGGGGGATTTAATTTATAGGGTCGGGGGTGGGTTTTAGGGGGTTTTAGTGTGCCGGCTCACGATTCTAATGATTTATAATGATAAATCGTTAGAATCTCTATTGTATTGTGTTCCATAACGGTTTAAGACGATATTAAAATTATCGGACGATAATTTTAATCGTCCTAAAACGATTCACATCCCTAGTAAAGACATATTTCCTAAGAATGCTCCAGTCTACCTCATTTCAACCTCATCACATGACCCCCTCATTCTAGAGCTTCCTTTCTGTTGAAAGAGGCTCATATCCTGTGCATGAAAACCTTTGAAATATTTGAATGTCTCTATCGTATCTCCTCTATCTCATCTTTCCTTCAGGGTGTGCATTCTTAGATCTTTGTCTATCCCCATATGCTTTAGAACAGAGACCACTGACCATTTTAGTAGCCACCCTCTGGACTGCCTCCATACTGTTTATATCCTTTTGAAAGTGCAGTCTCCAGAATTGTTTACAGTATTCCAAATGAGGTCTCACCAGGGACCTATAGAGCAAGATCACCTCCCTTTTTCTGCTGATCATTTCTTTCCCTATGCAGCAAGCATCTTTCTGGCTTTAACCATTGCTTTATTCACCTGTTTGGCCACCTTAAGATCATCAGATGCAATCACTCCCAGATCCACTCTTCCTTTGTGCTTAGAAGAATTTAATCTCCAATACTGTACCTTTCACATAAGAACATAAGAAATTGCCATGCTGGGTCAGACCAAGGGTCCATCAAGCCCAGCATCCTGTTTCCACCAGAGACCAAACCAAGTGCATTACTTTGCACTTTTTAGCATTAAATCTTAGTTGCCAGACCTCAGATCATTTCTTGAGCTTTGCTAGAGCCCTTCTCATGTTTTCCACATCTTCCTGGCTTTCCATCCTGTTACAGATGTTGATATCATTGAAAAAAGTCAAACCTTTCCCAACAATCCTTCTGTTATATTGCTCACAAAAATGTTGAAAAGAACTGGTCCAAGGACCAATCCCTGAGGCACACCACTAACAATGGCCCCTCCTACCACTACTCTATGTTGCTTCCTGCTTAGCCAATTTCTAACCCTGTTAGTCACTCTAGGTTCCATACTGATTAATTTATAAATCTTCTGTGCAGAACCATTTATTTATTTATTTATTTATTATTTTTATTATACCGAGTTTCATGATAGGAATCACATCAACCCGGTTTACAATTAACAATGTGAGTAAAGGCAGAGAGTAACAAAGTAAAACATTTCCCAATTCAACGTCACATATAGAATGAAACTTAACAGATATAATAACAATATTTAGGATGTGAGAAAGTTACAAAAAACAAGGAAAAATAACTAGGATCTGAAAGGGGGAGGAAATTGAAGGAAGAATATTAACATTTTAGCCAACTGTATCAATTAATAAATATGTATAGTATTATAAAAATATAGATGAGTAGCAAAAATGATCAAATATGATGCTGTTGTGAATTATAATAATAAGATGCTGTGACTGCGTATGAAGTTAGTGGGTTTATTACAGTTCACTGACTTTGAGTTTGTGCTGATGGGTGGGGAATTTAATCCAGTTCTGGGAACGCTTTTTTAAAAAGCCACGTTTTTAGTCTCTTCCTAAAAGTTGGGGCGCATGGTTCTTGTCTTAAGTCCGGTGGGATGGAGTTCCAAAGGATTGGACCTGCTGATGAAAGAGCTCTTGAACTGTAGGATTTATGTTGGTAAGTTTTGGCATGAGGTACCTGAAGTGATTCTTTGTAATGTTCCCTGATGGGTCTGGCGGCTGTGTATTTTTTAAAAGGGATTTGTAAGTCAAGTTGAGTGTGTTGATGGATGTTCTTGTAGATAATCATGATGGTTTTGTACATAATTCTGAAGTGGATCGGTAACCAATGAAGGTCTTTGAGGATGGGGGAGATATGGTCGATTTTCCTGGAGTTTGTAAGTATTCTAGCTGCTGTGTTCTGTACCATTTGTAAAGGCTTGGTGTAAGAAGCTGGGAGGCCTAGTAGTAGAGAATTGCAATAATCTAGTTTGGAGAAGATTATTGCTTGCAGGATTGATCTAAAATCTTGCGCGTGGAAAAGTGGCTTTATTCTTTTCAGAATATGTAATTTGTGGAAGCAGTCTTTTGTAGTTCGGTTTATGAATGGTTTGAGGTTAAGACGGTTATCTAGGATGGCTCCTAGATCTCTTACATGGGTGGTTTGTAGGAGGGTAGGTGGCTTTGAGAGCGTGATGTTGTTTTCAGGTGCTATAAGGAGATATTCCGTTTTCGACGCATTAAGGACTAGGTTTAAGCTGGTAAGGAGGTGTTTGATTTCTAATAAGCAACTATCCCAATATTCCATTGTTGACGAGATTGAATCTTTTATAGGGATCACAATCTGTACGTCGTCCGCGAAGAGGAAGTGTTTAAGGCTTAGTTTTGTGAGTAGTTGACAGAGTGGTAGGAGGTATACATTAAATAGGGTGGGTGAGAGGGATGAACCTTGTGGCACCCCTCTGGTGGAGTGGTGATATTGGGATTCTGTATTGTGAATTTTGACCCTATATCCTCTGTTTTCCAGGAAGGTTTTGAACCATGTTAGTGAAGTAGCTGTCACTCTAATATTTGCTAGTTGTTTTAAGAGGAGGTAATGGTTGACAGTGTCGAAGGCCGCCGAGAAGTCGAGGAGGATTAGTAAAAATGCTTTGCCTTTATCGATGCCGGCGAGGAGGAAGTCTGAAAGTGCAAGAAGTAGTGTTTCTGTGCTTGCAGCTTTTCGAAAACCATATTGGTTTGGAGACAGAATGCCGTGGTCTTCCAAGTAGTTGGAAAGTTGGGTGTTCACCAATTTTTCCATTATTTTGGCTATGAATGGAAGGTTGGAAATAGGGCGGAAGTTGTTGGGATCACTTGGATTTAGATTCGGTTTTTTTAGGAGGGGTTTGATTGAAGCTGTTTTTAGATCATCTGGGTAGATACCCTGGGAGAGGGAACAGTTTATAATTTCGGCAAGGGATTTTGATATAGTATCAGGAATGAGAAGTAGCATTTTGGAAGGAATTTGATCAAAAGGGTGTGATGTGATGAAGGTTTCATTTTCTTCAGCACTGATTGTATCTCTGTGAGAGTGATGGGTTCGAATGCTTTAAGCTGTATATCTTTGTTAGGGAGAAGGTATGTGTTGTCTTGGGAGCTAGTGGTTAGTGATAGTTGATTGAGGAGGTCAGAGATTTTTTTGCTGAAATGAAGAGCCAGTTCGTCTGCTTTGGTCTGAGAGAATTCGGGTGGTATATCAGGAGTGATAGGTTTAGTGAGATTGGAAACGAAGGCGAATAGGGCTTTTGAGTCAAAGATGAGGTGATGAACCTGACGGGCATAGTAGTCTCTTTTTGTTTTCTGTGTACTGCTTTTGTATTGGTGGAGCGTGCGTTTGTAGTCTGAGAGTGAGGCTGGTGAAGGGGCTTTACGCCATTTTCTTTCTTTCTGCCGAAGTAGTTGTTTGAGATTTCTCAGTTCATCATTAAACCAGGGTTGTCTTTTGGATGCCTTTGAAGAGTGTTTTTTGGTGGTCAGTGGGCAAAGTGTGTTTGCTACTGATTTTGTTATTTTGGACCATGATTGAAGAGCGCTGTTAGGTGTAGAAACATCGATGGATGGTAATTCTGGGGCTAGAAGTTTGCTGAGGAGTTCAGAGTTACATGTTTTTTTGTAGAGGAAAGAAGGTCTTGAGTCAGGCTTGGAATCTGGTTGTAGTAGGGAAAAGCTGGTGGAGATTAAGGAGTGGTCTGACCATGGGACTTGTTGACAGTCAGGTTGATTTGTTTGGGAAATGCCGGCATTTGTAAAGAAGAGGTCGAGTGTGTGTCCTGCTTTGTGAGTGGGTTTGTTGATTTGTTGTTTGAAACCCATTGCGGACATTGCGGTGAGGAAGGCTTCGCAGTTCGTTGAAAGGGGAATTTTGTCAACATGTAAGTTGAAGTCACCCAAGATTATAGCTGGGGAGTCAAGGTTTAGGTGTAAAGTTATAGTTTCTAGAATAGGAGAGGTGTCTGACTCTAGCAGGCCTGGAGGGGCGTAGACTAGAAGGATTTGGAGATCTTCTGATTTGAACAATCCTAGTTCTAATTTGGTATTTGTGTTGATAGGATAGAGAGAGAACCTCAGGGATTTTTGGCAGCTAGAAAGATACCCCCTCCTCTTTTTTTTTGTCTTGGGATAGAGAAGAAGTCGTAGATCTGTGTTGGTAGTTGGTTAATAAGTGCGATGTCAGTGGGTTTGAGCCATGTTTCTGTTATGGCGCAAAAATCCGGTGTTGAGTCCAGCAGTAGGTCGTTAAGTATTAAAGTTTTGTTGGTAATTGATTGTGCGTTAAATAGGAAGATGGTGAATAAGGTGAGACCTAGAAACTGTGTGGTAGGGGAAATCATGATTGGGATGAGGGATTTGTAGGTGCGTGGGCGGCAGAGCATTGTCTGTTGAATGAATGCTTGTTATAGGTACCAGGGGAATGGCCGTATGAATGCTATTGTAGGTCGGATAAGAGTTGGATGAATGCTGTATTGAGCTGGTTTGGTGCTGGTTGAATGCTGCTGTGATTTGGCTGAGTGCTGGATGAATGCTGCTGTAAGTTGGCTGAGAGCTGGTTGAATGCTGCTGTAAGTTGGCTGAGTGCTGGTTGAATGCTGCTGTAGGTTGGCTGTGTGCTGGTTGAATGCTGCTGTAAGTTGGCTGAGTGCTGGTTGAATGCTGCTGTAAGTTGGCTGAGAGCTGGTTGAATGCTGCTGTAAGTTGGCTGTGTGCTGGTTGAATGCTGCTGTAGGTTGAATGGGAGTTGGATGAATGCTTTTGTGAGCTGCCAAAGTAGGGGCAAGAGTGAAGTTTGCGTAGTCTTAGTCTGTCGTTGTTGAGTAGTCTTAGTCTGTCGTTGTTGAGTAGTCTTAGTCTGACGTTGTTGAGTAGTCTTAGTCTGTCGTTGTTGAGTAGTCTGAGTCTGTCGTTGTTGAGTAGTCTGTGAAGTTTGCTTATTCTGAGTCTGGCGTTGTTGAGTGGATGCTGAAGCCCTGGAGAGTTGTCTGTCTGTGATTGTAGTGTGGGTATGTTTCTGAGGTGCCAGGAGGTGCCAGGAGGTGCGAACCACGTGGCTCGGCGGGTTAGGGCGAGTGTAAAAAGTAGTCTAGAGAGTGCCTTACCCCGGTGTGCCTAGCGTCGGTTGCGATGCTCGTCCTTTCAGCTGGTCCTCCTTCGGTGGTATCGCCGCGTGATAGACCGGAGGTCAGTTGGACTTAAAAGGATCTAAGGAGGTTCACTTCTAAATGAGTAGGCCCTGGATCTGGGGCTGCTTAGGAGGCGCGGCTCTCTCGCCGCGATGCTTCCTGGGCCCGGTGTTTTGTTAGCCTAAGTTTTCTTTTACTTGGCTCCCTTCCCCCTGCGCGGCTCACCTGGTTGTTGGAGTGTGAGCAGGCTCTCGCCCCGAATGGGAAGCGCGAGCCTCGGCAGGGAAAGGAGAAGCGGGTGGACGCGTTGGTCTCGGGATTAATTGACCGGTCTTTGTAGATCTTGTTAGGTCCTGGGCTTCGATGATGCGGTATTAGGCTAGTTGATTTTCAGGTAGCTGTAGTTATCCCCAGGTAGGTGTTGTCGTCTGCATGGGGCCCTTGTTTATTTGTAGGAACTCCCTGGGTGGTGATCGGGGCTGCAACGAAGGGGCGAGACAAAGGGGCTAGCCCCTTTGTCGTGCTCCTTCGGCGTGCGACGCTCGGCGTGCGACGCCTAGGAGCTGTGGTTGATTTAAAGGGCTCCTGGCCCTGCTGCTATTGGCGGCTGGTGTCGGCGCGGATTGGCTGCTTCGCGGCCCGGAGGAGGGCTGAGGGTGGTGCCTCGGATCGCGGCTCTGTGCCTCGTGGTCGGCGCTGGGGGCTGCCGGGGGCAAGGGTGCGAACAGGGCCTTACCCCGGTGGGTCTCGGCGCCGGCTGCGCAGGCCTCGCACGTTCAGAGTCGCTGGTGCAGGTAAGAAGGGAGAAATCCCCGTCGCCGCGGTCGATTTAAAGGGCTCCTGGCCCTGCTGCTATTGGCGGCTGGTGTCGGCGCGGATTGGCTGCTTCGCGGCCCAGAGGAGGGCTGAGGGTGGCGCCTCGGATCGCGGCTCTGTGCCTCGTGGTCGGCGCTGGGGGCTGCCGGGGGCAAGGGTGCGAACAGGGCCTTACCCCGGTGGGTCTCGGCGCCGGCTGCGCAGGCCTCGCACGTTCAGAGTCGCTGGTGCAGGTAAGAAGGGAGAAATCCCCGTCACCGCGGTCGATTTAAAGGGCTCCTGGCCCTGCTGCTATTGGCGGCTGGTGTCGGCGCGGATTGGCTGCTTCGCGGCCCGGAGGAGGGCTGAGGGTGGCGCCTCGGATCGCGGCTCTGTGCCTCGTGGTCGGCGCTGGGGGCTGCCGGGGGCAAGGGTGCGAGCAGGGCCTTACCCCGGTGGGTCTCGGCGCCGGCTGCGCAGGCCTCGCACGTTCAGAGTCGCTGGTGCAGGTAAGAATGATTTTTTTTAACCCACGCTTTCAGTGTGAATTCACAATCTAGAATAATCCCTAGACCATGTCAAAGACCTTACTGAAATCCAAGTACACTACATCTAGCGCTCTCCCTTGATTCAGCTCCCTGCTCACTCAAATGCAACATAATCTCTACCATCATTGTGATGCTATTGCAGCATTATTGATGTAATCAACTATAGGCTTCTCACCACTGGAGAAATCGAATTAAATTCTCAAACCAGTCCCTAAGTAGCCTGTGCACATGGAGTAACTGATAATTTTTATTAAAAAAAAAAAAAAGCTTTTATTTTCATATTTTTGAGTTGCAGGTGATTTGAGTGGTTACCAACAACAGGATTAGCCAATAGTCCTGTCATATCCTCAGTGAATAGAAACCAGCTACCAGCTGGTAAGTACAACGTTTTGTACTCTTTTCCATATATGGTGAAGGCTTTGACAAATCAGGCAAAAACAAAAGTCAAAGAACAAAAGCAACACATTACACGGCTAAAAGAACAGAACAGGAAGCAGAAGCAAGTCATTCCTCAGGGCAAGTGACCTCTGGACCAATGGTTGAGAGTTGGGTTAGTTATAATAAGGCTGTTGGTGCAAACCCCACCAAATCAGTAATATCATGGATTCTAGCCTAGTGGACAGCAGAGTGTGTACCACTCCAAGTGAAAAGACACAGGTAGGTTTGGAATGAAGTAGCAGCCTAGTGGTTAGAGCAATATATCCAGAGACAGAGAAGTCTGACTTCAGCTCCCACTCAGGTATCTTGGGCAAATACTTCTCCCTCTAGAACAAGAATAAAAGCTTTCAGGAAATATGTCTTCATGGAAGGAGTGGTAGATGGAATGCCCTCCCACAAGATGTGGTAAAGGCAAGAATTGTAATGGAATTGAGAAGGATGTGGGATACAAACAGAGGATATCTGTGGGTTATAGTTTTAATTTAGGCTTGAGGATGGCCTGTACAAAGTAGCAGTTACAAATACTCTTAACAGAAGGCTTGGGAGTGACCTGCATGGAGTGGCAGTTGCTACTAGCCTAAAAATTGCTGAGCAGACTAGATGGACCATTTTGGTCTTCATCTGCCTTTTACTATGTTAATATTACAAGATGAATGGATTAGGTTAGGAATTTGGAGTATATCATTTTTTAGCAACACTGCCATCACATTGTACTAGCATTGGACTAAAATCCAAGATCATACCATCTCAGCAGTGAACAGAGTAAAAAACATTCACAATAAAATACACTAAAACACAACAAACTACAATACAGATTAAAAAGTAAATCATGAACTAAAATAGTGCAAACCAGTGAGATGGTGATAAGTTAAAGAGTTCAGACATTAAAAGCTAGTGTAAACAATTGAGTTTTCACCAGTTTTTTAAACTCTTTTGAACAATTTGAAAGTCATAGGACATAAGCAGGGAGATCCAAATTGTTGGTCCAGCAGCTGAGAAGGATCGCTCACAGCTCTCATAGCCTTGTGCTCCAGATGAAAGGAACCTCGAGTAAGCCTCAGTGAGAGGACCAAAGGATCCATCAGAATTCAAAACATGCAGCATTGAGTTCGCCCAAGTACTCCCAAGTAGTTTGTTTATGAGAAAAGCAACTTAATATACCAAGCTAGAGGAACCTGCTCTGGCCAGAAATCAGTTATGCAGCAGAATTCTGCAATAGCTGTAATACTTGAAGAGCAGTAGCTGGCAAATCAAGATACAATGAATTACAGTAATCAATAATAGGTAAAATCTGAACAAAATTCAGAATAATCCAACAATGCCATTAATGGATGAAGTAGGTATGCCATATAACTGGACTTACTAATTTCTTTAATATACTGCTGCAAATGAAAATTCTTCATATAGGCCACAACTGGAATTGTAATTAGGGATGTGAATCGTGTCCTCGATCGTCTTAACGATCGATTTCGGCTGGGAGGGGGAGGGAATCGTATTGTTGCCGTTTGGGGGGGTAAAATATCGTGAAAAATCGTGAAAATCGTTAAAAAATCGAAAAATCGAAAAATTGAAAAACCGGCACATTAAAACCCCCTAAAACCCACCCCCGACCCTTTAAATTAAATCCCCCACCCCCAAATAACTTAAATAACCTGCGGGTCCAGCGGCGGTCCGGAACGGCAGCGGTCCGGAACGGGCTCCTGCTCCTGCATCTTGTCGTCTTCGGCCGGCGCCATTTTCCAAAATGGCGCCGAAAAATGGCGGCGGCCATAGACGAAAAAGATTGGACGGCAGGAGGTCCTTCCGGACCCCCGCTGGACTTTTGGCAAGTCTCGTGGGGGTCAGGAGGCCCCCCACAAGCTGGCCAAAAGTTCCTGGAGGTCCAGTGGGGGTCAGGGAGCGATTTCCCGCCGCGAATCGTTTTCGTACGGAAAATGGCGCCGGCCATACGCGTATGGCCGGCGCCATTTTCCGTACGGAAAATGGCGCCGGCAGGAGATCGACTGCAGGAGGTCGTTCAGCGAGGCGCCGGAACCCTCGCTGAACGACCTCCTGCAGTCGATCTCCTGCCGGCGCCATTTTCCGTACGGAAAATGGCGCCGGCCATATGCGTATGGCCGGCGCCATTTTCCGTACGAAAACGATTTGCGGCGGGAAATCACTCCCTGACCCCCGCTGGACCTCCAGGAACTTTTGGCCAGCTTGTGGGGGGCCTCCTGACCCCCACGAGACTTGCCAAAAGTCCAGCGGGGGTCCGGAAGGACCTCCTGCCGTCCAATCTTTTTCGTCTATGGCCGCCGCCATTTTTCGGCGCCATTTTGGAAAATGGCGCCGGCCGCAGACGACAAGATGCAGGAGCAGGAGCCCGTTCCGGACCGCTGCCGTTCCGGACCGCCGCTGGACCCGCAGGTTATTTAAGTTATTTGGGGGTGGGGGATTTAATTTAAAGGGTCGGGGGTGGGTTTTAGGGGGTTTTAGTGTGCCGGCTCACGATTCTAACGATTTATAACGATAAATCGTTAGAATCTGTATTGTATTGTGTTCCATAACGGTTTAAGACGATATTAAAATTATCGGACGATAATTTTAATCGTCCTAAAACGATTCACATCCCTAATTGTAATATTCTCAAAATCAAAATTGGCCAATGGGGCCAATTTGTTAAATCTCTGGAGGGCCATCATCATTTTACTCAGATTCAAGGATAATTTATTGTGAGACTTCCAATTAATTATTGCCCATAAACAAGATGTAAGGATAGCTGATGTAGGAGGGCCCATGAGGTGGATTGTGCAGAAAGAATTGGATACCATCAGCATAAATCCAGTATCCCACACTGAGCCCAGCCAACAATTTACAATAGGGGCCAAATAGACGTTAAATAATGTGATTGATAAGGTTGAACCCTGTGGGGCACCGAGGTCCAAAACCTGCCACTAGAATGAAAAAATGAGATGGAGTTACGATAGATTCTCTCACTCAATAAAGAGCAGAACCAATGCAACAAAGTGCTACTGGATTTACAAGCTAGATCTCCCAATGCTCCAGTTCCTTGTCCCTTATGTCCTTCAGGCCAATTCTCTCATCTTCTCCATACTATTTTCATCCCTATATTTCCAGCTGCCTCATTTCAGTCTGTGTCCCAACTTTTCTTTTTCTTGATTCTCTATCTCTTTCCTTCCTTGTTTTCCATCTTCAGTTCCAAAGTCATTCATAGGTTTTTTTTTACTTATAGGTGAATTTTAAAAGCCTGACATGCACCAAAATTGGGAGATGCATGCACAAATCAGGCTTGCACGTTCCCATCAAATTTTAAAAGCCACCCAGATGTTGATAAAGTGGAATGTAGCAAACTGTCTCTCAGATTGTGAATTCTAGATAGGGCAAACAAAGGATTCTCCTGGAATACTGGATCGAGTCTCATGATGTTCCAATTTGCTAAAATACTTCTACACACATGCCAAGTATCCGGTGTAAACAGCAAAACACAAGCCAAACTGTAATGATCTCATGGGGGTTATGGTTGTAACAAAAGATCCTTATTGGCCCACCTACCCCTTTTGAATAATTGTTTTAAAACCTTACTAGGATAGCCCCTGTCTGCAAACCTGTTCTACATCTCTGTAGCCCTATGATAGTATTCAGAGGATGGTGGAACACAATTTCCTTCATCTTAAAAACTGCCCCACCTGTTATGGATTAACGGTTTTAGTGGACCTTTGGGCCGGCCTGCAGGAGACTGGGGAGAGGTGGACTATAGTCTCAGTGTACAAGCAGGCTGGGAGGCGGATATCAGGCAGGATGCAAATGATGATCTTCACCCTGGAAGCCGATGCTCCCCCGGGAGGAGCCTGAAGGAGCCCGGCCGCTGGGACTTAGGTGATCGGTGGTGAGACTTCACCCTGGAAGCCGGAGCTCCCCCAGGAGGAGCCCGTAGGAGCCCAGCCACTGGGACTTAGGCGAGTACTGTAGCTGGATCAGGAACAAGCAGGCTTGGGAACTGGAACCAGGCAGGGAACTGAAGCAAGACACGGGTACTGGAACCAGGCAGAAACTGAAGCAAGACACGGGTACTGGAACCAGGCAGGAACTGAAGCAAGACATGGGTATTGGAACCAGGCAGGAACGTAAGCAAGTCTGAAGCAGGAACCAGGCTGGAACGTAAGCAAGTCTGAAGCAGGAACCAGGCTGGAACGGAGCAACTACCAGCAAGTAGTAACACACTCCGGGGCATGGAGCAACTGGGAACCGCAAGGTAACCCCATTGCAAGGCAAAGACTGAGGGTCCGCAGCCGGCTTACATAGGCCGCGGCGTCTGACGTCAGGAAGCGGGCGGAGCCTTGAATGGTGGGAACAGGCCTACAAAAGCGTCCTTCTTGCGTGCGCGCGTGCCTAGGGACAGAGCATCCACCGAAGATCTCCCACCGGCGTCGCCCCCGCGGGAACGCCGCCACACAGGCCGCAAACTCCGCCAGCTGAACCGGGAGCAGGACCAGGAACATGGAGGGAAGGGCCTGGTCGCTGCACACACAACCGGGACCGTAACACCACCGGCACATTAGAGAGTGTCCTCCTTTCTGAAAATGGAGAAATGGAAACCCTCACTGTCATAGGGAATAGAAATGTCCAAAAAATGTATCAAAGTAGCACTAACAGTAGATGTAAACTGTAAATTATCATCCTGAGTATTGCGCCATCCTAAAAAGTTATCTAGGTCAGGTCGACTGCCCGACCAAAGCAAAATGATGTCAAAGTTATTCTTCCACAGGATGATGTTATTTCTAAAATGGTATCTGGAAAGCATCTGTTCTTCAAATCTGCCCATGTAAAGGTTGGCAATGTCAGGGGCCATCAATGTTCCCATAGCTACAGCCTTAATCTGTTGAAAAAAGTGATCAATAAACAAAAAAAAATATTTTGTTTCATGGCTAAAGAAACCACCTCTATCAAAAAAATCAGTGGGTACCCGACACAGAACGGGCCTTTGTTCAAACCAACCTCTTACAATCAAAATAGCATCATCCTGTGAAATGTTTCTGTAAAGTGAAGCAACATCAATAGTCACCAACAACAAATCTGGAATAGGAACTGGCAATTCTTCTAAAATATTAAGAATGTGTCCTGAATCCCTAGGACCGAATTTTTAAACATACGCACGCGGTGTACATTTGTGCACTCTATCCGGGGCACACAAATGTATGCACAATTTTATAACATGTGCTCAGCCGCGTGCATGTTATAAAATCCGGGGTCGGCGTGCACAAGGGGGTGCAGACTATTTATTTATTTAGCACTTTTATATACTGATATTCAAGTAACAAAGTTACCAATCATTTTGGTTTACATTCCAACAATAACCATGACATGAGAATGCCTTACATTGAACCAGGATAAACAAACTTGGGTACAAAGAACTGGGTTTAACAAAATGTATAGGAGGAAGAGACTTGATCGGTTAGCCCAATGCTAGCCGGGTGTACTGAAAGAGATTAAGGATAGGGCACCGGGATTTGGAGCTACGATGGCGGATTAGCTAGAACGTTGGTACAAATAGTGGCATGGTGATTAGGTGTTAAGACGGCGGATTTGCTAGAACGAAGGCATAAATAGCGATTAGCTAAGGGCATAGTCTATTAGTGGTAGATTTGATAAGAGAGCTGAGTTAAGAAAAGGCTTGGTTGAACAACCAGGTCTTAAGTTTTTTTTTGAAGGTGCTCGGGCATTGTGCACCTTCAAAAAGGTACACTAGTGCTTCAAGGTGCACTAGTGTACCTTGCACGCCGAGCCCTAGGGGAGCCCTGATGGCTTTCCCTTTTCCCTCTGAGGCTGCTCCGAAATTGAAGCGACCTCTGAGGGAACTTTCCTTCGCCCCCCCCACCTTCCCCTCATTTCCCCTATCTAACCCACCCCCCAGCATCCCCCCTACCTTTATTTTGTAAGTTATGCCTGCCAGAGGCCGGAGGCCTCAGTCCTGCCCCTGCCCTGCCCCTTTCACAAAGCCCTGGGACATACGCTCATCCTGGGGCTTTGCGCGCGTCGCCGGGCCTATGCAAAATAGGCTCGGCACGCGTAACCCTTTTAAAATCCTCCCCCTAATGTTTGAAGGTAATCTCTCTACAAACTCTCTTAGAAATGTATCCCCAAAAATCGAAAGGGGTTCTAAAAGAAAGTCTCTAGAGAAAGTCTACCAGGTGGTTTAAACAGATGTTTGTGGATTTTGGGCAAAATATAAAAGGCTGGGCATACTGGAAAAGCCACTTTCAAAAAGTCTCACTATTTAGTGGTAATCCAAAAAGACAAAGCTGCATCATCGCTAGTTTTAAAATACCCTGACTTACACGGTAAAAGCAGGATTTATGTGCCTAAGTGCACACCCATTTAATATTAGGCGCACATGTGCGCCTGCTCAGGCTATTTTATAAAATGCATTCATATGAACGTGGAAGTTATAAAACTGGCATGTCCCTGGGCATGTGCTGATGCACAAGCGCCAAAGTGTGCCTGATTCCCATTTTGAAAGTTAAAGTCTTAATGAGTAGAGACCTTCAGTTTTTATTTTATATTATTTTCCCTGAAATTTTATCAGTGGTTATTATAATGAACAACATCGGGAGAAAAATCCATGGAAAGAATGACTCCTTTTTTTCCACTAAAATGAATCCTGTTTTTGTTCATTATAATAAATGATGATAAATTCCTGCTAAAAATGAAATAAAAACTGAAAACGAAGGTCCCTATTAATGATATAAACATTCAGTGTATGATCATCCCTTTTGGATGCATAACTTGTATCAAACGTATAATATTATCATATTTAGTTACAGTAACATCACATGCAAACGTCCGCTGCTGAAAAATAGTTGGTCATTGCCAATTCCTATCTAGCCCGGAACACTTTGATTTCTTTAAATGTTTCCGTCTGTTTCAGACTTACATGTATTCTTATACTCTGTACAGGGAAATATTTTGCAGGTCATAATCAAATAATTGATGGTAATACAATAAGTAATTCATCCTTGATTTTTGCATATTCATTGTATTTCTTTGTTTCCTCTTCCTAGAAGCCCAAGGGTTTCACAAATATGATTATCCAAAGCTTTCGTCTTCTTCCCCCATGAAATCATCACAAAATAACTCTTTAGGCAACAAGCCAGAATGCAAAAGCAGGAAATATTGTGAGAAAGTAGGAATAAACATCAAACTGTTTTGATTGCAACCCCCCTTTTTTTGATGTGTTGCACTCAGGAGAAGTAACTTTTAGAGTCAAATGAATGTGACTACAATGTAAAAAATATACCCTCTCACAAAATGCCACCTGCTGTGCTACAAGCTGCAACAATTTATAAAGGCAAACTCTGGTCTAATCTCTCTCAATTTTCTCCTATTCTGAGGCAGATGTACTAAGCTATGAAAGTCTTTTTGCAAAAAACCTAGAAATACACAAAAATATTCAAGTTTATATCCACTGTTAAAAAAAAAATGTTTAATGTATGAAGTTGTTCATTGTACACCGGAGTGAAGGCTCCTCGCTATACTTCGGTATAAAAAAGAATCTAAATAAATAAATAAATAAATATAGGCATTTTGCACAAATTTTGGAGTGAAACTCCCTCTGCGAAAAGCTTTCAACAAAGAGGCCTTCATAACAGTAAACGTTTGCACATAATCCACTATGTGCAAAAGTTTATTCAAAAGCCATATTAATGACTTGCTGCTCATTAATGTGGTCTTTTGCAAACACTTTCTAAGTCCCCCCATTTCAACCAAGGGATTTAACTGAAATGTCATAGAACTCCCTAGGTCTTCTATAGACTCCCAAATGAATTCAAGGGTAAACTGGGTTTGTCTTACTAGGGAAAAGTTCTTTGGAGTAGCTTGTGGCAACAAACACCTCTTTGGGACCTCAGTTCTCTCTAGTCTCAGCCAACATCTCCTCTGGAGCCCCAGTGATACCAGGGCCAGTCAGTACAGTCACATCGCATCTCCTCTGCTCCCTGTCCAGGGAGTCGCTGCTAAGGTATCATCAACCCTTAACTCTCCTTATTATGGAGCAGACACTCAGACTGCAGCTGGATTCATTGGAGGAATTCCATCTACTCGATCCACTGGAGAAATTCTGTCTGTCACTGCTAAGATGTCATTAATCCTTGACTCTTCTTGCCATGAAGCAGACACTCGGACTGCAGCTGGATCCATTGGAGTAATTCTGTCTGATGCCATCAAGCCTGGGGAAGATGAGAGTTCAAATTCTTTTCCCGACTTCTCCGACAACTCCACTATATTAACAAAATGGATGTCCATCGGTCCTGAAGGAGGATTCTTCGAAGGGACTGCAGGGAGGGTCCCATACCTCACCTTCCTCTTATATTCAATAGATAGCAAGAAACAAATAACAGGAAATAGAATTCTGAAGCCAAATTGAAGAAGTCCACCTCGCTGCCTGCTGCACATCTGCCTTCTTGAATCCCTCAGGTCTCAAAGCAGATCTTCTTAAACCAGCATATCTCACAGTAGATCAAGACACAATTCTTAGGTACTTTCTAAGTTCAAAAGTCAATTCCTTATGAACCTTGGAGAAAACTTCCCAAGCCTCTGGAAATGAAAGAGCTAAGGAATCCTCTTTTTCCAATTCAGTAAGGATTCTCAAATAACTGGTTGGTGATAGCAGCCTTATGGACAAGCTCCCAACCCTGAGAGAGAGAGAGAAAGAGAGAAAGAGAGAGAGAGAGAGAAAGAGAGAGAGCGAGAGACTGGCCATAATATCATGGCCAATAGGCAGGTATTTGTATCCCTAGGGTAGGCCCACCTAGTAACTCGAGGTGGGGATTAGGTAAGTGTGTAGCAGGTTGAGAGAACATTGCCCAAATCTCATCTTGGAGTGATTTTCCTCACTCCGAAGGCCAGCAAATCTTCACAAGAGACCACTGTTCTGTTCGTAGGTGTCACGTAGCATGTCAAAGTGGCCCCTAACCCCCTACACACTTACCTAATCCCCACCTCGAGTTACTAGGTGGGCCTACCCTAGGGATACAAATACCTGCCTATGGGCCATGATATTATGGCCAGTCAGTCTCTCTCTCTCTCTCTCTCTCTCTCTCTCTCTCTCTCCCTCCCCCTAGCCTGCAGCATACAGAAACATCATGAACCACAATATATACTTGGCAATGTAGCCCAAATTGGGTTAATAGCACAACTTGCGCTAAGAGCATGTTGCATAGCTGTTATCACAATTTGCGATACACATGCTTATTAGCATAAGGTAACACTCCTTTTTGGTATCGTGTGCGATATTGGAAAATGAGGCCCTATATTAGCATAAAACACGCCCCTTTTGCTATCGCATGCGGTACTTACCGCATTTTAATAAATCCAGGCCTAAAATTGTTAAGCAGAGAGAGAATGTACCAATAACAATTATATATTGGCAAACGCACTGTGATATAAAAATTATTAAAAGCCGAAACAATAAAATCTCACAGAAAATTCAATAGCTAAGTACTTTTAGCAAATATTATGGAATCACTTAATTTTTATACATAGGAACCTTTGTTAGGATCTCACATAATGGGCCAGATTTTATAACATGCGTGCAGGCATAGATTTGTTTGCACAACCCGGCGCGAACAAATCTACGCCCGATTTTATAACATGAACGCGCAGCCGTGCGCATGTTATAAAATCCAGGGTCGGTGCGCGCAAGGGGGTGCACAATTGTGCAACTTGCGTGCGCCAAGCCGAGCAACCTTCCTCCGTTCCCTCCGAGGCGGCTCCGAAATTGGAGCGGCCTCGGAGGGAACTTTCCTTCCACCCCCCGCACCTTCCCCTCCCTTCCCCTATCTAACCCGCCCCCCCAGCCCTAACTAAACCCCCCCTGACCTTTGTCGAAGAAGTTACGCCTGCCTCCAGGCAGGCATAACTTGCATGCGCCGGCTCTCCAACCCCCGGCCCGGTGGCTGTTCCGGATGCCTCGGTCCTGCCCCTGGAATGCCCACAGGCTGGCGCCCCGCCCACAGCCCCGCCCCGGAACGCCCATTTTTTTCAAGCCCCGAGACTTACGCGCATCCCGGGGCTTGCGCATGCCACCATGCCTATGCAAGATAGGCTCGGCGCATGCAGGGGGAGGCAGGGGTATGTTTTTGGGGGTTACGAGTGTATCTTACGTGCGTAACCCTTTGAAAATCTACCCCAATATGATTTACCAGAACTAAAGCTTAAATAGTTGACATGTTTCACATAGCTGGATCAGGAACATTTATAAGTACCTGGCTATTGATATTTCTTACACATTTGTAATTTAAGATCTTAACTGCCAAAACAGCTTAACAGTTCTCCAGAGAGAATCCTCTATATAGAACATTGCAAAATATCCTTCAATATGCTTATATAGACAAAAAATGTCCCACACTTGATGGTCTTCAAAAGTATTATTGAGGATGGTTCAAACCATTGATCGCTCTCTCATACAAACTGTGCTGGGCCCAGTAGAACACATTGATAATTACTGCCCAGCATCTCAAAGAACCTTGCTCCATGGTGAATGTTGTGAACACAATATGAATCATTACCGGGTATCTTCCCAATTACCATTCATTCTGGACATAATCAAAGTTGTTATCTGGTGTCTCCCCAATCTGCATTCTATACCGTTCATTCAGGGCACAATAAAATCATTATCCAGTGTCTCCCCAATCACCATTCTAAGGCAGGAAATACTTGGCAATGTGAGTCATGGTTCTATGTCTCCCTGAGTACTGTTCCCTTCTAATCCAGCATCGTTATTCAAAACTTCTACAACAAAGATAACATTTCACAAAGTATATGATGCCATATTCTTACAACTTATACAAGCCTGACTTCCCCTCTATGCATACTCACTTTTTGGCTGGTATGAAACGCATCACATCACAGCAAACCAGCAAAGGTTGCTTAGACGGCGTCTTCAAACATGGTGCCCTGTTGCAATTATGATTGCGTACAATACTTATACAAAATCACAAGCATCTGATGTAATAATGTCGACATATAAACATCAGCACGTAAAAAAAGAGATGTCAAATCAGTATACATTTTTCCAAATTGGTTAATTCTCATAGCTCTAAAATAGATATACTATAATTATTCTTATACAACAAAATCACAGATCACAAAAAATGATATATACATATCTATTATTCTCAATTTTTTACCATACCAAGAATCTATTATTATGATTCACAGAAGCAAATGCCACTCTTTACTGCTGTTTAGCCCAAAGGTCCAACATTATTTAATATATAGATCTATCTCTACTCCAAACAACAAAGAAGATCCAGATCTTAATTATCTCCACTAAGATGATAGATTATTTTTATGTAATAAATTCACAATTATGAAAATAATATATACATATATCATTTTCACATTTTCAATTTTTAACCAGATAGTGAATCTATTTTTATGGTTCAAAGGAACAAGTTCCACTCTATGCTGCTGTTTAACCCAAAAGGTTCAACACTGTTTAATTTGTAGATCCATCTCTGCTGCATAGGGCAAAGAGCCAATTCTCGATTGCCTCCTCTAGGATGATGAACTAATCCATCCAAAATCATACACTTCAATTCCTTAAATTCATGATTGTATTGCAAACAATGAGCAACCATTGGTGCAGTCATTTTTTGAAGCCGTGGGCAACTGTGATATTCAGATATTCTGGTTTTTAACATATCTGATAGTTTTCCCTACATACACTTTTGGACAGGGGCATGTGATAGAATAAATGAAAAAAATACTCTTGCAATTAAAGAAACCTTTGATATGGTATCTTTTATGGTCAAAAGGGTTAATGAAAAGATCTGCTTTTTGCATTATTTCACAACAAAAGCAATGTCCTCACTTAAAGTTACCCACAACTTTGCTCGGAGTGAAATCAAATTGATTCATGGGTATCCCTGGTAACGTGGCTGGGCAGATTTTCTCCCTCAAATTGGTATCTCTTGAATTACTTTTGTTTATCATACAAGGAATGGTGGATAATAATCTCCAGTTCTTTTTCAATATCCTAGATAATTTGTCTGAAACAGTCAAATGACGCAATACAAAAGTAAATACAGCAGATTCAGATTCCTTCTTGGGTACCCCATATTTATTTGTGGTAACCCAGACTGCTTTGATTGCTGTTTTCTTCAGTTTATCTACAATAAGTTTGTAGTTGAAGAAGCAGTATTCTCTGTTAAGAAAAAACTGAGTTAATTTGTGCATAAGAAACGCACAGCGGAAATAGTACAAAGACTGATTTTTCCTTTCAGTCCAGGAATCCCTCAGAAGTAGCTGACTTTTATCTCTTATCAGATAATGGGGAGAGGATTTCTGACTCCCAAACGCATCTCCCTCTCTTCCAAAGGAGGAAGACTCTAGGTCCATGCTGAAATTTTCAACTCTAAGGGCGAGGAAGATAATGTGATTAGCTCTCTCCTCCCAGCCCCTGGGGAGTGGATCCCCTGAACCATTCTGATTCTCTCCCTATCCAGGAACAGAGACCTATGCTGATTTTGAACCTTTCTAGGACCCAGGAAGGGGTTCGCCGCCATGCTGACTACTTTCTAACTTACCATATTGTGGATTCCCCAGTCTGTATTGACCACGTAACACAGGATCTTGATAGTATCAAGGGAAGCCATGTTTATGGCGATTTTTGTAACAGCCACCAGATAGACATGTTGTTTCTTTTTTGTACCATGTGATTTTTTTTGTTTTGTTTTTTTAAGCATGTTTTTTTTTAGCATAACTATAGCATTTATTTACTTTTTTAAAAAACTGCAAGAGAATGGTAGGCATACAAACAGAATATAGTACATTCACTATTAGTGTACAGGTTACGAAATGTCTAATTAGAAATCTGCCTAGGTGTGCTGCAATGAAAGTTGTGCCTCCTCCTCCTCCTCCTCCAACCCCATGGCCCTTTCTCCATTGCTCAGTTTGAGCTACAGTGCCCCATCAGACCCACTCCATTAAGTGTGCAGAAGCTTGTGGGTCACGGCATTGGGAGAACTGTAAAATAAAACCTTCGCTGGATTGCCTCTGCATCTTTAATGGGATGGGACAAACAGGTTTGTTGCTATTCAGGCTGATTGATCCTTGCGCGGGACAGAGGTGGAGGTGTCCCTTTCATCATGACACATCTTCAGAGGGACCTCCTCCCTACATCTTTGCTGAATATTAATGAATGACCAAAATTTTAATAATAGTAAAAAAAATATTTTTAAAAATCTGGCACTCATTTAAACATATGATCATGTTATGATTATTTTGTTCATTTAGATGTCTGGCAGAACTGTTTAATATATGTAAGAATATCTAGGCCTTATTAGTAGACAATAGGCCTTTCTACTACTACATCTTTGCAGGGGACACCCCTCCCCCAACTAATAGATAAATTAGACCCTGAGTATGCATCAACCTTTCAAACATATAACTGCCTTTCACACTAAATAGAGCTGTAATAGTAATGTTCAATTTTATCGACTTGAACAATAACTGAAGTAGCACTACTGCACTAAGTGACTATGAACTATAAACTACTTGAATACTCAAGAGAATAAAAGTAGGCATATTTACTGGGTTCATAAACTGAAGGTAATTTCAATTATTTAGACAGCAGTACGATCCATCTGCATTATGGCAGTATTTCAGCTAGTATACTTTTCACGTTAAGTACAGTCAGTGAAAATTAATTAGAACAAATAATGAAAGCCAGAAAATCAATCCCCGTGAATCAGGTATTAAACCTTCAAGTATAGCACATACAAGACTCTTCAGTAAATGTGGTGCATAACACTAAACAAAGCACGTGACCATAAGCTGATATGTGATAGGCACCTCAGTTCTACAATACCCGCCCAGATGTTTAAGAATAATTTTGGTGAATGATTTAGCACAGTGTTATCATTTATTAGGGATGTGCAGAGCAAAATTTTATGTTCATATTTTTTATGTCCGAAAGGGGGTCCCACTTGCGGCCAATATGGACATAAAAAAAATCCAATGAGTTGGGTATATGTACATATGTGCAAAAAAAAAATTAAACCCCCTCACCCTCCTTAATCCCCCCCCCAGACTTACCACAACTCCCTGGTGATCGAGCGAGGAGTGAGGACGTCATTTCTGCAATCCTTGGCGAGAAGCATGTGACGTCGGTGGCACGTCGAGTGACGCGGCGTCACGTGATTCCCGGCTCGTTCGCTTGGGGGGCCTCCTAGAAGCCTCTCATGAGGAACTTTGTCAAACGCCTTCTGAAAATCCAAGTATACTATATCTACCGGTTCACCTTTATCCACATGTTTATTAACTCCTTCAAAAAAGTGAAGCAGATTTGTGAGGCAAGACTTGCCCTGGGTAAAGCCATGCTGACTTTGTTCCATTAAACCATGTCTTTCTATATGTTCTGTGATTTTGATGTTTAGAACACTTTCCACTATTTTTCCTGGCACTGAAGTCAGGCTAACCGGTCTGTAGTTTCCCGGATCGCCCCTGGAGCCCTTTTTAAATATTGGGGTTACATTTGCTATCCTCCAGTCTTCAGGTACAATGGATGATTTTAATGATAAGTTACAAATTTTTACTAATAGGTCTGAAATTTCATTTTTTAGTTCCTTCAGAACTCTGGGGTGTATACCATCCGGTCCAGGTGATTTACTACTCTTCAGTTTGTCAATCAGGCCTACCACATCTTCTAGGTTCACCGTGATTTGATTCAGTCCATCTGAATCATTACCCATGAAAACCTTCTCCATTACGGGTACCTCCCCAACATCCTCTTCAGTAAACACCGAAGCAAAGAAATCATTTAATCTTTCCGCGATGGCCTTATCTTCTCTAAGTGCCCCTTTAACCCCTCGATCATCTAAAGGTCCAACTGACTCCCTCACAGGCTTTCTGCTTCGGATATATTTAAAAAAGTTTTTACTGTGAGTTTTTGCCTCTACAGCCAACTTTTTTCAAATTCTCTCTTAGCCTGTCTTATCAATGTCTTACATTTAACTTGCCAATGTTTATGCTTTATCCTATTTTCTTCTGTTGGATCCTTCTTCCAATTTTTGAATGAAGATCTTTTGGCTAAAATAGCTTCTTTCACCTCCCCTTTTAACCATGCCGGTTGCAGAAATGGCGTCCTCACTCCTCGCTCCATCACCAGGGAGTTGTGGTAAGTCGGGGGGGGGGATTAAGGAGGGTGAGGGGGTTTATATTTTTATTTTGGCTCAACAATCGCGATTTCCCACATATCGAACATATCTATGTTCGATATGTGGGAAATCCGATCGTTTATGTCGAATCAATTTTTTAAGTAAAAAAAAAATATGAGTTGCGTTTTACTAATGCGGTCAATCCGAATGCACACCCCTATCATTTATCCATACAAGATTAATAAGCACAGATAAAACAAAAGGCAATACAATGATGCATGGTCCTTCTTGGAAAATGTGTAATTATGACCACAAAGGGAGTTTTTGCATCGCCAGAGATTTGGGGTTCCTTTTGGCAAATAGTGGCCGAAAAACAGGATTTTCCTAACATCTCAGATATTAGAGAGGGGAGAGCCAAGATGGTAGCTAGATGAGAGAACATGCTTGGAACTCTCTTTCAATCTATTGGAGTTTTTTTCCTTTTAATTTGTATGGTTAAATAAAAAGGGAAAATCAGGAGGCCTCCCCTGTAGCCACCTGTGAGGACCTCACTTGACAAATGAAGATAGATGGGTTCTTTCTGCAAGTATCAGGAGAGACAACCCATGGAGAGATTTTGGTTGCAAGAGAAGCAGTTTGAGAATTTCCACAATTAGAGGTGTCATTGGTGAGTCTTTCTCTGTATTGTGAGGATACTAGTGGATTGGCTTTGTCATCTGGAGGAGAGCTCTCACTATCTCTCACAAACGTTGGGCTTGGAGGTCAGACAAGTGAGAAGATACTACCAGAGGAACCACTGTGAGGTAGCCCAGGGACTCAGGTTTCAGTGCTGGAATGGAAAGATACACTCCTCCATTGGTACTGATAGTGCCATAGGTGATGGGTAGGTTAAGATCTCCCAGGTGGGAATTGTGCCAGTGGCACTTGCTGGGCTCAAGATCAGGTCCCCATTGGCCAAGCCTTCTAATATTACTTTGGACTCATTATGAACAGGCTATAACTTCTTTAGTAACCCTTAAATACAGATATTCATAGAGAATGCAATCTAACCAAGTGAACTTTAATACTCAAAGGAAAAAAACAGGTCAGTTGGAACAACATATGACCCAATATCTACCTCTCAGGTGGAAGGAACAACTTCAAGGTAACAGTGTTAATTGAAAAGGTGAAAATTTTGAAATGTTCCCATATGAATATCCATGCTTTACATTTTTCTATAATTAACAGTAATTCTCCTGTGGGAATAATTAAGGAATATCTGTTGGAGATTCTATGTGTCCTGTCAGATGCCCTATTGCTCATCAGTAGGGCCATTGGTAGGAAGACTGGGACACAGAGCCAGGGAGACTCCGAGAGTAAGGTCATCTGACTGTTATTAGACTGGATATTATGAGTATGTTGGAGACATCAGATGACAATGAAGAACTCAACAGAGGGACACTTCTTGTCACTTTTGTTTTTCCCCTAAGATCAGGATTCTGATGTGATACTTTTTTACTTAATAGGCAACTTATTTCATGGGCAAAAACTTTGATTGATTCCAGATACTTCAAGACTTACACAAGAATGTAGGAACACATTTCTAGCAATGCACCAAGAAGTTTTTGCTCTAGATATAATTTTTGTAATCCGTTTTCCTTGTAAATGCATTCTAATATTACAAAATGTAAAATATGTGTTTTTTGAACCATAACAACTTTGCTTTTTTTATTTATACTCAATGAGGTCAATATTCAGACATGGCCAGATTTATCAAAATGTACATATTGTTGTATTTCCTACATACAACCACTGGGGGAAAGAGAGAGAGAGAGAGAGAAAGAGAGAGACACTAGTCATAATACTCTCATACTAGGTAGGTATTTATATCTCTATAGGAGGCCCACCTAGTAATTTGAGGTGAGGTTTAGATATTAGTGTAGGGGTTAGGGGCCACTTTGACATTCAAAGTGAGACGTGCAAACAGAACAGAGCTCTCTTGTGAAGATTTGATGACCTTCAGAGTGAGGAAACTCACCCAAAGATGAGATTTGTGCAATGTTCTCTCAACCTAGCTTGATGTTACCCAGGTAGAGAGTCCATCAAGCTAGGTTGAGAGAACATTGCACAAATATCATCTTTGGGTGAGTTTCCTCGCTCCCCAAACTCTGCCCCTTTTTCTAATTTGCATCGCACTATGCATTATTGCATTTTCACATGCATTAAAGGCTTTTTTGCATGCAAAAACACCTTAACGCATGTGAAAATGCCATAGAGCAGTTTGATAAATGACCCCCTAAATTAGCAAGGATATTCAGTTGTGCGGCCATGACACTGAATATACCTTGATAAGTTCAAAGTTAGCTGGATAAGTTTGAATATTGCAACTTATCCAGTAAGAAGCTCCTCCCCTGAATGCTTCTTTTTTTATCCAGTCAGATGACTTTCCAGCTAAAATCTAGCCGAATAAGAAGCTGAATATACCAAAGCTTTATTTATTTATTTATTGGCCAGAACAGTTTACAACATAATAAATATCCATCTAAATGGTTTTTGAATATCTATCTTTATAAAGCTAGAAGTGTCCTTGGTTTGTTGGTTTAGAACAGGGTGGCCAACTCTAGTATGCAAGAGTCACAAGCAGGCCTGGTTTTCAAAATATCCACAATGAATATGCATAAGTTAGATTTGCATGAACTGCCTCCATTTTATGCAAATATATGTTTGCATATTTATTATGGATGTCCTGAAAACCAGGCCTGTTTGTGCCTCCTGAGGACTGAAGTTGGTCATCACTAGTTTAATCACTAGTTTAGTAGATTGAGGCCTAGAAGACATTTTATGAAGATATGATGTTTGCCCCTCTATTATAGCTATTTTTTATTATTTGCTTAATTGTATTCAGGGGAGGATTGGCCTATTGGGGGATTGGGCATTCCCCAGTGGGCCAGTCACTCCAATCACGTGAGTTTTGCAGCTTGCCGTCCTGAAGAGAAACTTGCAGGGCCCTGGTAGAGCCCATCCTGCCATGGCCCGAAAAGAAGCCCTGCATGGCCGCAGCCTGAAGATAGGCCTGTACAGCCTGAGGAGAGGCCCTGCACAGTCGTGGCCCAAAGAAAAGCCTGCGCAGCCGCAGCCGAAGCGCACCCCTCCCTTCCCCACCTTGTAGAAGCCACAGGTAGCAGTGGCCTTCTTCTATCTCCCTTCCAGCATTGAGGGGCAGTACTGCCATCCCATAGCAGACAAAGGGAAGACCAGAAGAAAGGGGGAGGCCTGAAAGTTATATGTGTGTATGCTTGTGTGTATGACAGAGAGAATGCATGTGTATGTGTGTGTATGCGCGCAAGAGAGCCCACATGTGTATAAAAATGCAACAGAACCTCTGTATGTGTAAAGAGTGAGAGTGTCTGATGGTGTTTGTGAGAGCCTGAGACTGTGTGTGTGTTTGTGTGTGAGAGAGAAAGAGTGATTTAAAGAGCCTGTGTATTGACAGCGTATATGTAAGTGAGAGAGAGAGCCTGTGTGTTTGACAGCATATGTGTTTGTTGGGGAGGGGGAGAGAGGTAAAGATTGTGAGGCCCCCTCTCCCAATCCACAACAATCTGTGAGTGACTCAAAATCAAAAGATCCCAGGTATAGAGAGTTAGAAATTTTTAATCCTATTATTTTAAATTTTGGGGTGTTTGAAATATTTGGTGTTTGGGAAATATTAGAAAAAACTTATTTTAATTATTGGATGTTCGATGCTGTTGCCTCCTTTTTTTAGTATTTTTTTTTTACATATTTATTCTTTTTTTTAAATTTATTTATTTATTTATTTATTTTTTTGTGTATAATCTGTTTTTATTTGCAGGCCACACAAAACATCAATATGCAATTTACAGGTTGCCAGCAGGGTGCCACTGCGACAGGATATTCGGTACAACATAATGTATAACAAACAGGAACAAAATAACCATGCCAGTGCAGTACAGCATTCCAAGAAGTCAAGAAAGTCAAAAAAGTCAAAGCATCTTCAGCAATAATAAACTGCATTTGGGAATTAAACTGAGAAGGCCATTATACAAATTGAACATGAGAAACGTATGAACCATAAAAGCTCCACCGACCCCCTCCCCTCCCCAGTTATCGTTTACCAAGCACTTACATACCACAGTATTTATTTATTTATTTATTTAACACTTTTTTCTATACCGATCTTCATGGTTGAGGACCATATCAGATCGGTTTACATCGAAAGGGGGAAACTGTAACAAAAACCATAGGTAAAAAACAGGAAGGACAAAGTTACATTCAACAGGGGTAGTAAACTTGGAAGCAAGACTGCTAGAAAGAAAGGTCTAAGGGAACATAGTGATTAGGATAATAACAACAACAGTTAAAGAGACTGAGTAGGCTCTTATTCAGAACTTGAAGTTGGTATGGATATCCATACTTCAAAAAGGGTATTTGGTCGTCTAATGTGTATCTGAGGGATCTGAGAAGGCCTGGCGGAAAAGCTAGGTCTTGAGTTTTTTTCTAAATGTTATTAGGCAGGGTTCCAGTCTAAGGTCGTATGGGATGTTGTTCCAGATAGCTGGGTCTGCTGTTGAAAAGGATCGATCTTTGGTCGAGGTGAGGCGTGTAGCTTTTGTAGGTGGGGCCTGTAGGGTTCCTTTATATACTACTCTGGTCGGTCTGTTGGTGATATGGAGATTGAGAGGGAATTTGAGGTCCAGATGCAGTTGATTGTAGATTTTTTTTTTTTAGTATTATGAATGATGTTTTATATCTTTTGACTTTATTTCTTAATGTTTTATGAGGAATTATGTTTCTGTTTTTCCATTGTTGCAATGCATGTCAGGCTTACTGTGTTTTCCAGAGCATGTGTGTGAGCAAGAGTAAGTGAGCCAGTGAACATGTATGTGGGTGAGAGAGAACGAACACGCCAATGAGCATTTGTGTGAGCAAAAGGATTATTTAAAACAGTGAGCATGTGTGTGAACCAGGGTTGTTTGAATCAGTCAGCTATATGTGAGACAAAATATAAGGGAGTTTGTATGAGAATGAACATATATATTAGAAAGTATGTATATATAAGAGAGAGGAGAAGGTTTATGCAAACCTTCTATCCCTGATTAATCCATGACAATTTGCGGGTGACTGGAATTTAAAGTTCCCAGGTATGAAGAGCAAGAGATTTTTTTTAGCCTTAGTTTTAGTTATTGGGTGTTATTTGATGCATCTGCTGTTTTGAAATATTTTATTGATTGGAAAATTAAAAGAAAAAAACAGTGTTATATATTTTTAATCATTCAATGTTCTATTCAGCAGCTGCTTTGAAATATTTATTCTTTTTATGAGTATGGTTTTACTATTATATAAACCATCAATCATATCTTGATTGTACTGTTTGATGTTTAATGAGGAATGGTGATGTTTCTGTTTTTCCATCGTTGTACTGCATATGGAGTCTGTCTTGTTATGGTTTCCAATTCAGTTTTTGTTTGCATGTTTCTAGTTCCACTTTATGGTCTCTTTATTCTGTATTTGGTGAGGGTGTGTTTGTTCTGCATGTCTGATTGAGGTGAGGTATCCTGCTAGTGTGTAGTTTCTTTGTAGGGATCTATAACAGCTTGTTCAGTTATCCTAATATCAGGTGTATTGGTGTTTTAGGGCCTGCTGTAAGAGAGTAGGTAGACAGTGCAGAACCTGGGGACCTATAAAAGCAGCAGACTTTGTAGCACTCAGTCAATGAGAATGCACTGGTATAGTGGGGGAGGGGGTAAGGAGAAGTGGAGGCAAGCTACAGTCACAAAAAGGAATGGGGTGAGCCAAGAGGAAGTGCTGATGCAGTGTTGGGGAGGCTTCTGTAGGCTGGGCTTTCCTCCTGAAAGGGCCAACTGGCTGTGGAAACATTGAGTTTTCTAGATATGTCCTGTACATTCCATTCTATTTATAGGGCTCTGCACCCTCATGTTACTGCTCACAAACTGTAAATTAATCCCCTATAAATGCACCTTTTGTTCACCTCCCCTGGCCTACTACCCTGAATAAATATTCTCCTGCCCAAATCCAGGTGGACTCTCTTCTGAGCAATACAGTAAAGAAGTAGTTTGTGGTTAGAACAGAGGGTTGAGAACTATTGAAATCAAGGTTCAAATCACACGTCTTTCACTGACACTCCATGTGACCTAGGGCAGCAGTGGCCACTTCCAGTCCTCGAATATCACAAATGGAGCAGATTTTCAGGATATCCACAATGAATATTCATGAGATATATTTCCATACAATGGAGGCAGTGCATGATAATATGTCTCATACAAATTCATTATGGATATCTTGAAAGCCTGGCCCATTGGTGGCTCTTGAGGACCAGAGTTGGCCACCCCCGACCTAGAGCAAGTCACTTAACTCTCCATTACCTCAGGTACAAACTTAAGGCTTATTTATTAAGCATCTTTTCCATAGACACAAAATGGATGAAAACCTTTAGAGGTCCATATTCAGTTACTGTCTGGATAGCAAAATTAGCCAGATAAACTTATCTGGATAACTGGAGATATATTCAATAGTGCAGCTGCAGTACTGAATATAGCTGGCTAAACTTAGCTGGCTAACTTTAGGATAGCTCTTTGACCCAACTAGACATTGCTGGAAAATTCTCAGTACTGGAGTTAGCCAATTAACTTAGCCAGCTAATTCACCTTCTCCCAGTTATACCCCGGAATGTCTCTAACTTAGACCTAAATTTAACAAATTGCAAATTGTTTTCACATGAGGCGTCCCACTTTTGTGAGGGGGTGTAGCCACAATAGCGGGGCCCCATCCCCGGAAATACATTGTGGCTCCATGGCGTGTTCTTTTGTGTCATGGCCAAACACTGCGACACAAAAGAACGTGACGAGCAGCACTTTAACGTGATGGCGGCCCCAATCTCACAGAACCACCATCATCTTAAAGGGACATTGGTCACCCAAAACATTACCCACGCTCAAATGGGGAGGTCGAGCAGGGTGTCATTTCTGACCCCCATTTCAACTCGGGGCCGCCTGAGATGGGCCCCGACTCCCCAAAAATAAAATTTAAGTGTACAGTAAGCCCACGGTGGCAGCCCTCCTAACCCCTGGCCACCCAATGGAGCATTTCCCCCTTCCTTGGCCGCCCAAATGGGCAAGCCCCCTGAGCCCCAGCCCCCTTACCTTGCTTTGGATCCTGCTTTGGGGATGGGTGTGCCCTCACATTGTCCAAAATGGCACTGACCTCACCTTGCCCCAGCCATGTGAAGGCGCACCTGACCCCTACGTGGGATCCATTACAAGGTAAAGGGGTCTCTGGAGGGAGGCTGGAGGTCGGGGATTGTTCATTCAGGGGGCCATAGGAAGGGTGAAGGCGGCTTGCTCATTGGGGGGGGGGGTCAGGGGGCATGCTTATCGGAGATGCTGGGGGGAGGGCCACCACTGTCATGGCCACAAGCTTGACCCTTGCTCAATCTCCCCATTTGGCTGCGGGTTATTTATGTTTTCATTATTCAGATTTTTTTCTCTGATGCTTTAAATGTGCAGCAGGAGCCTCCAGTCTCACGTTAGGGTCCCAGGCCTCCTGCTGCACATCTAATGCATGCCAGGGAGGTGTAGTTATTTTATCATAGCTGACCAACCAGTTTAATGCTTCTTAATATGGACCTCCTAGTAAATAGGCAACTTAGATTGGAAGCCCTTTTGGGATGGGAAATGCCTATGGCACCTGAAATGTAATTCACTTTGGGGCGGATTTTCAGAGCCCTGCTCGCCTAAATCCGCCCAAAACCGGGCGGATTTAGGCGAGCAGGGCCCTGCGCGCCGGTGAGCCTATTTTACATAGGCCTACCGGCGCGCGCAGAGCCCCGGGACTCGCGTAAGTCCCGGGGTTCTCCGAGGGGGGCTTGTCGGGGGCGTGTCGGGGGGCGGGCCCGGTCGTCGCGGCGTTTAGGGGCGTGTCGGCAGCATTTTGGGGGCGGGTACGGGGGCGTGGCTATGGCCCGGGGCGGTCCGGGGGCGTGGCCGCGCCCTCCGTACCTGCCCCCAGGTCACGTCCCGGCGCGCAACAGGCCCGCTGGCGCGCGGGGATTTACTTCTCCCTCCGGGAGGCGTAAATCCCCGGAGAAAGGTAAGGGGGGGTGTAGACAGGGCCAGGCGGGTGGGTTAGGTAGAGGAAGGGAGGGGAAGGTGAGGGGAGGGCATTAGAGGATTCCCTCCAAGGCTGCTCCGATTTCGGAGCGGCCTTGGAGGGAGCGGGGGTAGGCTGTGCGGCTCGGCGCGCGCCGGCTATACAGAATTCATAGCCTTGCGCGCACCGATCCAGGATTTTAGTGGATACGCGCGGCTCCGCACGTATCTACTAAAATCCAGCGTACTTTTGCTTGCGCCTGATGCGCCAGCAAAAGTATGCC
Source organism: Rhinatrema bivittatum (assembly GCF_901001135.1). Taxonomy (NCBI): domain Eukaryota; kingdom Metazoa; phylum Chordata; class Amphibia; order Gymnophiona; family Rhinatrematidae; genus Rhinatrema; species Rhinatrema bivittatum. The sequence goes on along the minus strand of NC_042617.1, from coordinate 96,397,403 downwards.
TATTCGCGTTTTTTGAAAATCTACCCCTTTGAGAATGGGTTTGGATTAGAGTAATTAAATCTAAAATCCAGATATCTCCCATTGTTTCCTATCACAGAAACATAATTATTTTCCTGCCACAAAAACCCAGCACACTTTTTTTTTAATGTTATTTTACTACACAAAACTGGAATCAAAGCCAAAGAAATTCTCCTGAAAACAGAAAATTGTTGCATATTGGTGCAACATCTCTTTGCTTTAAATAAGACAGCCCCGAGATGATTGTAGTACACTTACAGCACTGGCCTCTTTCAAAGCAGTTTTCGCTGCTGAGTAAATTTTCAAAAGGAGTTACATGCGGAAAATTAGCATGTACGTGTTTAATTAGCCTGTCTTCATGTACATGCTATTTTATAAACTAGAAAGTACATGCTTATTTACTGGCATAAAAAGGATGCAGTCTAAGACCATTCCAGGGATGGGTCAAGAAGTATGCGCAAAAGTTGCTATTTTATAAGCTATTCATGTATAAAGTATCTAAGTTGTTCATGCAATTTTACACCTACAAATTAACTAGCTCAAATGATATTGGACTTGTAAGTTGTCTGCAGTTCTTGGGTGGGAAGTCTGGGGGTTCAGGAAGAAGTCCTGGACGTCCTAGATGAACTGGAGATGGACTGAGTGGCGTGGCAGAGGTATCAGTGAACTGTTGATGTCAAATATTCGTGTAAGACAATATTTATGCGTGTATGTAATAAAATACCTGGTTTTATATGTACATGCTCTAATTTTTTTTAACACACATGAAAAATACACGCATGTGTTTATAAAATAGGAAGTAAAAGTAAGCATTTTCATTGCAAAGGAAGTATCTGCCATTCTGATACATGCATGCATACAATCGGAGCATAAATACCCGACATTTTATAAAATGTGCAGCTCCTGATACCTTAAAGGTAGATTTTTAAACCCGAGCACGTGTACCTGGAAGTGCTGATTTTATAACAAGCGAGCTTCAACGCGTGCATTTTATGAAATCCACTGTCGGTGTGCGCATGTGCACGCAAGTGCCCAATCGCGCGTGTAAGTGGGGATTTTCAGTAGATGCACGCAGCGACGCAATAGGCCCTTTCCTCAGTTCCCTCCCAGTCTGCTCC